>NC_053492.1:33488656-34191156 GCF_905171775.1 Rana temporaria | reverse complement strand
TACATTGCTTGTATTAAAAAAGAATACATATAATGACGTATGAATGTTTCCAAAGCTGCATTAATGTGTGTCTTTTATATCTGCCTGGAGATCGCCTTTACGTTATGGTTTAGCCCAGGGGTCTTCGAACCTTCTAAACAAAGGGCCAGTTTACTAGAAAATGTCCTAATGTCAGTGGGAGGAATAGTGCCCCATCGTTGGTATCAGTGGGAGGAATAGTGCCCCATCATTGGTATCAGTGTGAAGAATAGTGCCTCATCATTGGTGTCAGTGGGAGGAATAGTGTCCCATCATTGGTGTCAGTGGGAGGAATAGTGTCCCATCTCTGGTGTCAGTGGGAGGAATAGTGCCCCATCATTGGTATCA
The DNA here is from genome assembly GCF_905171775.1 of Rana temporaria. Taxonomy (NCBI): domain Eukaryota; kingdom Metazoa; phylum Chordata; class Amphibia; order Anura; family Ranidae; genus Rana; species Rana temporaria. The sequence continues at coordinate 34,190,790 of NC_053492.1, read as the reverse complement.
GTGTGAAGAATAGTGCCTCATCATTGGTATCAGTGTGAAGAATAGTGCCTCATCATTGGTGTCAGTGGGAGGAATAGTGTCCCATCATTGGTGTCAGTGGGAGGAATAGTGTCCCATCTCTGGTGTCAGTGGGAGGAATAGTGCCCCATCATTGGTGTCAGTGGGAGGAATAGTACCCCATCATTGGTGTCAGTGGGAGGAATAGTACCCCATGATTGGTGTCAATTTGGGAAGAATAATGGCACAAAAATACCGATCTATGTATGAAAGCAGTCATAGACACTTTTCTGGAAGATCACATTTTGCATGTGAAGGTGCTCCCTCTGCTGGAAATGTGTGGAATGGCACGCTATTTCAAACGGCTTACCTACTTTAATCATTTGCCGTCCGGGGGAATTTTCTAAAATTTTCACACAAGTTAAAACCAGCATTTTAGCTAGAAAATTACTTAGAAACCCAAAAACATAATGGGGCAGATCCACAAAGAATTACGCCGGCGTATCTTTTGATACGCCGCGTAATTTCAAATTTTGCGCGTCGTATCTTTGTTTTGTATCTACAAAACAAGATACAACTGCATCTCGGATCGATCGTCTTAGTACGCCGTCGGATCTTAGGTGCATTTTTTCGGCAGCCGCTAGGTGGCGTTTCCGTCTAATTCCACGTCGAGTATGCAAATTAGCTAGTTACGGCGATCCACGAACGTACGTCTGGCCGGCACATTTTTTTACGTCATTTGCGTTCGGCTTTTTCCGGCGTATAGTTACCCCTGCTTTTATGGGGCGTACTCAATGTTAAGTATGGCCGTCGTTCCCGCGTCGCCTTTTGAATTTTTTTACGTCGTTTGCGTAAGTCGTTCGCGAATAGGGATTTGCGTAGAATGACGTCACCGTCGTAAGCATTGGCTTGTTCCGGTTTAATTTCGAGCATGCGCACTGGGATACCCCCATGGACGGCGCATGCGCCGTTAAAAAAAAACGTTGTTTACGTTGGGTCACGACGTATTTACATAAAACACGCCCCCATCTAATCCATTTGAATTCCGCTCCCTTACGCCGCCAAAGATACACTACGCCGCAAATTCTTTGAGGATTCGAAAAATAAAAAATAAGTTACGGCGACGTAGTGTATCTTAGATACGCTGCGCCCGGCGGAGATATGCGCCGAGGTACGTGAATCTGCCCCAATATATTTTATGAAAGAAGAGGCCCTGGATAATAAAACCGTAGGTGTTTCAATGTGTTATGTTACACAATATCTGCACAGCCATTTGTCAAATACAAATTTTCAGGACAAATATCAAAAAATATACATTTTAGTGACCACAAACAATATTATACCCCATTTTTTTTTTGATAATATATAAACAATGATGCTAATAGATACTAAACAGGTCAAGTCTCAAAATTGCATGCACCCAAGAAACGGTGACAGACTGCAATACCTAAAATTATTCATAGGTGACGCTTTAAAGGACTTTATAGATTATAGTAGTCGCCATCTCAATGGATCTCACATTGCTTGCTATGGGGGCGCAAGCAGACAGCGCCGGCAGGGGACCCCAGAAGAGTAGGTAAAGGACCACTCTTAGCAATATCCTTGCATAAAGCAGGTAAGTAGAACCTCTCTTTCATTTTAGGCTCCAGTCACACCTGGAATCACCGTAGTATCGCTGCGATTTAAAAACACACTCCAATCGCAAAACACAGGTTCAGGTGCTATTATGTTTAATGGCACCTAAAACACCAAGGGCTAGATTCAAGAAGCCCGCCGTAAGTTTGTGCGGGCGTAGCGTATGTTATTTACGCTACGCCACCGCAACTTAGACGGGCAAGTGCAGCATTCACAAAGCACTTGCTCCGTAAGTTGCGGCGGCGTAGCGTAGATCAGCCGCCGAATTCAAATTTGCAAGAGGTGGGCGTGTTTTATGTAAGTAAAACATGACCCCACGTAAATTACGTCTTTAACGAACGGCGCATGCGATGTTCGTGAAAGAATCCCAGTGCGCATGCTCGAAATTCCGCCGCCAATCGTCAATGCTTTTGACGTGGACGTAATTTACGCAAAGCCCTATTCGCGAACGACTTATGCAAACGACGTAATTCGACGCGGGAACGACGTCCATACTTAACATTGCGTACGCCTCATAGAAGCAGGAGCAACATTACGCCGGAAAAGCCTTACGCAAACGACGTAAAAAATTCCGGCGGGCGCACGTACGTTTGTGAATCGGCGTATCTAGGTCATTTGCATATTCTACGCCGAAAACGGAAGCGCCACCTAGCGGCCAGCGTAAATATGCACCCTAAGATACGACGGCGTAAGAGACTTACGCCAGTCGGATCTTAGACTAATTTCGGCGTATCTTGCTTTCTGAATACAGAAAGAAGATACGCCGGCGCAGCTTTGAATTTACGCAGCGTATCTATAGATACGTCGGCGTAAATCATTGCTGAATCTAGCCCCAAGTGATTTTACCACTATTGCCGCGCAATTTTTCACAACATGTGAAGCTTGTCGCCCAAAAGAAGCCCCTGCTCCTTATTGGGTGACAAGCTTCACGCGATGCAATTTGCCGTGATAAATCATGGGTTAATCATGGCAAAGTGTGCCTCAGGTGCCCTAATACATAATGGCACCTGAGCCTGCATTGTACGATTGTAGTGCGTTTTAACATGCCAGAAGACGTCTGTTACGGGAAACGCGTTGGGTGGAGTTAGGAGATGTGACGTCACCACGTTACGGACCTGCTGGATGATCCCAGCGGATGATCTTTTCACAGCTATACTTGATTTTCAAACCTGTAAGTGCAATATTTTTTAGTTTTTAATAAAGAGCGTGGACATATATTGTGATGAGCCTTCTTCTCTTTTATATATGAATTATGTGCCACTGCCTGAGAGAACAGGAGAGCTGACCCGTGGTTTCTAGTGAGTCCTGAGATGCATGTGTGGAGGCTGAGATGCTGATCATTGAACATAGGATCCATCTGGACCAGTATTGTTGTGATAAGGGGATTGGCTGTTTAAAGGAGACTTCTTAATCTTATGAGCATTATGATTTTCTATAATTTAGAGATCCTAATCATCTGGTAAGAGGATAATACTTCTTAGAGCACTGGGGAGCACAGAAGCACTTTATCCTGTATTCAGGATTGCGAAAAGCGCAGCAGTCTGTTTAGATTCTTCTAGCACAAGGTTTACTATATAGCCACAAATGAAACTGCAGATACAGTATCCCACAAAAGTAAGTACACCCCTCACATTTTTGTAAATATTTTATTCTATCTTTTCATGTGACAACACTAAAGAAATGACACTTTGCTACAATGTAAAGTAGTGAGTGTACAGCTTGTATAACAGTGTAAATTTGCTGTCCCCTCAAAATAAATCAACACACAGCCATTAATGTCTAAACCGCTGGCTACAAAAGTGAGTACACCCCTAAGTGAAAATGTCCAAATTGGGCACAAAGTGTCAATATTTTGTGTGGCCACCATTATTTTCCAGCACTGCCTTAACCCTCTTGGGCATGGATTTCACCAGAGCTTCACAGGTTGCCACTGGAGTCCTCTTCCACTCCTCCATGATGACATCACAGAGCTGGTGGATATTAGAGATCTTGCGCTCCTCCACCTTCTGTTTGAGGATGTCCCACAGATGCTCAATAGGGTTTAGGTCTGGAGACATGCTTGGCCAGTCCATCACCTTTACCCTCAGCTTCTTTAGCAAGGCAGTGGTTGTCTTGGAGGTGTGTTTGAGGTCGTTATCATGTTGGAATACTGCCCTGCAGTCCAGTCTCCGACGGTAGGGGATAATGCTGTGCTTCAGTATATCACAGTACATGTTGGCATTCATGGTTCCCTCTATGAACTGTAGCTCCCTAGACCATGACACTCCCACTACCATGCTTGGCTGTAGGCAAGACACACTTGCCTTTGTACTCCTCACCTGGTTGCCGCCACACACGCTTGACACCATCTGAACTAAATAAGTTAATCTTGGTCTCATCAGACCACAGGACATGGTTCCAGTAATCCATGTCCTTAGTCTGCTTGTCTTTAGTAAACTGTGCATCATCTTTAGAAGAGGCTTCCTTCTGGGACGACAGCCATGCAGACCAATTTGATGCAGTATGCGGCGTACGGTCTGAGCACTGACAGGCTGACCCCCTTCCCCTTCAACCTCTGCAGCAATGCTGGCAGCAATCATACATCTATTTCCGAAAGACAACCTCTGAATATGACGCGGAGCACGTGCACTCAACTTCGTTGGTCGACCATGGCGAGGCCTGCTCTGAGTGGAACCTGTCCTGTTAAACCGCTGTATGGTCTTGGCCACCGTGCTGCAGCTTAGTTTCAGGGTCTTGGCAATCTTCTTATAGCCTAGGTCATCTTTATGTAGAACAACAATTCTTTTTTTCAGATCCTCAGAGAGTTCTTTACCATGAGATGCCATGCTGAACTTCCAGTGATCAGCATGAGAGAGTGAGAGCAAAAACACAAAATTTAACACACCTGCTCCCCATTCACACCTGAGACCTTGTAACACTAACGAGTCACATGACACCAGGTAGGGAAAATTGCAAATTTGGCCCAATTTGGACATTTTCACTTAGGGGTGTACTCACTTTTGTTGCCAACGGTTTAGACATTAATGGCTGTGTGTTTAGTTATTTTGAGGGGACAGCAAATTTACACCGTTATGGTGTGCACTTGACTTTGGGCATGCCAGGTCAGCGTATCCGTACATTGTCTCCGGATCGGCAGCTTAAGTCGCGTGCTATGGTTTTTATTATTATTTTTAATCTGCTTTGATTGGGTCTCGTTCTTTTTTCATGATTCAGGGATAAGAAGTGTGTTTTTTCTCAGGATTTCCTGGTGAATGGCTGTATATATATATATATATATATATATATATATATATATATATATATATATATATATATATATAAATATATATAATATATATACTGTGACATTGGGGTGTTTAGGTCAGTGGTAGATGCGTTTTCGCGTAGTGAGTCCACAGCAGTCAGTTGTCAGGTTTGAGGGCGTGGCAGTCCGTTTTTATTAAAAGGAACAAAAAACGAAAAATTGTATACTCACCTTTCCGTAATTTTCCTTTCCTGACGCATCTTCATGGCAGCACACACTGGGTTGTGACTCCGCCCCCACAACCTGACAGGATTGGTTAGCTATAAATTCGAAGAGGAGACACCCGGCATCATTCTCCGTAAATATCATCATTGAACAACAGGGTGGGCAGCTGTGTGCTGCCATGAAGATGCGTCAGGAAAGGAAAATTACGGAAAGGTGAGTATACAATTTTCCGTTTTCCTGACGCATTCATGGCAGCACACACTGGGAAATAACTCGCTAGTCGGGAGGGTTCAATGCAAAAGTATTTTATTCCCTATAGAGCCGAAGAATTGGCCCTGAAGATGGATCTGCCAAACTCAGAAGTTGCCAACAGAGCGGCGTCGACTCTGTAGTGGGTGATAAATGTATGCCTGGAAGACCAGGTTGCTGCTCTGCAGATGGTCTCCGAAGAGACTCCACAATATGCTGCCCAGGAGGTTGCCACTGCCCTGGTTGAATGCGCCTTGATGCCTTCTGGGATCTCCAGCTGTTGGGTGGAATATGCTTTTTCGATAGCCTTAACTAGCCAAGAGGCGATGGTCCAAGAGGAGGCTGCCTGGCCTCGTCTGGCTCCGTGAGGTATAATCAGGAGGGCGTCTGTTGACCGAAGGTGGATAGTGGCCGACAGGTAGTTAGAAATTGCAGACTTAATGTCCAAGGCATGCGGTTCACCGTCTTCGTTAGAAAGGCATGGCAAGACGATGTCCTGACTGTAATGGAAGGCCGAAGTAACCTTGGGAAGGAAGCGATCCGAAGGCCTCAGTACCACCCTGTCGGGCAGGAAAACTAAGTACGGTTCCTTTGACATGAGAGCTTGCAACTCCGACACTCTCCTAGCCGAAGCAATGGCAATGAGGAAAGACAACTTTAGAGTCAGGTCCCATAAGGAGATTGAGTTGAGTGGGAAGAAGGGAGGATTGGACAGCGCCTCCAGAACCACTGAAAGATCCCAAGCCGGAAAGGGTGGTCTCCTGGGCGGCCTGATTTTAATACATGCCTTCATGAACTGAATTATCAACGGGTGCAGGGCCCATCTAGTGCCCGTTTTGGCCGACAGAGCGGAGATCTGTACTTTTAGGGTGCTTGAGCTCAGGCCTTTGTCAATTCCCGTTTGCAGGAATTCTAGGATTTGGTAAGGATCCGGAGAGACGTGATTCCAACCTTTGAGTTGCGCCAAGTGGACGAATCTTTTCCAGACTCTGGTGTAGACAGTGTTCGTGGTGACCTTCCTGGCCTGCATTAAGGTTGCTATAACTGCCTGGGAACATCCTTGTTCTCTAAGCCTAGCCCTCTCAACCTCCAAGCTGTCAAGTGGAGTCTGTCCGGAGCCGGATGGAGGAGCTGACCTTGGTGAAGGAGGTCTGCTGAGACCGGTAGGTGGATTGGAGGACGGGTATTGAGTTGCAGGAGAGTCGTGAACCACGGTCTCCTTGGCCAGAATGGTATTATCGCGATCACTGTGACTGATGACCTTCGGAGCCGAGATAGAAACCTTGCTATCAAGGGAGTTGGGGGGAAGATGTACCCCAGATTGAAGTCCCATGGATGAAGAAGGCAATCTGTCCCTTCTGCTGTCGGAAAGGGAACTCTGGAAAGAAACCTCACGCATTTGACGTTCGCTGGTGTTGCTGCCAGGTCGATCTCTGGAGTCCCCCATGCCTCCGTCAGAATGGAGAACTCCCGGAGGTTCAGAGACCACTCGTTGTTTGAACGAAGTTCCCTGCTCAGGAAGTCGGCTAGCGTGTTCTGTGCCGCTGGAACGTAAACTGCTCTCAGGTCTAATAGGTGAGCCTGTGCCCATTCCATTATGGGGTGAACCTCTTCTAATAGAGTGTGGCTTCGGGTACCGCCCTGTCTCTGGACATAAGCTACCGCCACCCTGTTGTCCATCCGGATTAAAGCGTTCTTCCCCTGTAGCCGAGGCGCGAAGGCTAGGAGTGCCTGGAACGCAGCTCGGAGCTCTAAAATGTTCGAAACTGTGCCCCGGGCAGGGAAGTGCCACGGTCCCTGGGCTGTCTGGTCCCGGTAGTGAGCCCCCCAGCCCTTCTCGCTGGCATCTGAGGTCACGATCTCCGGACTCAGAGGAACTATAGGTCTGGATCTCCTGGGGTTGGGAGGATATGTCCACCACACAAGAGCGTGTTTCACTTGACTGGGGATCCTGATGTGTTGGTGCATTGAAACTCCGTCCCACTGCCTTAGAAAGGAGTTCTGGAAGGCTCTCATGTTCCACTGGGACCACTGAATCATGGGAATAGTTGAAGACATTGAGCCCAGTACGCTGAGGCAGGTTCTGGCTGACGCGAGTTTGGAGGACAGTAGATTCCGTACCTTCTGAACTAGAGGTTCCACCTTCTCCAGGGGCAGCTGTACCCTGTTCTGTTCGGTGTCCAACTCTGCCCCAAGGAATATCATCACCTGTGAGGGTTGAAGGCTGCTCTTCCGCCAATTGATCAGCCAGCCGAAATTCTGAAGGGTAGAGATCAGGATCTCCCGCTGGAGGAGCAGAGTCTCCTGGCTCGCTGCTAAAAGCAGGATATCGTCCAGATAGTGATGCACCCGGAGCCCCTTCTCCCTGAGGAGTGCTATGAGAGGTAGGAGGACCTTTGTGAACGTCCTGGGTGCCGAAGAGATGCCGAACGGTAGGCATCGGAACTGGAAGTGATGTTGGCTGATGGAAAAGCGTAGAAACTTCTGGAAAGCAGGATGAATTGGCACATGAAGATAGGCGTCGGAAAGATCCACTGACAGCATCCAATCCCCGAGATTCACTGCCAGAAGAATAGACTGGAGACTTTCCATTTTGAAAGCTTCTATCTGAATTCTTCTGTTGAGCCGCTTGAGGTCCAGAACGGGCCGAAGGTCCCCTGATTTCTTTCGGACCAAAAATAGAGGGGAATAAAATCCCCTGCCTCTTTGGTGCGAAGGAACTTCTACGACTGCTCCCTTCAGAACTAGCTCCGAAACATATCGAACGAGAAGCTTCCTCTTGTCCAGAGAAGATGGAATCTTGGTGGGTTGGAAGACAGTGTGAGGTAATGCCCCCATAAAGTTCCACTTGTGACCCTGATCGATTGTGGAAAGAGTCCATGGGTCGTTTATGTGCTCTGACCAAACTTGTGCGAAAGCCCTGAGCCTGGCGCCCACCTGAGCTGGGTGGGCAGGCAAAACTTCAAAAAGACTTTGGTTGGTCCCCCGCAGTAATGGCTTTGGCCTTCTGAGCCCTTGCAAAGGGAGGGCGAGTAGTTCTCCAATCTCTCCTAAACTCCCTGTCGGGGCGATAGGTTCTGGCTTCTCTGTATCTGTCAGGCAGATTTCGCCTGAAGGTAGGACCCTTCTGAGGCTTGGGCCTCCTGTCCGAGGGAATAAGCCCCGACTTTCCTCCAGTGACCTTGGAGTCCAACTTAGCGCCGAACAAGTTTGTGCCATCGTACGGTATCTTGCACCAATTGGACTTCGATGTTGTGTCAGCGACCCAGGGCTTCAGCCATAAGGCTCTGCGGGCCATCACTGAGGCTAGCATGGATCTAGCCGAGGAGCGAATGGCGTCTACTGAAGCCCCCGCCACAAAGTCGCCTGCCAGCCTGATTTCCTGTAAAGAGGATATCACCTCCGCCCGGTCAGTACCTTCTAGGAGGGCCTTCTCAGCAATGGCCGCCCATGCGGAAATGGCTCTGGCAACAGCCGCCGTGGTAATAGCTGGTCTGCATGCTCCCCCTGCCGTAGAGTATGCCTTTTTTAGCTCTAAGTCAATCTTGCGGTCGAGAACGTCTCGGAACGAGACTGCGTCTTCTTTAGGCAGCGTGACATGCCTGGCTAGCCGCATTAGGGATGAATCAAAGATGGGAGCGTTTATGAGAGAAGAAACCTTAGACTTCTTCAGAGGGTACAACTTAGCGAGTTTGTTAGACAGACCAGGCCTCATATCTGGTCTTTCCCACTCGTCCTTGATGAGGTCTTCCAATTCCTCAATGAAGGGGAACAGTTCGGGGTCCCTCCTTAATTCTGGAAAGTATTTCCCAACCTTCGGTGTTTCCGCCACAGGTTCTTCCCATCCTATGGCCTCCTTAACCGAGCGTGCAAAGGGTTCGACCAAGCAAAAATCAAAGCCTGACATCATCTCATGTTCCTCATGATCGGGAAAGGTTCCTGCCGGCTGAGCATACGGATTGAAGGCTGAAGAGGTGCCCGGGGTGGGGTCATCGCAGGCCAGAGGGGCCATGGTCCAGGCTGCTTCCTGCGCAGGCTCTCTTGTGCGATCAGAAGCGACTCTGGTATCCGTCTCCCTTTCCTTCATTGCTTCATTGAAGCAGGAGTGACAGGCTAGCTTTCCTGGCATTGCAGTAGCACCGCATACCCAGCAGGCGTTTGCTGCAGGACGGGCATGGTAATGTTCACGGTGCGATGAGGGAGACCGTCTGCGGTGGGACCGACTGCGGCGGGAGAGGCTGTGGCGAGATCGGCTGTGCCTTGATCGATGGTAACGGGAGGATGACCTTGACCGACTTCTGTGGCACTTCCGGCTTGATGCATGCCTGGATCTCTCCCTGCGTCGTGGGCTTGCGTCTCTTGGCCTGGGACTGCAAAAAAAAGCAGTGTTCAGTGGCCGGCTCTCTTTTGTCTCTTCGCTACTTACCCATCACATGATGGCCTCCATACCTCGTTTGTTGGTAGTGGTCTGCTAGGGCAGTGGGTTCCATGAAGAGATCAGGGACAGCAGCAGATATGGAAGCTGGAGGAAAAAGGTACAAAAAGAGGTTAAATAAAGCAGGATAAGGAATGCCTGGAAGGGGAGAGGAGCTGGAGTACCTGGGGAAAGAAATCCAGAGAAAAAACAGCAGAGCAGCAGCCTAGAGAAGGAAAACAAAAAAATGTCACTATTTTCATTTTTTTTTTAATTCGGTGCCGCCGTCGCGGCGCTGATGACGTCATCATGCATGCGCAGTAGCGCCGCGCGCATCCTGCCGCCATCTTGAATGAGGGCGAGAGAGACTGGCGCTGTCATCAGTGTGCTGCGCCCAGAGCAGAGCGGACAGGAGGACGCGGTGAAGCGGGGGACAAGCATGGGACTACATAGTCCAGCAAGCCCGCTGGAGGAGGTAATCTAAAAGGAAGAAAAAATAAGGTTTTGCATTGAAACACAGCAGAGCAGCAGCGGATCTTAGTAAAGGATACTGATAACAAAAGAGTGACCCACTGCAGAGTCTGCCGGGTGTCTCCTCTTCGAATTTATAGCTAACCAATCCTGTCAGGTTGTGGGGGCGGAGTCACAACCCAGTGTGTGCTGCCATGAATGCGTCAGGAAAAAAGTATATTCTCCAGTAAATTCACACAACAGAAAATGCCAAGCCTCCTGGCTCCTAGGCTTACTTTGCCCTGCAGTTCCCTGCTGAACCGGCCTACTCCTGGTCTCAACAGGATTCTCCAGCCCCCTGGGCTTGCTCACTGTCCCCCAGACTTCAGGACTTGGGAATTGGATATATGTGATTGTATGATATTATTATTATTTTATTTCTTATGGTTGGACTTTTTTCAACCTGACTAACTATGTAACTACTATGTAACTTCCTTCAGCCCCATTGGACTTGCTAGTCGCCTCGGCTCTCCCAACCTCCCAGACCCTTCTTTGGTCTCACAGGCCCCTGTAGCTGTCCCAACCTTCCCCGTCCTTCAGACACAAAGGGCCAGATCCACATAGAAATGGACAGGCGCAGCGTATCAGAGATACGCTACGCCGCCGTATCTTACCTGGCTTTAAGTCGAATCCAGGAAGAATTTTTGCCGTAAGTTACGGCGGCGTAGTGTATTTCTGGCGGCGGATTTCAAATTGGGCGGGTTGGGGGCGGGTTTCATTTAAATGAAGCACGTCCCCTAGCCGAATGAACTGCGCATGTGTCACGAAATTTCCCGCCGTGCATTGCGCTAAATGATGTCGCTAGGACGTCATTTTTTAAACTTAGACGTGAGTTACGTCCATCCCTATTCACGGACGACTTACGCGGGAACGACGGCCATACTTAACATGGCAAGTCTATGTATACGCCGCAAAATACCAGCTTTAACTATACGCCGGAAAAAGCCGACTACAGATGACGTTAGAAAATGCGACGGCCGCGCGTACGTTCGTGGATCGTCGTAAATCGGTAATTTGCATACCCGACGCGGAAAACGACGTAAACTCCACCCAGCGGGCGCCGAATTATTGCACCTACGATCCGAAGGCGTACGAAGCCGTACGCCTGTCGGATCAAACCCAGAAGCTTGTCGTATCTTGGTTTGAGGATTCAAACTAAAGATACGACGTGGGAAATTTGAAAGTACGCCGGCGTATCAGTAGATACGCCGGCATACTTGCTCTGTGAATCTGGCCCAAAGTCCCCCCTCACCAGGGATGTAGACTCACACAGGTCAGACAATTTTCCTAACATAGGTCTGTCTTTCACCAGCAGTAACAAGCTGCTCACACTCCACCTTCCTTCCACTTCTGTTCTCACCAGCCCAGTGGCGATGCGTCGATAGTGGGCGCAGGAGCGCCACCCCTCTCTCCTGCACCACAATTGAAACAATACATAGATTCATGCATTGCATGAATCCATGTATTGTCGCCGGTGCCGGCGCCGCTGCCGCTTACTATTCAGATGGCCGGGCCGCTGCCGCCCACTATTCAGATGGCCGGCCCCCTGGTGAGCGTCGGGCATCTGAATAACAGAAGTTGATTGGCTTTGGAAGTGTCTATCAGAGCCAGTCTGAGGGCTGTTATCGGCTTCCAAATAGTTAACCAGGGGACGCATGGGTTGTGCGTTCCCTGGTTAACACTGACAGGCATCTCAGCCAGTCATGTTCACCGAGGCTGGTTACTGGTAACCTGATTGGCTAAAGCGTCATCGAGGTTGGGAGAAGACATCGAGGAACAGTGGAGGGAGGATGGATGACCTGAGAAAGTTAAGTGCAATCTGGCAGCATTTTACAGGGCAAACTGGTGGATTATGAGGGGGCAAACTGGCGGCAATTGATGGGCACAGTCGAGACAATTGATGGGCACAGTGGCTGCGTTTGATGGCATGGCACAGTGGTGAAAATTAATGGGCACAGTGGCGACAATTGATGGCACAGTGGCTGCGTTTGATGGCATGGCACAGTGGTGACAATTGATGGGCACAGTGGCGACAATTGATGGCACAGTGGCTGCGTTTGATGGCATGGCACAACGGTGACAATTGATGGCACAGTGGCTGCATTTGATGGGCACAGTGGCTGCAATTGATGAGCACAGCGGCGGCAATTGATGGGCACAGTAGCTGCGTTTGATGGGCACAGTGAGGCTGCAATTGTTTGTTTTTTTTTCCGTTTGTTTTCACCCCCTATCAAATTTTGAGCACCGGCCGCCATTGCACCAGCCCCTCACTATTTGGGCTGTGTGCACCTGGGCACATACCCTGCTGGCTGTCCTCAAGACCCAAACACAGTGTTGGAGATCCCATCCCACCCAAGTCTCTCAGGAATCTCCAAACTACAGAGCCCCATCTGAAGATAGTAAAATCTGGAGAAAGCTGCCAGAGCAGATTTCCCCTCTTAAAATAACTGCTCTGTAGCCTTGCAGTCACCTGACATGCAAACACTGGCCCAGATTCACAAAGGACTTAAGACGGCGCAGCGCCATGTACGCCATCGTAAGTCCTAATCTGGGCCGTCGTATCTATGTGACTGATTCTTAGAATCAGTTACGCATAGATATCCATTAGATCCGACAGGCGTAAGTCTCTTACGCCATTGGATCTAAACTGCAATTTTTTTTTTGCCCGCTAGGTGGCGCTTCCGTCGATTTCTGTGTCGAGTATGCAAATTAGCTAGATACGCGAATTCCCGAACGTACGTGCGGCCGACGCAGTAAAGTTACGACGTTTACGTTAGGCTTTTCCTGGCGTAAAGTTGCCCCTGCTATATGAGGCACAGCCAATGTTAAGTATGGCCGTCGTTCCCGAGTCGAAATTTTAAAAAGTGACGTCGTTTGCGTAAGTCGTCCGTGAATGGGGCTGGACGTCATTTACGTTCATGTCGAAACCAATGACGTCCTTGCGACGTCATTTGGAGCAATGCACAATGGGATATTTTAGGGACGGCGCATGCAAAGTTCATTCGGCGCGGGGACGCGCTTCATTTAAATTATACACGCCCCCTACCCGCCAAATTTGAATTCCGCGGCGTGATTTACGCTACGCCGCCGCAACTTTACAGGCAAGTGCTTTGTGAATAAAGCACTTGCCTGAAAAACTTGCGGCGGCGTAATGTAAATCGCATACGTTACGCCGCCGCCGCAGAGATACGCCAAAGGTTCCTGAATCTGGCCCTCTGTTTCCTTATTAATCCAATTTTCCTAGAGACAGGGACTCTCACTATTACAATACATACATATATATATATATATATATATATATATATATATATATATATATATATATATATATATATATATATATATATATATACTGCTCAAAAAGTTAAAGGAACACTTTTGAATCAGAACTCCTGGGATATTAATCTGGTCAGTTAAGTAGCAGAGGGGGAGGGGTGTATACAGAGGAGGTTGTTAATCAGTTTCAGCTGCTTTGCTGTTAATTGAAATTAACAACCAGTACACTAGATGGGCAACAATAAGACGACCTCCAAAACAGAAATGTTTTTTCAGGTGCTTGTGTCTAACATTTTTTTCCCTACTCATCTTTTCTGACTGTTTTTCTCTATTTTTGCATTTGGCTAGGGTCAGTGTCACTACTGGTAACACGAGGTGATACTTGGACCCTATAAAGGTTGCACAGGCAGTCCAACTCCTCCAGGATGGCACATCAATACGTGTCATTGCCAGAAGGTTTACTGTGTCTCCCAGTCTCAAAAGCATGGAGGAGATTCCAGGAGACAGGCAGTTACTCTAGGAGAGCTGGACAGAGCCGTAGAAGTTCCTTAACCAATCAGCAGGACCGGTATCTGCTCCTTTGTGCAAGGAGGAACAGGATGAGCACTGCCAGAGCCCTACAAAATGACCTCCAGCAGGCCACTGGTGTGAATGTCTCTGACCAAACAATCAGAAACAGACTTCATGGGGAGGGCCTGAGGACCCGACGTCCTCTAGTGTGCTCTGTGCTCACTGCCGGACACTGTGGAGCTCGATTGGCATTTTCCATTGAACACCAGAATTGGCAGGTCCGCCACTGGTGCCCCATGCTTTTCACAGATGAGAGCAGGTTCACCCAGAGCATATGTGACAGACGTGAAAGTGCCCATAAGTGCTGACTATCCGTGCCATCACTGCCAGCCACATGTCAAGTGCCGACTATTAGTGCCAGCCAACTGTCAGTGCCCATAAGTGCAAGCCAGTGTCCATAAGTGCCAACTATCAGTGCCATCCATCATTGCCACATGTTAGTGCCGCCCATCAGTGCTAGCCACCTGTCAGTGCCAGCCATCAGTGTCCATAAGTGCCAACTATCAGTGCCATCCATCATTGCCACCTATCAGTGCCCATAAGTGCTATCAGTGCCACCTCTCAGTGTCGCTCATCAGTGCCAACCACCTGTCAGTGCCCATAAGTGCCGCCTATCAGTGCCCATCAGTCAGTTCCATCTTTCAGTGCCCATCAGTCAAACTGTCACATGACATTAAAAAAAGTATCGGTAATCGGTATCGGCGAGTATATGAAAAAAAAAGTATCGGTACTTGTACTCGGTCTTAAAAAAGTGGTATCGGGACAACCCTAGTTGCAATGAGATTTCAGCAAAATGAACTACCTTATGGCATAATCTTTTCACTTTGATTTTCAGGGTGTCTTTGAATTCAGCCCTCTGTAGGTGGATAATTTTAATTTCCATCAAATGATGTGCCATCCTTTCATTCCTAACACATTACCCAGTCCATATCAGTATAGATATCCACAGTGGCGTATCTAGGGTATGGCAGTCATGGCAAGTGCCATGGGCGCCATGGGGAGGTGGGCGGCAAAAAGCTAGCCCCTGCATGATAAAAACCCCACCCTTCCTCCTGTGGCCGTCTCCGGCACTAATGTAGCTTGCGGCATCGCGGCCGGCCTGCTGAAGAGCGGCGCCCGGCACAGAAATTGCTAATATTGCTACTTGGCCTAGGAAGGGGAGTGACAGGTTCCCCCACGATGGCCGATGACTGGCCATTGATGGCACAGTGGTTGCTTTTGATGGGCACAGTGGCTGCAATTGATTTTTTTTTTCAGTTTGCGCCCCCCCTAAAATTTTCAGTACCAGCCCCAGTGTCCCTCTATGTCCTTGTTGCACTGCGTCCCTCCCTATCTCTGGTTATCTGAAAGGTTTCAAATATTTTGACAGGGGCGCAGTTTCAGTGCTTGCCATAGGCACCATTTTCACTAGATACGCCTCTGGATATCCAGCATGAGATTTTTGCCCGTTGAGATCGGATATGTTTTCAAAGTGTTCCTTTAATTTTTTTGAGCAGTATATATATTCATATATGTATATATATATATATATATATATATATATATATATATATATATATGCAACATTACCCCTGAATGAGCTGCTGGTTTGTTTTGGGTGGCACGTTACCTCTGTATCTCCGCCGTCTAGGGTACTGGATGAGAGCTGCAATAAAGGGAATGTCAACAGGTGTCTTTTCTGTGCTTTTATTACGCAACAGGGTAAAATGGTAAAAGTGGATGGAAGGTGAACGATAGCAAATTCAGGTGTAATTGGTTAGGGAAACAGTCCTGCTTCCAACGACAACTTCACATCGCCACTCTAGCCAGAGTGGGTATAGTGCATCTGGACAGGCCACTCTCACCAACCTGGCAACCAGAGTGTCACTCAAACTTAGGATTAATGCCGCGTACAGACGGTCATTTTTTGTGATGAAAAAAAAACGTCGTTTTTAAAAACGTCATTTAAAATGACCGTGTGTGGGGAAAACTTTGTTTTATGTCTTCTGAAAAACGACAAAAAAAAAAATCGAACATGCTTGAATTTTTTGTGTCGTTTTTCAAAACGTCGTTTTTTGTGTCAATTAAAATGATAGTGTGTGGGCAAAACGACGTTTTTAAACCCGCGCATGCTCAGAAGCAAGTTATGAAGCTAGCTTCAATGGAAAAGAGTGCTGAACGTAACCGCGCTTTGCTAGAGCATTTTGAAAAAACGTTGTTTTATTTCATGATTTAAAACGTCGTTTTTTTTCATCACAAAAAACGACCGTCTGTACGCGGCATAAGTCTCTGCCACAGACCCTCCCAAAGGTTGGAGACAATTGTGGTCCGGAATCCTCTTTTGGTAGATCCAGCACCCGGATCTCCTTCAGGTAGTTTTAGTCAAATCAGCAACTGACAGGCGACCAACATCCAGCCTCTCAGAACCAAGGTTGTCCTCTGATGAATGGACAGGCCCCTCCTGGAACACCAGCCTCGTGCTTGGTATGCTTCGGATGGACGCCTCATCAGTCAGCTTCCTCAAATTGGACGGACAGCCCAGGACCACCTTTAAATTGGGGACCCAGTCGATTACTGGGCCCACGCAGCAGATCAATTGCTCCGGGCCAACATGGTCCCGGAACCAGGAACACTGCGACACACGCACAACCCGGCCAGGAGGGCCGTTTCCGGGGGTGTGGTGGAATGGCTACCCAGATGGTGGGCACCACACGGGAAGAGACTCCAAGAAAAATGGCGTCTGCCCCAGCATGATCACCCTCCCCGATTGGCTGCTGGGGGAAATATCCAACCGCACTTGACTCTACTGCTGCCACCTGTCGGTCTGGAGCGAAACTCACTCCCCAGGCAACGACAGCATGCACAGTCAGCACAGCCAAAGCTGGAGCAGAGACCCTAAATTTAAACAATTAAACCAGTTCAGAGCCAACTCTGAACTTCCCCAAAATTTTCAACAGCACCGGCTCTGAAAATAGCCAGGCGCTACACACATATATATAATGTATATATTACATTTTTGTTTTTGGGTTTGAATCCGCATTAATAACAAAATTTTCCCATATAGACTTCAATATGGTTCACCAGGAAGGGTTTGCTGAATTTCAAGCATGATATACAGAACTTTGAATTGAACATGGCCTGTTTGATCATCACTGGTTATAACCAAGGATTTGGCATAACTTTAGGTTGGACAGACGCCGACACATTGCAGTACCAGCCAAAAACTTTTTTTTCTTGGAGGCGTTGTTTCACGCTGTTAGTACCGGAGGCATTTTTATATTTTAATAATTCCGTCCTTTATTACACCTCATACACAAGCTTCATCTCTTTCCAAGAATGGTTGAAGAAGTAAGAGGACTTGGAGTCTACAAGAAATAAAACATGCAAATGATTATATAACATAACAATGGACACAGAAATATTGTCGGTACATACACAGAGCGTATAGACTCATATAATTTACATTGCAAAAAAGGACGACATTGAGTCCCATAAGATCTTCATATCATGGCAAACACGTAAATGCAATATGCTTTAAGAAGACGTTTAGGTTTGGAACATCGTATATCTCAATCAGTTCCATCTATATGATGACATTTTCTAACGTGCTTTTTTTTTTTTTTTGCCGATATCTTCTGCTTACCACCACATCTATTGACCCAGTTGGCCTTACTGGGGCATATTCTTAAATATCTGAGGCGGCGGAACGTATGTCCTTTACGTTACCGCGCCGCAAGTTTAAGTGGCAAGTGCCTGATTCCCAAACCACTTACCTGTAAACTTGCGGCGGCGTCGCGTAAAGTCCACCCGCGCAAGCCCTCCTAATTCAAATGATCCTGGTAGGGGGCGTGGATCATTTAAATTAGGCGCGCTTCCGCGCCGATCGTAATGCGCATGCTCCGTCGGGTAAATTACCCGACGTGCATTGCGCTAAATGACGTCTCACGGACGTCATTTGTTTTGACTGTAACGTAAATGGCGTCCAGCGCCATTCACAGACGACTTACGCAAACGATGTTAAATTTTCAAATTTCGACGCGGGATCGACGGCCATACTTAACATTGAGTACGCCACCTAGGGGGCATCTTTATCTTTACGCCGCGTATCGCTTACGGAAACGACGTTAAAACACTACGGCGGGCAAGCGTACGTTAGAGAATCGGTGTGACTAGTCATTTGCATATTCTACGCTTACCGCCACCTAGCGGTCAGCGTAAATATTGCAGCCTAAGATACAACGGCGCAGGCCGTCGTATCTTAGGCATGTTTAAGTGTATTTCAGTTTGAGAATACACTTAAACATAGGATCGGACTTACGTCTGCGTATCTGCAGATACGCAGGCGTAAAGTATTTGAGAATATGGCCCATAGTCTATAAAAGATCATGTCTCCCACATGATGATTTTATAGTTAGTGAGTATAAAATTCAGTACTCAGATGCATTTAAAAAGTTCATCATTTTTTCCTTTAGGTAAAAAATTTCAGTAATATAGGCTGATGAGGATCAATCTATTGATACTGACCCAGCGCAACAAAGGGTATTGATTAATGCGATTCTGGTATCCACCAGAAAATGCCTGTCATCAAATTAAGTATAGAGCAGTATAGCAGCTATTATATAAAGGGTAAACTATTTCAAAATATGCCTAAATTTAAATGATCTTATACACACAAAAATATAAATATTAACAGCGCTTGATTCAAGCTAAACGTGCTTGAATATAAATGTGTTACCACATCAAAATTGATAATTTTCAAGAAATAGCAACACATGGTGCAAATAATCAAGTTAAAGCATGGAAGTGCTTCACATACAATCTATGAATGAATAATTTGTCAATGTGACATATAAGCATATTGCCCTTAATGGGCCATCAACATATTAGTAAATAGTCTGTTGTATTGTATTGCAAAATGTTTCTCGTGCCATGACGAAAGATCATAAAGGCAGCCCCATAAACAAGTCAAGAGATAGTATGAAAGGGGTAAGAGTGGGAATAAAAGGGAAAAAAAGTGAGGGTATATGAGAATAAAAGGTATCAAACTAGACCTAAGGTCCAGCAGACGTCATTCAAAATCTATTAGTTAAAAGTATGAAATCCAGGTTTTTCTTCGTACCCCACATGTGCTTTACTGACCTTTGTTCTTTCACCAACCACTTCCATGCACCCCTTTAAATGACTTTAGACCAGGCTTAGAACAGTTGATGCAATTTTACTAGAACATTCTGGACTCAGTCCAACATGAACAGTTCAATGCAACATTTCCTAAATAACTCAACTAGGAGGCCCAGGCATGCCTCATCAAGGTGACAGTCCATAAATGGTGTTTCCCAAAGCTTGGTGGTTCTCTGGATTCCTGATGCCTTCCGGCAGACTGCTGGGCACCACAGTCCGCTCTTTGGTGCCCCACAACAACCACGGCATCTTCCTGAGTAGGCTAAAGCACTGAAACCTGTCCTTTCCCTTATTTATAGCACAGGGCGGATAAGTTGAGTCTAAAAAGTCAGGAAACAGAGGTGTAGAACATTAATACCTTCCCTAGCCGGGCCAACCAACTGCCTGCCTACAGCATGTTAGTCAGGCAGTTGGCTGGCCTGGCTAGGCTGTGCTATAAATAAGGGAAAGGCCATGTTGCAGAGATTTAGCCCACTCAGGATGATGCCGTGATTGTTGTGGGGCACCAAAGAGGTGCCCAGCAGTCTGCCAGAAGGCATCAGGAATCCAGAGAACCACCAAGCTTTGGGAAACACCATTTTTTTTTCACCGTCACCTTACTAACCATGCCTGGGCCTCCTAGTTGAGTTATTTAGGAAATGTTGCATTGTACTGTTCATTTTGGACTGAGTCCAGAATGTTCAAGTAAAATTGCATCAACTTTTCTAAGCCTGATCTAAATTCAATTAAAGGGGTGCATGGAGGTTGCTGGGGAAAGAACAAGGGTCAGCAAAGCACATGTGGGTTATGAAGCAAAACCTCTACTAAAGGTCCACTCAGCAAGACAAGCAGGTGAAGGAATGCAGTTGCTATGGGTAATCAAGAGGTAATCAAGTACTAGTGTGTCATAGAATAATTAATAACGCACGTACATAATTAAAAATCAGCGATTCATAAAAATATTAATATCGCACGTAAATAATTAAAATAAGCTATAAAAACCTTTTTGTCTATATAACAATTTAAAACAAAGAATAGGGCTGCGAAAAAGAGAAAAAGGATTACATTTATTGATACAGAGAAGACACTTGTATTAATCCAATATTTACAACCATAACATAAAGGATATCACTTGTTAAACAGAGAGGATACTGCTGAATACTGATACAACTTACACGATAATATGGCTATAGAGGATTCAACAATAAGTAATGCCAAGTTGTAGAGAGAGACAGAGAGAGACAGACAGCGAGGGAGAGAGACAGAGAGGGAGAGAGGGGGAAAGGGGGAAAGAGAGAGGATACGTCACCATGCTGTTAGGTCCACATCTTCAGGGCAAGAGAGAGAAAATCTCTGCCTGACTGATTTATACCCCCCCCCCTCGGTCTCCAGGCTTCAAGATCCTTATTGGTTGAATCTCAAGCCTTAAAGCAATGTATCTAGTATGAAAAAACTCTGTTTGATGTGTCAAGCCAACCTTTGATGTGTAGTCACACCAGTTATGCAAAAGGCCCCTGCTGTGAGCCTGTTCCAGCTTCAAAAGGACACTTTGGCTACTGTAATTATCAGGGATAAGTCATTTTCTAAAGGACAGCTGAGATCACAAACTTGAAAACATACATTCATCTTTGTAATAAAATATGAAGTTCAAACTTTCCACCACAGTCCCCCCTGAAGTTCATTCTTGAACTTATGTCCTCCTTCAATGATCCGGTACCCACTCACAACGGCCCAGAAGCCCCGACCCTTCCCCCACCACCACTGCGGCCTCTTCCTTTCTTGAACTCGCCGTAACTCATCAATGTAGACTTGAGACAGTCCTGGTGCCTTTGAGACTTCAGCTCCGAACCATGAGTGTCTGTACTGCAATGTTTCATCACCCCTCTGCATTGGAGGAGTGGAACTCCAACATTGATGATGGGATCCTTACATATTTAGTCCTGTATCCTGTAAATATGGTGTTATGATTGTCACAATTGGATCGGACCGCGAGACAGCACTTTTTCAGCATGATGAAGGAAAGTTCAGCAGAGTCTTCTTCGTGGCACGTTTGTCTCAAAAAGAATGACTTGGTTGTTGTTGCTTCTTCAGGTGGTGGTTGGGTGGGCCTCCGGACAGTCATGTATGAATATAAAAGGAGAAAGGAGAACGTCAGTGTACAGTTATTGGAGGAATGTCAGACAGGAGCAGTGGGGTGGCTTTTATGACTATAAAGCCGTAGGTAGACTAGGGGAGGTAGAATTAATGCTCACGCGCCTTAAAACAAAATGATATGACTGATGTCCTAGTTACATTATCCTGAGAAGATGTATGATAGAAGCCAAAACACTTAGATAACATAATATTAAAGGAGGAAAGGAAAAGAGGTGAGTAATGAAAAAGACTATGGAGAATAGAAAAAAAACAAAAAATAAAAACTACAGATTTAATGCTGCTCCAACCAAGCTCTCCAGTTTAGATTCCACTTTCGATTGTTAAAGAGCATTGAATCGGTATTCAAAAAACGTAATATCTAGTTGCCCTGTCAATTTTAGCTGACAGCGAGAAAAAAATGAAAAATAATAATAAAAAATAAATAAAAATAGAACATTGTTCCGTTAAAAAAAGACTCCTCTCTCCTTCTAGTAATTGGTGGTATTTTTGCTGGTCAGGTACACATATAATAATGAGAGAGAGATGATTTAAATTTGTAGAATTTGGGTAAACCTGACCGCACTTTACTATTACAAATTGAAGAGGCTTATTCCTAGATCAACAGGAAAGAATATAGTTCTAGGGTCCTCTCTTAAAAAAAAACAAGAACAAAACAAAACAAAAAAAAAATAGACTCTTCTGCCCTATTGGTGATCAACAGGTGAACATGATCATGGTCACTTAACAATGTACAAGTCGAATGCATTACTTATTTTTTTTCCTTCCAGGTCTATGCACTACTCCCCCCTTCAGGTGGACAAAGTTCAAAGCTTTTGGAACTTTTCTCACCTGAATGGAATAAGAGAGAAAAAAAATAATAATAATGAAAAAAACTTAAAAAAAATTAAAAGTAAAAAAATTATAACCATAACACTTCAGGGAGAAAAATGAGAGAAAAAAAATAAAAAAGAATAAAAAATAAAACTGACAAAAATAAAAAAATGAGAAATGAGAAAATTGATTAAAAAAATTAATAACAATTGAAATAAAACCGAGAGAGAAAAAAAATGAATAAAAAAAAATAACTTTTACAAAAATTTAAAAAAACGTATAAAAAGGACAAGTGGAAAAAAATTTGTAATGGGATAAAAAAAATGAATAAAAAATAGAAATAAAAAATGAATAAAAAATTACACGAACATGATACAAATTTAAACTAGGAGTATTAAAAACGGTACATTTGTACTGGTCTGGATTGGAACAGGCTTCTTCAGAAATTTGTTTCTGAGTTAGTGGCTTTTCTGTTTCTTGAGAGAAGATACCTCGTGGAGGTGCACATTCTCATAGTTTTGGCGTTCATTCTCCTGATAGTATCGCACATCATTACTTGCATCAGGGAGAGCAATAAAGCTACACAGATTAGAACAACAACAGGGCGGAGCAAAATGTTTAGGAAAGCTGATGCGTTAGGACTATACCCAAATATACTTTCCCACCATGAAATCCTAGCGTCTGCCTCTAAAGCGTGGGATACTTGGATCAACTTATTTTGATCATGGGTGAGTCGTATAGTGGCTTCTTTCTCAACATCTCTTAGCACATTTAATATTTCATCCTGTTGTTCAAAATCTACCAGCCAAGCCTTTAACTCAGCCCCAAATCCCAGAGGAAGTTTCTGTAGATGTATGGGGGTGTCAGGTTTGATATCAAGCCTTTTCTCTGGGGTAACAGGGATACGTCCTTGTGTCCCGGCTATATCTATTCCCAGGACCGGGGAAGATGTACAGTAGACTCCCTGAGGTAATGTACCCAGTTGAGTACAGTTCAACCCGTAGGCAGAATATAGGGCATCATTGGGCATTTGATACCAGCACCAATACCCTTGCCCCAAGTATTTTACATAAGGTTGGGACAATTCCTCGGCATCCAGGAGACACGACCCTTCCTTGTGCCAGCATTGTTGTCTTATGATCCTATTCTGTTTCCCTTGACATAACACCACCCCTTCCTTTCTCCAGCACCCACCAGTATCAATCATTTGAGGTTGTTCAGACTCAGAAACCATCAGATCATGATGGACTCGGGGTTGTAACACGGTAGCCCGCTATCTGTCCAGTGAACTTCTGTTTCATTATCTCAGACAATGAGGCAGTAGCATCAATAGGAGCATGTTGTAGATTTTCAAGAATATGATTCACATCTAGCTGCACCTCAACCCCTTCCCCAACCTGCTGTGCCAACCTACCTAGCTTGTTTCTGAGTACCTCTAAATCCCTTGTGTTTAGGCTACTCAGGACAATCCGGGAAGCCTACCCCACCTCCACCTAAAATGTTCTCTCAGCCAGCTCCATGTCCGATAATTCCCAGCAGTTATTATATTTGTTCCACCCCCTCCACTTAGCTTATAAATCCCTTGAGACAGGCCTTTTTATTCACGCCTTGCACAAACTGTTGGCACCATTTAAATCCTGTTGCCCGAAGTTTAACTACCTAACTTTTAATTCCTACCCGAATCCCAACGGAAGTTTCAGTAAGTGTAAAGGGGATGTCAGGTTTGCTATACAAGAAAATAGGTACAATAGACTCCCCAAGGTAGTGTACCCTGTTGAGTACAATTCAACCTAATGCTGACAACGGTGCATCACTAGACCAGCACCCATACCCCAGCATTCGGTATTGAGTACAACAGCACATATACCATTGAAACAATGACAAAACCCACAAAAACTCCATCCCTGTGACTTGATTTTAGTGACCATGTCCCACTACCAACTGGTAGGTCCATGGAACACCCTAGTTCCATGACTGACACCCCATCGGTATCCTCTAGGACAAAGAAACAAAACTCGCCTATGTCCTAGATTATACCTAGGTGTTTCCTCCCCCGTAATGATCTCCCCATCCAGAACCCACAGTGAAATAACTTCCCAACATTCCTCCTTCACCACCGTGTATTGACCTGGAATGCAAAAGACATCGTGGTCACACTTCTGACCGGGGGAAATGTCAACCTGCTCTCAGCTTCCGTACCCTCTGATCACATGTGGGTCACTTAGCCCCAAATGCACCAAGATAGAATCCCCAGTCAGTAAGCTCATTAATGCCAACGTATCTACAGACCGAGTCTGCACTTCCGTATATGGGAACATACAGCACCTCATCTCTCACAATCCAAACCAGTACAGCCCATCCCGGCATTTGACTACCATTTTGGATTAGTGTAAGCGACGAGTTTTGTCAAAGTCTTACTGAGTGGTGATGCTAACTCCTCAGGCTACCGCCCATCATACAGAGATTTGTACAATCAGCCTGATACTGGTCAATAACTCCGCCTGCCCCTGCATGTACGCCAGAGCCAATGACATGTTTTTGTCCTATACCCTATCACACTCTCTTCCAACCTCTTATCATGGTCGATAAAATCTTGAGCCATATTAAACTGGGTATTTATGTAACTTTGTTGCATGTTGTCACAACTGTCACCAATCTCTCTGAGCAACAAAGCCGTGCTTATTGTCTGAAGCCATGGCTGCGGGTCTGTTCCTCAGGAGACCGCTGTAGGGACTTAAAAAGTAAATTGTGGTGATAATTGTGCATAATAACTGTCTTTGTGTTCCTTTTTCTAGAAGCCAGGGAAGACGTTAAACTGGTTTGGATACTAATGTTTTTTGTTTTTTTTTAGCCTAATATATGTGTTAGAGTGCCAATTATCCCTTGCAGTCTTACTCAATTTTTCATAAAAACTAATATGCGGACCTCAGTTAGTTGGTTCTGCTATTCAGTGG
The DNA here is from genome assembly GCF_905171775.1 of Rana temporaria. Taxonomy (NCBI): domain Eukaryota; kingdom Metazoa; phylum Chordata; class Amphibia; order Anura; family Ranidae; genus Rana; species Rana temporaria. Next base: position 34,165,616 of record NC_053492.1, on the reverse strand, counting down.
ATCAGCACATGTAACCCCCACTAGGTGGTCCAAAAACATAGCCAAATGGACTGACCACTAGACGTTCCAACTAGATAATGGTCATGAAAACCTAAACCTTGTGAAACCCCACCGACTGACCAACATAAAGATTTCCTCTTATTCTGAAATCCTGAAAAACCCAGTTATCGATTCTGAGGGATAAAACACAAAATAAAAGTTAGTAATAAACATTCAATTTTTTCTTAACCTGGAAACAAAAAAACAATCGTTATATACCTGTAACAAGACATTATCGTATGAAACACACATATACATTACATTATATTACATAAACCGTGCACTTTCTTTTAAAATACCAAAAATTGTTGAGCTCAACTTTTCATCAATATGTATTACTATAATACATATTAATGCCATATGGATTTTCTTTTTTTTTATGGTATACCAATAATTCCCCCTAAAAAAAATTTCACCATGGTAGGAGGAAAAAAAACTAGCAACTCGTAATAAACCTTTTAACGGTTCCATTTATTAACCAATCATAATACTTCATCACAACGTTTTCGCAGAACCTTCTGTAAAGAAAAACAAACACATTTTTGTAATTGCCCTTTTCAATTCACCATTACAGAATGCAGGCTCAGGTCATTTGCAAGTCAATAAGATCTCTTTTCCACTCTCACAGACCTAGAAAAAAAGGAGGGGGGGTAATTTGGGCTGTCAGCACTGAGTCAGCAGCTGAGAACACACGTCACACACAACCTCACAATCCATGGATCTCACACATTTCCGCACAACACATTTAGCTAGGTCAAATATGACCTCAAGACCTTACACAGATCCACATGTTCTATATCCTACTTAAACCCATAACCTCTGTTCATCACTTCTCTGGGGATGTGGATTCACTATTAAAAATACTCACCTCATCAGTTCTGTTATCCTACCATCCCTGCCCTCCAAGCATCTCGCATTTCTCTTAAAAATACAGTTTCCAGTCTAGCGATTCCCATCATTTATATATTTCACAACCCAAGGTCCATATTTATCTATCATTTCTTCCCTCGGAGTCAAGTGGTAAGGTTCCCCACGGTCAGAATTCCGTTTCAAAGCGATTTGATTTCCCATCCTTTTACGGATGACGGACCTTGAGCTGATCCCGCAACCCTTATAGGTTGCTTATTCCAAAGCTAGCTACACTTTGACATGATGGGGTCGGCGGGTACCTCCCCCGTCCACCTTTACCGATTTTTTCACTACTTGCCAGAACAATCCCTGTACTGATTATAGTCCTTCAAAAAATTAGCAAAGAGATTTTCCAAACCAAACGGTTCAACCTCCCCGCAGACTTTCCAAAGTATTCTAAAAGAAATGCTTACTGTACCACAGGGCTTCCCAAGCGTTAAGCATGATTCGACCCTATGATGGCTTGTACTACAGGAGGGAATTTTAACTGACGAACCCCTAATTACACATTTTTTTTTTCAGTTACAATATAGCCAGTGTTTCCAGATTCAATTACACCGCTTACCATCCCCAGTTATTTGTTTAAACAGAGGAATAGATTCACATACATCCAGATAATTCAGTGTGATTTAGTCTCCGTTTCTACTGATGCGATTTGCCAATGCGACTTTGGACCCCAAAGTCGCATTACAACTCGCAGCCCATTGATTTCAATAGCACCCATTCCAATCTATGTGGCTCAATGCTGCAGCGACCGATAAAGGTACCTGCACCATTTTGATGCGACTTCTGGATTAAAAACGCATTCAAAGCCCCCCCGTAGTCGCACTACAGCTGCATTTCAAAATCGCACCCTGAATCAGGCCACATTGGAGTTGCACCAGTGGAAACGCATCCCAAAAGCATAGGTGCTGACAAAACTGAAAATTAACATTCGTGAGATGGATAGGGGAGCTTGTTCAACAAGAAAAAGCTTCATCAAGCACCTACCATGGATCTGGCCTTTATCACAGAATACAGCAACCAATACCAACAATTGGAAAAGATCTTCAAAAAGTATTGGTCCATTTCGAAAGAGGACAGAACTTTAGTAGCGTTATTGCCATCACGACCCAGATTCATTTACCGTAGAGCACCAACACTACGAACACACCTTGTCCACAATGTACTTGATCCTCCCGGGGAAGTGAATATTTGTCCAGAACTTGAAAGATTCTACCGATGCCAGAGATGCCTACCGTGCAAAACAAATAAACCCCAGCCTCGGAGAAAAACAACATTCAAGTCCCATGTACCACTGGCGGGGGGGGGGCAACAAAAAGATCCAGGTCTCACAAAATGAGACCCATTGGATACACAGGTTGGGGTCTCTAGCCCCTAGAGGCCTCAACCTGGATATTGATTTGAACTGCTCTATTTCTAATTATTTTTTTGATCACATGTCACTTCTCTTTGCTGGCCTGCACAGGGTCCTGACTTTTTTCATTCATCTATTTCTCTTACTAACGTCGAGGTTTCTTGGACAGAAACTATTGGTGGAGGTTCACCAACTGAGTCACATAGGTTTAATAACCACTACACCCACACCTTATTGAATATTAATCATTATAGCGGCGCCATCGCCCCACTGTTTATTTACAAATGCATAGGTGTGTTTCACTCACAAAGATTGGCCTAATCTCATTCAAAGGGTCAACTGCATAGTCACCCTGGGCCAGATTCACAGTCAGCGGTGTAAATTTGTGCGGGTGTAATGTATCCGCTCTACGCTACGCCTCTGCAACCCAGATGGGCAAAGTTCTGAAAAGTTAGTTTGTTGTTAGGCATTCAGACAGGTTAAAACAAAAAACTCTTAACCCAGCTCTGTCTACCATACCAGAACTCATATTCATCCAAACTTTAAACTCTCCTCACATGGGGCACCATTTGTCATAGAATAATTAATAACGCACGTACATAATTACAAATCAGCGATTCATAAAAATATTAATATCGCACGTAAATAATTAAAATAAGCTATAAAAACCTTTTTGTCTATATAACAATTTAAAACAAAGAATAGGGCTGTGAAAAAGAGAAAAAGGATTACATTTATTGATACAGAGAAGACACTTGTATTAATCCAATATTTTTTGTATTAATCCAATTTTTTATATTTACAACCATAACATAAAGGATATCACTTGTTAAACAGAGAGGATACTGTTGAATACTGATACAACATACACGATAATATGGCTATAGAGGATTCAACAATAAGTAATGCCAAGTTGTAGAGAGAGCCAGAGAGACAGAGAGAGACAGACAGCGAGGGAGAGAGACAGAGAGGGAGAGAGGGGGGAAAGAGAGAGGATATGTCACCATGCTGTTAGGTCCACATCTTCAGGGCAAGCGAGAGAAAATCTTTCTGCCTGACTGATTTATACCTCCCCCCCTCGGTGTCCAGGCTTCAAGATCCTTATTGGTTGAATCTCAAACCTTAAAGCAATGTATCTAGTATGAAAAAACTCTGTTTGATGCGTCAAGCCAACCTTTGATGTGTAGTCACACACCAGTTATGCAAAGGGCCCCTGCTGTGAGCCTGTTCCAGCTTCAAAAGGACACTTTGGCTACTGTAATTATCAGGGATAAGTCATTTTCTAAAGGACAGCTGAGATCACAAACTTGAAAACATACATTCATCTTTGTAATAAAATATGAAGTTCAAACTTTCCACCACAAATGCAACCACCTGGCCCGTCTCCAAGTCATACAGAACACGGCAGCACGACTGGTAACAGGGAAAAAACCCTGGGAATCAATCACCCCGTCCCTGAGATCCCTCCATTGGTTGTCGAGTCACATTTAAGGCCCTATGCCTAACGCACAAATGTGTACACGGAAGCGCTCCCCAATACTTATGTGAGAAAATAAAACAACAAAACCCCAATCGAGTTCTTCGATCAACTAAACAAAAATTACTACAAATCCCCAAAGCCCGCTACAAGACCAAAGGAGAACGTCAATTTGCATTCCAAGGACCTTGACTGTGGAACGCATTACCAAATAACATCCGAACGAAAATTGATCACCTGGCCTTCAGAAAAAAACTCAAGACCCACCTATTCTGAGGGAGAAACAGAAGGAAAAGGGATACCAAGCGCCTTGAGGCGATTCAGTTTGCAATTGTTGCGCTATACAAGTTATTCACTCACTCAGGCAAGGCATATTGCAGCCAGTCGTGAAGTGTGTTACCTTGTATGGGTGCACAGTATCTCTAATGACAATTAGACATGAAACACACATGAGGTAACTGAGAACAAGGCATGAGGCGCAAGCCTCAATGCCATATTGCTGTAAGTTTCACAACAGGAAGTAATGTACAGCGAGGCACACCGCTGATTAATTATGCTTATGTATGTTCCAGCATCACGTCCAAATGGCTAAAGATATTAACATGAAACTTGGCACACATGTTACTTATATGTCAGCAACAAACATAGGATAGGTTGTTTAACCCTTACCCACCCCCATTTGCCATGGTCGGGGTTTTTCTTTAAAGTCCCATTCAACTCTATGGGAAATACATGTTACTTCATAACTTCCAAACGGCTGTACATATTTCGATAACACTTGGTCACATGTTACTTATATGTCCACTTAAACTATAGGATAGTTAATTTATCCCTTAACTACCCCCATTTGTGAGGGTCGGGGTTTTTGTTTAAAGTCCCATGCAAATCAATGGGAAATGTATGTTCCCACATAACTTCTGTACGCCTGGAGATATTTCAATAATACCTGGTACACATATTGTCCAAACGGCTAAAGATATTAACATGAAACTTGGCACACATGTTACTTATATGTCAGCAACAAACATAGGATAGGTGGTTTAACCCTTACCCACCCCCATTTGCCATGGTCGGGGTTTTTCTTTAAAGTCCCATTCAACTCTATGGGAAATACATGTTACTTCATAACTTCCAAACGGCTGTACATATTTCGATAACACTTGGTCACATGTTACTTATATGTCCACTTAAACTATAGGATAGTTAATTTATCCCTTAACTACCCCCATTTGTGAGGGTCGGGGTTTTTGTTTAAAGTCCCATGCAAATCAATGGGAAATATATGTTCCCACATAACTTCTGTACGCCTGGAGATATTTCAATAATACCTGGTACACATATTACTTATATGCCAAATAAAAATATATGACAGTTAAATTAACCCTTACCTACACCCTTATATAAAAGATGGGTATATTTATATTACTATGATTTTCCTCCCCAAAAGGTTACGATAGGAAGACCGGGCAAGGCCGGGTATTCAGCTAGTTGATGATAAAATCTATACATATATGCAATAGGCACCCTAGACTTAGCAGACAAAGTGCGTTGGATCCAAACTCTATCCAGGCCATTGTTTTTTACATGTCGTTTTATGACAGGCTTTTTATCTTACGTATGATGCAAGTGTTCTACCTTTTTTTTAATAAACATATATGGTCTTACACTATGTGGAGGACTTCTCGTGTTTACATGGTCCATTGGAATGCACAAAACTATCAAGTGAGCGGCAATCCTATCGGGAGGTGGTGATGGGAGACCCTCTGAGCCACTTCCGTAATCAGTATCTGGATTATACATGCCTAGTTGACTCAGTACCACGGGATCTGAGTCCACATGTTCCGGTAAGCGCAATACCCATTTTTGGTGGTGGATATTCATGCATGGATATTCATGTATGGGTGTTATATATGGACTGTCATCGATGCCATCTACAATCACTTCGATCACACTGGAACTTCTTTACTTTGGATTTTTTTTGTGCATGAATTACATTTTCTCTTTTTCTTCTTTTTTTGATATTTGGCACTTTGCACATAAGTACATAACTTTAGCTTCCTTGAATACTATAGTAAGAACTATGGGCCAGATTCACAAAGCACTTACGCCGACGTATCTACGCCGCGCGTATTTTTGCGCCTGATCCTCAAAACGAAATACGCCTGAAAAACATTTTTTTCCGTCCTACCTAGTGTGTAATCGTTTTAGATTACACCGGTGCATCTTAGAGCGCAAAATCCGCTAGACACACCATTGTTTTGCTAGGCAAAGATGCAAATGAGGGAGATAAGGCGATCCACAAAATTAAGTGTGTGCGGCGTAGGATACGCCCTGTGCGCATCTGTTAGTTTCCCGGAGTAAAGTTACACTTTATAAAAGGTGCCTTAACTTTGCTCCAGCCGTGTAAAGGTCAGCTAAAGCAACACCATTAAGGAAGAGCTGAGCACACACACTTGCCGGACTACAATCTGTCTGCCAACATGCCAGGGGCATCCATGCTCATAACTATACTAGTGACTTTAGAGGCGCAAAGAAGGAGGAGGGAACGGAGGAGGAGGGCACAGGAGAGGGTATACCGCAGACGCCTAGATGTCTTTGGCATGACTGCTTCTGAGGTGTATCGCACCTTCAGATTCAGCCGTGAAGCCATCATGGAATTAACCACAATCCTGCAGGATGATCTCACCAGCCCAACACACCGCTCACATGCAGTGCAGCCACTGATCAAGGTACTGGCAACACTGCATTTCCTGGCCACTGGCTCTTTTCAGCGCACAAGTGGAGGTGTGGCTGGGATGTCACAATCCTCCATTAGCAGATGTGTGCACCAGGTTGTCCCTGCAATCCTGAGACGCATGGCCAACCAAATCATCAAACCCACCCAGGAGGTCCAGCGAATGAACACAATGACAGGTTTTTACAAAATTGCCAGATTCCCACGCACCATCTGGGCCATTGATTGCACACATGTGGCACTACAGCCCCCCCTGTGAGACAGAGCACATGTACCGCAATAGGAAGCATTGGCATTCAATCAATGTACAGGTGACAGTGGATGCCCAATGCCTCATATGGCACGTCCGTGCCAAACACCCAGGATCCAGCCATGACAGCTACATATACCGTCAGAGCAACATCTCAAGAGAATTTGAACAGAACGTGTATGGGGACAGCTGGCTGGTTGGTGAGTGACATGGGTGTCAGGTATGACTGTCCCCCCCCCATGATGCACACATCACAAGGGGCACATGCATGACTAACATCCTCCTGTCTTTTCCCTTCCAGGTGACTGCATATGCACTGGGACCCCATCTCATGACCCCATTCCGGAACCCCCAAACCCCAGGAGAGGAAAGATGCAATGCTGAACACATACTTACCCGTGGAGTGGTGGAACGCACATTTGGCCTCCTGAAGTCACGTTTCCGATGCCTGGATAAGTCTTGGGGTACCCTGTTGTATTCCCCAGACTTTGTGTGCCAGATCATCGGTGCATGTTGCATGTTGCACAACTTCGCAGTGAGAAGGGGCCTGCAGATTGACATACGTGATGACCTGACTCCTGAACCAGACATTCCCCCCTAACCCAGGGTACCCCCTCTTCTGAGGGAAGAGCAGCCAGGAGACGCCTCGCAGAAGGCATCTTTGCACGTTAAACACACACATTAATCATGGCACAATAAGAATGCATGCATGCACACCCACTGTGGTCCCTAGCACACACACCCCACATGCACATCGAATTGGATCAGACCCAAGTAAACCAAATGGTATTAGGGAGCAGCAACGCCACACCACGGCTCCAATTATGTCACTGTGCATTCATACACCTTTCACATGGACCTGGGATCACTTCTCCCTGGTCCTGGGGATCCCTACTCTACCTAAACTGAGGGTGACACCCTTTTTCACCAGGAATGTCACCCCCACATTCATACATCATTCACACACATAAAACAAATCATAATCACACTAGAAAATCATATAAAAAAAAATACCAAAAGAACATCCCAAAAGATCAATGTCGGCGTGAGCTACGCCTGGGCTGGCCACGGCCACGGGCCCTCAGGGGAGACTCATGGGGGGGGGAAGCAGGGGAAGGAGGAGCCTCATGGGGGGGAAGCAGGGGAAGGAGGAGCCTCCCCGGGTGGCTGCCCACCTGCTGGCCTGCCCTCCAAGGCCACGGCGATCCTGGTCAGGCCCAAAGTGAGGGCTGCCGTATTGGCCTGGAGAGCCTGGGTGTTGTCCTGGACAGCCTGGGTCAGGGCAGTCCCCTCAAGGGCCACGCCTGTTGTGGCGGCCTGCAGCTCACAAAAACAATTTATAAGTGCGACAGTATTTGTGCCCACGTCTTGACTGACTCCTTGATGGAGGCCAGGCTCTCCTCCATCTGGGCCAAAGTCCAGCTGACCTGACCCAGATGTTGTGTCTGACGGGTCTGGTCCCTCTTCAGATTTGCAGGCAGGAACTCGTCCACCCCCCTAGTCTTCTGGGTGGCCTTCCTGCCTGCAGTTGAGTCTTGTGGCCTGGGAGCAGGGGAGCCCCCTGGGGGGGGGGGCTGTTAGGGGAGGAGTGGGAGGGACTACCCCTGATGGTGGCCTGACTGCCTCCAGATGAGGCTTGTGGCCTGGGAGGAGGGGAGCCCCCTGGGGGGGCAGCCCTGTTGGGGGAGGAGTGGGAGGGACTACCCCTGATGGTGGCCTGACTGCTGTCAGCCACAAGGGAATCCTGATCCCAACACAACATCACTTCTCGGGCAATCTCCATCCGGTCATCCACATCCTCCCCCCCCTCATCCTCCTCCCCCTGAACCTCCTCATGAGGGGAGTTGTGGCCACTCCCCTGCCCTGGGGACTCCAGCCTTTCTGGTGGCTCCTCAGCAGCCTGTTGTCCTGGGGGTGGTGCAGCCTGGCCTGATGGCCCAGCAACCTCCTGGCCATCTGTGGAGGACACAAAACATACACAGGTTGGAGGATCCACACACTTGGCACATATTCCCTTCCCACACATGCTACTCAGCAGATGGAAATAAAAAAAAACCGTACCTGTCCTCACAGGATCATCAGATTCAAAGCCAGGCAGGCCCACCACTTGCTGGCTGTGGAAGCAACGGGCCACCGCAAGTTCCTCCTCAGTCCACCTTGCGGTGCAAGGTGGACCTCCTCCAGTGCCCCTGGCATGGGCTGTTTGCTTGACCAGCTTATCCCGGACCAGGCTCCTAAGATCGTTGATCTTCTTGAAAATCCCACTGGGGGTCCTTGTCTCCCCCCCCTCCGCATTGATCCGATCCGTAATCTCTTGGATTATTGCCCTCTTCCTGGTCGGGGTGACGTCCCGGCTGTCAGGGCCATGCAAATATCACCCAAATTGGGTGATAGCCCTGGCCAGTAAGTGCTTCTCACACACAGAGAAGTTAATCCTTCTTCTCTTAGGTGCCATCTCACCAAACAGTACTCAGCAACAAACAGACACAAAATTCAAACAGAACAAACAAACACAGAAACACACAGAACAAACCGACAAAAAGACACAGAACAAACACAAAAAGACACAGAACAAACACACACAAAAATCAGACAGCAAAAACCAAACACCAAAAAAGAAAAAACACAAGCAGACAGCTAATACAAATTCAGACAAAAAACACAGAAGAAACAGACACAAAAAACACTCAGAAAATACACACACCTACTACAACCTCCTACTACAATAAATCTTTATTCCAACAATACTACACTAACCAACAAACAGCCACAAACAACAGAACAAAAGCACCTTACTTTAGGAAAGGAAACACAGGGATGTACTTTTGCAATGGAAGTGCGTTTGTCTGGGGCTATTTAAGCACAGGGCGATTCTCACACTAAGTATGCTTGGCCTTTTTCCTATCTCACTGATTGCGCCGAGCCGAGTTCTGCATATGCCCAGTGAGGTGCAGATTCGTGCGCGCATGCGCAGTACGGTCGACCCTTCATTTGCATGGGGTCACGGCTCATTTTCACTTCCTTCCCACTTGCAATAACCCCGCCTTATGCCTCGGTATTTACGTCGCGCTGGCGCAAATTTGGGCGCAAATGCTCTGTGGATACGGCACTTACGTCACAAAATTCAGCCGCCTTAACTTAACTGACATACGTTAGGACAAACTAAATTTGCGCCGCTCTACGTGAATCTGGCCCTATGGAATTACACAACACTACTATAAGAATGACATATACATTCCTATCTATCTAATCTGCCCCAGTCTCCCACAGCGTTGATAGTAGGTTAGATCAGCAACCTGCAAAGAACAAAAGAACAGACATACAAAATATATACTCTAATATACATATATATATTATTTTCAGAGTTGAAACTGCACAGAGTTGAAACTGCACACTCGAGCCCGAGTGTGAAATTTCCCTTCCTCCCAGGGAGCTATCCATAAGCACTAAGATTCCCTTTTCTGATTTGCAAGAAATAGAACAGAGCAAAAAAAAAAAAGAAATATACATTAACGTTCCGTAATAAAAAAAAAAATGTTGCGGAACACTGCCCCCTAGCGGTCAGTGCGCTGGTACTACACGGCAGTCCAAGTTTAAATCAATGTATACAGCAACAATAGAGAAATGTAAAATAAGGCATTTCCAGTGCTGAAATTTCTTCCGGTGCTGCAAAGAAACAGACAAGACCCTATTCTAAATAACTGAGATAACCCCAACCCAAAGTTCTGCACATTCACCAAAATGTGGATCCGGGATGGGAATAAACAAACAAAAACTTGAATAGGGGGAAAGGTCCTTGTCCATAACTTTTTCAAAAGCAGCAAGTTCAACAGTATAGGCATGAGGCCTAGCGGTAGAAACGTGGGTCAGGCAGGAAAATTTTGGCCCCATGGGAGTTAATGGCAGCGATAGAGAACACTTGGACTTTTTTTTTTTACGCTCTTTCTACTTTATTGGGGATTTGCAGACCATCTGTCATCTTCTTTATTGTCTTTGCTTATACAGTGGAACCTTGGTTTACAAGTAACGCAGTTAACAAGCGCTTTGAATAACAAGCAACTATTTTTTTTATTCTCACTCGGTTCGCGAAAACTAGCAGGATTCAATCTAATGGGGTGTGCAGTAAGGTCATTTGGCCAGAGGTGACCGGTGACACTCGGAACGGTTCAGAGCCTTTCGGAAATACTCAGAATCACTTGGAAATACTCAGAAATACTCCAAACCGTTTCTAGGGTTTCTGAGATCAGCCGAGCTGTCCCTGAGTATTTCCAATGCTCTCCGGCGCCCCCCCACCTCTGGCTACATGTGGTATTGCATTCCAAAGAAGTCAATGCGGAACAAATTATCTTCGTTTCTATGAACTTCTATTGGGAAACTCGCTTTGATATGCAGTGCTTTGGATTACAAGCATTCTACTGGAACGGATTATGCTCGTAATCCAAGATTGTATACAGAATTTGAAAAGAAACAGGGGAATGTTTTCACATCACTATTTGCAATGGTAAATAAAGGAGCCATCGAAACATGTTAATTACTGTATCTATTCCTTTACCATTTATGTTGCACAGGCTACTGCTGCACTTGTTACTGCTTTGTGCTCTCCAAGAAAAAGAGGGAGTCTCTGTGGGATGCGAGACAAAGGAATATATTCACTTTGCTTATTGATGACACAATTTTATGGGGAGCCTGGAGCTGTTTGTAAAGTTGCAGGCTACTCATGTAAGTGTATGAAAATTTAAATATACAACCACCACATTGCTCAGAGATCAGGAAGAACATTCACATTTTCAGGAACTCTATTGGTACCGGATTATTCCTATCATCGGTGATCGCATTTTTCACAAATTCTGGAGAACGTAAAATGAACCGGTCAACGTCTCTATCACGATGTCTGTTGCTGCTGCTCTTGTTCACATCAAATTTTCTTACGCAAAACACTGAAGGATCTACGAAGGATCATAGTAATGTAAGTAGAAACCGCATTTCATATTTGTTATATTCAGGGCTTTTTTTCAGCGGGAACGCGGGGTAACGCAGTTCTGGCACCTCCTGGACTGACTGTATGTAATAGAAAGGGTTGCTGTTGTGTGCTGTAGGGTATTGATGCTCACTGCTGGGGGATATCTTCTAACTGGAGGGGATCAATTTTTGCAGGGGGGTCTACTTTTGCTGAGGAGGTCTATTGTTGCTGGTGGGGGGCCTATTGTTGTTGGGGGTTGGTCTTATGTTGGTGCAGGGGGTCAGTTGTTGCTCTAAGAGATCTACTGTTTAAAGAGGGGTCTATTGTTGATGGCTGCCAGAGAGTCTATTAATGCTGGCTGTTGCGGAGATCTGTTGATGCTGCCGGGAGTCTATTGTTGCTGGGGGGGAATTTTGTTGTCGGTGGTCCATTGTTAGAGGGATCTATTGTTGCTGGCTGCCGGGGATCTATTTTACTGATTTTCTTGATATCATTACCAAATTCCATACAAATTTCTTAGCACCACAAAATGATACTTGGTATTGTCTAAAAGATGCGGTACTGGGAGGTGGGTATAGAATGGAACCAGGGGAAGGTGCTCGGAGGTGGGTAAGGGCAAGGAAGAGGGGTGACTCAGAAAGGGGAAGTTCCTGCACCTATTATCTGAGAAAAAAAGCCCTGGTTATATTCATTACAGGAGTCAGAGGGCAGCAGATTGACCCATCACTTTGATGAGACAAATATTTTAGCGCCTTGCAGGGCAAAACCAACTGGGTCTTCTTCCAATGGATGACCCGGGGCAGTCCCTGACTTGGCTTACAAAAGGAATGATGCCGCGTACACACGGTCTAAATTTCCCACAACAAATGTTCGATGTGAGCTTGTTGTCGGAAAATCCAACCGTGTGTAGGCTCCATCGGACATTTTCTGTCAGAATTTCTGACAACAAATGATTGAGAGCTGGTTCTCAATTTTTCCGATAGCAAAGGACAGCACGTCTGTATGCAACAAAAATCCTACGCATGCTTGGAATCAATTCGACGCATGCTCGGAATCATTGAACTTCATTTTTCTCGGCTCATCGTAGTGTTGTAGGTCACCGTGTTCTTGACGTTCGGAATTTCCGACAACATTTGTGTGACCGTGTGTATGGAAGACAAGTTTGAGCCAATAATCCGTCAGAAAAAAAAAATCCACGGTTTTGTTGTCGGAATGTCCGATCGTGTGTACGCGGCATAAGATACCTTCACCAAGCCAACTGGAAGATCTTATCCCACCACTATGTTGTGGAACTACACTTGGGTCTTTTTCAAGTTGAATGAACCCTAGTGCAGCATGTGAAAATGCCTTCTAAAGATGTAAAATGCACCATCAAGCCGAATGGGAGATATACTCCCACCAATATGTTATGGAGCTACAGTTTTCTTCGAGTTGGATGAGCCCGGTGAAGCTCTGACAAATCCTCCCAAAATGTTAATATTCCCTCACTAAGACAATTGGTAGGTACAATATAAATTTGCTATCAATTGCTCCCTACTACACTATTACCATATTGCTATGAATGTGCCCAGTGGTTACCACTTGGAAAAGGACATTACACTCATAGGCCCGGATTCACAAAGCATTTGCGCCGACGTATCTCGAGATACGCCGCGTAAGTGCAAATATGCGCCGTCGTATCTGTGCGTCGCGCACACAAAACTAGATACGCCTGAAAATAGGCTTCCTACGACCGACGTAACTTGCCTACGCCGTCATATCGTGGGCGCGTATTTACGCTGGGTGCATTTGCCGCTCCCATTGATTTTCTATGCACATATGCAAATGAGGGAGATACGCCGATTCACGAACGTACGTCCGTCCGACGCAGTGCACGTAAAGTCATACGTCCGGCGTAAAGTTATGCCCCATAAAGGAGGTGTAACTCATCATCAATGCCAAGGTCTGCACCAGGGAACTCAAGCCGCCTCATTAGCATGGCTCACGCCCACTTCCTCCTACGCCTGCTTACGCCGAGGGAACCCAGCGCAGTTTGGGAGGCAAGTGCTTTGTGAATTCGGGTGCTTGCTTCTCTGCGCTACGTCGGCGTAGTGTATATTAGATACGCTACGCCGGTATAAATATGCGCCAATGTATGTGAATCCGGGCCATAGACTTCACGCTGCTCTTCGTATCATTAGATAGTTAGACCAGCAATACAGTAGAGAAATCTCATTTGCACCACTTGTGTGCTATAGTAAGCCACTACATTATATCTCAGGCAGCTGAAGATGATATGGTCTGTGGGCCAAGACACCTATAAGGCTGCATTTACACCTGAGTGTGGCATCTTTGAGAATTTTTTTTGTGTGCGTTTTTATGTGCGATTTTGGTGTGTTTTTATGCACAATGTTTTTATACTAATATATTATATATAATAATGATAATAATAAAAATGTAATTAAACACCCTAACCCTAACACAATTGGATTACAAGCATGCTTTTGGAAAGAATTATGCTCGTAATCCAAGGTACTACTGTATTTTTATCACAATAAATGCAAACATAAGGAATGGCAGGTCCTCTTTATGGAGATATCTGGGGTCTATAAGACCCCAGATCTCTCCTCTAGCTATGAAAGCATCAGATAAAAAAAAAAATATATATTGATCTTATGTTTAAAAATTAATTATTTACGGCCGCCCTTGACTGGAAGTGATGCCATGGCGGCGCTCCGGTCCTCCTAAATCATAGAGGTGAGGAGAGATAATATGGTCTCTCATCACCTCTTTGGCCAGCTGCACAAACTGCCTGATCGTTATCCGGGCTCGCCAATGAGAAAGGTAAGCCCAAGAAACACTGGCGAGCAGCGGGAGAGGGGAGATGACCCCTTCCGCTACTTCTAAAAACCATCCAGTGGCTAATCAGCAGCTCAGACTGCTTTTATCAGAAAGAGAAGCGATGGCTAAAAATATATATATATACTGGAGTTATGGCTGACAGCTTCAGCCAAAACCCTGGTAAACCACTTCAAACCAGTGACCCAAATGTATGGGGTCTTTAGCTTATAAAGACATTTTAGCAGTGCACTTCCAACTTTGTGGCTACATGACCATCGACGATTTGTGGATACGTGACCATCACACCTGTATGAGCTTGCTGAACAGCAGACCATGTTCATTAATATGGAGTCCCCCCTCCCCCCTCTTAGCGGCTACAACGGCTTCCACTCTTATGGAAGGCTTTGCATAAGATTTTGGAGAATGTCTGTGAAAACTCTTGCCTATTTAGCCAAAAAAAGCAACTGTGAGGCCAGGTACTAGCGTGGCTTGAATCAAGCATACCATCATCTTAAATCACTAGGTCAGGGCTGTAGGTCACTTGCGTTCCTCCACACCAAACTCCTGAAATGATGAAGCTTTGTGCACTGCAACACTGTCACACCGGAACAGAAAATGGCCTATCCTAAACCTAAACTAAGACCACAAGGTTGGAAACGCTCACTTGTCTAAAATGTATTTTTATAGTGCAACATTAACAGTTCTCTTTATTGGAAACACCTTGCTGCATATAATATAATATAATACATATAATGGCGTATTAATGTTTCCAAAGCTGCATTAATGTGTGTCTTTTATATCTGCCTGGAGATCACCTTTAAGTTATGGTTGAGCCCCAGGGGTCTTCAAACTTTCAAAACAAAGGGCCAGTTTACTAGAAAATGTCCTAATGTCAGTGGGAGGAATAGTGCCCCATCGTTGGTGTCAGTGGGAGGAATAGTGCCCCATCATTGGTGTCACTGGGAGGAAGAGTGCCCCATCATTGGTGTCACTGGGAGGAATAGTTCCCTATCGTTGGTATCAGTGGGAGGAAAAGTGCCCCATCATTGGTGTCAGCGGGAGGAATAGTGCCCCATCATTGGTGTCAACGGGAGGAATAGTGCCCTATCATTGGTGTCAGTGGGAGGAATAGTGTCCCATCATTGGTGTCAGTGAGAGGAATAGTGCCCCATCATTGGTGTCAGCGGGAGGAATAGTGCCCCATGATTGGTGTCAATTTGGGAAGAATAATGGCACAAAAATGCCGATCTATGTATGAAAGCAGTCATGGACACTTTTCTGGAAGATCACATTTTCCATGTGAAGGTGCTCCCTCTGCTGGAAATGTGTGGAATGGCACGCTATTTCAAACAGCTTATCTACTTTAATCATTTGCCGTCCGGGGCAATTTTCTAAAATGTTCACACGTTAAAATCAGCATTTTAGCTAGAAAATTACTTAGAAACCCAAAAAACATATTATATTTTATGAAAAAAGAGGCCCTGGATAATAAAACCGTAAGTGTTTCAATGTGTTATGTTACACAATATCTGCACAGCTATTTGTCAAATACAAATTTTCAGGACAAATATCAAAAAATATACATTTTAGTGACCACAAACAATATTATACCCCATTTTTTTTTGATAATATATAAACAATGATGCTAATAGATACTAAACAGGTCAAGTCTCAAAATTGCATGCACCCAAGAAACGGTGACAGACTGCAATACCTAAAATTATTCATAGGTGACGCTCTAAAGGACTTTATAGATTATAGTAGTCACCATCTCAATGGATCACACATTGCTTGCTATGGGGGCGCAAGCAGACAGCGCCGGTGGGGGACCCCAGAACAGGAGGTAAAGGACCACTCTTAGCAATATCCTTGCATAAAGCAGGTAAGTAGAACCTCTCTTTTATTTTAGGCTCCAGTCACACCTGGAATCACCGTAGAATCGCTGCGATTTAAAAACGCACTCCAATCGCAAAACACAGGTTCAGGTGCCATTATGTTCAATGACACCTAAAACACCAAGTGATTTTGCCACTATTGCCGCGCAATTTTTCACAACAGGAGCTCCTGCTCCTTATTGGGTGACAAGCTTCACGTGATGCAATATGCCGTGATAAATCATGGGTTAAAGCGGGAGTTCACCCATTTCTAAATTTTTTTTTTTCTTCCCCTAGATTCCTGCTCGTTCGGTCTAGGGGAATCGGCTATTTGTATTAAAATAGGTGCAGTACTTACCCGTTTTCGAGCTGCATCTTCTTCCGTCGCTTCCGGGTATGGTCTTCGGGAGCGGGCGTTCCTTCTTGATTGACATTCTTCCGAGAGGCTTCCGACGGTCGCATCCATCGCGTCACTCGTAGCCGAAAGAAGCCGAACGTCGGTGCGGCTCTATACTGCGCCTGCGCACCGACGTTCGGCTTCTTTCAGAAAATCGTGACGCGATGGATGCGACCGTCGGAAGCCTCTCGGAAACCTGTCAATCAAGAAGGAACGCCCATTCCCGAAGCCCATACCCGGAAGCGACGGAGAGGATGCGTCTCGTAAACGGGTAAGTACTGCACATATTTTAAAATAAATAGCCGATTCCCCTAGTAATAACGAGCAGGAAGCGAAGGGGGAAAAGTGCCCTCTAAGGGTGAACCCCCGCTTTAATCATGGCAAAGTGTGCCTCAGGTGCCATAATACATAATGGCACCTGAGCCTGCATTGTACGATTGTAGTGCGTTTTAAGATGCCAGAAGACGTCTGTTACGGGAAACGCGTTGGGTGGAGTTAGGAGATGTGATGTCACCACGTTTCGGACCTGCTGGATGATCCCAGCGGATGATCTTTTCACAGCTATACTTGATTTTCAAACCTGTAAGTGCAATATTTTTTAGTTTTTAATAAAGAGTGTGGATATATATTGTGATGAGCCTTCTTCTCTTTTATATATGAATTATGTGCCACTGCCCGAGTGAACGGGAGAGCTGACCCGTGGTTTCTAGTGAGTCCTGAGATGCATGTGTGGAGGCTGAGATGCTGATCATTGAACATAGGATCCATCCGGACCAGTATTGTTGTGATAAGGGGATTGGCTGTTTAAAGGAGATTTCTTAATCTTATGCGTATTATGATTTTCTATAATTTAGAGATCCTAATCATCTGGTAAGAGGATAATACTTCTTAGAGCACTGGGGAGCACAGAAGCACTTTATCCTGTATTCAGGATTGTGAAAAGCGCAGCAGTCTGTTTAGATTCTTCTAGCGCGAGGTTTACTATATAGCCACAAATGAAACTGCAGATACAGTATCCAACAAAAGTAAGTACACCCCTCACATTTTTGTAAATATTGTATTCTATCTTTTCATGTGACAACACTGAAGACATGACACTTTGCTACAATGTAAATTAGTGCTTGTATAACAGTGTAAATTTTCTGTCCCCTCAAAATAAATTAACACACAGCCATTAATGTCTAAACCGCTGGCTACAAAAGTGAGTACACCCCTAAGTGAAAATGTCCAAATTGGGCCCAAAGTGTCAATATTTTGTGTAGCCACCATTATTTTCCAGCACTGCCTTAACCCTCTTGAGCATGGAGTTCACCAGAGCTTCACAGGTTGCCACTGGAGTCCTCTTCCACTCCTCCATGATGGCATCACAGAGCTGGTGGATATTAGAGACCTTGCGCTCCTCCACCTTCCGTTTGATTAAGACCCACAGATGCTCAATAGGGTTTAGGTCTGGAGACATCCTTGGCCAGTCCATCACCTTTACCCTCAGCTTCTTTAGCAAGGCAGTGGTCATCTTGGAGGTGTGTTTGGGGTCAGTATCATATTGGAATACTGCCCTGCGGCCCAGTCTCTGAAGGGAGGGGATCATGCTCTGCTTCAGTATGTCACAGTACATGTTTGGCATTCATGGTCCCCCCAATGATCTGTAGCTCCCCAGTGCCAGCAGCACTCATGCAGCCCCAGACCATGACACTCCCACCACCATGCTTGGCTGTAGGCAAGACACACTTGTCTTTGTACTCCTCACCTGGTTGCCACCACACACGCTTGACACCATCTGAACTAAATAAGTTAATCTTGGTCTCATCAGACCACAAGACATGTTTCCAGTAATCCATGTCCTTAGTCTGCTTGTCTTTAGCAAACTGTGCTTCATCTTTAGAAGAGGCTTCCTTCTGGATCGACAGCCATGCAAACCAATTTGATGCAGTGTGCGGCGTATGGTCTGAGCACTGACAGGCTGACCCCCTTCCCCTTCAACCTCTGCAGCAATGCTGGCAACACTCGTAAGTCTATTTCCCAAAGACAACCTCTGGATATGACGCCGAGCACGTGCACTCAACTTCTTTGGTCATCCATGGCGAGGCCTATTCTGAGTGGAACCTGTCCTGTTAAACCGCTGTATGGTCTTGGCCACAGTGCTGCAGCTTAGTTTAAGGTTCTTGGCTATCTTCTTATAGCCTAGGCCATCTTTATGTAGAACAACAATTCTTTTTTTCAGATCCTCAGAGAGTTCTTTGCCATGAGATGCCATGCTGAACTTCCAGTGATCAGCATGAGAGAGTGAGAGCGATAACACCAAATTTAACACACCTGCTCCCCATTCACACCTGAGACCTTGTAACACTAACGAGTCACATGACACCAGGGAGGGAAAATTGCCAATTTTACCCAATTTGGACATTTTCACTTAGGGGTGTATTCACTTTTGTTGCCAGCGGTTTAGACATTAATGGCTGTGTGTTTAGTTATTTTGAGGGGACAATAAATTTACACTGTTTACACTGTTATGGTGTGCACTTGACTTTGGGCATGCCAGGTCAGCGTATCCGTACATTGTCTCCGGATCGGCAGCTTAAGTCGTGTGCTATGGTTTTTATTATTATTTTTAATCTGCTTTGATTGGGTCTCGTTCTTTTTTCGTGATTCAGGGATAAGAAGTGTGTTTTTTCCCAGGATTTCCATCCAGGGACTGGTGAATGGCTGTATATATACAACTCCAAACCACCACCATGAATGACCAGCTATGCAGCCTGGAGGAGAACCATGCTAAAAGACTTGCTTGAGAGCCGTGGAGGGACCGGTGGGAAGAACAAGGCCACCCTGATCATTGCGCTAGCCGAGATGGATCAGAGGGATGGTGATGCAGGACCCCGGTCAGTTGAAGACTTGTTCCAGCAGCGAGTTCAACAGCGGTTGGCATTATATGGTGCGAACCCATCAGAGACCGCCATACAGAATACCATTAGAGACCTCCAGCGGCAGGATGAGAGAGAACGAGAGCGACAACAGAGAGAACGAGAGCGGCAACAGGAGCTGAGAATTGCAGAAATACGGCGATCGGTGACAACGCCTAAAGAAGCAGCACCAAATGAAAGAAGAGGAGAGGTACAGATATCAGTAACCATGGAAGAGGAATTCAGAAGGAGGTTGCGAGAGAAGCAGATACAGCGCAGAGGACCAGTATCAGAGGAGGTCCTGCTTGGATGGTCTGATTCGATCCGCTGCGAACTCTGGAAAGAAGCGCTAGCCCGCGAGCAGCGACACCAGGGAAAAGCTCTCCCCTCCATCCATGTAAGGTACTGGTCACAGTATGAAGTACGGATGCTGTTATTGGGGGAACAACCAAAGCAGGAGTGGACAGCAGAGTTAAGCAGGCTGATCCGGGAAGAGATGCGGTTGGACGAGAGCTACAGAGCCCTCCGGTGGTATGTAGTCCAAGAGTGCCCGTGGTCAGCGGATGACAGCCCCACGGAAGGCTTTGACTATGATGGCCTGGGATTGTTGTATTGGAGGATGTCCAGGGATCCCAACTTTGGGAGCGATCGGGAGTGGCGTTGGGAGGAAATAATGGAGCACAGAGAGCGAAGACTGAATGTCCCGGAAGTGCACTGGTTACAGGAAGATTTG
This sequence comes from Rana temporaria, assembly GCF_905171775.1. Classification (NCBI taxonomy): domain Eukaryota; kingdom Metazoa; phylum Chordata; class Amphibia; order Anura; family Ranidae; genus Rana; species Rana temporaria. The sequence goes on along the minus strand of NC_053492.1, from coordinate 34,145,169 downwards.
GAATTCCTGGCCGCTCAAGAATGGGAACTGGAAATCACCTACAAACAGCTGCTAGACTCCGCTCAGCAGCAGGGTGAGGTTCCCTTTACCTGGGACTATGAGGAAATATCAGCTGACAGTGATGAAATCCTGGCTGATGAATCAGCAGTGGAAAATCGGGAGCTTGCCATTCCCAAAGCTGAAGTGCTGACCGCACGGCCGAGCTCTGCTAGCCTCTGCTCAGTACCCATAGCATCTTCTGGGTTCCATGGACAGGAGATGGTGAACCTCTATCCCCAGACACCAGTTGTAGAGACAGGGGATTTGATAGACTTTTCTGCTGAGGAAGAACAACCTGGGGAGCCTCCAGCAGAAGAGCTGGTATCAGGGCCAAACTTCACTGTGCTCTGCCCAGCACCAAGGGCAGTATTTGTGGAGTTACAAGGAACTTCCCCAGCTGAAGCGCTGGTCACAGGACAGAGGGATCAAGACCTCTGCCCCACCCCCGTGGCAGTTCCGGAGGCTCAGGGTGAGAAGATGGCAATCACTCCCCAGCCACAGATTACAGAATGTATGGACTGTTCAGAGGATGTTATGGATTATGCACCCCCAGCAGAAGTGCTGGCAACAGGGCAGAATGCTAGCCATCTCTGCCCAGCACTGGGACCAACTGTGGAGTTCCAGGGAGCCGGGGCGGTTGGCCCCCCTCCCCAGCAACAAGCTGAGGTAGTAAAGCTGTTACTCCCAGCTGAATCACTGGCAGCAGGGCAGGATGCTACTGGCTGCTGCACACAACTACAGCTTGAGCGGATATCGGTGGATGGGACTGTGGTCCCCACTCACAGCAACCCAGCGGAAGAGCTGGCAACAGAGCAGAGTGCCCCGGGCCTCTGCTCTCAACTAACAGAAGAGGGGGTTCCTGTGGTAGTGGATGGGACTCCGATCTCCACAGACACAACCCCAGAAAATGGTGCGGCACTGAGACAGGAGGATGTCGGCTTTGCTTTGCAAGCACCAGGGGATTTTTACCTAGCATCAGTGGATGGGACTGCAGTCTCCACTGGTATACCCCAGGAATGGTGGCCAGTTGGCCCAGATTCCCAATGGCATGATGAACTGAGCCCAGCCACCCTGTCTTCTCTCCAGCGGCTGAAAGGACTCCAGGGAGAAGGGCCAGTCCAGGCCTCTCCCCAGCGGCAGGCGTGTTCTCTGAGAGAGGCAGAGATTGGCTGGGTGAGTAATGCTCTCTTTGGGACAAGGTATCTGGGGTACTGGGTGGGTACCGAAATTGGGGTCTCTCCCAGTGTTAGTCTCCTGCCAAAGGGGGAGATGTGTGACAGACCTAGCCGGGACAGGGGCTTTTGGAGAGGACTGAATGTGAGCCTCTTGCCGTCCGATTATGGGCCAGGACCTCAAAACAGGAAGGCAGATGGGTCATCCCAGCACAGTCCTGGAACTTTAAGACTACTTTTCCAACATCCTCGAGTTGACCCGTTTGGGTCCCACTGCGGCTGTTGGACTGGTTCCCAGGGGAAGTAATGTCATGGACCTTGAGATATTAAAGTGTTTCTACTTGACATATGTTACACAGGAGAGGGACATTCAATGCAAGGCTTTTGAAATGCTAAGTGGAACCAGCTTGCGAAATACCTTTTATTGTGTTCTGCAGGTTAAGAGCGGGTGTCGGAGTCAGGCCGTCTAGCTGGAACCAGGTTATTGTGTACATTGATTACCCCCTGGGGCTTCTGTCTCAATACACAAGTCTTTCTATCCAAGCTATTGGACCAATCCCTGTTGACAATTTCAAGTCCTCATTTGCATGGTCAAGGGGGACCTGAGTGAAGACTGGATATACTTTACAATTGACCAATAGGAAAGCGGTTGTTGGGAGTGGGATGTTCCAAAATTCTGTATAAAAGTGTGCTGTGTACTTGAAATAAAGGTCCTGTTGGAACTTACATACAGCCTGCCTGGTGTTTGTTCTTAATGGGTCCGAATGGCACATAGCTGTAATTCGGATCCCGGAACCTTGGATGACTGGACCATCAGACGTTGCAATCTGCAAGCTGACTCACTGGTAGCAGAGGAGTGTCGGGAGAGCAGGACCTGGGCGAGGAAGGATCTCGTCACACTCCTCTGCTACCAGTGAGTCAGCTTGCAGATTGCAACGTCTGATGGTCCAGTCATCCAAGGTTCCGGGATCCGAATTACAGCTATGTGCCATTCGGACCCATTAAGAACAAACACCAGGCAGGCTGTATGTAAGTTCCAACAGGACCTTTATTTCAAGTACACAGCACACTTTTATACAGAATTTTGGAACATCCCACTCCCAACAACCGCTTTCCTATTGGTCAATTGTAAAGTATATCCAGTCTTCACTCAGGTCCCCCTTGACCATGCAAATGAGGACTTGAAATTGTCAACAGGGATTGGTCCAATAGCTTGGATAGAAAGACTTGTGTATTGAGACAGAAGCCCCAGGGGGTAATCAATGTACACAATAACCTGGTTCCAGCTAGACGGCCTGACTCCGACACCCGCTCTTAACCTGCAGAACACAATAAAAGGTATTTCGCAAGCTGGTTCCACTTAGCATTTCAAAAGCCTTGCATTGAATGTCCCTCTCCTGTGTAACATATGTCAAGTAGAAACACTTTAATATCTCAAGGTCCATGACATATATATATATATATATATATATATATATATATATATACAATGTAAATAATATATATACTGTGACATTGGGGTGTTTAGGTCAGTGGTAGATGCGTTTTCGTGTAGTGAGTCCACAGCAGTCAGTTGTCAGGTTTGAGGGCGTGGCAGTCCGTTTTTATTAAAAGGAACACATTTTTTTTTTATTCTCCAGTAAATTCACACAACAGAAAATGCCAAGCCTCCTGGCTCCTATGCTTACTTTGCCCTGCAGTTCCCTGCTGAACCGACCTACTCCTGGTCTCAACAGGATTCTCCAGCCCCCTGGGCTTGCTCACTGTCCCCCAGACTTCAGGAATTGGATATATGTGATTGTATGATATTATTATTATTTTATTTCTTATGGTTGGACTTTTTTCAACCTGACTAACTATGTAACTACTATGTAACTTCCTTCAGCCCCATTGGACTTGCTAGTCGCCTCGGCTCTCCCAACCTCCCAGACCCTTCTTTGGTCTCACAGGCCCCTGTAGCTGTCTCAACCTTCCCCGTCCTTCAGACACAAAGGGCCAGATCCACATAGAAATGGACAGGCGCAGCGTATCAGAGATACGCTACGCCGACGTATCTTACCTGGCTTTAAGTCGAATCCAGGAAGAATTTGCGCCGTAAGTTACGGCAGCGTAGTGTATTTCTGGCGGCGGATTTCAAATTGGGCGGGTTGGGGGTGGGTTTCATTTAAATGAAGCGCGTCCCCGCGCCGAATGAACTGCGCATGCGTCGTCGCGAAATTTCCTGCCGTGCATTGCGCTAAATGACGTCGCTAGGATGTCATTTTTTTAACTTAGATGTGAGTTACGTCCATCCCTATTCACGGACGACTTACGCGGGAACGACGGCCATACTTAACATGGCAAGTCTATGTATACGCCGCAAAATACCAGCTTTAACTATACGCCGGAAAAAGCCGACTACAGACGAAGTTAGAAAATGCGACGGCCGCACGTACATTCGTGGATCGTCGTAAATCGCTAATTTGCATACCCGACACGGAAAACAACGCAAACGCCACCCAGCGGGCGCCGAAGTATTGCACCTACGATCCAAAGGCGTACGAAGCCGTACGCCTATCGGATCAAACCCAGAAGCTTGTCGTATCTTGGTTTGAGGATTCAAACTAAATATACGAAGTGGGAAATTTGAAAGTACGCCGGCGTATCAGTAGATACGCCGGCGTACTTGCTCTGTGAGTCTGGCCCAAAGTCCCCCCTCACCAGGGATGTAGACTCACACAGGTCAGACAGTTTTCCTAACATAGGTCTGTCTTTCAACAGCAGTAACAAGCTGCTCACACTCCACCTTCCTTCCACTTCTGTTCTCACCAGCCCAGTGGCGATGCGTCGATAGTGGGCGCAGGAGCGCCACCCCTCTCTCCTGCACCACCACTGAAACAATACATAGATTCATGCATTGCATGAATCCATGTATTGTCGCCGGCGCCGATGCCGCTTACTATTCAGATGGCCGGGCCGCTGCCGCCCACTATTCAGATGGCCGTCCCCCTGGTGAGTGCCGCCCATCTGAATAACAGCAGTTGATTGGCTTTGGAAGTGTCTATCAGAGCCAGCCTGAGGGCTGTTATCGGCTTCCAAATAGTTAACCAGGGGACGCATGGGTTGTGCGTTCCCTGGTTAACACTGACAGGCATCTCAGCCAGTCATGTTCACCGGGTCTGGTTACTGGTAACCTGATTGGCTGAAGCGTCATCGAGGGTGGGAGAAGACATCGAGGGACAGTGGAGGGAGGATGGATGACCCGAGAAAGGTAAGTGCAATCTGGCAGCATTTTACAGGGCAAACTGGTGGATTATGAGGGGGCAAACTGGCGGCAATTGATTGGCACAGTGGAGACAATTGATGGGCACAGTGGCTGCGTTTGATGGCATGGCACAGTGGCGACAATTGATGGGCACAGTGGCGACAATTGATGGGCACAGTGGCGACAATTGATGGTACAGTGGCTGCGTTTGATGGCATGGCACAGTGGTGACAATTGATGGGCACAGTGGCGACAATTGATGGCACAGTGGCTGCGTTTGATGGCATGGCACAGTGGTGACAATTGATGGGCATAGTGGCTGCATTTGATGGGCACATTGGCTCCAATTGATGAGCAAAGCGGCCGCAATTGATGGGCACAGTAGCTGCGTTTGATGGGCACAGTGAGGCTGCAATTGTTTTGTTTTTTTCCTTTGTTTTCACCCCCCATCAAATTTTGAGCGCCAGCTGCCATTGCACCAGCCCCTCACTATTTGGGCTGTGTGCACTTGGGCACATACCCTGCCGGCTGTCCTCAAGACCCAGACACAGGGTTGGAGATCCCATCCCACCCAAGTCTCTTAGGAATCTCCAAACTACAGAGCCCCATCTGAAGATAGTAAAATCTGGAGAAAGCTGCCAGAGCAGATTTCTCCTCTTAAAATAACTGCTCTGTTTCCTTATTAATCCAATTTTCCTAGGGACAGGGACTTTCACTATTACAATACACACACACACACACACATATATATATATATATATATATATATATATATATATATATATATATATATATATATATATATATATATATATATATATATACACACTGCTCAAAAAGTTAAAGGAACACTTTTGAATCAGAACTCCTGGGATATTAATCTGGTCAGTTAAGTAGCAGAGGGGGAGGGGTGTATACAGAGGGGGTTGTTAATCAGTTTCAGCTGCTTTGCTGTTAATTGAAATTAACAACCAGTACACTAGATGGGCAACAATGAGACGACCTCCAAAACAGGAATGGTTTTTCAGGTAAAGGTGTTTGACATTTTTTTCCCTACTCATCTTTTCTGACTGTTTTTCTCTATTTTTGCATTTGGCTAGGGTTAGTGTCACTACTGGCAGCACGAGGCGATACTTGGACTCTATAAAGGTTGCACAGGCAGTCCAACTCCTCCAGGATGGCACATCAATACGTGTCATTGCCAGAAGGTTTACTGTGTCTCCCAGTCTCAAAAGCATGGAGGAGATTCCAGGAGACAGGCAGTTACTCTAGGAGAGCTGGACAGAGCCGTAGAAGGTCCTTAACCCATCAGTAGGACCGGTATCTGCTCCTTTGTGCAAGGAGGAACAGGATGAGCAATGCCAGAGCCCTACAAAATGACCTCCAGCAGGTCACTGGTGTGAATGTCTCTGACCAAACAATCAGAAACAGACTTCATGGGGGTGGCCTGAGGGCACGACGTCCTCTATTGTGCTCTGTGCTCACTGCAGGACACTGTGGAGCTCGATTGGCATTTTCCATTGAACACCAGAATTGGCAGGTCCGCCACTGGTGCCCCATGCTTTTCACAGATGAGAGCAGGTTCACCCTGAGCATATGTGACAGACGTGAAAGGTTCTGGAGAAGCCACGGAGAACTTTATGCTGCCTGTAACATCGTTCAGCATGACCGGTTTGGTGGTGGGTCAGTGATGGTCTGGGGAGGCATATCCATGGAGGGACGCACAGACCTCTTCAGACTACACAATGGCACACTGACTTCCATTAGGTATCAGGAGGAAATCCATGGACCCATCGTCAGACCCTATGCTGGTGCAGTGGGTCCCGGGTTCCTCCTGGTGCACGACAATGCCTGGCCTCATGTGGCGAGAGCATGCAGCCAGTTCCTGGAGGATGAAGAAATTGATACCATTGAATGGCCCCCACGCTCACCTGACCTAAATCCAAAAGAACACCTCTGGGACATTATGTTTCGGTCCATCTGGTGCTGCCAGGTTGCACCTCAGTCTGTTCAGGAGCTCAGTGATGCTCTGCTCCAGATCTGGGAGGAAATACCCCTGGACACCATCCGTCGTCTCTTTAGGAGCATGCCCTGATGATCTCAGGCATGCATACAAGCACTTGGGGGCCATACAAACGACTGAGGACTATTTTGAATTGTTGCAATTAGGATTGTCCCGATATCGATACTAGTATCGGTATCGGGACCGATACAGAGCATTTGCGCGAACACTTGTACTCGCGCAAATGCTCCCGATGCCTGACCCGATACCTTGGCTGGCAGAGTTTGTGAGCAGAGAGGGCAGGCAGAGTACAAGCAGAGAGGTCGGGTGGAATGATTGAGCGGCGAGGGTAGGCGGAGTTTGTGAGCAGAGAAGGCGGAGAGGACAGGCAGAGTTTGCTAGCGGAGAGGCCGGGTGTAATCTGTGAGCTGAGAGGGCTGGCGGAGTGGGCGGGACGCATCCGTAGGCAGAGACAGTGGGGCAGAGAGCGAGTCTTCAGCTAGGTAAGCTGGAAGTGTGGAGGGCACATCCGCATCAGGATTGGCGACCGTCAGCATGGACATCCCGACACCCATCTTGGTACACCCTGCACTTGGCCACAGTAAGCCAGCAGCGGACATCTTGTTACACCCAGCCCATATAGTTCGGGCTGGGTGTAACAAGATGTCTGCTGATACTTACTGATGCCGACTGCAGGGTGTACCAAGATGGGCGTCACAGCATAGCATTTCAAAATCCTTCCTCATGTCATTAATTGTGGCATTTCAGTGCCAGCCATCAGTGCCAGCCACATGTCAGTGCCCATATGTGCCGACTATCAGTGCCAGCCACATGTCAGTGCCCATAAGTGCTGCCCATCAGTGCCAGCCATCAGTGTCCATAAGTGCCAACTATCAGTGCCATCCATCATTGCCACATGTTAGTGCCGCCCATCAGTGCTAGCCACCTGTCAGTGCCAGCCATCAGTGTCCATAAGTGCCAACTATCAGTGCCATCCATCATTGCCACCTCTCAGTGCCATCAGTGCCACCTGTCAGTGTCGCTCATCAGTGCCAGCCACCTGTCAGTGCCAATAAGTGCCGACTATCCGTGCCATCAGTGCCAGACACATGTCAGTGCCCATAAGTGCCGACTATCAGTGCCAGCCAACTGTCAGTGACCATAAGTGCTGCCCATCAGTGCCAGCCACCTATCAGTGCCAGCCATCAGTGTCCATAAGTGCCAACTATCAGTGCCATCCATCATTGCCACATGTTAGTGCCGCCCATCAGTGCTAGCCACCTGTCAGTGCCAGCCATCAGTGTCCATAAGTGCCAACTATCAGTGCTATCCATCATTGCCACCTATCAGTGCCCATAAGTGCCATCAGTGCCACCTGTCAGTGTCGCTCATCAGTGCCAGCCACCTGTCAGTGCCCATAAGTGCTGCCTATCAGTGCCCATCAGTCAAACTGCCACATGACATTAAAAAAAGTATCAGTAATCGGTATCGGCGAGTATATGAAAAAAGGTATCGTACTTGTACTCTGTCTTAAAAAAGTGGTATCGGGACAACCCTAGTTGCAATGAAATTTCAGCAAAATGGACTACCTTACGGCATAATCTTTTCACTTTGATTTTCGGGGTGTCTTTGAATTCAGCCCTCTGTAGGTGGATAATTTTCATTTCCATCAAATGATCAAATGATGTGCCATCCTTTCTTTCCTAACACATTACCCAGTCCATATCAGTATAGATATCCAGCATGAGATTTTTGCCCGTTGAGATCGGATATGTTTTCAAAGTGTTCCTTTCATTTTTTTAAGGCAGTATATATATGTAGCATTACCCCTGAAGGAGCTGCTGGTTTGTTTTGGGTGGCACGTTACCTCTGTATCTCCGCCGTCTAGGGTACTGGATGAGAGCTGCAATAAAGGGAATGTCCACACGACACGTGTCTTTTCTGTGCTTTTATTACCCAACAGGGTAAAATGGTAAAATTGGATGGAAGGTGAAGAGATAACAGCATGGAGGATAGTAAATTCAGGTGTAATTGGTTAGGGAAACAGTCCTGCTTCCAATGACAACTTCACATCGCCACTCTAGCCAGAGTGGGTATAGTGCATCTGGACAGGCCACTCTCACCAACCTGGCAACCAGAGTGTCACTCAAACTTATGCCGCGTACGCACGGTCGTTTTTTGTGATAAAAAAAAAAACGCCATTTTTAAAAACGTCATTTAAAATGACCGTGTGTGGGGAAAACGTTGTTTTATGTCTTCTGAAAAACGACAAAAAAAAAATTCGAGCATGCTTCAATTTCTTATGTCGTTTTTCAAAACGTCGTGTTTTATGTCGTAAAAAATTACCGTGTGTAGGCTAAAACGACATTAAAAACAACATTTTTAAACCCGCGCATGCTCAGAAGCAAGTTATGACGCAAGCTTGAATAGAACAGAGTCCTGCTGTACGCGCTGAACGTAACCGCGCTTTGCTAGAGCATTTTGAAAAAACGATGGTGTGTAGGCAACGTTGTTTTTTAAAATTAAGTTTGAAAAACTTCATTTTTTTTCATGAGAATAAATTATGTTTTTTTTCATCACAAAAAACGACCGTGCATTAGGATTAATGCCGCGTACACACAATCATTTTTCAGCATGAAAGAAAACATTGTTTTTCAGCATGTCCAAAAAACGAAGTTTTTCCAACTTCATCATTAAAAACTACGTTGCCCACACACCATCGTTTAAAAAAAATTATGAACAAAGCGCGGTGACGTACAACACGTACGACGGCACTCTAAAGGGGAAGTTATATTCGCCTTTGGGCTGCTTTAGCTGATTCCTTGTTAGTAAAAGACGATTCACGCTTTTTTGTCTGTTACAGCGTGATGAATGTGCTTACTCCATTATGAACGGTAGTTTTACCAGAACGAGCGCTCCCGTCTCATAACTTGCTTCTGAGCATGCACGGGTTTAAAACGTAGTTTTAGCCCACACACGATCATTTTTTACAACCCGAAAAACAATTTTTTTTAAAACGACGTTAAAAAATGCAGCATGTTCGAAAAAAAATGTTGTTGTTTTTCAGAAACTGAAAAACGATGTGCAACCCACACACGATCATTTTAAATGACGTTTTTAAAAAACTACGTTTTTTTTCATGCCGAAAAATGTATCCGCGGCATGAGTCTCTGTCACAGACCCTCCCAAAGGTTGGAGACAATTGTGGTCCGGAATCCTCTTTTGGTAGATCCAGCACCCGGATCTCCTTCAACATGGTCCCGGAACCAGGAACACTGCGACACACGCACACCCCGGCCAGGAGGACCATTTGCGGGGGTGTGGTGAAATGGCTACCCAGATGGTGGGCACCACACGGCAAGAGCCCCCGAGAAAAATGGTGTCTGCCCCTAAATATATATATATATATATATATATATATATATTACATTTTTGTTTTTTGGTTTGAATCCACATTAATAACAACATTTTCCCATATAGACTTCAATATGGTTCACCAGGAAGGGTTTGCTGAATTTCAAGCATGATATACAGAACTTTGAATTGAACATGGCCTGTTTGATCATCACTGCTTATAACCTAGGATTTGGCATAACTTTAGGTTGGACAGACGCCGACACATTGCAGTACCAGCCAAAAACGTTTTTTTCTTGGAGGCGTTGTTTCACGCTGTTAGTACCGGAGGCATTTTTATATTTTAATAATTCCGTCCTTTATTACACCTCATGCACAAGCTTCATCTCTTTCCAAGAATGGTTGAAGAAGTGAGAGGACTTGGAGTCTACAAGAAATAAAACATGCAAATGATTATATAACATAACAATGGACACAGAAATATTGTCGGTACATACACAGAGCGTATAGACTCATATATCCTTGGTTATAAGCAGTGATGATCAAACAGGCCATGTTCAATTCAAAGTTCTGTATATCATGCTTGAAATTCAGCAAACCCTTCCTGGTGAACCATATTGAAGTCTATATGGGAAAATGTTGTTATTAATGTGGATTCAAACCAAAAAACAAAAATGTAATATATATATATATATATATATATATATATATATATATATATATATATTTAGGGGCAGACACCATTTTTCTCGGGGGCTCTTGCCGTGTGGTGCCCACCATCTGGGTAGCCATTCCACCACACCCCCGCAAATGGTCCTCCTGGCCGGGGTGTGCGTGTGTCGCAGTGTTCCCGGTTCCGGGACCATGTTGAAGGAGATCCAGGTGCTGGATCTACCAAAAGAGGATTCCGGACCACAATTGTCTCCAACCTTTGGGAGGGTCTGTGACAGAGACTCATGCCGCGGATACATTTTTCGGCATGAAAAAAAACGTAGTTTTTTTAAAAACGTCATTTAAAATGATCGTGTGTGGGTTGCACATCGTTTTTCAGTTTCTGAAAAACAATGTTTTCTTTCATGCTGAAAAATGATTGTGTGTACGCGGCATTAATCCTAATGCCGCGTACACACGGTCGTTTTTTGTGATGAAAAAAAACGTAATTTTTTCTCATGAAAAAAAAAACGAAGTTTTTCAAACTTAATTTTAAAAAACGACGTTGCCTACACACCATTGTTTTTTCAAAATGCTCTAGCAAAGCGTGGTTACGTTCAGCGCGTATGGCGGCACTCTGTTCCATTCAAGCTTGCGTCATAACTTGCTTCTGAGCATGCTCGGGTTTAAAAATGTTGTTTTTAACGTCGTTTTAGCCTACACACGGTCATTTTTTATCACACAAAAAACGACGTTTTGAAAAACGACATAAAAAATTGAAGCATGCTCAATTTTTTTTTTTGTAGTTTTTCAGAAGACATAAAACGACGTTTTCCCCACACACAGTCATTTTAAATGACGTTTTTATGGACACTGATGGCTGGCACTGACAGGTGGCGGTTGGACAGACGCCGACACATTGCAGTACCAGCCAAAAACTTTTTTTTCTTGGAGGCGTTGTTTCACGCTGTTAGTACCGGAGGCATTTTTATATTTTAATAATTCCGTCCTTTATTACACCTCATGCACAAGCTTCATCTCTTTCCAAGAATGGTTGAAGAAGTGAGAGGACTTGGAGTCTACAAGAAATAAAACATGCAAATGATTATATAACATAACAATGGACACAGAAATATTGTCGGTACATACACAGAGCGTATAGACTCATATATCCTTGGTTATAAGCAGTGATGATCAAACAGGCCATGTTCAATTCAAAGTTCTGTATATCATGCTTGAAATTCAGCAAACCCTTCCTGGTGAACCATATTGAAGTCTATATGGGAAAATGTTGTTATTAATGTGGATTCAAACCAAAAAACAAAAATGTAATATATATATATATATATATATATATATATATATATATATATATATATATATATATTTAGGGGCAGACACCATTTTTCTCGGGGGCTCTTGCCGTGTGGTGCCCACCATCTGGGTAGCCATTCCACCACACCCCCGCAAATGGTCCTCCTGGCCGGGGTGTGCGTGTGTCGCAGTGTTCCCGGTTCCGGGACCATGTTGAAGGAGATCCAGGTGCTGGATCTACCAAAAGAGGATTCCGGACCACAATTGTCTCCAACCTTTGGGAGGGTCTGTGACAGAGACTCATGCCGCGGATACATTTTTCGGCATGAAAAAAAACCTAGTTTTTTTAAAAACGTCATTTAAAATGATCGTGTGTGGGTTGCACATCGTTTTTCAGTTTCTGAAAAACAACAACATTTTTTTTCGAACATGCTGCATTTTTTAACGTCGTTTTAAAAAAAATAGTTTTTCGGGTTGTAAAAAATGATCGTGTGTGGGCTAAAACTACGTTTTAAACCCGTGCATGCTCAGAAGCAAGTTATGAGACGGGAGCGCTCGTTCTGGTAAAACTACCGTTCATAATGGAGTAAGCACATTCATCACGCTGTAACAGACAAAAAAGCGTGAATCGTCTTTTACTAACAAGGAATCAGCTAAAGCAGCCCAAAGGCGAATAGAACTTCCCCTTTAGAGTGCCGTCGTACGTGTTGTACGTCACCGCGCTTTGTTCATAATTTTTTTTAAACGATGGTGTGTGGGCAACGTCGTTTTTAATGATGAAGTTGGAAAAACTTTGTTTTTTGGACATGCTGAAAAACAATGTTTTCTTTCATGCTGAAAAATGATTGTGTGTACGCGGCATTAATCCTAATGCCGCGTACACACGGTCGTTTTTTGTGATGAAAAAAAAACGTAATTTTTTCTCATGAAAAAAAAAACGAAGTTTTTCAAACTTAATTTTAAAAAACGACGTTGCCTACACACCATTGTTTTTTCAAAATGCTCTAGCAAAGCGTGGTTACGTTCAGCGCGTATGGCGGCACTCTGTTCCATTCAAGCTTGCGTCATAACTTGCTTCTGAGCATGCTCGGGTTTAAAAATGTTGTTTTTAACGTCGTTTTAGCCTACACACGGTCATTTTTTATCACACAAAAAACGACGTTTTGAAAAACGACATAAAAAATTGAAGCATGCTCAAATTTTTTTTTTGTAGTTTTTCAGAAGACATAAAACAACGTTTTCCCCACACACAGTCATTTTAAATGACGTTTTTATGGACACTGATGGCTGGCACTGACAGGTGGCGGTTGGACAGACGCCGACACATTGCAGTACCAGCCAAAAACTTTTTTTTCTTGGAGGCGTTGTTTCACGCTGTTAGTACCGGAGGCATTTTTATATTTTAATAATTCCGTCCTTTATTACACCTCATGCACAAGCTTCATCTCTTTCCAAGAATGGTTGAAGAAGTGAGAGGACTTGGAGTCTACAAGAAATAAAACATGCAAATGATTATATAACATAACAATGGACACAGAAATATTGTCGGTACATACACAGAGCGTATAGACTCATAAATTTTACATTGCAAAAAAGGACGAGATTGAGTCCCATAAGATCTTCATATCATGGCAAACACGTAAATGCAATATGCTTTAAGAAGACGTTTAGGTTTGGAACATCGTATATCTCAATCAGTTCCATCTATATGATGACATTTTCTAACGTGTTTTTTTTTTTTTTTGGCCGATATCTTCTGCTTACCACCACATCTATTGACCCAGTTGGCCTTACTGTCTATAAAAGATCATGTCTCCCACATGATGATTTTATAGTTAGTGAGTTTAAAATTCAGATGCATTTAAAAAGTTCATAATTTTTTCCTTTAATTGATTTTTCATTTTAAATTTTCAAGAAATAGCAACACATGGTGCAAATAATCAAGTTAAAGCATGAAAGTGTTTCACATACAATCTATGAATGAATCATTTGTCAATGTGACATACAGTATAAGCATATTGCCCTTAATGGGCCATCAACATATTAGTAAATAGTCTGTTGTATTGTATTGCAAAATGTTTCTCATGCCATGACGAAAGAGCATAAAGGCAGCCCCATAAACAAGTCAATAGATAGTATGAAGGGGGTAAGAGTGGGAAGAAAAGGGAAAAAAGTGAGGGTATATGAGAATAAAAGGTATCAAACTAGACGTAAGGTCCAGCAGACGTCAGTCAAAATCTATTAGTAAAAAGTATGAAATCCAGGTTTTTCTTCATACCCACATGTGCTTTACTGACCTTTGTTCTTTCACCAACCACCTCCATGCACCCCTTTAAATGACTTTAGACCAGGCTTAGAACAGTTGATGCAATTTTACTAGAACATTCTGGACTAAGTCCAACATGAACAGTTCAATGCAACATTTCCTAAATAACTCAACTAGGAGGCCCAGGCATGCCTCAGCAAGGTGACAGTCCATAAATGGTGTTTCCCAAAGCTTGGTGGTTCTCTGGATTCCTGATGCCTTCCGGCAGACTGCTGGGCACCACAGTCCGCTCTTTGGTGCCCCACAACAACCACAGCATCTTCCTGAACAGGCTAAAGCTCTGAAACCTGTCCGTTCCCTTATTTATAGCACAGGGCAGATAAGTTGAGTCTAAAAAGTCAGGGAACAGAGGTGCAAGAAAATAAAACCTTACGTCACCAAGCGCGTGCTCCAGTCAACCAACCAAAACCTTCTCCAAATCCCTAAATCACGCTACAAATCTAAGGGAGAACGTAGATTTGCAGTTCAAGGACCACAGCTTTGGAATGCTCTACCCACGACCATCCGCTTGGAAGAAAACCATCGAGCTTTTAGGAAAAAACCTAAGACCCACCTCTTCTAATGGATCAGGACAACACTGGATGCAAAGCGCCTTGAGGCGATTAAGTTCGCATTTGTTGCGCTCTACAAGTTACTCACTCACTCACTCAGAACATTAATACCTTCCCTAGCCGGACCAGATAACTAGGCTGTGCTATAAATAAGGGAAAGGCCATGTTGCAGAGATTTAGCCCACTCAGGATGATGCCGTGATTGTTGTGGGGCACCAAAGAGGTGCCCAGCAGTCTGCCAGAAGGCATCAGGAATCCAGAGAACCACCAAGCTTTGGGAAACACCATTTATGGACAGTCACCTTGCTAAGCATGCCTGGGCCTCCTAGTTGAGTTATTTAGGAAATGTTGCATTGTACTGTTCATTTTGGACTGAGTCCAGAATGTTCAAGTAAAATTGCATCAACTGTTCTAAGCCTGGTCTAAATTCAATTAAAGGGGTGCATGGAGGTTGCTGGGGAAAGAACAAGGGTCAGCAAAGCACATGTGGGTTATGAAGCAAAACCTCTACTAAAGGTCCACTCAGCAAGACAATCAGGAGAAGGAATGCAGTTGCTATGGGTAATCAAGAGGTAATCGAGTACTAGTGCAACCACCTAGCCCGTCTCCAAGTCATACAGCACGACTGGTAACAGGGAAAAAACCCTGGGAATCAATCACCCCGTCCCTGAGATCCCTCCATTGGTTGTCGAGTCACATTTAAGGCCCTATGCCTAACGCACAAATGTGTACACGGAAGCGCTCCCCAATACTTATGTGAGAAAATAAAACAACAAAACCCCAATCGAGTTCTTCAAATAACTAAACAAAAATTACTACAAATCCCCAAAGCCCGCTACAAGACCAAAGGAGAACGTCGATTTGCATTCCAAGGACCTTGACTGTGGAACGCATTACCAACTAACATCCGAACGGAAATTGATCACCTGGCCTTCAGAAAAAAACTCAGGACCCACCTATTCTGAGGGAGAAACAGAAGGAAAAGGGATACCAAGCGCCTTGAGGCGATTCGGTTTGCAATTTTTGCGCTATACAAGTTATTCACTCACTCACTCACGCAAGACATATTGCAGCCAGTTGTGAAGTGTGTTACCTTGTATGGGTGCACAGTATCTCTAATGACAATTAGACATGAAACACACATGAGGTAACTGAGAACAAGGCATGAGGCGCAAGCCTCAATGCCATATTGCTGTAAGTTTCACAACAGGAAGTAATGTACAGCGAGGCACACCGCTGATTAATTATGCTTATTGATGATAAAATCTATACATATTTGCAATAGGCACCCTAGACTTAGCAGACGAAGTGCGTTGGATCCAAACTCTATCCAGGCCATTGCTTTCTACATGTCGTTTCCCTTTCAGGTTTTATGACAGGCTTTTTATCTTTGGGTATGATGCAAATGTTCTACCTTGTTTGTAATAAACATTGATGGTCTTACACTATGTGGAGGTCTTCTCGTGTTTACAAGGTCCATTGGAATGCACAAAACTATCAAGTGAGCGGCAATCCTATCGGGAGGTGGTGATGGGAGACCCTCTGAACCACTTCCGTAATCAGTATCTGGATTATACATGCCTTGTTGACTCAGTACCACGGGATCTGAGTCCACATGTTCCGGTAAGCGCAATACCCATTTTTGGTGGTGGATATTCATGCATGGATATTCACGTATGGGTGTTATATATGGACTGTCATCGATGCCATCTACAATCACTTCGATCACACTGGAACTTCTTCACTTTGGATTTTTTTTGTGCATGAATTACATTTTCTCTTTTTCTTCTTTTTTTGATATTTGGCACTTTGCACTTTATTGGTCCATAAGAATAATGGACCAATAATATTACTGTTAACTGTGAGAATATTACTATTCACATATTTTAAGCGCTGCACTTTTTATATACTGTATATATATATATATATATATATATATATATATATATATATATATATATATATTAATATATATATATGTAGCGCTACCCCCGGAGGAGCCGCTGGTTAAATTTGGGACGGCATGATTATGTTACCTTTGTGATGTGTCTAGGGATGACGATGATGGATAGGATGGTGATGAGAGCAAATGACGAAATGTCCAGACAACAGGGTGACGTTTTCTGTGCTTTTATTACTGGTCGAACATGACCAACAGTCAACTCGAGGTAGATAGAATAGATTGGTGAAAGGAGAGAACTTGCATATTCAGGCCTCTAGATAAGCGAAGCAGTCCTGCTTCAGGATAATGGCTCTTGCTTCGTCGCCACTCCAGCCGGAGTGGGTATAGTGCCCCTGGCAGCCAGAGTGTCACTTAGAACTTCTGGGAAGGAACAAGTCTCTGCCACCGACTTGGCTCTAGTAAGTTTAAGATTAGTAATGAGACCTCTGCCACAGGCCTAGTACATGGATATTAGAGCGGATCCTCCCAGTGAACACAATTCGCCTGAATCTTCCTCAGGTAGACTTGTTAGCTTGGGATCACCGACTGACAGTTTGCAGCATACAGCTTGTCAGTGTCCGGTCACCCAGATCCCAGATGGATCGTCTAAGACCTATTGGATCAGCTGCCTCCGGGTTCACCTCAGACCGACTCCCCACCGAACAGCACAACTCGTTCGGGATCTTCTCAATAGGAGATAGGGGACCCAGTAAGTCACTGTGGCCCATTGGCAGCATCAGTCACTCCGGGCCATGAGGGCCCAGAGTCGGGAACTCCACATAGCATGTGCGCCCCGGCCTGGTAGGCCATCTCTCCGGGGCCCGTGATGTGCGCACACCCTGAAGGGGGGTGCTGCACCTGGAACCAGGAACGGGCAAAGAACCCCTAAAAAATTGCGCCTGTCACAGAAATACCCTCCCCCAGCATGCCCCGTGAGGGAAACACTCCTCTAATTGGCTGCTGGAAAAAAGCGCTCCGCCTGGCCCCCTCTGGCGCCACCTGCTTTCCAAAGATGGGAAGGTATCTTTGGAACACACTCTGACACCACAGGACAGCCCAGGGCTGACATAAACCCAATTTAATAGATCAACACGGATGAGATCAAGATAACTCTCTCATCCACCAACTAAATTTGACATAGCACCTGTACTGAAAAGTACACAGGTGCTACACACTCCCCCCACTTGAAATGACACTGTCCCCAGTGTCCTAAAGGCATTCAAGCCTGAATGCCGGCCTGATCTGTGTAACAGCAATAGAGAAGGTAGGAAGGAAAGAAAATAATAAAACAAGTACATAACTTTGAGGTACAAATATTAGCTTCCTTGAATACTATAGTAAAAACTCTGAAATTACACAACACTACAATAAGAATAATGACATATACATTCCTATCTATCTAATCTGCCCCAGTCTCCGACAGCGTTGATAGTAGGTTAGATCAGCAACCTGCAAAGAACAAAAGAACAGACATACAAAATATATACTCTAATATACATATATATATTATTTTCTATTTACAATCTCCAAGGTCAGAGTTGAAACTGCACACTCGAGCCCGAGGTGTGAAATGTCCCTTCCTCCCAGGGAGCTATCCATAAGTACTGAGATTCCCTTTTCTGAGTTGCAAGAAATAGAACAGAGCAAAAAAAAAAAACGAAATATACATTAACGTTCCTGTGACGGTAGTAGAAATCATCCCCGTCAAGCAGTCCCTTCTTCCCATAAAAGAAAATCACAGAATAATCCACCCATGAGTCAAAGCTTAATGCTGGAACAAGAGACACTTTAATGGCAGCATTCTTCTAGTTATATATAGTTTACAAGCTAATCATGAATCAAAGAACAATGAAATCTCCACCCCCTTTTCACACACTGGGGCTCCCATACAGATTATAGGTAGACACTTTGGCGCCGACCCTGAAGACACATTTCTTTAGATAATGACATCAGTGAAGTTAATTACTAGTTGTAACAGAATACGTTATCTAGACAAAAGTGACGAGTGCTTCTGCGCTAATATAGATCCTCAATGTGTACTAACCTAAACAAAATAAATACAGTGCAGCAAAACCTAGTGGTGTTTACAATACACAAAACAAGAATCAAAGGTGAATGTGATTCTGCGCAACGTATCTCACAAATAGTGACATACACAAATATAGTAACCCCAATGGAGTAATGTGATAAATAATAAATGACCTAAATGTAAATATTATAATAGGAGAGTTATCACACTCAAAAATGGCATAAATCAAACAAAAACGTGCAATCAAGTCCAATGAATGAAGCAATCCAGCCGAATTTGCTGGATAGGTGATGTGCCAAAGAAAGTCCAAAAATCAGTAATAAATAAATATTGTGCCAAAGAAAGTCCAAAAATCAGTAATAAATAAATATTGCCAAATATGGATGCTTGATATTACTGAATAAGATGAAATAATAATAGTATTGGCAAGCAGATAATAAAAAAATCCTTCCCTGGGCTCACTAGCCTCTTACCTCCAGGCAGATGTAAATTGGCATCCAGTATATCCCACACTCGTGGTCCTCTATGGATAACTCCAATCCGTCCGCCCCCTCAGCTAACAGTACGTCTCCTATACAGTTTCACACAGCACTCAGCCGCAGATGGGAAACAAAGAGAACAGAAGGAGGGACTCCAATAGTGAAGTATAGTAAACCAGGCGGATTTTAATAAAAGAAAAACCTTTGTCGTAAAACGCGTTACGACACGGGATCACGTGGGATTCCCCAGATGAAGACACGTGATACAGTTTCGTAACGCGTAGGGATTGGACGGGACGTACACCTGGAGTGACGTAAGACGGCGTTGTGGAACGCCGCTCGTTTTTATTTCTGCTGCACCTGTTTTTATTTATTTAAATGTAAGCACAGGTTTTTCTTTTATTAACCACTTCCAGACCTGTGCACGACGATGTACGTCCTGTTTTTAAAGATTGATATCTCGGTAACGGCAGCAGCTGGTGCCACAACCGAGGTATCGATCTTTAGGGTGCGCGGTCTGGAATCCGATAATGGCGGTCTCCGCGGCGGATTCGCCGCGAGATCACCGTTATCGGTGGCGGGAGAGGGCCCCCCCCCTCCCGCCGCTCTCCCGCGCCCTCCGCCGCTTACCGTAGCCGTCGGTAGCGGCGGAGGCGATCGGGTGCTTTCGGCTGGTGAGCGGGGACGAGACTGAAGGAAAAATCTCCTTCGCCCGTCCCCATAGCTCGGCTGGGCGGAAGTGACGTCAAAACGTCAGTCCCGCCCAGCCTCATAAAGAGACAAATTTTTTTTTTGGTCATTTGAAAAAATGACATTTTTTATTTTTTGCATTTAAGCCCAAATATGAGATCTGAGGTCTTTTTTTGACCCCAGATCTCATATTTAAGAGGACCTGTCATGCTTTTTTCTATTACAAGGGATGTTTACATTCCTTGTAATAGGAATAAAAGTGATCAAATTATAATTTTTTTTTCAGTGTAAAAAGTAATAAAATAAATAAAAATAAATAAGAAAACAAAAACATTTTTTTTTTAAAGCGCCCCGTCCCGACGAGCTCGAGCGCAGAAGCGAACGCATACGCGAGTAGCGCCCACATATGAAAACGGTGTTCAAATCACACAAGTGTGGTATCGCCGCGATCGTTAGAGCGAGAGCAACAATTATAGCCCTAGAGCTACTCTGTAGCTCAAAAAATGCAATCTCTAGAATTTTTTAAACATCGCCTATCGAGATTTTTAAGGGTAAAAGTTTGACGCCATGCCACGAGCGGGCGCAATTTTTAAGCGTGACATGTTGGGCATCATTTTACTCGGCGTAACATTATCTTTCACAATATATAAAAAAATTGGGCCAAATTTATTGTTGTCTTATTTTTTAATTCAAAAAAGTGATTTTTTTCCAAAAAAAGTGCGCTTGTAAGACCGCTGCGCAAATACGGTGTGACAAAAAGTATTGGAATGACCACTATTTTATTCTCTAGGGTGTTAGAAAAAAAAATATATATAATGTTTGGGGGTTTTAAGTAATTTTCTAGCAGAAAAAACTGTTTTAGTCTTGCAAACACCAAATGTGAAAAACACCTAAGGTCTGGAAGTGGTTAAAATCCGCCTGGTTTACTATACTTCACTATTGGAGTCCCTCCTTCTGTTCTCTTTGTTTCCCATCTGCGGCTGAGTGCTGTGTGAAACTGTATAGGAGACGTACTGTCAGCTGAGGGGGCGGACGGATTGGAGTTATCCATAGAGGACCACGAGTGTGGGATATACTGGATGCCTATTTACATCTGCCTGGAGGTAAGAGGCTAGTGAGCCCAGGGAAGGATTCGTTTATTATCTGCTTGCCAATACTATTATTATTTCATCTTATTCAGTAATATCAAGCATCCATATTTGGCAATATTTATTTATTACTGATTTTTGGACTTTCTTTGGCACAATATTTATTTATTACTGATTTTTGGACTTTCTTTGGCACATCACCTATCCAGCAAATTCGGCTGGATTGCTTCATTCATTGGACTTGATTGCACGTTTTTGTTTGATTTATTCCATTTTTGAGTGTGATAACTCTCCTATTATAATATTTACATTTAGGTCATTTATTATTTATCACATTACTCCATTGGGGTTACTATATTTGTGTATGTCACTATTTGTGAGATACGTTGCGCAGAATCACATTCACGTTATCTAGACAGCTTGGCCCCGCATATAGAAGGGGTAATTACCACAATGAAGCAATCAGAATAATTAACATGAGCCACTTATCTAATCATTTAGCCTGACGATACAATACACATCTCTAAAGGGTAAACACAGGTCTTCTCCACACAACACACAGACCTTAAAATAGCAGGGAGAGAATTAGTCTGAAGCATATAGGCAATTGCATACAAGTCCTTCACAGTTCCGTAATAAAAAAAAATGTTGCGGAACACTGCCCCCTAGCGGTCAGTGCGCTGGTACTACACGGCAGTCCAAGTTCAATGAATACAGCAACAATAGAGAAATGTAAAATAAGGCATTTCCAGTGTTGAAATTTCTTCTGGTGCTGCAAAGAAACAGACAAGACCCTATTCTAAATAACTGAGATAACCCCAACCCAAAGTTCTGCACATTCACCAAAATGTGGATCCGGGATGGGAATAAACAAACAAAAACTTGAATAGGGGCAAAGGTCCTTGTCCATAAATTCTTCAAAAGCAGCAAGTTCAACAGTATAGGCATGAGGCCTAGCGAAAGAAACGTGGGTCAGGCAGGAAAATTTTGGCCCCATGGGAGTTAATGGCAGCGATAGAGAAACGCTCTTTCTACTTTATTGGGGATTTGCAGACCATCTGTCATCTTCTTTATTGTCTTTGCTTATACAGTGGAACCTTGGTTTACAAGTAACGCAGTTAACGAGCGCTTTGAATAACAAGCAACAATTCTTTTTATTCTCACTCAGAAAACGAGCAGAATTCAATCTAATGGGGTGTGCAGTAAGGTCATTTGGCCAGAGGTGACCGGTGACACTCAGGAAGGTTCGGAGCCTTTCGGAAATACTTGGAAATACTCAGAAATACTCCAAACCTTTTCTAGGGTTTCTGAGATCAGCCGAGCTGTCCCCGAGTATTTCCAATGCTCTCCGGCATCCCCCCCCACCTCTGGCCACATGCGGTATTGCATTCCAACAAAGTCAATGCGGAACAAATTATCTTTGTTTCTCTGAACTTCTATTGGGAAACTCGCTTTGATATGCAAGTGCTTTTAATTACAAGCATTCTACTGGAACGGATTATGCTCGTAATCCAAGGTTGTATACAGAATTTGAAAAGAAACAGGGGAATGTTTTCAAATCACTATTTGCAATGGTAAATAAAGGAGTCATCGAAACATGTTAATGACTGTATCTATTCCTTTACCATTTATGTTGCACAGGCTACTGCTGCACTTGTTACTGCTTTGTGCTCTCCAAGAAAAAGAGGGAGTCTCTGTGGGATGCGAGACAAAGGAATATATTCACTTTGCTTATTGATGACACAATTTTATGGGGAGCCTGGAGCTGTTTGTAAAGTTGCAGGCTACTCATGTAAGTGTATGAAAATTTAAATATACAACCACCACACTGCTCAGAGATCAGGAAGAACATTCACATTTTCAGGAACTCTATTGGTACCGGATTATTCCTATCATCGGTGATCGCATTTTTCACAAATTCTGGAGAACGTAGAATGAACCGGTCAACGTCTCTATCACGATGTCTGTTGCTGCTGCTCTTGTTCACATCAAATTTTCTTACGCAAAACACAGAAGGATCTACGAAGGATCATAGTAATGTAAGTAGAAACCGCATTTCATATTTGTTATATTCAGGGCTTTTTTTCAGCGGGAACGCGGGGGAACGCAGTTCCGGCACCTCCTGGACTGACTGTATGTAATAGAAAGGGTTGCTGTTGTGTGCTGTAGGGTATTGATGCTCACTGCTGGGGGATATCTTCTAACTGGAGGGGATCAATTTTTGCAGGGGGGTCTACTTTTGCTGAGGAGGTCTATTGTTGCTGGTGGGGGGCCTATTGTTGTTGGGGGTTGGTCGTATGTTGGTGCAGGGGGTCAGTTGTTGCTCTAAGAGATCTACTGTTTAAAGAGGGGTCTATTGTTGATGGCTGCCAGAGAGTCTATTAATGCTGGCTGTTGCGGAGATCTGTTGATGCTGCCGGGAGTCTATTGTTGCTTGGGGGGGGGAATTTTGTTGTCGGTGGTCCATTGTTAGAGGGATCTATTGTTGCTGGCTGCCGGGGATCTATTTTACTGATTTTCTTGATATCATTACCAAATTCCATACAAATTTCTTAGCACCACAAAATGATACTTGGTATTGTCTAAAAGATGCGGTACTGGGAGGTGGGTATAGAATGGAACCAGGGGAAGGTGCTCGGAGGTGGGTAAGGGCAAGGAAGAGGGGTGACTCAGAAAGGGGAAGTTCCTGCACCTATTATCTGAGAAAAAAAGCCCTGGTTATATTCATTACAGGAGTCAGAGGGCAGCAGATTGACCCATCACTTTGATGAGACAAATATTTTAGCGCCTTGCAGGGCAAAACCAACTGGGTCTTCTTCCAATGGATGACCCGGGGCAGTCCCTGACTTGGCTTACAAAAGGAATGATGCCGCGTACACACGGTCTAAATTTCCCATAACAAATGTTCGATGTGAGCTTGTTGTCGGAAAATCCAACCGCGTGTAGGCTCCATCGGACATTTTCTGTCAGAATTTCTGACAACAAATGATTGAGAGCTGGTTCTCAATTTTTCCGATAGCAAAGGACAGCACGTCTGTATGCAACAAAAATCCTACGCATGCTTGGAATCAATTAGACGCATGCTCGGAATCATTGAACTTCATTTTTCTCGGCTCATCGTAGTGTTGTAGGTCACCGTGTTCTTGACGTTCGGAATTTCCGACAACATTTGTGTGACCGTGTGTATGGAAGACAAGTTTGAGCCAATAATCCGTCAGAAAAAAAAAATCCACGGTTTTGTTGTCGGAATGTCCGATCGTGTGTACGCGGCATAAGATACCTTCACCAAGCCAACTGGAAGATCTTATCCCACCACTATGTTGTGGAACTACACTTGGGTCTTTTTCAAGTTGTAGTGCAGCATGTGAAAATGCCTTCTAAAGATGTAAAATGCACCATCAAGCCGAATGGGAGATATACTCCCACCAATATGTTATGGAGCTACAGTTTTCTTCGAGTTGGATGAGCCCGGTGAAGCTCTGACAAATCCTCCCAAAATGTTAATATTCCCTCACTAAGACAATTGGTAGGTACAATATAAATTTGCTATCAATTGCTCCCTACTACACTATTACCATATTGCTATGAATGTGCCCAGTGGTTACCACTTGGAAAAGGACATTACACTCATAGGCCCGGATTCACAAAGCATTTGCGCCGACGTATCTCGAGATACACCGCGTAAGTGCAAATATGCGCCGTCGTATCTGTGCGTCGCGCCCACAAAACTAGATACGCCTGAAAATAGACTTCCTACGACCGACGTAACTTGCCTACGCCGTCATATCGTGGGCGCGTATTTACGCTGGGTGCATTTGCCACTCCCATTGATTTTCTATGCACATATGCAAATGAGGGAGATACGCCGATTCACGAACGTACGTCCGTCCGACGCAGTGCGCGTAAAGTCATTTGTCCGGCGTAAAGTTATGCCCCATAAAGGAGGTGTAACTCATCATCAATGCCAAGGTCTGCACCAGGGAACTCAAGCCGCCTCATTAGCATGGCTCACGCCCACTTCCTCCTACGCCCGCTTACGCCGAGGGAACCCAGCGCAGTTTGGGAGGCAAGTGCTTTGTGAATTTGGGTGCTTGCTTCTCTGCGCTACGTCGGCGTAGTGTATATTAGATACGATACGCCGGCATAAATATGCGCCAATGTATGTGAATCCGGGCCATAGACTTCACGCTGCTCTTCGTATCATTAGATAGTTAGACCAGCAATACAGTAGAGAAACCTCTTTTGCACCACTTGTGTGCTATAGTAAGCCACTACATTATATCTCAGGCAGCTGAAGATGATATGGTCTGTGGGCCAAGACACCTATAAGGCTGCATTTACACCTGAGTGTGGGATCTTTGAGAATTTTTTTTGTGTGCGTTTTTATGTGCGATTTTGGTGTGTTTTTATGCACAATGTGTTTATACTACTATATTATATAATAATAATAATAATAATAATAATAATAATAATAATAATAATAATAATAATAAAAATGTAATTAAACACCATAACCCTAACACAATTGGATTACAAGCATGCTTTTGGAAAGAATTATGCTCGTACTACTGTATTTCTATCACAATTAATGCAAACATAAGGAATGGCAGGACCTCTTTATGGAGATATCTGGGGTCTATAAGACCCCAGATCTCTCCTCTAGCTATGAAAGCATCAGATAAAATAAAAAAAACATTGATCTTATGTTTAAAAAAAATTTATTTACGTCCGCCCTTGACTGGAAGTGACGCCATGGCGGCGCTCCGGTCTTCCTAAATCATAGAGGTGAGGAGAGATAATATGGTCTCTCATCACCTCTTTGGCCAGCTGCACAAACTGCCTGATCGTTATCCGGGCTCGCCAATGAGAAAGGTAAGCCCAAGAAACACTGGCGAGCAGCGGGAGAGGGGAGATGACCCGTTTCGCTACTTCCAAAAAACATCCAGTGGCTAATCAGCAGCTCAGACTGCTTTTATCAGAAAGGGAAGCGATGGCTAAAAAAATATATATATACTGGAGTTATGGCTGACAGCTTCAGCCAAAACCCTGGTAAACCACTTCAAACCAGTGACCCAAATGTAGGGGGTCTTTAGCTTATAAAGACATTTTAGCAGTGCACTTCCAACTTTGTGGCTACATGACCATCGACGATTTGTGGATACGTGACCATCACACCTGTATGAGCTTGTTGAACAGCAGACCATGTTCATTAATATGGAGCCCCCCCCCCCCCCTCTTAGCGGCTACAACGGCCTCCACTCTTATGGAAGGCTTTGCATAAGATTTTGGAGAATGTCTGTGAAAATCCTTGCCTATTTTGCCAAAAAAAGCAACTGTGAGGCCAGGTACTAGCGTGGCTTGAATTAAGCATACCATCATCTTAAATCACTAGGTCAGGGCTGTAGGTCACTTGCGTTCCTCCACACCAAACTCCTGAAATGATGAAGCTTTGTGCACTGCAACACAGTCACACCAGAACAGAAAATGGCCTATCCTAAACCTAAACTAAGACCACAAGGTTGGAAGGGCTCACTTGTCTAAAATGTATTTTTATAGTGCAACATTAAGGCCGAGTACTCACGAGCAGACATGTCCGATGAAACCGGTCCGCGGACCGTTTTCATCGGACATGTCTGCCCGGGGACTGCCCGGGGACTTCTGTTTGATGGCCGTACACACCATCGAACAGAGGTCCGCGCGTAAACAATACGCGGGGCGTGTCCGCGGTGTCGCCGCGACAATGACGTGGTGACGTGGGCGGCCTGCCTTTAAAAGGCTTCCACGCATGCATCAAAGTCATTCGACGCATGCGAGGGATGGCGGGCGGCAGGACATGTACGGTAGGTCTGTACAGACGACCGTACATGTCCGGGCGGACAGGTTTCCAGCGGACTGTTTTAAAGCAAGTCCAGGAAACAGTTGTCCCCTGGAAACCTGTCCGATCCACCCGAAAATGGTCCGCTCGGGCCTACACACGGCCAAACATGTCTGCTGAAACTGGTCCGCGGACCAGTTTCAGCAGACATGTTTGGTCGTGAGTACGGGGCCTAACAGTTCTCTTTATTGGAAACACCTTGTTGCAGGGCCACCATGGGGGGGGGGGCTATGCCGATGTAGGGTCTGGGCATCCCAAGGGGCCCAGGCGGCGAGCCCCAACCAATGAGTTGATGCCTTTCATTCCACCACTGTGTGGGGGCCCACTGCTCGCGGATCAAAGCTGCCATTGATCCCCCCCCCCACCACCATCACCACTGACATTCATTCCATCCCCCCACCACCACCATTACAGCTGCCACTGATCCCACCTCCCACCAACATTACCGCTGCCACCGATCCCACTCCCCACCACCACCACCACCATCACAATTGCCACTGATCTCATCCACCCCACCATTATCACCACTGCCACTGATCTCATTCCCCCCCCCCCCACCATTACATACCTCCCAACTTTTTGAGATGAAAATGAGGGACACCTATCGGCAAAAGTATACAGGCATAGGACACACCCCTTGACACGCCTCCTTAAGGGAGAATTGTACAAAAAACAACATTAGCTAAACCCACAAGTGCTAATTTTACCTCTACTATTCCTTTATATTGGCTTTATTAATGTACAAATACAGCAATTTAGAAATCAGATAAAAAGTTTAGCACTTGGAAAACACTTTTTGATAGATAAAAAGTGCATTTTATTTACAACTCTACAGATCAGACTGAAATGAGGGACAAATGAGGAGGAATGAGGGACAGTCCCTCGAAATCAGGGACAGTTGGGAGCTATGACATTATCACCGCTGCCACTGATTCTATCCACCCCCACCACCATCATCATCGCTGCCACTGATCCCACCACCGCCACTTATCCCACCCCACCACTGCCACTTATCCCACCACCACTGCCACTGAACCCACTCCCCCACCACCACCACCACTGATCACATCCCCCCACAATTGGGAAAATGTATTTCGATGGCCAGTGGGCAGGCCCTGGGGAATGTCGGTGGGGGGGGAGGGGGGCAGGCCTAAAGCTGTGTAAAAATTTATGATGGCTGCCCTGCCTTGCTGTGTGGCTTGCTGTGCCCCAAAACCTCCTGCCAGTCTTATACTGTGTGCTCTTCATTCAGTCCTACAAAGTGTCCGTAGTCCGTGCTCCAGTGGAGTACAAATTCTGTATAGGATTGATTAAAGAATGCACAGCCCATGCACAGACTTGCCTCAGAGGATTTTGATAAGTTACTCTGTAGTTTCTGGATGAATGGATGTCTTGATGAATCGGGAAAATGTGAGTATAATGCCCTGTACACACAATCGAATTTCCCGTCAAAAAAGGTTGGATGTGAGCGTTTGGTCGGAAATTCCAAAAGTGTGTATGCTCCATCCAACATTTTCTGTCAGAATTTCCACCAGCAAAAGATTGAGAGCAGGTCCTTGTCGGAAAAAGTCCTTGTCGGAAAATCCACTCGTCAGTGTGCAAAAAAACACGCATTCTCAGAATCAAGCAGAAGAGCCGTACTGCCTATTGAACTTCGTTGATCTCGGCTCGTTGTACGTCTTGTACATCACAGCGTTCTTGACGGTCAGAATTTCCGTCAAGATTTGTGTGACCGTGTGTATTCAACACAGGCTTAAGCCAACATTCCGTCAGAAAAAATCCACGGTTTTCTTGTCGGAATTTCCAATCGTGTTTATGGGGCATAAGGCTAAGGTGCAAGTATACTTTAATATTATTCACTACTCCATTCAAAATTTCCATGTAAACTTGGCCATATGGCACAGCTTATCAGATAATGTCAATGATTTTCAACCTGGAATTCATCTTGTGCACCTGACTGACCCTATAGCTACCAGAAATGTACTGAATAGCCATTGTGTGCCACCTCTTTCTGTAACCCCACTCCGTTTTCCACTTTCAAATATTGCAGCATTAGAGGGAGGTTGTGCAGCCAGGACCAAGTGGCTATTGTCCTGTGCAGAAAAACTGTGAAAAACCTGTTTAGCCTGGCTGCAAAAGAATTGTAAAAAAATGCAGATTAAAGTTGTTGTTAATAAGTTTGCAAGTGATTTCTGTTATTTTTGTTTTGTAGAGCGGCTCCATCGCTAACAAAGAAAATGTTAATAAGCCAGAGCACGTACGAGGGAGAGTGAAGAGATGTGAGTAGAACATCTTATATGGGTAATGTTTGAGAAACAAATCAATTCACTGTAGTGTGGCAGGTTAGTGGAGGTGACAAAGTGGACCCTTAGAGCATTTGCCACAATGTACAAGTATGGAAGGCAAGCATTTACCCTTACTTTGCACTCCTCCAGCTATGCAAGGTCCTCCATTTTCTTTGAACGTTATGTTTAGTTCACATGCTGCCATCTATTGACCTTTTGTGGTAATGCACCTATTTTTCCATGTTTCTTTTGTCTGATTTATGACACACTTCCTTTCTATGTAATGCTCCACCCTTTCTTCCTGTGATTGTACTTTTTGTGTAATGGAGACAGCTAACAGGCCACATGTAACAAGGGCACATGTATTCTGCATAGTAAGCTACAGAAAATATCCTTTGACCGCATAAGTACAACAACCTATTCATCTGTTGTATCCTGTCATCTGCTGTAACCCTGATGTTTCGGATTAAAGCAACCTCTGCGAACAGAATCGGTACTTGGTGTGTTCAAGCTATCTGATGAGGATTGTCCTCAGTAATTATATAGGCTTATACAGGCCAGGCTTAGAGGTCTCACAAGGGATAGATCGCTTCACAACAATCAGAGTCGGAATAGGTGGTGCTTCCTGTCATGTACCTGATAGGAGGCCGAGATGTTGAGTGCGACCTACCTTGTTTCTCCAGCCTAAGCATACCTGGGAATAAGATAGGTGGTGCTATGGTACAGGGGGAATACATGTGCCTAAGGATTTTTCATGCAGATCTTTGAACTGGCAATGCCAACGAGGAGGAATCAGCAGGCTATGCAGGTAGGAGTATCAGGCGAACAGTTGGTGAACCTATAGAAAGAACCAGCAGAAGCTAAGGAAGTACTTTAACTGTGGTGAGTTGAGGACAGCAGGGTCCACTGATGACAGAAGTTAAACAGCAGCAGGAATGCTCACAGAAGTCTACAGTCAGATCTCAGAATAGCCATGGACAGGAGTCGGAGAAAAAGTCAAGGTCACAAACTGTATAAGCAGAATTCCAAGCAGAGGTACAGAGAAAGATCTAAAGGCAGGTCAGGAGTAAGCCATGTCGGTTACGAATAAGCATACAGCAAAGTTCAGGTCGGATCTGAGGGAACTTGCTTGTATGGGAGGGGCGACAGGGTGGTCATCACATTTTCCATGTTTCCCTCCTCGTTGGGCGCCAAGTGAGGGTCACACGGGAGGCCTACTTCACAGTGGGCTCTTCTGGGCTACTATATGCACCTTTAACGGGATCACTCTATTACACATGGGGTACCATTACTTTTGTGCCATCTTCATCAGTGCCCTGGATCCAGACTAAGGCCGCCATAAGGGAACTTTAACCACTTATCCCCGGACCATTTGGCTGGCCAAAGTCCAGAGCACTTTTTTCTATTCGGCACTGCGTCACATTAACTTTCACTTTTTATTTTTTGCGATATAAACAAAAATATAACAACAATTTTGAAAAAAAACAAAACAATATTTTTTACTTTTTGCTATGATAAATATCCCCCAAAAATATAAAAAAAAAAATTTCCTCTGTTTAGGCCAATACGTATTCTACTACTTCTTTACATCAGCATTTCCCCGTTATTTCTCTCTGTGAGATGATCGCGGGTATCCCCGTGGACATAGAGTCCACGGCACCCGTGAGTCCGGCTCACGGAGCTCGCGGCAGGCGCGCGTGTGCGCCACTGGTGGCATGCGCACGCCCACAATGCTGCATCTTAAAGGGGAAGTACACGTACGTCCATCTGCCCAGCCATGCCATTGTGTCAACGTATATCGTCGCGCACTGGTCCTTAAGCGGTTAAGACTGCCTCTGCTTTTAGAGATAAACATACACCGTGTACACTTGCACTATAACAGTTGTCTAGTTAACTCTTGGGTCCCCATCAC
This sequence comes from Rana temporaria, assembly GCF_905171775.1. Lineage (NCBI taxonomy): Eukaryota > Metazoa > Chordata > Amphibia > Anura > Ranidae > Rana > Rana temporaria. Next base: position 34,114,216 of record NC_053492.1, on the reverse strand, counting down.
AATGTACACCTTCTCTGCAACTTGCATTTAGGAGGAACATGCTGAGCCCTGTCCACATCCTCCTATCCAGCGTATCACCGATACCTCACTCCTAGTGACAGCATAGGGTTCCCGCCAAGCACATAGCGCCAACTCCATGCATGTACTTCACTTTACTTGACTCTTCTGTACCTGAACACAGGCTGGGGAACTCTGCGATGTGAGTCTGCTCCTGTTGCTATGGGAGACGGACCACTCATGGAGAGAGTGCCAATAACAACTCCCTCCTGCAAGAGGCTGTCCCACCTATCTCGGGCACATGCTTAACGACAGACAGCTTGGTAAACTTCAATTACCCTAGGTAACCACTTGCTTGCACTTCACGCTATATTAACTCTTACGGACGTGTCTTCATACCTCAAAGTGTTTAATGACCCAAACCGTAGATTATATGTGCTAGTTACTTGCATTACACCCTTTTGAGTAACTTCAGATTCAACGGGAAGAACTTTACTTGAAAAGTGAAAAAGGCGTTACAAAGTTCAGCATTTAGAGACATAATACTTCCCTAAATCCTTAACCCTAACTCTGGCTGTGTTCTGCCCCAGCATACTTGGGAAGGTAGTGTCCATGAAATTACAGTGTCCAAGTAAATTCTCCAGCCGCTGATTTTTTCCAAGTCCAGATAGTAACGAGCAACATGCTTTTCATCACAGAAAGCTGGCTAACATCGGACTGTAACACCATCCTTGGTGAACTTGTGCCAGAGAACTATGGTATTCTAACCGAGAACAGAATTGGGCAAATAGGAGGAGGTCTAGCAGTGATCTACAAATCGTACCTCTCTCTCACGAAACCAGACTTACAGACTTACATTGCCGTTCATTGAAACACTCACTCTACAACTCCAAACAACACCCCAGGACACGGTCCACATACTATTATGCTACAGACCACCAGGCCCAAAGACGCATCTCCCCACATCGCTGACAGAATTTATTGCAACTTACACCTTAAAAGTCAAACACCTCCTGCTACTCTGGGATTTCAACCTCTGGGCCAACTCCGCACAGGATGCCATAGCCAACGCCTATATTGACCAATTGGAGGGACTAGGTCTGCAGCAACTGATATGCGCACCCACGCATGTCTCAGGTCACATCCTCGACCTGATCCTCAAACAGGATATGGACGTCAACATTTCAGAAAACAGACCCCTACCTTGGACACATCATCATGCAATAAAAATTTTAATAACCTCTAACACTATCCTAAAAAAAACTGCAAACCAGGCAATGACATACTGGACAAGATCCCCAAAAAAACTCCACTCAGAACACTTTAAAAAAACATTATTAAATAAAATGACAAAAATTAAACAAACACAATCAGCAGCAGAAACGCTTAACTCCATAAACAAAGCTTTACTACAGACTGCGGATATAATCGCCCCCGAAACGTAGAGCGCTTATCCGTAAAAATAACTCCAGCTGGTTCAATGACACGCCCACGTCATTGAAGCAGGAACGCAGGAGAGTGGAAGGCGCTTGGAGAAGAAACTCTACAAAGGAAACTCACGTAAATTATAAATTAATCACTAAGAAATATCATAAGGAAATCTTCAAAGCAAAAAATAACATTTTTCAAACGTACTCGCAAAAGCTCGAAATCGACCTCGAGAACTTTTCAACTTAATCACCCAGACCATGAACCCAGCCTGCCTGGAGGCTCCAAAAAATGAAACACAAGGGTTTTGCAATGAATTATCTGATTTTTTCATAAACAAAATTGAACAAATTTGTGACACAATTCAGCAAAAGAAAATCGCTACCCTCACCCCTACCAATCAAAAAGAGAATATTAATATAAACGCTTCTCAACCAACAAAATTTACATTAGAGCCAATCTCCATCGACACCACTAAAAACATCATCGGAAGCCTCCGAGATAGTACATCCCCCAATGACATCATTCCCACAAAATTGGTGAAAGAATGTGCCGATATTTTGGCACCCGCGATCACGCACCTTATAAACCAATCATTCATAGAAGGCAAGGTTCCGACCTCCTTAAAACAAGGCATAATAAAACCCCTTCTAAAAAAAAACAACCCAAACAACCGCCGACCGATAGCCTCCCTCAACATCTTTTCCAAGGTAATGGAAAAAGCAGTAGTACAACAACTACAACATCATTTAGACACCCACAAACTCCTGAATCCACTTCAAATCGGGTTTCCGCCCAGGTCACGGGACGGAAACAGCACTTCTCAAAATATGGGATGACACTCTCAAAGCAGCAGACGAAGGAGAATCCTGTCTCCTGATACTGCTGGACCTTAGCGCTGCCTTTGACACAGTAGACCACGAACTGTTGCTAAACCACCTCACAGAGGTAGCTGGAGTTGCAGACTCGGATCTACCATGGTTTTCCTCATTCCTGGATAAACGATCCCAGACAGTGAAACTAGGACCTTTCACGTCTGAATCTTGTACCGTGGCTTGCAGAGTCCCCCAGGGGTCTCTTTTATCGCCCATACTTTTCAACATTTACCTCCGCCCACTCTTAAAAATTATTAGTAACCAAGGCCTTCTCTATCTTACGCGGACGACACACAATTTTATTTTCGTATCAGCGAAAAAAAGAACCAATACCCCGTATTTGAACAATGCCTTAGTCACCTCAAACTTAATGGAGCTAAAACAGAACTCCTTCAACTTCACGCAAACCGGAAAGAACTAGCCAGGACTACCTGGACACCACCACCCATTCTGGGACAAACCATCACCACTAGCACCAAAGTCAAAAGCCTCGGAGTCATTTTTGACTCAGACATGACAATGGATGCACAAATAGGATCAGTAGTTAGCGGATCTCATCATCTGCTACATCTCCTATGAAGAGTTGTTCCCTTCATCCCGAAAGAAGACATAGCAGTGGTGGTAGCAACAATTATTAACTCCAGATTAGATTATGCAAATTCCCTCTACCTCGGACTCCCAAAATACCAGATTGCCCGTTTTCAAGTCGTCCAAAACACTGCGGTACGGCTGGTAACAGGGAAAAAAACCCTGGGAACCAATCAGCCCATCTCTGAGATCCCTCCACTGGCTGCCCGTAAAGGACTGAGTCACATTTAAGGCCCTTTGCCTGGCGCACAAATGTGTACACGGAACCGCCCCACAATAATTAAGTGAGAAAATAAAACACCAAAACCCCAATCGCGTTTTGCGATCAACTAATCAAAAACGACTACAAATCCCAAAAGCGCGCTACAAAACCAAAGGAGAACGACGATTTGCAGTCCAAGGACCGCGATTATGGAATGCATTACCAACTAACATCCGAACAGAAATTGATCACCTGGCCTTCAGGAAAAAACTCAAGACCCACCTATTCTGATGGTTTAACAGAATGAAAAAAAAAATAGATGCCAAGCACCTTGAGGCGATTTAGTTTGCATTTGTAGCGCTATATAAGTTATTCACTCACTCACTCATCCTTCTGCACCTTCTGGGTGCTGTTCTCTGTCGCACTCTCTTACGGGTCCTGGATCTCTCTCTCGGGTCTGCTACGGGCCCTAGACCATTTAAGGTCTTTCCTGGCCTCCAACCACTCTACACTCTGTGCAAGACCATTGTCCCTCTTATATAACACAGGATCAGTGGGTCAGACCCATAGAAAACCTGCCAAAAGACCAAAGAACCAGAAAAGTATGAACCCTTACCCTCCCATCCATGACAACCGTTAACTACCGTATTTGCCGGCGTATAAGGCGACTGGACGTATAAGACGACCCCCTAATTTTCCAGATAAAATGTTGGTTTTGGGATATACTCGCCGTATAAGACGACACCCTTCCCCCCTCACTGTGCCATTGCATACCTCACTTCGACGATCTCCATACCTTATCCCTGGCAGAGTCAGTCAGACTGCAGGCATCCATTGTTCAAAAGCCGCGCCTCCTCCTCATCCTGTTCCGTGATAGGCAGAACACTCAGTTTCCCAGCAGAGTCTGTGTTCAGTGTTCCGCCTATCACGGATGTTGTCTTGTCCTCGGCCTCGGACGAGAGGACGTCCGTGATAGGCGGAGCACTGAACACAGACTCTGCTGGGAAATTGAGTGTTCAGCCTATCACGAAACAGCACAAGGAGGAGGCGTGGCTTTTGAACAATGGATGCCCGCAGTCTGACTGACTCTGCATCCGGCTTATAAGACGACACCCGATTTTTGAGGCATATTTTTAAGTACAAGAGGTCGTCTTATACGCCGGAAAATACGGTAGCTATTTTCAATCTGCTTACATGCTGAAGACCTATAAGCACTGGTCCTTTGTCAAGCTGCCCTTTAAAGTGGAACTAAACTCTCTCATTCAACATTAACTATTGTTAATCCTAAAGCTGTTATTGTTAGTAAATAGATAGGAAATTATATTATATTTACTAAACCTTTTTCTTACATTTCTTAATGAGGAATGCACAGAAGAAATCATCGTACGGAGAATTGTAAATATTTCCTAAACTGTGTAGGTTTAGGAGATATTTCCATCACCTACAGGTAAGCCTTAATATAGGCTTACCTGTAGGTGAAAGTGGTTGTACTGGGTGGACAACCACTTTGCATCCTGGTTTCTGGCCTAGGCCAAAATGGTGGCATACATCCCAGGAGTCTTCATGGGATTTTTTTTTTTACTTTCATCTGGAGGAAGGGAGGAGGAGCTTTCTCAGCTAAGCACACGCTCCTTCCTGCATGCCTGAGCAAAGGTTAGATGGATTCCAGGATGTAAATTAAATCAATGGGCTTGGGACCTTACTGTCTGAAACTGCACAAGGCTGTGAAACATAAGATTTTTTTTCTGCACAACATGTCATGGGCTAGGCCAGGGGTAGGCAACCTTTTGAGCACAGTGTGCCGACAAATGTTTTCAAAGAAATTGAGAGTGACGATTTTATAACAAAAAAATGTCAACTTCTCGCTCTCAATTCACGAAAAGGATTTTTTATGAAGTAAATGCTGTAAACTACTTAGTAGTAGTAGTAGTAGTAGTAGTAGTGAGAAATTAACATCCCACACTCTCACGCCTCAGATCAGCCCCAATTCATGCACCTTCACACCTCAGATCACCGTCCCCCCTGCAAATCTGTTCCAAATCTGTTCCACAACTGTACCCCCTTGCTCATCTGCCCCATCACTGTAACCCTCTGCACATCTGCCCCACCACCGCACCACCCTGCTCATCTGCCCCACCAATGTACCCCCTTTCTCATCTGCCCCCCCAATGTTCCCCCTTTCTCATCTGCCCCATCACTGTACTACCCTGCACATCTGCCCCACCTCTGTACCCCTCTGCTCATCTGTCCCACCACTGTTAAAACCTGTAACATCTGCCCCACCACTGTACCTCCATGCACATCTCTTCTCATCTGTCCTAACACTGTAACCCCTTTTGTCATCTGCCCCAACACTGAACCCCCCCCCGCTCATCTTTCCCACCACTGTAGCCCCCTGCTTTTCTGTCCCACCGCTGGCAGTGGGTATGTGTGCAGGATCATAAGTTGGACCCCTGCAGCTGAGAAAAAGTGGTTGGGTGTGATTTTCATTCCGCTAAATACTGTCTGTGGCTTAAAGGGTCACAGAGTGCAGGGGGGTTCAGTAGTGACACAAAGGTTCAGAATCTCAGCAGTAATTCCACAAACTGTTACCTGATTGTGGTTTTCTCAATCATGGTGAAATCCCTTCTTTCTGAGATTGGTAGTGGCGAGTCATCTTCCTCCAGATGGTAGATGGGGCGAGCAGGACTGTGATTGGCTTTAGCATTGACCAATGACAGTCCTTCTCCTGGAAACAGGGACCGCCCCCCTCCCCTAGCAAAATTGCACACAATCTATTCCCCATCACAAAAGCTGACGATCGCAGCTACAGCAGTGTTCGATGTTTTCCATCTTTTACAATATGTGGGGGCACAGTGCCTCCCCCTCCAATGCAGGTGCGGTGTGGGGAATTCAGAAATTGGAATGCATTAGTGTCTCACTGACACTTCCCTGCACTGCTCTGCTGATGGGGAGGGAGTCGAGTGTCGGCAAAAGAGGCTTTGAGTGCCGCTTGCGGCACTAGTGCCGGGGGGTTGCCTACCCCTGGGCTAGGCCTTTTGGCCAAGACTGGGGCCATTTTTTGTTACCAGGCACAACAAGGCCTAGCCCCACTGTGATATTTTTATTTTTACTTCAATATTTTATGCCTCGTACACACGACTGTTTTCCTCGACAGAATCCATCAAGAAACTTGGTGGCAGAGCTTTTTTGCAGAGGAAAACGGTCGTGTGTATGTTTTTCGTCGAGAAAACTGTCGTGGAACTTCCTCGTCGGGAGTCTCAATTTCCTCGTCGTGTTTCTCGTCGGGCTGGTTTACGACGAGAAACACGTTCGTGTGTATGCTTAGAAGCCCGCGCAAGCTCAGAATAAAGTATGAGACGGGAGCGTGCCTTCAGTAAAAGTAGCGTTTGTAATGGAGATTAGTCATGTGCATTTCGTTTCGTTCCGAATCGAAATTCGGACAAATTTTTCATTATTCAGACATTCGGATGCATACGAATTCCCGAATTGCAATATTAATGAATTTACCGAATCCGAACGAACGTTTTCGATTCCGAATCGAAAACCCGCGGACGAAATTCGATCGGAATTCGAATTTTTTTTTTCTTTTGGAATTCCGATCGAATTTCGTCCGCGGGTTTTCGATTTTGAATTCCGAATTTTTTTTTTATTTTTTTTCGAATTCCGATCGAATTTCGTCCGCGGGTTTTCGATTTGGAATTCGAATTTTTTTTTTTTTTTTTTTAATTCCGATCGAATTTCGTCCGCGGGTTTTCGATTTGGAATTCAAATTTTTTTTTTTTTTTTTTTTTTAATTCCGAAATTATATTTGAAAAGAGACTATTTGTTGTCGAATCCGGTCGAAATACTTTCGAATTCGACCGGATTTTTCGAAATTCGGTCGAAAACGAACGAGTTCCGAAAACGAATTTAACACATGTAACGAACCTAACTTAACGAAATTAATTAAATAACGAATTAAAACGAAACGAAACAAAATTTTCCCTTTTGCACATGCCTAATGGAGATAGCACATTCGTCACGCTGTAACAGACTGAAAAGCGCGAATCGTCTCTCACCAAACTTTTACTTAACACGCAGTAACATGAGATTAGCAAAAGCAGCCCCAAGGGTAGCGCCAGTGGAATCAAACTTCCCCTTTATAGTGCCGTCGTACGCGTTGTACGTCACCGCGTTTGAGAACGACGAGATTTTGTATTGATAGTGTGTACGCAAAGAAAGTCAAGTTTCTCGACAAGCCTAACAAGGAACTCGTCGAGGAAAACAATGTTTCATTTACGACGAGTTCCTCGGTCGTGTGTACGAGGCCTACCTCCACATGTGCCAACTGCATTGTGCTTTAGCTGATCAAGAAAAGAAGGGTTTGCTGGGCCTTTTGGTTAGGTGAACCTAAGTGTGCCTCACCCCTGTCAGGAGTCTTGAACTCCGGGGGTCAGAGAGGGGTCATTCCTCTTCAGGAGGGGACCATATGTCACACCCTAGGTGCATTTTTTGTGTTCACATGCACTTCTTTTCCAATTTTCGTGTTTTATTTTTGCAGACCACACCGTGTGTTAAAGAAAAAAAGTATGATTTAAGTTTCGACATACACAGGTCTGTGCACATTCGCCTCACACCCATGTGACAATGCTCGCACCCAACATTGTGGTGTGTCATGTGTTGACCCAATACCGCAAAGTAGCAGGTAATTCTTTGGGTTCCAGTGGCAAATCTGAATGGTAGGAAAGTAAATAAAAGATAAGCAAAGGTTCCTAAGGGTTCCTACCAAAGTGAACTTGTAACTTTTGCCAAAATGCAGGATCACGGTATAGCCCAGCTCCAGGATCTTGACGATGGTGGTTTATGTAATAAGAACAAAATGTGTTATTAATGAAACTGTCCCTGCCAGATGTGCCATAAAGATGTAATTTAAAAAAATGTAAGAAATGTTTGTTTACCGTGTTCCTTTTTTCTTGTTAATGTGTTGTGTCAAGTTTGGATTTAGGGTGATACCATTTATCGGCTAACTAAATAGATTGTAAAGTAGGACACTACAATCAATTTCGTTAGCTAATAAATGTCATCATCCTAAAACTAAACGTCTACTTTTGTCAATAGCTAACATAAAAAAAACAAAAAAGGCTTATACTACTTAAAGGGCTAGTTCACCTTTTTATAAAATAGGAGAACTACCCTTTAATGTGTGTGCGCGAAAAATGCGTTTTTTTGATACTCATTTGTGGACAACTGATGTTTATTAGGGATCGACCGATATAATTTTTTCAGTGCCGATAAGACCACCTCTCCTGCCGATAGCCGATATTTTTTGCCGATATTTTGTACATTTTAAAAAAAAGATTTTACACGGTGATTTAAAATTATTTTTTTTATTACTGTTATTGCTGTCACAAGGAATGTAAACATCACTTGTGACAGTAATAGGCATTTGAGAGGTACTCTTTATGGCGGGATCAAGGGTCTATAAGACCCCAAACCCCTCCTCTGCACTTCAAAGTATTCAAAACTTCAAGATCTGCGTTGAATACTTTTAAGGCGGTGGGAGGGGGGAAATGCCCCCTCCAGCTGCTTATAATTACATATTATAGGTGCTGCTGAGGTGCATTGGTTGTTATTACATTAAAGCTGACCGTCCACTCTAAAGAACGGTACAAGGGTGATGCATGCATCACTCCGGTAAAACCCCTTGAAGCAATACCGGTCAGTTTTTTGACCGATACTTCTAAAAAAAAGTCAATATCGAGCGCCGATAATCGGCCGCACCGATAATCGGTTGATCCCTAATATTTATATATCAATGTTTTTTTGGGCACCCATCCCAATCACACCTTCTGTATATGAGCTTGTCGGACATCCCATTCCAAATCTATGGGCATTAATAGATAGTTGCCCACCCCCAGCCTTTGTGGTTAGAACAGCCTCCACTTTTCACAGAAGGCTTTCCACAAGACTTTGGGGTGTGTGTCTGTGGGAATTTTTGCCCATTGAATCAAAAGAGAATTTGTTAGGTCAGGTACTGATGTTGAATGAGAAGATGTTCATCATAATCCATGTTACAATTCATGTTACAATTCATCCCAAAGGTGTTCAGTAGGTTGAGGCCAGGGCACCCTTATGCCACATACACACGGCCGGGTTTTCCGACAGGAAAAAGTCAGTTGGGAATCCCGACGGGAAAAAAGAGAGCCAGTTCTCTTTTTTTTGCTGGGCGTTTTTGGCAGGTTTCCCGTCGGAAAAACTCAGATGGAGCATACACACGGTCGGGATTCCCAGCCAAAAGCTCTCATCGCAGTTTTTCCTACGAGAAAACCGGCCATGTGTGCAAGGCATTATTCCTTTTACACCAAACTGGTCAAACCATGTCTTTATGGAGCTGGCTTTTTGTACAGAGAATAATCTTCCTGAAACAGAAAACGAACCTTCACCAAACTATGGGCACAAGGATGGAAATAAGCAATTATCTAAGGCATCCTTGTATGCTGTAGCATTATTAGTACCTTTACTGGATACTCAATAATATGAACAAGTGTCTGTAGTATTTTGATGGTCAGGTGTGATGGTCAGGTGTGAAAAAAACATTTGATTGTATATTGTAAGTCTAGAAATATCCTTATCTTTGCTGTTTGCTACTTAGCCAAAAACACATTTTTTGACAACAAGCACAAACTGACTTCTCCTTATTTGTTCACAGTGTATGGAATACCCACTGTAGCACCAGGTATGTATAGAACCACCTCCTGATCTTATTAGGATTGGTCTTCCTGACAACTTGACCTCCTCATTTCTAATAACCTAGCTAAGTACTGTGACGGAATTAGAATATCCCCGTCAAGCATTCCCTTCTTCCCATAAAAGCAAATCACCCCAATATTCCACAAGGAGGAATATTCCTGGGATCGCCCAATAAGCCACACATGAGTCAGAGCTTACTGCTGGAACAAGACACTTTAATGGCAACATGCTACCAGGTATATATGCAGTTTACAAGCTAAATCCTCAATCAAGGAACAATGAAATCTCCACCCTCTTTCCACACACAGTGGGGGCTCTCATACAGATTATAGGCAGACACTTCGGCGCCGACTCTGAAGACACATTTCTTTAGATAATGACATCAGTGAAGGTAATTATTAGTTGTAACAGAATACGTTATCTAGACAGCTTGGCCCCGCATATAGAAGAGGTAATTACCACAATGAAGCAATCAGAATAATTAACATGAGCCACTTATCTAATCACAGTAAACAGTACACACGAGCGGGAATCCTGTCGGGAAAAAAAACGTTGGTTTTCCCAACAGGATTCCTGGCAGGCTTGCCCTGAAAATCTGTGTATAAACACGGCCACACAAAAACCCGCCATTCTTTTGAATGGCAAGAAAGCAGTGACGTCATCGACTACGACGAGCCAGTGTCTTGTCACATTCGATTCCGTCGCCGCCATCTTGCTACACCCCACACTATTGTTGTATGCTACCGCGCATGTGTCGACGTGTTATCGAGCATGCACGGTTTTTCTACCCTGCAGGTAAGCATACAAACGACCGGTTTTCTCAGCAGGAAACACTCTGCCGGGAAACCCGACGGGAAAATAGAGAGCAGGTTCTCCTATTTTCCCGTCTGGATTCCCGGCTGTTTTCCTGATGGGAAAACTGCTAGGGAGCATACACACGGCCGGAATCCCAGCCAAATGCTAGGGAGCATACACACGGCCGGAATCCCAGCCAAATTAGGGGTGTTCGCGGCAAATTCGAAAAGCCGCTGAACACCATGCTAAAGTCTATGGGAGAAATCTAAAGTGATAATTTTAAAGGCTAATATGCAATTTATTGTCCTAAAAAGTGTTTGGGGACCTGGGTCCTGTCCCAGGAAACATGTATCAATGCAAAAAAAAGTTTTAAAAATGTCCATTTTTTCAGGAACAGTGAATTTAATAATGCTAAAAGTGAAACAATAAAAGTGTAATATTATTTCGTACCTAGGGGGGGGGGGTGTAAAGTCAGCAGTATTGTTCATCTTCTTTTTAAAAAGTAACTAGTTACAATTACAAGTTACTTGACCGAAAAAGTAAGTGAATTAGCGACTCAGTTACTTTTTAGGCAAAGTAACTAGTTACTCGGAAAAGTAACTGAGAATTTTATTTTTGATTTTCTACAATGCAAGTACGTTCTATAACATCTTTAATATCAAAGATGTTTATATTAACTTATTGAAGAATAAAAACATTATATACAGTATTTTAGAACATTTACAATTTACAATTGTTAATATCATCATCACACTCCACCTGCCCAGGCGGCAGCAATACTGTACAATATAGATTCAGTGTGCAGTGTGAGTGACACTTCTGCAGTGCACACTGAATATATATTGTACAGTATTGCAGGGCAGGTGGAGTGTGATGATGATATTAATAATTGTACACAGTATTGCATTTGCTGGGCCTGCCATATACTGTACACTATACTGTATAACTACACTACAAAATTCCTTTACAAATAATGCATATTTTAAAATGTTATTACTAATAAGTTATTACTAATAACATTTTAAAATATGCATTATTTGTAAAGGAATTTTGTAGTGCAGTTATACAGTATAGTGTACAGTACAGTATATGGCTGGCCCAGCAAATGCAATACTGTGTACAATTATTAATATCATCATCATCATCACACTCCACCTGCCCTGCAATACTGTACAATATAGATTCAGTGTGCACTGCAGAAGTGTCACTCACACTGCACACTGAATCTATATTGTACAGTATTGCTGCCGCCTGGGCAGGTGGAGTGTGATGATGATGATGATATTAATGTACACAGTATTGCATTTGCTGGGCCTGCCATATACTGTACACTATAATAGTGTACAGTACAGTATATGGCAGGCCCAGCAAATGCAATACTGTCATGTCACGTGTACATTAATATCATCATTATCATCATCACACTCAACCTGCCCAGGCAGCAGCAATACTGTACAATATAGATTCAGTGTGCACTGCAGAAGTGTCACTCACACTGCACACTGAATCTATATTGTACAGTATTGCTGGGCACTGGAGTGTGATGATACTGGGCCTGCCTGGGCATGTGGAGCGGTCCGGTGGAGTGTCCCGTCATTTGTCCCCCCTCCGGCCCCCCCACTCCCAATCCGATGCCGCTCGCCTCCTCACCTGCGCAGGGCCACGGCCCACGGTCGGTCGGTCGGTGCACTGCTGCTGGCACGGTGAGTGTCCCCGAAGTCCGGACCGTTGATGGTGGAGTGGAGTGGAGCCTCCGCGACAGCCGAGGGACTGGGAGATGTCGCCATGTCGGCGGCTGAGGTGACGGTGGGGAGGTGAGCCAGACTCACTCCCTCCCCTCCCGTCCCGACCCATCACACTATACACTGCTGCAGGGAAGGCTTCAGCCGCGTGCATGCGCCAGCGTCACGCGTCGCGTCAGTGCGTCACAACGTCGACACATGACCAAGACCTGGCCTGTGACCCAATCACAGGCCAGCTCCATCCCGCCCTGCCCCTGACAGAGTGAGAGTCTGCCCGGACGGCCCCCCCCGCGCACGCTCATAGTAACTCGGTAACGCCGCCAATGTAATGGCAATGGCGTTGCCGATGGGGTAATAGTAATCAGGTAGATTACTAGTTACCCCTTGAAGGGCAATCGTTACGTAACGGCGTTTATTTAAACGCCGTTACTTACAACACTGAAAGTCAGCATGTGAAAAAGCGCATGTTTCCCGTACATAGAACTGTCCCTGCACAAAGTGTAATTTCTGAAAGAAAAAAAGGCATTTAAAACCGGCTTTGCGGCTCTAATGAATTGTCGGCTCTTTCAATTACAGAGATGATTCATTCATAAAGAAAAAAAAAATGTGTGGGGGTTCCCCCAAATTAAAATACCAGGCCCTTCAGGTCTGGAATGGATATTAAGGGGAACCCCGCCATAAAAATAACACAGACTTCTCCTGACTTAATCTCCACCTGCAGTACCGCTCGGGTCGAGCGCCACCGACTTTGGAACAAGTGGACTGCACCTACCTACCTGTTGGCTTCACAGGTGACAGCGTCTTGACAACCAGTGATGCTCAGTGGCCAAAACCGATGGGAAAGCTGAGACACTGGTTCCTCCTCAGGTCCACTCTTCATTTGTGATTGACAGCAGGCAGATTTTATAGCAGACTGTCTACTGGTTTAGGATCTGACCACTGTCAATCACAAGGGGAGTGCACCTTATAGGGAAAACGTATCTGTGAATCCCATCAGGCTCCACCCACCCAGCTTCAAACTCCTTGCTGCTGCTCTGTCTGTGTGAAGCTCAGTTGCACTGAGGATGGAGTTAGACTTTAGTATAACTCAAGGCAAAACCTTTGTTTTGTTTTGGATAGTGGAGATGAATTGGAACTACTGTCAGGTTTTAATTGTTGTCTCTCTGTTTGTCCTGTTTTCTGTGATCACCGAGTGATATCCAGGGTATTTTTTCAGCAGGGCTTACACGACCTGGTGTTGTATTTATCCCTTGCATCAACTCACCACATAGAAAGATGTTTAGCATGGAAGGTATACTGCGCTGACGAGAGAGAGACAGGAAGTGGAAGGGAATATAAGGAACTACGTGAGAGAGAGAAATCAGCTAGACAGAAGGGAGCAGAGCTTAAAGACACAGAGCAATAATAAATCACATACTGTAACACAACACCAAGGGATGCTGGGGTGTCTATTGATGCTGACTAAGGGGACATCTGTTGTTGCTGCTTGGGGTCTATTGTTGCTAGGGGTATTTTTTTTTTGCAGGTGGTCCATTGCTGCTGGGAGGATTTATTGTTGCTGGAGGGGGTCTATTGTCGCTGGCTGAAGGGGATCTATTTTACTGTTTTTTTGTGTTATTATTAACAAATTTAATAAAAACTACTTGGCACCACAAAATTATACTTAGGGGTGGAACCAAGGAACAATGCTTGGAGGTGGGTAGGGGAGAGACAAGGGGTGACTTGGAAAGAGAGATAGGTAGATTCACAAAGAGTTAGGCCTGCTTATCTACAGATAAGCCGACCTAACTCTGAATCTAAGCCGGCCTATGTTTAAGTGTATTCTCAAACAGAGATACACTTAAACATATCGGGCCAGATTCACAAAGAGATACGACGGTGTATCTACAGATACACCATCGTATCTCTGACGTAAACTGGTCCTATCTATGCGCCTGATTCATAGAATCAGATACGCATAGATAGGGCTAGATCCGACAGTGTTACACTGTGTTACACTGTCGGATTTTTTTTTAAATTTAAAAATGGCGCCGGGGGCGTTCCCGCTGATTTACGATAAATAATATGTAAATCAGCGAGATACGCAAATTCACGAACGTACGCGGACCCGTCGCATTGTTTTTACGTCGTTTCCGTAGCGGTTTTCCATCGTATACTTACCCTTTCTTTTATTAGGCGCAGCCAATGTTAAGTATAGCCGGCGTTCCCGCGTCGAATTTGAATTTTCCTACGTCGTTTGCGTACGCCGATTCACGAACACGCGCGTCGCAAGTCCCGCTCACGTCGCAACCACTGACGTCCTAGTGACGTCAGTGGGAGCAATGCACGCCGGGAAATTCCCCGGACGACGCATGCGCATTTAAATCGGCGCGGGAACGCGCCTGATTTAAATATGACACTCCCCTAGCCGCGGAATTTGAATTCCGCTGGGGGATTTAGGATCCGCCGTCGCAAGTTTGGAGGTAAGTGGTTTGTGAATTAGCCACTTGCCTCCTAAACTTGCGGGAGCGGATCTTAATTCACGTAGATCGAGCGGATCTATAGATCCGCTGAGCTACGTGAATCTGGCCCATCTAAGATAGGACGGCTTGCGCCGTTCTATCTTAGGTTGCAATGTTTCTTTTGGCCGCTAGATGGCGCTTCCATTGCGGCCGGCGTAGATTATGTAAATGAGGGGATACGCCGATTCCCGACGATTTACGAGCGTACGCCGGGCCTACACCGTCGAGTTACGTAGTTTCCGTACGCGATAGGCCGCCTAAAGTTATTCCACCTATGAGGTGAAATAACAATGTTAAGTATGGCCGCCGTTCCCGCCATTCCCGTCGTTTACGTACGCGTCTAAATCAATAGGCCCGTACGGCCTACTTAGCCGCAATGCGCACTGGGAAATGTAGTTGCCCGGCGCATGCGCAGTGTAAAAAACGTCAAAAAACGTGAGGTCAAGCCTCATTTCAATACTACACGCCCCCCTCCCTTGTCATTTGAATTTGGCGCGCTTACGCCCGCTCGTTTTAGGCTAAGCCGCCGAAAATTTGAAGAAAAGTGGTTTGAGAATCACTACTAACCTAAATAATTCACGGCGGTGTAGCCTAAAAAGAGTAGGCTAGGCCGTCCTAATTTTAGGCGCCCCTAAGTGAATCTACCTATGTGTTCCTACATCTGTTCTCTGAGGGGAAAAAAAAGCCCTGGCTATATCCATCCCCACTAGGAGCTCTGCAGACAACATGTTCTTCTAGGTTTTACACCTTGGTGAGAGCAATTTGCAATTTTCTGGTGACATGAGTTTTTTTCTTTTTTATTGCTACCTGCTTTTTGTTCTGTTAGTGTTAGCATTAGCCTTGCATCAGTCCATTTGTCTCATGTATGATTAATCTCCTCGCTTGAACTCTACTTTGAATGGGTAAACCTTTTGATCCTCAGCTTTTCCTAGGCCTTATTCACACTTATTATTGCAGTAGTAGTATGAATTTTAAGAATCAGGGGGCTTTTGCATCTGGTATGACAGGTATTTCCGAATAGCTGCCTATAAAAAGCAATGATGGGATAACATGGCTGCAGCTGTTTGGATGTAATTAGATATCCACTGATTACCAGCAGGTTAGAACAGATAATAGTCCTTGGACACAGACATTGCATGAAGAGACGAACAGCTCTCCCTAACTGCAGCTAAGTGCTGGATTGCTAAGCGCCATGAACAGCCATGGACCGCTGCCACCAACGTTGGACTGTTATTTCTTTTGTATAGACCACAAAACACCTGTCATTTGCACTATAGCTCTAATTGCAAGTGTGAATGTGACTTAAGGCATTGCTCCTGGTTACGGATTATGACTTATTATATATATTTTTTTTCAGCGACACTGTCACCATTATGGTTTCTGCCTGGGGTTCAACCATTACTTGAAGGTAAAACAATTGAAAAACATAATACATGAGGCATTGCATCTATTTTGTATCAAACCTTTAAAAGTACAGTGTAACTTCGGATTGCGAGTAACGAGCATTTCGCAATACGAGCACTATATTAAAAAAAATCCTAACTCGGTTTGCGAGTGTTGTCTCGCAAAACTAGCAGGATTCAGGCCAAAGCGGTGTGCAGTACGGCATTTGGCCTGAGGTGGGGGGGGGGGTGCCGGAGCCGAGCAGAGACTTTCGGCGCCGTTCAGAAATGCATGGAAAGGCCTGAGGACAGCTCGGCTGACCTCGGAAAGGCTCGGGAACGGAGTCTTTCACGAGGTCAGCCGAGGTGTCCTCGGGCCTTTCCGGCCGTTTCCGAGGCTCTCCGGCTCCCCCCCACTTCTGGCCGCATGCGGTATTGCATGCCATTGAAGTCAATGTGGAACAAATTATTTTCGATTCCATTGACTTCAACAGGGAAACTCGCTTTGATATGGTAGTACTTTGGATTACAAGCATTCTCCTGGAGCAGATTATGCACGTAATCTGAGGTTCCACTGTACACTATATGTCCAAAAGTCAGCATCACCTCTCATACTAACACCAAAGGTGTTGGTAGAGAAGACCAAGCTGAACTGTATCTGGATCGGTGCTCTGAGGGCATAGAGCTCTATGTTCACGTGCTACAGAATTCTTATAACTAGAACATTTAAAAACTTTTGCATATACCAGTATTACTAATTGATTATTATTTTTTTTTAGCTCCTGATTTGCAGTCGGTCTTGAATCAGTTGTACAGTAAATCATTTGCCGTAAGTAACATTCTTTTTGTATTATCCTAAATGGAAATTGGTGTCGGGAGAACTGTGACAAGCCTGTTGAATATGATCATAATTACATAGTCTGGCTGAAAAAAGCCACAAGTCTATCTAGTTCAACCAATAGAAGGAAAAAAAAATCATTATATATATTATATATATATATATATATATATATATATATATACATACACACACACACACCTGTATTGTGACACCTGCCTGTGCACGCACATGAACTTTAATGGCATCCCAGCCTTAGCTCGTAGGGTTCAATATTGAGTTGGCCCACCCTTTGCAGCTATAACAGCTTCAACTTTTCTGGGAAGGCTTTCCACAAGGTTTAGGAGTGTCTATGGGAATGTTTGACCATTCTTCCAGAAGCGCATTCGTGAGGTCAGGCACTGATGTGGACGAGAAGACCTGGCTCACAGTCTCCACACTAATTCATCCCAAAGGTGTTTTATTGGGTTGAGGTCAGGACTCTTTGCAGGCCAGTCAAGTTCCTCCATCCCAAACTTGCTCATCCGTGTCTTTATTGACCTTGCTTTGTGCACTGGTCCAAATCATTTGGTGGAGGGGGGATTATGGTGTGGGGTTGCTTCTCAGGGGTTGGGCTTGGCCCCTTAGTTCTAGTGAAGGGAACTCTTAAGGCATCAGCATATCAAGACATTTTGGACAATTTCATGCTCCCCACTTTGTGGGAACAGTTTGGGGATGGCCCCTTCCTGTTCCAAAATGACAGTGCACCAGTGGCATGAAGTCATGTATGACAAAACTAGTAGGGTGGAGTATGTCCAGTTATACCACGCTATCCTGATCTGCAGATTTTTTATGTAGAATTTTTTTATCCGTTTGTTACATTGTATCGGACCTGTGGTCACTTCTAATGGCATTTTTTCAATAAAACCTCTCTGGCTTTACCAGAGTCTCAGTGATGTATAAGATATATATGCTAAATTTCAAGAAGATTGGATAATATTTAGAGGTTGCACACTTTGATCTGTTTTGTAAAAGTAGGCAAAAAATAAGATTTGGGAATACTATTAAAACTATACACTAAGATTAATAGGTAATGTGATAGGCAAAATATGTGTTATATTAATCGACTTTGAACGGTGCAATCATTTGTTTTGTTCGCTTGGTGACGACTTTTCTGTGATGCTCGACTACCCTCAGCAAGAATTGTTTTTGTTGTTCATCCCTGACCGATTCGTTATACTTTTTTATCAGAGCAATTCCTCTTTCTGAGGTATCATTGACAACCTTAAGAGTGTTCACATGGCTTCTCATGCCTCGTAAAACGGTCGTGTGTATGCTCCAGAGCATTTTCTCGATGAGAAAAATGGGCACATATTTTTTACGGTCGTGTGTACGTTTTTACGAGGGGGGAAAAAATGCACATGCTCAGAAGCAAGTTATGAGACAGGGAAATTAGCAAAAGCAGCCCAAAGGGTGGCGCCATTCGAATGGAACTTCCCCTTTATAGTGCCGTCGTACGTGTTGTACGTCACCGCGCTTTGCTTTTTTATTCAAGAACGTGTGTATGCAAGGCAGGCTTGAGAGGAATCACGACAAATCGCGTAGAGAAAAACATAGTTTTTTTGCATGACATGAATAACGGTCGTGTGTACGCAGCATTAGAGAATCACTGCAGTATTCTGTCACGTCGTCGATCCCAAACAATTCAAAGAACGTCTTTGTTTTATTAGTAACGAAATGGCTCAGGTCTTTTCCTTCAAAAAACATGTTTTTACCCTCTAATCGTTTTCCCTTCCTTTTTCTTTGCAGGTTTGGTTTCTAAAGACCAGATCCACAAACAAATTTCGCCGGCGTATCTATTGATTTTTAAAGTTCCTGCGTTGTATCTTTGTTTTGTATCCACAAAACAAGATACAACTGCATCTGGGCTCGATCCGCCGTCAGATCTTAGGTGCATTTTTCCACTGGCCGTTAGGTGGCGTTTCCGTAGAAATCCGCGTCGAGTATGCAAATTAGCTAGATGCGGCGATCCACGAACGTACGTCCGGCCGGCGCATTTTTTTACGTCATTTGCGTTCGGCTTTTTCCGGCGTATAGTTATAGCTGCTATATGGTGGCGTACTCAATCTTAAGTATGGCTGTTGTTCCCGCGTCGAAATTTGAATTGTTTACGTTGTTTGCGTAAGTCGTTCGTGAATAGGGATTTGCGTAGAATGACGTCACCGTCGTAAGCATTGGCTTGTTCCGGTTTAATTTCGAGCATGCGCACTGGGATACCCCCACGGACGGCGCATGCGCCGTTAAAAAAAAAACGTTGTTTACGTCGGGTCACGACGTATTTACATAAAACACGCCCCATCACATCGATTTGAATTGCACGCCCTTACGCTGCCAAAGATACATTACGCCGCCGTAACTTACGGCGCGCATTCTTTGAGGATTCGAAAAAAAAAGTAAGTTATGGCGGCGTAGTGTATCTTAGATACGCTACGCCCGGCGGAAATATGCGCCGCTGTACGTGGATCTGCCCCTAAATTTTTAGTCATAGTTTCCTTAACAGCCTGAGTAATACGAGAGGTGATAAATGAATCCGCGCAATAATGCCAGTGTAGTTCCAGTGAAAGAATAGTAAATATAAATTATAAATGTGTGTGGGGTTTGACACCTAACCAAGAATTTTATAAAGCAGCTGTTTCTACGTATTTATTTCACCTAGGTGGAATAATAGATGAATAATTTGGGAAGTAGAAATGGCGCTACCTTAATAAAATCATAAATAATAGAGAGAGAAATGTATAGTGATATGAATAATTAATAAATAAATACAGTATATGAATATTAATTAAATAATTAGTTATCCAATGCGTGCAATAAAAGTGATACTATGTAAATGACAATTAAAAGCAATAATTAATATCACTTAAAATCCAATTGTGCACAAGTATTTGCTCGACCGGTTTCGTCGACCTGACGCCATCTGGAGCGCCTCCAGATGACGTCAGGTCGACAAAACCGGTCGAGCAAAGAGACAGAACGTCACGACACACTTCCCGAAAATTGCTTTTTTGAAATGCTTTGCTGATTCTGCCTAAATGTGAGTACCTAGTTTTACTAATAAAGAAAAACCTTTTTAAACGGTATCACACTATTGGGATTCCTTCTCTCTTGCATACGAGCCAAACACTGGAAACATAACCAGAATTACAGGGGGATGAAATATTGCCACACAGGGGTATATACTGTGAAAGCTTTTCACCCCAAGAGGGGGTGGAAGAGGGGGTGGAAGATCTGGTGAGTGCGGGTCACATATGAGCACAGCTGGAGGGGTCACTGTGGAATACGCTAACAGAGCTGCACTTGGCACAAGGCACTTTTTTGAAACTCAGCACTTTGATACAGAGATCACAGCCACATATGGACTTTCATATATAGTATTCACTTGTGCACAATTGGATTTAGGTCATATTAATTATTGCTTTTAATTGTCATTTACATAGTATCACTTTTATTGCATGCATTGGATAGCTATTTATTTAATTCATATTCATATATTTATTTATTAATTAATTTTCTCACTATTATTTATGATTTTATTAAGGTAGCGCCATTTCTACTTCCCAATTTATTCAGTTATTGAGTAATGCGTTCGTCCAAAAAAGCCAATCCTACTTTTGTTTCTGACAGATACCAAAGTTGTCTCTTAGCAACTGTGAGGCCTCGTACACACGACCGTTTTCCTTGACAAAATCCATCAAGAAAAATGCTGGCAGAGCTTTTTTGCCGAGGAAAACGGTTGTGTGTATGTTTTTCGTTGAGAAAACTGTTGTGGATCTTGACGAGAAAAAAAGAGAACATGTTCTCTTTTTTCTCGTCGGGAGTCTCAATTTCCTTGTCGTGTTTCTCGTTGGGCTGGTTTACGACGAGAAACACGTTCGTGTGTATGCTTAGAAACCCACGCATGCTCAGAATAAAGTATGAGACGGGAGCGCACCTTCGGTAAAAGTAGCATTCGTAATGGAGATAGCACATTCGTCACGCTGTAACAGACTGAAAAGCACGAATCGTCTCTCACCAAACTTTTACTTAACACGCAGTAACATGAGATTAGCAAAAGCAGCCCCAAGGGTGGCGACAGTGGAATCAAAATTCCCCTTTATAGTGCCGTCGTACGTGCTGTACGTCACCGCGTTTGAGAACGACGAGATTTTGTCTTGACAGTGTGTATGCAAAGAAAGCTTGACAAGATTCTCGAAAAAGCCTGACAAGAAACTCGTCGAGAAAAACGACGTTTCATTTACTACAAGATTCTCGGTCGTGTGTACGAGGCCTCAGAGCAAATTTTTTGACGTCTGCATCTGGGTAAGTGCTCAGAAGCTGTAGCATATCCAAATCAATCTTTGGAGCCCATCGACTTACAATTACCTCATGCCAAAAGCGAACATATATGAGGCTGACAAAATGTGCAACCCGTTTCATTCCTTCCAATTGTCGTTGAGGAACATTCAACTGTTTAGTGAAGATGACAATTTTAAGTGCATATATTGCCTTTGCCATCCACCTTGCTTGATGCAGTGCCCCATGGGATCCTGAAACTGAAGTAGTTTTTTAGACCAACCTCCTAGGTACAGGAGTGAGAGTTGTAATAACTCTTTGTAGTCTTCTCTTGGATGACATCCAGGGGAGTTACAAGCACTGATCTGCCCCCTTTTCAGCTGTTTTGGTTAAACTTATACAGCGGTGATCGGTGCTTGTAACTCCCCCTAAAGCCGCACTGATCACCGCTGACTGTCCCCCTCCGTGCTGTCTTCCCCCCTCCGTGCTGTCTTCCCCCCCCCCCACCGCGCTCCGTGCTGTCTTCCCCTCACCGTGCTCCGTGCTGTCTTCCCCCCTCCGTGCTCCGTGCTGTCTTCCCCCCTCCATGCTCCGTGCTGTCTTCCCCCTGACTAGTGTAGTCCAGATGTGACCCAATAACCTTTTACCGTTGCGACCCCATATACTCCACCCCTTAATTGTCCCCCACTTAATCTATAGTAAAGAGACCACACCTTTGCTTTGGAGTAAACTGGCCACAACAGCCTATTTTATTAAAACATAATCGCAATAAAAACTCCAACTTAAATGAAAACAGTAAATATCCAACATCAATGACATACCACAAAACCCCCACTCTGTTGGTCCTTTCTG
The DNA here is from genome assembly GCF_905171775.1 of Rana temporaria. NCBI lineage: Eukaryota > Metazoa > Chordata > Amphibia > Anura > Ranidae > Rana > Rana temporaria. The sequence continues at coordinate 34,091,973 of NC_053492.1, read as the reverse complement.
GCAGCACACCCATTCTCCACCATTTTACCATATACCAGTATGAACAATGCACTGCGAGCAAACAATAACCTTAGGCCTCCAGTCCGTGTAGTACGCTCGGAGACAACCCCCGCCCGCAGTGCAAACGTTACAGTATACCAACTAACCTTTCGCTGGAATACACTTAAAGGGGGCCATAAAATTGATGAGCCCCCCACCCCCGTTTTCACACGTTTTCTACTGCCACCATAAAGGACCAACAGAACTAACCGCCAACCCAGCTGTCGTGACGACCGTCCAACACCGTACCTGCAAAAGAAAAAACACCGGCAACACAGGTAATGCAATAAGGGAGGGAGGGTGGGAAAAGCTGCTTCCTCGTTGCTCTCCTAACTGCAAGTGCCCGCCTGGCCCCGCCCCACCCTTTTATAGGGTAACTCCCCTGACACCAGCAGCCAATCCTGCTCCTCCTCTTGAAGCTGATACTTTCTAACTCCCCCGCCCCTCTCTACACCAATCCTGCTCTTCCTACCTCCTACCCCCTCTAGCTTAACCCCTCCTGTGTCACTAGACACTCTGTCATGCCCGGCCCTCTGCTAGTCTTGCTGGCTTTTGCTCCGGGCCTCCCTTCCGTGCTGTCTTCCCCCCTCCGTGCTGTCTTCCCCCCTTCGTGCTCCGTGCTGTCTTCCCCCCTCCATGCTGTCTTCCCCCCTCCGTACTGTCTTCCTTCCTCCGTGCTCCGTGCTGCTTTCCCCCCTCAATTTGTCAGGATGGAGAGCGGAGGTAGGAGCCGCAAAACCCGGCTACTACCTTTTCCGAATGAACAAAGTCAGTGATCACTGACTCTGTCCATTCACATAACTGAGCATTCGTAACCTGTGTTTACGATGCTTCAGTTTATGAATGGAGAGGAGCTTCTCTCCATTCATTTTAGCTGAGGCTGCAGAGAAAGGTACTGGGGAATCTGTGTCCTTAGTCCCTTTCTCTGTCTCAAAGGGGAGATGTCAGGGGTCTGTTAAGACCCCTGATATCTCACCAAAGACCCCCAACAGGGCTGATTAAAAAAAATAAAAAATTGCAATAAATATATAAAAAAAAAAAATGTAAATGAAAAAAAACGGTACTTGTACTCGGTCTCAAAAAAGTGGTATCTGGACAATCCTACTAAATAGTAAGGAAAATTTGGAAAGATAAAAGAAATGTCACTGTAAAAATATAAACTTAGCCTAACTAAAGGTGGACAGAGTCAGTAGGGCAGTGTGCAGTGAACAGTGTGTGGACAGTGTCAGTAGGGCAAGAGGTTGGTGAAAGTAGGGCAGTAGATGGGTCAGTGTTTTTTTTTTATTATTATATTTTACTTTTTTCACACTTTTTTAACAGTCTAAACATGGATCTAAACAGATCGCCCATGTCTCACGTTGAGAGAATGGAAATTGAGGACTGTGTGGTGCACAGAATGAATGAACAAGAAGAGCTCTGCGCAGCCTCCCTGTTTATTTACAAACTGAATCATAGTAACTAAGCTAAGCAGGACTAAACTCCAGGGGGTGGGGCGAAACACGTTGGGGGCGTAGAGTCCAGCCTGAGGTTGCCACTCTATTCACCTCCATAGGATTACATGTGCAGCATCAGGGATCACCCCTTTCTTCTTTGAGTCACTGCAAGAACCGGGACGGGCTCCATCCCCTGCCGGCACTCAGCAGCAGATGCGGAGGTTACCTGCTTGTACACCCGTTATCCATTGCGTCTGAGCGGCATGCAAAGAATAAACAGATCACAGTAAAGCATTGTAAATACAGTTTACTATGCTTCAGTTATGAATGAGTGATCAATACTGATCACTCCATAGGTGCGCGCAGCCTATTGCTTTAGGGTGTGCACCTCAAATCTCCAACACATATGCGTTTGACATATTTACCGGCCTGTTCCCCGCTCAATGGGAGAAAGGGGGAGCAAGGGAGCACATGGTGGACCCAGGCAACAGAAAGAAGAGGAACAGGGAAATGAGGGGTGGCTGGGGTGGCATATATTAGTACCGATCCCCTACATTTTCCTTCTGTGGCAGCTGAATGTTGACAAAAGGGAGAGGATGAGAAGCCTACTTTCAGCTGCTTTCAGCAGATTCTGAGAGTCGGCAAGGAAGGATTGTGGTTTACCTGTCACTCTATGTGTTCATTTTGAAAAGGAAGGGGCTGGTAAATGACATTCACCCACTTTCCATCCTAAAACGATCCCCATGGCAGCTGTTGGGTGGGAGAGGAGGGGAAGCCGGAAGAACTGTGAGGTGGGGACGGGGACGGGGACCAGGGGAGCACACAGGGGGGGGGGGGGCCTGGGCAACACAAGTATGGGGAACCTGGATGGGGATGGGGGGGAATTTACTAAAACAAATCCCCTGTAGTTCCCCCTGCAGCAGCTGAAAGGAGGGAGAGGAGGAAGCTGGCTTTCAGTTGCTGCAAGGGGGAGCTACAGGGGATCGGTTCCAGTAAATGCGGTACCTGCCTCCCCTTCTGTCCAGTTTTCCCTTCCTTCTGCTTGTCGGTGGTGCAGCATACTAAGTTGTTCCTTCCCTGCACCACTCTGCATATGTAGGAGGAGCAGTCTGGGGATTGGCAAGAAAGGGATGTGATCAACCCATCACCTGTCTGATATCGATGGGTACATCGCAATCGAGTACCCCGGTGTACAGTATACCCCTTTACAATTTAATGCACAGTAGTATATATAGTTTGCCTAGAAGACATGATCTTTATCAAAACAGGAATGGCTGCAGTAATTTAACTTGTGTTTTATAGGTGCAAACGGCTGTTAATTTAATACCCTTCTTGACCACACAACTACGTATTGTAGCAGGTGAGACAATTGGGTATAATTTGTATTGCATTTCAAAAACATGCTAATGTAAAATAAAAACACTGTGCAGTGAATTACTTTGTTTAAAGGGGTTGTAAAGCTCTGGAGCAACTGCACTTTGCAAAGTGCACAGTCTATTTGTCTATTTATGCCTTTATTAAATCAACCCCACTATACCATATTTTGTGGATGCTTTAGCTTTCACACAAACCAATCAACTACATAACTGTGGCGGCTGGCCGGGGAGGGGTTAAGTAGTTAACTGGTTTGTTGACTGCGGCGGCTGGTCGGGAAGGGGTCAAGTAGTTAATTGGTTTGTTAACTGTGGCGGCTGGTCGGGGAGGGGTTAACAAACCAATTAATTACTTGACCCCTCCCCGATCAGCCGCCGCAGTCAACAAACCAATTAACTACTTGACCCCTCCCCGACCAGCCGCCGCAGTCAACAAACCAATTAACTACTTGACCCCTCCCCGACCAGCCGCCGCAGTCAACAAACCAATTAACTACTTGACCCCTCCCCGACCAGCCGCCGCAGTCAACAAACCAATTAACTACTTGAACCCTCCCCGACCAGCCGCCGCAGTCAACAAACCAATTAACTACTTGACCCCTCCCCGACCAGCCGCCGCAGTCAACAAACCAATTAACTACTTGACCCCTCCCCGACCAGCCGGCGCAGTCAACAAACCAATTAACTACTTAACCCCTTCCCGACCAGCCGCCGCAGTCAACAAACCAGTTACCTACTTAACCCCTCCCTGGCCAGCCGCCGTGCCACGGCGCGACGCCTATGATCGCCCCACACAGAGACAGAACGGAGATCTGTCAATGCAAACAGACAGATCTCCGTCGCTCTTTTCACTCAGGCAGTCCCATCCCCCCACAGTTAGAATCACTCCCTAGGGAACACAGTTAACCCCTTGATCACACCCTAGTGTTTAACACCTTCCCTACCAGTGACATTTGCACAGTAATCAGTGCATTTTTATAGCACCGACCCCTGTATAAATGCCAACGGTCCCAAAAATGTGTCAAAAGTGTCCGATGTGTCCGCCATAATGTTAAGGTCCCGATAAAAAAATCGTTCATCACCGCCATTACTAGTTAAAAATAATAATAATAATAATAGTAAGGTAATGTGTTGGGGCGCTCGCTAATTAAGAATAATAATTACTAAATAAATAATCTAAAATCCCAGAATAAAAAATCCCATGCAATTTCCGTGCACGACGAGATACAACATCAAAAATGTGCAGCACTAAGGTGCATGATAGGTAATAAGTGCTAATCAGGTGCATCCATACATTGAAAATAAATTCAAGCAAACGGCACTGGATGTGCAAAATAAGTCCAATGTAAACAAATATATATATATATCTTCATGCAATTGTGCAAAAACGCATTAAAGGTGCAAACTTCCGGATCAATTAAATAAGTGCTAATCAGGTGCATCCATACATTGAAACTAAATTCAGCAAACGGCACTGGATGTGCAAAATGAGTCCAATATAAACAATAAAAATAAATATCTTCATGCAGTTGTGCAAAAACGCATTGAAAGTGCAAAATTCCAAAATTCCGGATCAAAAATCCAAACATGCAAAAAAATATGTAAAAAGTAAAGTCCACAACGTTTTCCAAATGTGCAGTGCTCAGAACTAGCTCAGAAAGTGCTTCACTCCCCACGTGCCCAGTCTCACCAGCCTCTTACCTCTAAGGCCTCGTACACATGACGTTTTCATCGGACATGTCCGCTGGCGGATTTTGGTCTGATGGATGTACACCATCAGACCAAATTTCCCACGGACAGCGAACGCGGTGACGTGGCCGCGCCGTCGCCGCGACGATGACGCGGCGACGTGCGCGACCCTGGAAGGTCAATGCTTCCACGCATGCGTCGAATCACTTCGACGCATGCGAGGGCTTTCGGCTGAGCGGACATGTCCGGTGAGTCGTACAGGCGACCGAACATGTCCGACGGACAGGCTTCCAGCGGACATGTTTCTTAGCATGCTAAGAAACTTTTGTCCGTTGGAAACCTGTCCGCTAGGCCGGGAATCCGGTCCGCTCGGCCGTACACACGACTGAACATGTCCGCTGAAACTGGTCCGCAGACCAGTTTCAGCAGACGTGTTCGGTCGTGTGTACGAGGCCTAAGGCCTCATACACAAGACCGAACATGTCCGCTGAAACTGGTCCACGGACCAGTTTCCGCGGACATGTCCGACCGTGTGTACGGCCTAGCGGACAGGTTTCCTGGCCTAGCGGACAGGTTTCCAGCGGACAAAAGTTTCTTAGCATGCTAAGAAACGTGTCCGCTGGAAAGCTGTCCGTCGGACATGTCCGATGGTTAGTACGACTCATCGGACATGTCCGCTAGTTATGACGTGTAACCAGCAGGCCCGAAATTCCGCGCATGCGTCGAATTGATTCGACGCATGCGTGGAAGCATTGAACTTCCGTGTCAGAGAACGTCGGTGTCTTCTACGTCACCGCGTTCTCTGTCCGCAGGGATTTTGGTCTGATGGTGTGTACACATATCAGACCAAAACCTCCCAGTAGACATGTCCGATGAAAACGGTCCGCGGACCGTTTTCATCGGACATGTCTGGTCGTGTGTACAGGGCCTAAGAGGCTTAAAATAAGCCGTATGTGAATTTCCAATGGCAGCTCCTCTTTCCCTCCAAATGCAGCAGCGTTGCAGATCAACTTCACTCCACAGTGAATTCAGTTTCAATGTATGGATGCACCTGATTAGCACTTATTTTATTTAAGTGTTTCTTTATTATTATTTGTAATTCTTTAAAGAAAAAAATGATTTTCCCTAACTCTTTTTACCTTTTATGTTGATAAAAGTGGCTCCTTGCCTTTGCACTATATGTAATAAACCTACCCTTGTTTTTTCTTCTTTGCAGCTTATTATCTATTAGGTATGTATGTTGTATTTTTTTTTTATTTCATTTTTTGTTTTGTTTTGTTTTTTAATGTGTTGTACACTATATTACCAAAAGTATTGGGACACCTGCCTTTACACGCACATGAACTTTATTGGCATTCCAGTCTTAAGCCTTATACACACGGGCCAGAATCTCATTAGGAAAAAAGCGTTGTTTTTCCTGACGAGATTCTTGGCAAGAATCTCTTGCCGCCCGAGTGTACAGACACTCCATTGAAAAGAACCGCCGTTCTTTTGAATGGCAAGAACGCGGTGACGTTATCGCATACGACAAGCATTCGCTTGTTACATTCAATGCCGTCGTCGCCGCCATCTTGCTGCACCCTACCTATGCCTAGGAAGCTACCGCACATGTGTCAAAGTCATTTCGAGCTTGCGCTGGTTTCCGTGGAGGCAGGTAAGTATACACACTCTCGGGTTTCTCGGCAGGAAAACACTGCTGAGAGTCATGACGAGAAAATAGAGAGTAGGTTCTCTATTTTTCTGAAAGAAAATACGCTCACGCCATACGCCCACACCATAATCATGTCTGTTGGTGGACAGTACTGCTTATATTTAATTTGTGTCTTTGGGTATGCTTATCCTTTGCATTTATTTCACTGAAAGTCATCATTTGTTTTAAATAACTGGAACAAGCTGACATTCATATTTTTGTTTCTTTACAGTTCAAGCAGGAATAAATCCACTGGCGGGTAGGTACAGGACTGAACATCGGGTCCATAACATGCTGTGCTAATACAAGCCTGAAAGTGCTTACCAGGTCATATGGTGTCCACCTCCTGTACCAATCATACCATAGTTTAACCCCATGATTCGTTTTACTACTCTATTCCACTGTAATGAGTACAATGCACATGGCCACTTGCTAAACAGTGTCTAATGCCCCTTACACAAGATCGCAAATTCCGACAAGAAAAGTCCGATGTGAGCCTTTGGTTGGAAATTCCGACCGTGTGTATGCTCCATCGGACTTTTGCTGTCGGAATTTCCACCAACAAAAATTTGAGAGCAGGTTCTCTATTTTTCCGATGGAAAAACTTCTTATTGGAAATTCCGATCGTCTGTAGGCAATTCTGATGTCCAAAAAAACAAGCATGCTCGAAATCAAGTCGATGCATGCTCGGAAGCATTGAACTTAATTTTTCTCGGCTCGTCATAGTGTTGTACGCCACCGTGTTCCTGACGGTCGGAATTTCTGACAAAATTTGTGTGACAGTGTGTATGCAACACAAGTTTGAGCCAACATTCTGTCGGAAAAAAACACACGTTTTTCTCGTCGGAATTTCCGAGTCTGTGTGCGGCATAACACTTAGAGCTCTTTCACACTTTCATTGAAATGCAGCAGGTTTCAACGTGATGCAGCGCATAAAGCATAATGAAGTGTTTTTTTTGTGACTGTAAAAAAAGTTTGGACAAATTAGAGACAGGGAGGTGACATCACAATCTCCATCTTGTTCCATCCGAGAACATTTCATTCATGAATTGCATTCATTGAGAAAATGTGTTATCTAAATAGCACCCGTGCTGATCGAGCAATCTCCTATGTTTACCAAGCAGCAGGGCAGCCACTCTGCATGGGACCTGGAAGATAGCAACAATCACTGTAGTAGCTGTGTCCACTAGATTGGTTTACAGCTTCCCACAGGTTAGCATGTCCAAATTGGACCAATATACCGCGTTTCCCCGAAAATAAGACCTACCCCGAAAATAAGCCCTACTGTGATTTTCAGGGGAGGGCCGCAATATAAGCCCTACCCCGAAAATAAGACCTAGCGTGGTATGTGATATGGGCTGTGTGTGCTGGATGCATTCATTATATCGCCGCTCAGCTGGCCTCCCGCTGCTCTTCTCCTCTTCAGCCAGCTGTCAGCGGGGGGGGGGGGGATTTTGACCCCCCTCAGTGCTCGAAGCCGGAACAAGAGTTCCGGCAGGCCATGGAAGCGCATAGCGGCACTCAGCTGATGTCCCGCTGCTCTTCTCCTCTCTTCAGCCAGCTGTCAGTGGGGGGATTTTGCTCCCCCCTGTGCTCGGAGCGGGACCAAGAGCTCTGGCGGGCCATGGAAGCGCATAGCGGCGCTCAGCTGATGTCCCGCTGCTCTTCTCCTCTGCCAGCTCTCTTCTACGGGAGATATCGGACCCCCCTCCATTGGCAGTGCCCCGGCGGGACATGGGTGCGGCGCTATGTGAAGGTGTTTGTCACACATGGATTGCAGAAAGGTACAGTTTTCATTATCTGATACTGTAATCCAGAGCATTCTTGAGTTTTACTCGGTTCCACTGGCCACTGGAGATTCTTGACAGGTAGGGAGGGAGATTGGGGGAGAAATCAGCACATGACAAGCCCTACCCCAAAAATAAGCCCTACTGGGTCTTTTGTTACCAAAATTAATATAAGACCCGGGCTTATTTTCGGGGTAAAACAGTAACTATGTAAAAGTTGACATACCTAAACTTTAACATTAAAGGTTAGGAAACACACCAGGAGCCCAACCATTGCTCAAAGCAGCTGAACATCCTATATCCAACAAAGCAACAATTGCAACAACACAAATTCCACAGAACAAGGCTCCCACCAACCAGTAGTATAAATAAACAAGCATGTCACCCTGGTGGATGACGCTGACTTACCCGAGTTGCGGGGTCTAAGCATTAACTGCTATTCACCAAAGCTCCTGATGGTGAAGATGGGTTTTGCTGTATGTTAGTACCAGGTCATGGTCCTCATGATCACCACCACCAGGAGGTAAGAAAGCTGGGGTCCGGTAGCAGATATACCGTATTTGCTGGCGTATAAGGTGACTGGGCGTATAAGATGACCCTCTAATTTTCTAGCTAAGAATGTGGTTTTGCGATATACTCGCCGTATAAGACATTGCATACCTCACTGTGCTCGTTGCATACTTCACTGTGCCCGTTGCATACCTCACTGTGTCTGTTACATACCTCACTGTGCTGATCTCTAGATCTCCACGCCTTATCCCTGTATGCAGAGTCAGACTTCGGGCGTCCATTGTTCAAAAGCCGCGCCTCCTCCTCGTCCTGTTCTGTGATAGGCGGAACACTCAGTTTCCCAGCAGAGCCTGTGTTCGGTGTTCCGCCTATCACGGAGGTCCTCTCGTCCGAGGCTGAGAGGACCTCCATGATAGGCGGAACACTGAACACAGGCTCTGCTGGGAAACTGAGTGTTTCGCCTATCACGGAACAGGACGAGGAGGAGGCGCGGCTTTTAAACAATGGACGCCTGCAATCTGACTGACTCTGCATTACAGGTACCGGCGTATAAGGTGACCCCTGACTTTTGGGGGATATTTTTAAGTACAAAAGGTCGTCCTCTATCTACAGCAAAATTCTTGGTACGTTTCCTGAATTTTCTATCTTTAACACAGTCCTTGGTACTTTTCCTTGATCCTATATCCTCACCCTAATCCTTGGTACTTTCCCTTGGTCCTGTACCTTCAGCATAGTTATTGGTAGTATCCCTTGGTCCCTTTTTCTTCATCCTTGGTACTTTCCTTTGGTCCCCGACTTTCAGCATAGTTCTTGGTACTTTCTCTTGGTTCTCTAACTTCAACATAGTCTAAAGGACTTTCTCTTGGCCCTCTTTCTTCAGCATAGTCGTTATCAGGGCCGTTTGAAGGAATTTGGGGGCCCCAAACAAAATGGGGGCCCCCAAGCACCCCCCCCCGCATGCAAAGCCTAAGTTAGCGCTACACTATTTTTTTACATCCATGTTCTTACTACCCCCCCCCAGTCCCTATGTTTTTCTATTCTCACCTCTCCTGCTTCCCTGTTGGCTGCCACTGTAGCGTGGCCGAGCTCCTCTTCTTCCTGTCAGTCCAGTGTTCTATCACTATGGGTCCCCCAGTCCCCTATCAGATAGTGCCCAAGCTGGGCCGCGTACCGTGCGGTACAGGAGATTCAGTTTCCTGTGTTCCCGGCCGGACTCAAAGGAAGTGAGCACTCAGTGTGCACTTCCTGTTAGTCTGGCCGGGAACAGAAAACTGACTCTTCACTACCACGCGGTACCCGGCCGGACTGACAGGACTCCAGGAGGAAGGAAGAGGAGCTTGGTCACGCTACAGCCTGGGAAGGGGAAGTTGGGGGCCCCAGGCCAGCTCGGGGCCCCAAGCAGTTGTTTGTTTTGCCTGTCCTGTAGCGACGGGCCTGGTCGTTATTCACTCTCCCTTCTCTTAATGGCTACATATGGACCTGTGAAACGATGAAGGACCTATGGAATGGTAAATAAACTAGATCCACCATTCCCTTTGAACAACAGAAATCCAATAGACCCTTGACCCTTCAGATAATATTTCTGTCTTATTGACTTCTTGCCCTCATCTCAAACCATGATTTTTTTCTTACATATAACCATCCTACTAGAGTGCACCAATATGACAGAGAGGAAAGATGCCAATATTCCCAAGTTGAGATTTGTTTGTTACATAAGATGGGTTGGGGTTGTATATGGCTGGGAGTTATTATTCAACCAGTCACAGCAATCATTTTCTTCTTATTTTATGCTTCGAGGCAAATACAGCTTTAAAACCTTCCAGCTATATTATGACTGATTCCATATTAGCAATGACCAATCACTTCTCACTGTTTTTGTTGAACTTGCCATGGGCCAGACCTGGCAGACTTTTTCTGTGATGTCTGTAGAAGCTATTGTCTTGATGCTATCAGTTATTTTCATGGTCCTGTCCTTAGATTGAAACAATGATCATTAGGTTAATCAACTGTGCATGACAACCGATTATCCTGTTTCTGTGGATACCTGAATCATTGCTGCTTATGACAGTGATTAAGATAATTGAATTTGTCGTAAATAACTTACTTTAATGTCTTGTTTGTTTCCAACAGGTCTACAAGGAGTCAGCTTCCCTACTAGTAAGTATAAGACCAGATCACATGGAAACACATACAGTACCTGGGAAAAGCTCCCTGTGGAGTCCTTTGGATCATAGGCTGAACAGAGGGCAATGACCCCTCTGCAAGTCTAAATTAGGCCCCTGCCCACTCCCAACACTAAGAGCCCCTTGTGTTTAAATGTACAAACTCACACATAACAGTAAATGCATGGCTTAATTCTGATTGTAGAAAAGTTACATCCCGGGACTAGGATACATTGGCCTCCACTAGGAGACAACGTTCATTTTGAAGGTTAACATAGGTGCACAGAGCTTCAACTTCTCTCCTAGCTGAGATTACGTTCCCCCCCCCTCCTAGAACTAAGGCCACCCTGTTATTTAACAGTCAAAGGCCAGAACATCTTCTGCACACTAACATGGTGTGGGGTACCAGGAGGGATGGGGCCTCATACAGTCTTGAAAATAAGTTTAGTTCCTCTTTACAACATGGGTCTTGTATTCATGGGGCTCCATAAGAACACAGGGGTCATTTTGGAGACTAATGCCGGGTACACACGAGAGGATTTATCCGCGGAAACGGTCCTCCGGACCGTATCCGCGGATAAATCCTCTGGCGGATTTTGATCTCCTGGTTGTACTAACCAGGAGATCAAAATCCCAGCGGAATTCCGTCCACGGTGACGTGTCGCGCCGTCGCCGCGATGATGATGCGGCGACGTGCGCGACGCTGTCATATAAGGATATCCACGCATGCGTCAAATCATTACGACGCATGCGAGGGAGGGAATTGGACGGATCGATCCGGTGAGTCTGTACAGACCACCGGATCGATCCGCTGAAGCCGATTCCAGCGGATAGATTTCTTAGCATGCTAAGAAATTTTTATCCGCTGGAAATCGGTCGGCCCGAAAAAAATCCGCAGAAAAATATCCGCTGGGTTGTACACACCAGCAGATCTATCCGCTGGAACTGATCCGCAGATCAATTCCAGCGGATAGATCCTCTCGTGTGTACGGGGCCTAACAGGAACATACACCTCAGTGCTGTTGTTACCCTTTTTTGGTCAGCTCATGTTCTGAAGGACCAAAACTAGAATTTATTCATCAAACACATGGAAAATGATGATCACCTTGGGTCACAAATCAGGCAACAGGGGTGTTTTCCTGGATCCATGTATGCAGATTCTCCAGTCTACAGAGATTTATACAGTTCATGAATCAAAACTGCCTTTGTTCCCAAATCTGATGATTTACAACAGATGTGCAATCATCACTGCACATGGAAACTAAAACTTGGCACTTGCATACACTTTGGACATCTGGGTGCCCCCAAACACTTGGCTGTTTGAAAACTATTCAACCAAATTGTGTGATACAACATCAGGCTGAACCCATTTGTCCATAATACTTCTCCCTACTGAGTCCCTCTGCCATGAGAACATTGGTGAATCCAGCAGAATATAGCACACTGGGGCACCTAGGAACCCGAATTAAAGCTGTTCACTTGATTGAGAATAACTTTTGCAATTTTTTTATGTTGAATAATATTGGCGCTTCTGTTTATCAAATGCATATTTTCTGGAAAACAAACTCAAAATAAATTTTAGCAGACAAAATCACAATATAATATCCGATAGTTTGATAAAATATAAAAGATAGGGTTGCGTTGAGTTAAATAGATACAAAACATGCCATGCTTCAAAATTGCGTGCATCTGTAAATGGTAAAATGATGATACCCAAAACTGGCCATAGAAGGCTCTTAAATTTAAATTATAGCTCTAGAATTATTGCTCTCACTCCAAAGTTCATGGTTCAATTGCTGTTTACATACTCACTCACATCCTATACTTGTATTAAAGTTTGCATTTGTGTGTGTGCGTTGGGTGACAGAGGTGGTTGTAAATGTTTTAATTCGTTTTATTAAAATTAAGGATTTTTAACACATTTTTTTTTAAATGTACCTTTATTGCTATCACCAGGAGGCCAACAAGCCCCCTATGTGGTGGAAAATCTGGTGCAAATCTGCATAGAAACAAAATGGCTTCCAGGTTTTATTACGAAAGCTTAATTGAACAAGCTGAAGTTAAAAGCTGATTGGCTACCATGCACAGCTGAACCAGATTCTGAGTGTACCAGTTTTGGTAAATCTACCCCATGGTGTCAAGAAGTTTGACCGATTAAGTCAGCAATATCAATTATTTAATCAATCGATATACCATAGTGCCTCTGATATACAATAAATGATTAAATATAACCACACTGACCCAAATAATTGTTTCCTAAATTTGTGTAGATATTTTAAGCACAATAACATTTTGTGAAAGTACAGTATGGACTTTGGAAATAGAAAAATAAAAATGTATTCACCAATTAAAGAGGCAGTAAAGCCAGGACGATTTTAAAATTTTTTCAATTTATATATACTGCTAAGTATTGCAAATTAAAACACTTATAAATCGGCCAAAAACAAGGTTATCTTATTTAGATGACCTTTTCTTCCGGGTATTGGCCACACCATTTCTACTGCTGTTTCTTGAATCAATTCATGACATAATTTCTGCCCTTAGACCCCTTTCACACTGGGGCGGGAGGCGCAATGGCGGTATAGCGGCGCTAAAAATAGCGGCGCTATACCGTCGGATTTGCCGTGGGATTCGGCCTCTAGCGGTGTGCGGTATTAACCCCCCCTAGCGGCCGATGAAGGGTTAATACCACCCGCAATGCGCCTCTGCAGAGGCGCATTGCTTGCGATATTGCTGCGGTTTCCCATTGTTTTAAATGGGAAGGAGCGGTAAAGGAGCGGTATACACACCGCTCCTCTTACCGCTCCAAAGATGCTGCTGGCAGGAGATTTTTTTCTCTCCCGCCAGCGCATCGCCTCAGTGTGAAAGCCTTTGGGCTTTTACACTGAGTATGCAGTGCAGGAGTTTTTCAGGCGGTATAGCAGTGCTATTTTTAGCGCTGTACCGCCTGAAAAACTCCTCAGTGTGAAAGGGGTCTTACTATGATTGCCTTTACAAATCTTGCGTATGCGCCGTAGCGTTGAAACCAAGCCTCTATCTTGTTTGCTGTTACTACGGCAACAGAGCGAAAACATAGCTGAAGGCAAATCAAAGGGGGAGAAGCAGGAAGGAGATGATGCAGCATCGCCAGACTTCCCTCTGTGCCGTTCTGAGAGGAAAATAGTGAATGCTAATGACAGAGGAGACAGAAACGGCATGCATAGTGTGCCGTTAAACAATGTACCTAGTGCGCAATCGCGGCTGACGTCACCAAACATTGCAGGACGATTACTATGGAAACCAAAACAGTGAGTGCACTTTCACAGGCAGATCAGCTGCCTGTGCTATATAGATTTTAAAGAGATTAAGTTGATTAAGAGATTACGTTGTACGTGTACCAGTAAGATTACTCGTATGACATGGACACATACAATTAATATTTTACTACAAAACTTCAACCTATGCAACTAAAACTGTATGCCTAAAATTAGGATTATTGGATAATTTACTGTTGACTCATAGGTATCGCAACCAAGGTACAGAGTACCAATAATCTAACTAGCCTAGCACATAACTAGGTCTACATTTATGAGGCTGTCCCCTCTTGCTTCTTCAGCGGCATAATAAAAGGGCTCCAGTCTATCTACAGGATGTGATAATACAGCTTGGATTTGATTACCTATTCCCTAAAGGGTTGTGCTGCTGTGAAAGATGATGTCAAACTTTAGCACACAATGAAATATATATATATATATATGGAAGTTGTTCAAAGTGATGATCAAATTTTACTCATACTTTACCCAGCACGATCCCCCCTAGAGAATAGGACCGGGTCGCAATGGCGACCCCTGCAAGCCCTGTACATATGCCCCTGGCTCTTGGCCTATCTGAAGTCCAATTCAGTTTCCCTCAAAAAACATATTTTATCATTTAAAATCATAGAATCATAGAAACCCTGACAATGGGCAGATGATGAGTTCTCTTTATGGAGACGGTAGGGGTCTGCTAGACTTTTAATGTCTCCCCTGCAGCTAATCATCCTCCCTAGGAAAGCGGAGTTCGGCCGGAAAAAAAATAAATATTCAAAGTCAGCAGCTACAAGTACTGCAGACTTTTAATATATGGACACTTACCTGTCCAGGGCGCCCACGATGTCGGCACCCGAAGCCGATCTTTCCCTCGGCTCTCGGGTGGAGGCGCCGCCATCTTCGGTAAGGGAATCAGGTGAAACCTACTGCGCATGCGCGAGTCGCGATGCGCAATCTCACTGGTCCCTGCTGTCTTCTGGGACCTGTGTGCCTCACAGAAGACAGCGGGGGGGGGGGAGTAGACGCCAGACGTGGCGTAGGTCACCGTGGTGATCTATGCCCGGAAGTGGGAGCAAATACCCGTATTGCACAGGTATCTGCTCCCTCCTCCCCCTGAAAGGTGGCAAATGTGACACCGGAGGGGGGAGGATTCCAAAAAGCAGAGGTTCCATTTTTGGGTGGAACTCCGCTTTGAACCTTACCCTGATCCCCCGGGGCGTTAGGCTCCAGACGGGGACTGAGGTACTCAATAGGTCCATCTGACCGAAACCAGACGGACCCCTTTTTCTGGAGAGTCTGCCAAACAAACCCACCCAAGTACTCGGTGGGGCTCCCCCGAAGGGAGACCCATGAGAGAGGGTGAACCCAGCCAGAAAGCCATGTCCACCCCCTCCCAAGTGTAGCACTACCCCCGTAGGAGCTGCTGGTTTAGATTTGGGTTTTGCACGTTACCTCTGGATTCATTGTCAGGGGAAGAACTTCTGTAGTAATTGCAATGTCCACACAAGATGTAAAACCTTCAACTGATTTTATTTTTGCTGCCGTAAAACTTGTAGAGAAAGTAGAAGGTAGGAGAAAAACAGGGGAAGGTTCAGGTACGCGGTACATAGCACACAAAATTGTCTAAAATTCCAATCAGTCATTCACCACTCTCAACGATCGAGTGGGCATTGCTCACCCGGATAGCCCCCTCTCACATGGCCCAGCAGCCGCGATGATGCACGAATCAGTATCCGAATAGTCTCTGCCACAGACTGTTGGAGAATGAAAAATGGATAGGTAAGGAATCCTCTGCCACAGGATTTTAAAGTCCCAAACTTCCAGCCATACAGCAAAAAAAACTTTAAGCCGACCCGGCGAGCTGTAAGGCAAGTAGAATTGTGGATCCCTTTTCAACAAAATCACCAGGCCTGACCCAAGACATCAGCTTGCTTTGCATGGTCTCCTCCAGGGCAGGTCCTCCCCCAGTTTCCTTTGTGAAGCAGCTTCCCTCCCTGGGATGGACAGCTTGGGATCCCCTCTTAGGATTGTGGGCCCCAGCCAACATAACTGGGCCTACTTGATAGAGATGCAGCCTCGGGTCAACGTGGTCCCGGGGCTGGAATCAAACACACGTACCTCGCGCCAGGAGGGCCACGAGGTGAAGGACCCCAAAGAATGGCATCTGCCCATTAAGCATCCCTTCCCAGCATGCACAGCGGGGCACCACTCCCACTAAGCCACTGCCGAGAAGGGACACCCAATACACCATGGTCTGCATGTGTTCCAACATGGGCCCGAGGTGGCAATGCCACCCACAGGCAACAGGGGAAAATACTGTCAGGCACAACCAAAGCCAGAACAGAGGCAAATTTTGATAGAATTCAACAGGTCTGAGCCCAACTATGGGCTCAGACACCCTCTAAATTTAGAATAGCACCCCAATCATTGGGAGCAGGGCTCTACACAAGCTTTTCAGGGTAGGCCCGAGGACCCACACCCTACTAATCACACGTGACAAAACGTGCAACATCAAACAAAAAAATACATAAAAGTGACGAACACAGGGGTAAAATAAATAGAAGGTGGGAGAAGTGAAAGTGGCCATTGTGCAGTACTTAATCAAGCACAGATCATGCTTCCACAGCCAGGAACAAATGAACTGGAGCCAAAAGGTATTAAACTTTCATTGATTTCAGGTTCAGTTATCGCACAAGAGATCAGGGAATGGTCCATGATCTCATCTCGCTTGGCATTCTGGAGTGAGTTACCATGTTCCCAGGCTCCCGGGGGAACAGGAGTGCTGAGGAACCACTGCAGGTGGCAGAGGGGGGAACCCTATTCTCAGTACCATAAAAGGAACAGATGGCTTTAGGCTGCATTCACACTATAACACAGCGTATTTTTCCGCGAGAAATTGAGGCGTATTGTACCGCGATTTGCCGCGACAAAACAGGTCTTTTTTTTTTTTTTTTTACAACACATTGTTGTCTATGCCGAACGCCGAAAGCCGCCTGAAAAAAAGGGTCCGGGACTTGTTTTCAGGCGGCAGGCATACAGCGTTTCGGCGTTGGCCGTGAGATGTGAACCATCTCCATAGACAAGAATGTAAAATCACCCCTCCAGCGGCACGAGTGTCGGGCGTCAGGCGTAAATACGCGAAGATGTGAATGCAGCCTTAAAGCTGCTCTAAACACTTTTGCTGAAAAGCCAATCACTGGCTGGAAAATGGTACCAAACTCATGGCTGCAGCTGCAGCCATTAACTTGTTTTAAAGGGGTTGTAAACCCTCCTGTTTGTTCACCTTAATGCATCCTATGCATTAACCACTTAAGACCCGGACCTTTATGCAGGTAAAGGACCTGGCCAGTTTTTGCGATTCGGCACTGTGTTGCTTTAACTGACAATTGCGCGGTCGTGCGACGTGGCTCCCAAACAAAATTGGTGTCCTTTTTTCCCTACAAATAGAGCTTTCTTTTCGTGATATTTTTTACTTTTTGCTATAATAAATATCCCCAAAAATATATAAAAAAAATTTTTTTTCTCAGTTTAGGCCGATACGTATTCTTCTACCTATTTTCTTTACAATTCCTTTAAGCTCTGCTTTAAAGTTCTTAAAAATGCTGCAAATAAAGAAAAAATCTGCCAGATATAAAGGAACAACTCCCTCTTATGTTATGAAGACGATGAGAGGGGGGGTTGCTCTTTACTCTGAATGACACTGCTTGAAATCTCATTGAAGCTTTTTGCAGCTCACCACAGGAAGTTAGGAGCTCACTGAATTTTTATCAGTTTAACTGATATTTTTCTGTACTAGTAGCAACTGTAAATAGAAAAAACGCAGGGAAATGTGCACATATTGCAGAATTGTACAGCATTGTGCTTGTTTTTCTGCCATACACTATAAATGCTCTCATTTATTTCTTTACATTACAGCTATACCAACAACACCTCCTCTCTCTTCTAGTAAGTAATGAACCACAATTGCGCTACTAACTACATCACCCGCCGTTAGGGTGACCACATGTCCCGGATTGCCCAGGACGGTCACGCATTTTGCAGGTCTGTCCCGGGCACATTCATTCCAGGACATGACTAGTGTAGTCCAGATATGACACAATAACCTTCGACCATTGAGACCCCATGTACTCCACCCCTTAATTGTCCCCCACTTACTATATAGTAAAGAGACCACACCTTTGCTTTGGAGTAAACTGGCCACAACAGCCTATTTTATTAAAACATAAATTGCAATAAAACTCCAACTTAAATGAAACAGTAAATATCCAACATCAAATGACATACAGTAAACCCCCACTCTGTTGGTCCTTTCTGGCAGCACACCCATTCTCCACCATTTTACCATATACCAGATGAACAATGCACTGCGAGCAAACATTAAACTTTTTAGGCCTCCAGTCCGTGTAGTACGCTCGGAGACAACCCCCGCCCGCAGTGCAAACGTTACAGTATCCCAACTAACCTTTCGCTGGGATACACTTTAAGGGGCCCATATATTGATGAGCCCCCCACCCCCGTTTTCACACGTTTTCTACTGCCACCATAAAGGACCAACAGAACTAACCGCCAACCCAGCTGTCGTGACGACCGTCCAACACCGTACCTGAAAAAGAAAAAACACCGGCAACAACTGGTAATGCAATAAGGGAGGGAGGGTGGGAAAAGCTGCTTCCTCGTTGCTCTCCTGACTGCAAGTGCCCGCCTGGCCCCGCCCCACCCTTTTATAGGGTAACTCCCCTGACACCAGCAGCCAATCCTGCTCCTCCTCTGAACTTGATAATACTAACTCCCCCGCCCCTCTCTACACCAATCCTGCTCTTCCTACCTCCAACCCCCTAAGCTTAACCCTTCCTGTGTCACTAGACACTCTGTCATGCCCGGCCCTCTGCTAGTCTTTGCTGTCTTTTGCTCCGGGCCTCCCTTGACTAGTGTAGTCCAGATATGACACAATAACCTTCGACCATTGAGACCCCATGTACTCCACCCCTTAATTGTCCCCCACTTACTATATAGTAAAGAGACCACACCTTTGCTTTGGAGTAAACTGGCCACAACAGCCTATTTTATTAAAACATAAATTGCAATAAAACTCCAACTTAAATGAAACAGTAAATATCCAACATCAAATGACATACAGTAAACCCCCACTCTGTTGGTCCTTTCTGGCAGCACACCCATTCTCCACCATTTTACCATATACCAGATGAACAATGCACTGCGAGCAAACATTAAACTTTTTAGGCCTCCAGTCCGTGTAGTACGCTCGGAGACAACCCCCGCCCGCAGTGCAAACGTTACAGTATCCCAACTAACCTTTCGCTGGGATACACTTTAAGGGGCCCATATATTGATGAGCCCCCCACCCCCGTTTTCACACGTTTTCTACTGCCACCATAAAGGACCAACAGAACTAACCGCCACAGCCCGAAAGGATGACACCTCCACCTTTAAGGGCCCCCACCCAACCTCAACGCTCTCTGGATCCCTTCTTGAATCCCCATCGACCACAGCGCAATCCCCACATCAGTCAGGTGGACCCCGTCCCTCCTCAGATACATGCCTACATTAGTCTCCAATTCCTGGTGGCGTACCACTAGCCCCCCAAGGCGTGCCAAAAATTTACCCACCACCCGGTTAACCCGAGTCCTGGCTCTGTTGAGCTTTGTAACTGACCGAGCCTTGCGCCACTGTGTGCGGGCGACAATTTCCGACCACACCAGCACCGTCCCCGGAAAAGCCGCTCGCAGCCGCTCAAAGTCCGCTTTGATGTCCGTAATCAGAGCCCTGATTTTCCGCACACCAAAATCATTCCCCCCCGCGTGTATAACCAGAACATCGGGGGGCCTGTCCAGTCGGGCGTACCTCTCGACCTCTGGTAGCACCCTACCCCACATCATCCCAGGTATCCCCAACCACCTCAAAACCGCTTCCTTCCTGGAAATACCCAGCTGCCTGCCTTCCGGCTTCTCATCAGCCCTTCTTGCCCCCCAGCAAACGTACGAATGTCCGAAAATCCAGACGAGGCGTGTAGTCCCTCCATCTGAAATGAAATAACAATCCACAATGCTCACCAAACAGACACCAACCCTAGCAAAAAACCCCCCCTTTTCATCACTCCCTTCCCCATCAACCAACCACCAACTGAGGCCGCACGTATGACCGGAACCTCCGTGATTCCCACCTCCCGATCTTCCGTACTGCCGCCTCGTTCATCCCGCACCTGGCAGCTTCGGTAGCCGCCCCGATACGGAAGGAGTGAGACGAAAACTCGGACTTGTCCAAGCCCATTTCTTGTAAGCAACTACGAAAAACCGCCACAAATTGGAACTTTGACAAGAAAGACCCATCTTCGTGCCTAAGCAACGGCCCGCCCCCTTCCGGCCTGACCCCCAAAAATGCCTTGAGCGATGCCACCGGACATACTCTGGCCCCCGGCAGGGAAAAAAGAACCACGTCCACCCCCCTGCCACTCTGGTCGGTTTTTGATCTGCGCAATCGAATACCCACCTTATCCTCCGATATCCACACATCCTCCCTCATCAGCCCCCCGGCCCTCATGCGAGAAGGGCTAACCAATTCACTGATGCGGAACGCGCCGTAAAATGCCAGCGAGAAAGCCGCCGCGAATAACAGGCATTCATACTGCCCCGTGCACACCCCGTCCAAGGCCTCCCTGATACTTACCAAATTGGCAAAAGAGACAGGCCTCCTGGCATCCTGCACCTTACGACCTTTCCTGTAGCCCTTCACTGCCTGTCTGACCCAGAAGTCCTTGGTCCAATCCACCCCACCCATAAGTTTAAAAAAGAACGCTAAACCCGCCAACTTTTTCTCAATGGAGGACACAGACACGCCTAGCTCCATGTTCCTGGATACAAAATAAATCACCTGCAACCGCTCCTCTGGCCCCCCGCTCACGACCCCAGCTTCGGCACCCAACTCCAACCATTCCTTCCATACCTTGGCGTAGGCCGACCATGTGGCCGTGCCAACGGACCGCTTAATCCACGAGGCGGCTAATCCAGCGCCAGCTCCCAAATCCAGCCTGGGCACGGGACCCCGACAGCCTCCGCGGCCGGGGCCAGCTCTCTGAACTTGTCCCACTGAAAACGAGACAATGAATCAGCCAGCGTGTTCTCGACGCCCGGGATATGCACGGCATAAATGAAAATGTTCAGTTGCAAACACCTCAACACTAAATGCCGCATGAGCCGAATGACCGGTTGTGACGACGCGGACATGCGGTTCACTACCTGAACCACTCCCATGTTGTCACAGTTCAGCCGGAGTTTTTGGTTGCTGCAGGCCTCCCCCCAAAGCTCAATGGCTAACACCACCGGAAAAAGCTCCAGCAGCACCAGGTTCCGGAGAAAGCCTGCCTCCACCCAAGACTTCGGCCAAGGCTCTGCGCTCCACTGCCCCTTGAAGAAAGCCCCATAGCCCGTGGACCCCGCCGCGTCCGTTACCAGTTCCACGTCGAAGTTACTCACCGGACTGGACTGCCACATCGACCTGCCATTGTAGGATGACAGGAACTCATACCATACCTTCAAGTCCTCCCGATGCTCCTTAGACAGACGAATGAAATGATTGGGGGCCTTTGCCCCCGCCGTAGCCGCCGACAGCCGCCGGCAAAATATTCTGCCCATGGGAATGATCCTACAGGCAAAATTAAGTTTACCCAGCAGTGACTGTAAAGTCCTCAGCTGCACCTTCCGCAAGCCCTGAAACTCTCTAACTTCCGCTTTCAAGGCCTCGAGCTTATCCCTGGGAAGACGGCACTCCATTACTTCCGAATCGATCACTATACCCAGAAAACTAATCTCCGTCGTGGGGCCTTCCGTCTTGTCAGCCGCCAAGGGCACGCCAAAACGTCCCGCAATGTGCTGCAACGTTGACAGTAGAGTCGCACACACACCAGAGGAAGGCGGCCCCACGCAGAGGTAGTCATCCAGATAGTGAATGATCGAGTCCAGGCCCGACACATCCCTGACCACCCATTCCAAAAAGGAACTGAATGTCTCAAACAGTGCGCAGGAAATAGAGCAGCCCATGGGTAGGCACTGGTCCACATAGTATTGGCCCTGCCAGCAGCATCCCAGCAGCCTAAAACAGTCAGGATGCACCGGCAACAACCGGAAGGCGGATTCGATGTCCGCCTTTGCCATTAAGGCCCCACGTCCGTACCGCCGCACCCACCGTACCGCCGCGTCAAACGACGTGTAGGACACCGTGCAAGCCTCCGGATCGATAAAGTCGTTGACCGAACCCCCTTTTGGGAATGACAGGTGGTGAATAAGACGGAATTTGTTCGGTTCCTTCTTAGGCACCACCCCCAACGGAGACACCACCAGCTCCGGCAAGGGCGGGGCCGAAAACGGCCCGCCCATCCGTCCTAGTGCCACTTCCTTGCCCAACTTTTCCCCCACCACCCCCGGATTAAGGAGAGCCGATTTCAAATTTCGTGCCACCGGCGGCACCACCGCCAGCGAACACGGTATCTTGAAACCGTCCCTGAACCCCGAGGACAATAGTTCTGCCGCTGCCTTGTCCGGGTACCTACTTAGGAAAGGTAGCATCCTTTCCCCCTTCACCGGAGTCGTCCCTTTTTTGAGCAGCGTCACCGGCACGCTTTCCCTTTTTGAAACACTTGGCCGCGGGGTGGGAGCCCCCACACCCTGAGCACTCGTGCTTAAATTTACATGATCCTCCGAATTTGCAGGCGTTCTCATTGAACTGCCAGCAAACTCCCCACTTCTTACCGGCCGACGGTCCTGAGGAGGATGTACCCCCGGCCCCCCCCGTGAAAAGACTGCGCCGGGGCCTTAGCCGCCGACATGAGCCGCATCCAGAGGCTGATATCTTTCTGATCCCAGCGCAGAGAGGGCCTAACTGCCCGCCGTTGCCGAAACTGCTCATCGTACCTGAGCCAAGCCGACCCCCCGTACACCCGATGCGCCTCCCCAATTGAATCCATGTACCCGAACAACGCCGAGCAATGTTCTGGGTTCTTTTCCCCAACGACGCTAGCCATAATGGCGAACGCCTGGAGCCAGTTCACGAAAGTGCGCGGAATCAACCTATACCGCCTCTTCTCCTCATCCTCCTTTTTAGAATCATCCGGCTTCACCCTGTCGAGGTTGAATTTCTCCAACGGCAACAGGGAGAATATCTCTACATATTCGCTCTTATAAATTTTTTCCTTCACCTCCTGCTTTAAATGACCCCCCAGAGGACACTCGTAGCAGATATAAACCTCGCCCCTTGCCGCATCCGCAATACGTACCAGATCGGAACGAGTCACCACCTCCGGGGCCCCCCCTGACTTGTCTTTTCCCGTCCCCACCTGTCCTGCCACTGGGGCCACCGGGGGAAGCTGCGAAACCGCAACCCCCCCTCCGGCCGTAGCAACACCCCCAGTCGCGCCCACAGCCGCAGGTGCCCACGGAGCCACCTGTGGCGAAGGGCCCTGTACAGCAGCCACCCGGCCCAAAAGCTCCTTGAGGCCTCCCACCAATTCCGTCAACAGGGCGTCAGCCCCAGAGGCGGCAGGCGCAACGCCCGCCACCACCGGTGCAGCCACCGCCACTGGCGGCGGAGGTGCCGGAACCCCCCCCCTCCCCACTCCCAACAATTCACACAATGCGTCAGCTAAAGAGGATACATGTAAAGTAGTGGACTTACCAGGCCTGCCGGGAGACGCCCCCGCTGCCGTAGATTGGATTTCCACCGCTGCCTCCCTCTCTGGTTCCCCATCTTCGTCTTCCGATGGCACACCTCCTGACCTGTCCTCCCCGACTGGGATCGGTGCGGCCGACAGTCCCCCAGGAGAAGATGACCTGGAGGCCCCGGAGTCCCCCCTCCGTTCCGGCCGGCCTTGTGCTGATCCTCTGCCCCGCGTTGCTGCAGCAGGCAGACCACCCGACGAAGACTCCGCGTTGACCGATGCCCCCCGCTCCGAGCCCCGCCCACCCGCGGAACCGCCGGCCCCACGTGTAGAGGGCCCCGCGGCCGTGCCAGGTGGGTCTGAGGCCTTCTTTTTTCCCTTTGCCGCTCCCGTTCCTGCCGCAGGTGGAGAAGGTGCCCCCCCCCCGCCGCCCGCATCTGGGGAAGCGGCGCCGGTACGGCCCGTGGCCCCGCCCACCGACGGAGGTCGGCGGCGTGAGTCCTGCTCTGTCCCCCCCGTTCCGCTTCTGGTAACCCGCTTCGGCGGGGGGGCCGACCGCCCCCCCGGGGGGCTCCGGGCCCCCCTTGCAGTCCTGGATGAGGGCCCCGGGGAATAGCGGGCCGGAGGCCGCGACCTCCGCCCGCGTGGGGTCAACTCACCGCCGCCCGATCCTCCCGATCCGCCCGCCTGGTCCGCGACCCATTCTGCAGCGCGCCTTTCCAGCCAATCTGTGCCCCGATGAGCTGCCTCGGCCCGCAAGCGTGCGAGCACGAGGTCGATGGACGCCATCTTGTCTGTGTGAGAGCAGGAGGAAAAGCTGCTTCCTCGTTGCTCTCCTGACTGCAAGTGCCCGCCTGGCCCCGCCCCACCCTTTTATAGGGTAACTCCCCTGACACCAGCAGCCAATCCTGCTCCTCCTCTGAACTTGATAATACTAACTCCCCCGCCCCTCTCTACACCAATCCTGCTCTTCCTACCTCCAACCCCCTAAGCTTAACCCTTCCTGTGTCACTAGACACTCTGTCATGCCCGGCCCTCTGCTAGTCTTTGCTGTCTTTTGCTCCGGGCCTCCCTATACAGTGTCCCGGAATGAAACCTGGATTGGGACTGTCACAACTCCAAATAAGTGGCCACTAGAACCCAGATGGAATTCCAGTCCTCCTCGTTCCCCGCCACCGCCATGTCCCCTCGCAGATACTTCCTGTTTCTGCCGCTCGGGCGCTGTGATTGGCCGTAGCGACGTTGACGTCACTCCCACGCATGCGTACGGGACCGGCAGATCCCCGCGTATGCGTGGAAATACGGCATTAACCCAGATTATGCCATTCAGAAAAACTGCACTTTCAGTGCGCCTGCGCCGTTGTCAGTTGTCAGTTGAGTGTCACAACGTGACACGTTGTGCCTGCATTGCTTAGAGAAGCTCAGAAACCTAATGACATCACTGGGTCTAAAATAAGGTATGTAAACAAAATGGAAAAGTGATCCAACAGTATTGCACAGAGCGGCCCCTTACCTCCTTTTCTTGGGTCACCCGCCAGTGCTCTCCGCTCCTTCTCTTCTGTGGGTGC
Organism: Rana temporaria; assembly: GCF_905171775.1. Taxonomy (NCBI): domain Eukaryota; kingdom Metazoa; phylum Chordata; class Amphibia; order Anura; family Ranidae; genus Rana; species Rana temporaria. The sequence goes on along the minus strand of NC_053492.1, from coordinate 34,066,768 downwards.
CCCCATGGCAAGCTGTGTGCTATGGGAGCACACGTGTAGGCTCTTTTCTGAACTGGGCTCTGTGTGTCCATAAACACACACAGCATGGCTAGGCCCAACCCCCCTGCATATAGCTGGACTTACAGCATTGGCTCCTGCTGCTTTTAGTGAAGCCTATGAGAGCAGGGAAAGGATAGAGAAGAGCTGCAGACGGACATGGCGTGGAATCAATAAAAGACTCAGGTGAGGGTTGGTGGGGGAAGAGGGCAGCTAGTGGAAGATTTTCTACATTAATGCATTTAGGTAAAAAAAAAAACAATTTGACTTTAGAATAAACCACTTTATATAACAGTCAAAAAATGTGTTTCTTTAAATTTTTAGGTGGAGCCACACCTTCTGCAGCAGGGCAGACTACGCCAGCATTACTGACCACAGCATTTACAACTATGCCAGTAACAACAACCACACCAGTAACAACACTGGCAGCTGCATCAGAAACAACACCCATGAGTACATTGGGCACAACACCGTCATCTCCATTAGCCACAACACCATCAACTCCATTAGGCACAACACCATCAACTCCATTAGGCATAACACCATCAACTCCATTAGGCACAACACCATCAAGTCCATTAGGCACAACATCATCAACTCCATTAGGCACAACACCATCAACTCCATTAGGCACAACATCATCAACTCCATTAGGCACAACACCATCAACTCCATTAGGCACAACATCAACTCCATTAGGCACAACACCATCAACCTCATTAGACACAACACCGTCAACATCGACTCCAGCTTCTCTAGACACTCAGTCTACAACTTCAGTCTCATCGTCCAACCCCAGTTCTACTGGTGAGTAAAATATAATCATGAAGGAAATTTTATAGTATGTGTTCTGTGGTTATTCACTGTATAGTTTTTCAAAAAATGTATACCATGGATAGACAAACTTTGGCATTTAACCCCCCTGGCGGTATTTACGAGTCTGGCTCGGGGTGGAACTTCAGGACCAAAAGCGGTAACCCCGAGCCAGACTCGGGACCGCATCGCAGAGTCCACAGGCACAAGTTACTTACCTTGTCCCTGGATCCTGCGATGCCACCCCGCTGTGTGATCGAGCGGTGTACTCCTCGCTCGATTCACAGTGCCGAGTGCCGCCGAGCTCTGTTCCCTGCGACGTTACGACGCACGGGAGCGGAGATCGGCGCCAAATTTAAAAAAGTAAACAAACACAATACATACAGTATACCATAATCTTATAGATTACAGTACTGTATGTAAAAAAATACACACCCCCTTTGTCCCTAGTGGTCTGCTCAGTGTCCTACATGCACTTTTATATAATAAAAACTGTAAACTGGAAACTGAAGATTGTCCATAGCAAACCAAAAAGTGTCCCTTTAAGTCAAAAGTGGTTTTAGACCAGCTAAAAAACATCGATAATAAATTAAAATCACTTGCAGAATTGAGCGATAGTGATTTGTGGGGAAATTCTTCATCAAAAATTTTAGTTATAAAATTAAGTAATAATTTTTATTATTATGATATTATTTGTTATAATTATTTATATTTATTTATTGTATTATAATTTATGATTTTGTGTTTCAAATTTTACTATACCCGAGATGTCTACTAGACTCTGGTTTGGACAGATTTAAAGCGGGAGTTCACCCTAAAAAATTTTTTTACCCTTAGATTGATGCTCATTTTGTCTAGGGGAATCGGCTAGTTTTTTTTAAATCGAAGCTGTACTTACCGTTTTAGAGAGCGATCTTCTCCGCCGCTTCCGGGTATGGTCTTCGGGACTGGGCGTTCCTATTTGATTGACAGTCTTCCGACAGGCTTCCGACGGACGCATCCATCGCGTCACGATTAGCCGAAAGAAGCCGAACGTCGGTGCGGCTCTATACGGCGCCTGCGCACCGACGTTCGGCTACTTTCGGGAAATCGTGACGCGATGGATGCGACCGTCGGAAGCCTTTCGGAAGACTGTCAATCAAATAGGAACGCCCAGTCCCGCAGCCCATACCCGAAAGCGGCGGAAGATCGCTCTCTAAAACGGTAAGTACAGCTTCGATTTTAAAAAAACTAGCCGATTCCCCTAGACAAAATGAGCATCAATCTAAGGTTAAAAATTGTCATTGAACCTCCACTTTAAGTGAGTTATTTCTAAGAATTACAGGCCTACAATATAAAACGCCAAATTTCCATGCAAAATAATTGTACCGCTTTCAGCACCTAAAATCTGACATAATCATACCGCCAGGGAGGTTAAGGAGAGGGTAGCACAGTTTTCCTTGGTTAAAAAAAAAAAAGAGATAAAGTTGTCCCAAAAACAGATGTGCCTTTTTGGTGAAGCGGACAAGGCATACTCTTGCCACTGTTTAACCGGTTTCTGACTGGCTCACGTAGATATACTGCGGCACAATGGCACCGCTGGGCGAAACACAGTACGGGTTCCCCTTTAAGAGCCGCCAGAGGGCATGCGATCACCGCCATTACTAGTAAAAAAAAATAATAATATAATAAAAATGTCATAAAAGTGCCATAAATCTTTCCCATAGTTTGTAGCTGCTATAACTTTTGCGCAAACCAATCAAAAAACGCTTATTGCGTTTTTTTCTTCTTATCAAAAATATGCAGAAGAATATATATTGGCCTAAACTGATGAACAAATGTGTTTTTTTTTAAATTGGTGGGTATTTATTACAGCAAAAAGTAAAAATTGTTGCTATTTTTTTGTTTATAGCGCAAAACATAAAAACCGCAGAGGTGATCAAATACCACCAAAATAAAGCTCTATCTGTGGGAAAAAAGGATGCAAATTTAGTTTGGGTACAGCATTGCATGACTGCGCAATTGTCAGTTAAAGCGACGCAGTGCCAAATTGTAAAAAGTGCTCTGGTCAGGAAGGGGGTAAAATCTTCTGGGGCTGATGTGGTTAATAACCACTGTGTTTTTCATGTTTTACTACATAAAGAAAAAAGGCCAGAAACATTTGAAAGAAAAAATCTAAATCCAATTTGTTAGTTACTCTTGTAGCGCCTGGTTACTCAAAAAGTACCGGTGCTAGTCAAATTTAGAGAGGGATCAGAGTGTTAACTGACTCTGATCCAATTATTATGTTAAAACTGGTTTCTGTCTCAGCTTGGCTGTGCACTGTCTATTGTTGCTGGGGTGTAGTTCCTACCTCGGGCGATGGGTGGCAGCAGTGGAGTTGAGGTTTGGGTGCTCTTCCCCAGCAGCTGGTCAGGAAGGTTGAGCCTCGCCTTGCATGCTGGGGGAGGGTATTTTTGGGGCAGACGCCATTGTTCTGGGCTCTTCTTCAGAGTGCGACACCCACCTTTAGGGTGACTGTGCATCACAGCGCCCCAGAGTAATGGCCTTCCAGGCCGAGGTGCGCGTGCCATGCGGTCTTCCTGGTTCCGGGACCATGTTGGTCCGGAACATTTAAGCTGTGGCGGGGAGCCCAGTAGTCGACTGGGTTCCCAATCCTAAAGATCCCAAGTGAGGTAGCTGTTCCATGGGGAGTCCATCTGAGGATAGCCAATGAGAGGCTGGCAATCCAATAGGGTCTCAAAAAAACCACCGGGGATCAAGGTAGCCGGACACTGAGAGGCTGGTCACCTGTCAGTCGGTACCTTAAAATTATCTGAAGGAGATCCAGAAGCAATTCTATCCAGGAGGATCATCTCCTTAATTACAATCACAGAGGGGGCCTGTGGCAGAGGCTTTTCCTTCAAGTTCAAGCCATACCCTGGCTGCCAGGTCAGTGAGAGTGGGTCTGTCCAGGTACGCTAAACCCACTCTGGCTGGAGTGGCAAAGATACAAAATATTGTTGGGAGCAGGACTGTTTCCCTGTTGTTGCGCCTGAGTCTGCAATTTCAGCTTCTGCTTCACCTCTACTCTTCATCACAAGTTTTAATGCTTTTACCCGGCTGGGTAATAAAGAGCACAGAAAAAGACACCTGTCATGGACATTCCATTACTGCTATATGCACCATACACCCCTAGGATGGCAAAAGAGCCACAAGGTAACGTGCCACCCAAATCAAACCAGCAGCACCTTCGGGGGGCTCATCCGGGATAGGCTGTTACCTCGAACAACTGATTTGAGAAGTTTTATTCCACCATTACTACAAGGAATTGTCGTGGTGTTGGACTGTGCTGGTAAGGAAAGAGTTAACTCCAGAGAGTGAAGTCTGGGCACACGTGCAGCGGAGTGACGTAAGCCTGCAGCGTGCAAGAAAAAGAAATCAGAGTGGGAGGAGTTACCCACCCATGCGTGAGACGTAGGGCGAGTTTGGCGCCAAAGGACAGAGTGATTGCCCGCCCACGAGAGAGAGTCATGCAACCATGTCTGTGCCACGGTTGCCGTTTGAAAGGCTGAGACCCCCGATGTCTGTACCGGGAGCCAATCCGATGCCTGCTGCCACCGGAGTCTCCCTGACTGATGCCGGGATCCGAATGAGGACCCAGGGGAAGTTTGTCTTGTTCGTCTGGCAGTCCGGATCCTGCCATTTGTTCGGTGCAGAAGATTGTGAGACTACTTGTTCCATGTGGAGCCACCACATGGAGCCATGTGGAGCCTCCCCGTGAGTACCTAGTAGATTGGGTCGCCAGAGCGGTGACCGCGGAGGAAGAGGTTCCATGGCCTGAACCCCCTTCAACTACTTTGACCTTCGGCGACCCCGACTGGCTCGCAATTGGAAAAATGGGCCCCGTCCAGGTCTCCCATGGCTGTGGTCGAGGCCTACCTATACCTGGACACGACAAGGTCAATACACTTGAGAAAGGATGTGTCTGTTTGCCTGCTGAAGAGTATGATACCTCTGACATTGACTCTTTATCCCAATAGGGTGACGATTGGTGGATGGAGCCGGAGCTGCCCGAGTTACAGTGGGGTAGAAACTCCCGTGCTTCCAAGCCCCGCAAGCACCAGAAATTTTTCAGGAACACTGCACCACCGGCGGATGTTCCGGAATTGACTTGGGGTGTTACGGTGCCAAGCGCCAGTGCTGTTAGAGAGACTGTTCCCATACTGGCCACATTGCCCGTAGTGAAAAGAGCACGTGACGCCATTGTTATGACTGGACTCAGACACCTCCGTACTCTGCCGAAACTGGCTCGCCTTCAGCACATATTTATGAGGAAGGTGGCCTAGGACTGCGGATCAGAATTCTCGTACGTGCCTCCAGCTCTCATGGCACAAATTGAGGAAATGAGAGAGGAATGGTGCAGGGATGCAATCTGGGAATATTTGAAAGTACGGAAGGCTGATCGCAGCACAGAGTATGCTCTCATCTGTCTAGGCCACTGATTTAAAGGCTGCTTAAAGGACTGGAGCCCTGGTCGGTACATCTACAGCGATCGAGTGGTTCTCAAGAGTCCAGGAAAAGTGGATCAAGTTTATTCGATCACCACAAGAAATGTCCGAGGTGATGTGATTACTTTGACGGATCCCAGATTCTACAAATAGGCCCAATGCCTATAGTGTCACTTTTGTTTGCTGCTTTCTGAAGAAGTCATGGACGGGAATGATCGCCCCTTTTCAGTTTTGTTTTAATTTTTTTTTTCTTTTTCCCGGATCCACATTTTGGCTGTAATGTGAAGAACTTCTGGGGGAGGGAACATTTTGATGAGTTAGTAAGATTAGGGTCTCGCCGGCTTCATCACAGCAAGAAAGGAAAGAAGAAGAAAAGTTTCCTTTTTCTCCTGTTTTGTTCTAATTTGAGCATGGACTGCCTTATGTCGGTAGTACCAGCACACTGACCACTAGGGGCAGTGTTCTGCAACTTCTACCACCGCAGAGAGACTAACTTGTAAAAATGTTTTTCCTAAGCCTTGCCATTTGGGAAATGCTCAGCACTTGTTTTTTTTTTGGATGTGTCTCTTTGGGAGAAAAAGAGGTTTCGCCTTTACTGGGGAAGGTGCAGCTTCAGTTCTACCCTTAGTGACCTTAGATTTATAGTAATGCATGTATATTTTATATTTTGCAGGATGTGATCTACTATCAAAACTGTCGGAGAATGGGACAGAATAGATAGTTAGGAATGTTTTGATGTCATAATGTATCACTGTAGAGAGTGTACAAAGAATGTTTTATATTGTTATATCTTTCTATCTCTCTTCTGTTCTGTAAGAGCAGATTCAGGTCAGGCGTTCAGGATTGAACACCTTTTTGTTGGGACACTGAGGACAGTGTCTATTCATGTGGGGGGAGTGTGTAGCGCCCGGTTACTTAAAAAGTACCGGTGCTAGTCAAATTTAGAGAGGGATCATAGTGTTAACTGACTCTGATCCAATTATTATGTTTAAACTGGTCTCTGTCTCAGCTGTGCTGTGCTGTGGGCTGTCTATTGTTGCTGGGGTGTAGTTCCTACCCCGGGGTGATGGGTGGCAGCAGTGGAGTCGAGGTTTGGGTGCTTTTCCCCAGCAGCCGGTCAGGAGGGTTGAGCCTCGCTGTGCATGCTGGGGGAGGGTATCTGTGGGGCAGACGCCATTGTTCTGGCTTCTTCTTCGGAGTGCGGCACCCACCTTTAGGGTGACTGCGCATCACGGCACACCGGTGTAATGGCCTTCTAGGCCAGGGTGCGCGTGCTACGCGGTGTTCCTGGTTCCGGGACCATGTTGGTCCGGAACATTTAAGCTGTTCCAGGGAGCCCAGTAGTCGACTGGGTTCCCAATCTTGAAGATCCCAAGCGAGGTAGCTGTTTGGTGGGGAGTTCATCTGAGGAGAGCCAATGAATGAATGAATGAATGAAAACTTATATAGCGCAGCACATGCGAATTTAATCGCCTCTGGGCGCTTGTTGTTCCTGTCTCCTTTGGTATCAAAAGAGATGAGTCTTGATCTTTCTCCTGAATGCTAAGTGATTCTCCTCCAACCGAATGCTGGTTGGTAAAGCGTTCCATAGTCTAGGCCCTTGGACCGCGAATCTCCTTTCTCCTTTGGACTTGTATCTGGCTTTGGGTATCTGGAGGAAATTTTGATTGGTGGAACGCAGAACGCGATTGGGTTTATGAGCTTTTATTTTTTCGCATAGATAATGGGGAGCATTCCCATAGATACATCTATGCATTAGACAGAGTGCTTTAAAAGTGATTCTGTCTTTTTCTGGTAACCAGTGAAGGGATCTCAGTGAAGGTGAGATTGATTCCCAAGGTTTTTTCCCAGTCACAAGTCTAGCGGCCGTATTTTGAACGACTTGTAGACGAGCGATTTGGTACTTGGGGAGTCCGAGGTAAAGGGCATTTGCATAGTCCAATCTTGAGTTTACAATAGCTCCCACCACGACCGCTATGTCTTCCTTGGGAATAAAAGGAGTAAGTCTGCGTAGTAGGCGCAGCAGATGGTGAGATCCGCTGACTACTGACCCTATTTGTGCGTCCAATGTCATGTGAGAGTCAAAGATGACCCCGAGACTTTTGACTTTGGCGCTAGGGGTGATGATTTTGCCCAGAATGGGCGGGGGGGTCCAAGTTGTTGTAGGTTGATTCATACGCTTGGCGTGAAACAGGAGAAGTTCTGTTTTCTCTCCGTTGAGTTTAAGATAACTCTTTGTCATCCAGTCCTCTATCAAAGAGAGGCATGTCTCTAGATTGAGGTGATGATCCTTTTTATTGCAAATGCGGAAATATAGTTGCGTGTCGTCTGCATATAAGTGGTAGAGCAGTTTTTGACTGCTAATAATCTCAAAAATGAGAGGCTGGCGATCCAATAGGGTCTCGACAAACCACCGGGGATCAAGGTAGCCGGACACTGAGAGGCTGGTCTCCTGTCAGTCGGTACCTGAAAATTATCTGAAGGAGATCCAGATGCAATTCTATCCAGGAGGATCATCTCCGTAATTACAATCACAGAGAGGGCCTGTGGCAGAGGCTTTCCCTGAGTCCATTTCAGGAGGGTCTGTGGCAGAGACTTTGCTTTCAAGTTCGAGCGATACCCTGGCTGCCAGGTCAGTGAGAGTGGGCCTGTCCAGGTACGCTAAACCCACTCTGGCTGGAGTGGCGAAGATACAAAATATTGTTGGGAGCAGAACTGTTTCCCTGTTGTTGCGCCTGAGTCTGCTACTTCTCCTTCTGCTTCACCTCTACTCTACTTCATCACAAGTTTTAATGTTTTTACCCGGCTGGCTAATAACGAGCACAGAAAAAGACACCTGTCATGGACATTTCATTACTGCAATATGCACCATACACCCCTAGGACGGCGGAAGAGCCACGAGGTAACGTGCCACCCAAAACAAACCAGCAGCTCCTTCGGGGGTAGTGCTACACTCTGTTATAAAAGATGGCAAATAACAATGCCAGGATAGTAAATACATCCCCAAAAATATTCCTGTTGGAAAGTAATCAAATTTTTTACACAAGTTTTTGAAAAGGCATCAACATTATCTGCACTGATGGAATGTTTTGGTGGTATAAGTATGAGCTGTGAATTTGCTGTGATTTTCTTTTCTGTTTTTTTTTTTTTTCAATAAACATCTTTGATTTAAAAAAAAATAAAAGAAAAAATAAAAGGCAAAAACGTGGTTAATGTGGTTAGATTATGAAGCTTGGTAATGGTGCACCAGATACAGGCAACATTATTTTACAGTGCCTGAAAAAGTATTTCCCACAATTTGTTATGTTACAACCAATTGCGTACATTTATTTTATTGGGATTTTATGTGACAGACCAGGCCACTTTTTGCATGTGATGTGGCTCCCAAACAAAATTGACGTCCTTTTTTCCCCACAAATAGAGCTTTCTTTTGGTGGTATTAGATCACCTCTGCAATTTTCTTCTTATTTTTTGCGCTATAAACAAAAAAAGAGCGACAAATTAAAAAAAAAAATTCAATATTTTTTACTTTTTGCTATAATAAATATCCCCCCAAAATATATAAAAATACCTTTGTTTTCCACAGTTTAGGCCGATACGTATTCTTCTACATATTTTTGGTAAAAAAATCGCAATGAGCGTTTATTAATTGGTTTTGCACAAAAGTTATAGCGTCTATAATATAGGGGACTGTTTTGTGGCATTTTTATTAATAATTTTTTATTTACTAGTTATGGAGTCGATCATTATGGCAAACACATCGGACACTTTTGACACCATTTTGGAACCATTCTAATTTTTACAGCGATCAGTGCTATAAAAATGCACCGATTACTGTAAAAATTACACTGGCAGTGAAGGGGTTAACCACTAGGTGGCGCTGCAGGGGTTAAGGGTTCCCTAGGAAGTGATTCTTACTGTTAGGGGGCGTGGCTACATGCGACACGTCACTGATGACCATTCCCGATCATGGGGAACGGTCATCAGTGACAATGTCACTAGGCAGAATAGGGGAATGCCTTGTTTACAAAGGCATTCCCCTGTTCTGCCCTTGCCGACCGCAATCGCGGGACTCCTGGGAACATCGAGTTCCCGGGACCCACGGCAGCACTCGCGAGGCACGCGGCCGGCTCGCGCCTGCTGGGCGGCGTATTTAAATGGACGTACCTGTATGCCAATCTGCATGCCCGTGCCATTCTGTCAACGTAAATAGTCGTGCGGTGGTCGGCAACTGGTTAAACTTTTCATACACACACACACAAACAAATTAAATAAAAAAAAAGTTTGCAAATATAGGGTAGAGGAATAGAAAAAAAAAGCAACCTTTTAATTTCAGCGTTTTGTGAGAAGCCCTTATAAATATAATGTCACAAGAAGGCCTCACTGCCTGGTACTGGCCCACAATTTAAGGATCATAATTTTTCTTACAAACCCAACAATGGATAAAAAGACAAGAGCACATCGCTTTTTGCTTTTCGCATTAGGGTTGATTTACTAAAAACTGGAGAATGCAAAAAACAAAAAATAAAACTGTAATTTGATTGCTTTCTATGCAGAACTGTACCACTCTCTGGTTTTAGTAATTCAACCCTATAGTATGGATTACTGAATTTTGTGGCTGCAATCCACATGGGTCATTTTTTTCACATTCAGTTCTGGATAGTGATCAGGGCTTTTTTTCAGCGGGAACACATTTCCGGTAGCTCTGAATTCATTTTATGGCAAGGTGTGCTGGAGGGTCTATTGATTTATTTATTTATTTATTAAAATGCTTATAAAACACAGCGCAGTCTTACCACACGTGCCTCGATGCGCTGGCGGGATAAAAACAGAACAGAAAAGGGGCAAAAACTACATCGACCAAACAAGTGACAATAAAACAATAACAATCAGCGAATAAAAAATATAAAACATACAAAGCTAAATATATAAAATTTTTGAGCTATCAGAATACTTAAAATTTAAGTCACCCCGAAAGCCATGTTTTTAACAATCTCCTAAACTTTAGGAGATCATTTTCCAGTCTTATATGAAGGGGCAAGGAGTTCCAGAACTGATGTTGGCTGCTGGGGGCTGATGAGGGTCTGTTTTCCGGTACAAGAACAGGACCAGGATAATTGAAGGGAGTTTCTACAACCCTTAAGCCCCATAAACACTATTAGATTTTCTGCAGAATATGAGGTCAAACTTTAATGCCGCGTACACACGATCGGAAATTCCGACAAGAAAAGTTTGATGTGAGCTTTTGGTCGGAAATTCCGACCATGTGTAGGCTCCATCAGACTTTTTCTGTTGGAATTTCCGACAGCAAAAATTTAAGAGCTGTTTTTTTAAATTTTTCCGCCAAAAAAAGTTCTTGTTGGAAATTCTGACTGTCTGTATGCAAAATCCACGCATGCTCGGAATCAAGCAGAAGAGCCGCAACTGCCCATTGAACTTAATTTTTTTCGGCTCGTCGTATGTGTTGTACGTCACCGTGTTCTTGACTGTCGGAAATTTGTATGACCATGTGTATGCAAGTTTGAGCCAACAGTCCGTTGGAAAAAAATCCACGGTTTTCTTGTCGGAATTTCCGATCATGTGTACGCGGCATAATGCCGCGCACACACGACTGTTTTTCGGGTTGTAAAAAATGCCGTTTTTTTATGTCATTCAAAACGATCATGTGTGGGTTCCAGAGCATTTTTCACGATGTAAAAAATGGGCATTAAAAATTTCGAACAGGCTCTAATTTTTCACAACGTTTTTAACGTCGTAAAAAATGGTCGTGTGTGGGCTTTAACGACGTGAATAAAAACGCGCATGCTCAGAAGCAAGTTATGAGACGGGAGCGCTCGTTCTGGTAAAACTAGCGTTCGTAATGGAGTAAGCGCATTCATCACGCTGTAACAGACAGAAAAGCACGAATTGTCTTTTGCTAACACAAAATCATCTAAATCAGCCCAAAGGGTGGCACCATCTGAATATAACTTCCCCTTTATAGTGCCGTCGTACGTGTTGTACGTCACCGCGCTTTGCTAGAGCATTTTTTTTTTACGATCGTGTGTAGGCAAGGCCGTTTTAACGATCGGGTTGAAAAAAAATCGTTTTTTCTAGACCATTAAAAATGTAATTTTTTACAACCCGAAAAACGGTCGTGTGTACGCGGCATACGAGTTTCAATTTCTCTATGGGGATCTATTTTTTATTTGGGGTCTGTTGTTGCTCGGTATGTGTCTTTTTGTTGGCTGGGGGGGTCAATTGTTGCAGAGAGGGATCTACTGTTGAGGGAGAGGTCTATTGTTGCTGGCTGCTGTAGGGTCCCATTGTTGCTTGAGGGGAGGTTTGTTGCTGTGGTGGGTCTGTTGTTGTTGGGGGGAGTCTATTGTTGCTGGGGTGGGGTCTATCAAATTCCATACAAAGTACTTAGTAACACAAAATTATACTTGGTTCTGTATTCTCTAAAAGGGGCAGTACTGGGTGGTGGGTAGGGGTGGAGCCAAGAAACAGATGGTGCTCAGAGGTGGGTAGGGGGCAGAGATGAAGGGTGACTCAGAAGGGGGGAGTTCCTGCACCCATTCTCTAAGAAAAAAAGCACTAATAGTTACTATCACTTTTCCTTTTTTTTTTTTTAAGAAAATGTGTAAAACTACAAAGTGTAACTTTCTTTCAAACATTTTTGTATGTGCTTTTTTTTTTATTAGGTTTAAATTTGAGTATTATGTTGGAGAATTTGTTGAAAAAAGCCTGTTCGGTGAGTGTGTATTTTGTGTGTGTATTTCATTGGTGTTTATGTAGTTCTCCTTTAATTTATTTTATATTTATATTTCATATTTTCCCACGATCTGTAATTTTCTTTGTGGAAAAACAAAAAAAAGTGTAATACAACTAATGAAGGGCTGTTTTCCGGTACAAGAACAGGTCCAGGATAAATGAAGAGAGTATCTACAACCCTTAAGGCCCATACACGCGATCGGACATTTTCCGCCAACAACGACCGTCTGTATGCTCCATTGAACAATTGTTGTCAGTACACTAAAGTCCAAAGTACAAACACGCATTCTCCGAACCAATGCTAAACATCAGACAACAATAGCAGAAGTTGCTCAAAAGGGTAGCGGTAAAAAGCTGAAAAATCATGTGATTTGGTGAATGTTGGCTGAAAAAGTTCTGCCGTGTGTATGCATACCAAGTTCACGGCCAACGTCCATTCGGACAAAAATCCACGGAAAAGTCAGATGGAAGTTTGATTGTGTGTATGAGGCTTTAGAATCAATTTAAAGCCCATTACACAATTAAAAAAACAACCAAAGGTCACCAAAAGGCATTGACTTGCCCCAAAATGGTAAACCTTAGCCAGAATCTCCTTATTTTTATAAAAATTTCAGTTACATGACAACGTTTAATTTCAATCAGGACCGATCGTCCCTATAGGCTCACTATGCAAGCCGCTTAGGGCCCCGCAAAGCTGTGAAGGGCCCCCCAAATTACTAGAGGCCCCGCCGGGTAAGAAGTCATTTTCGCCCCCTCACCCCACTTCTAAATTCGCTGGCTGAGTCATTTCCGACAGCAGAACACCCCCTCCCCCCACTTCTCAACTTTCTTTAATGTGACATGTCACTGTCGTCAGCGCCCCCCGCTTCTCATTTTTAATGTGCCATGTCATTTTGCTTAGGGCCCCAGGGAGGTCAGGATCGGCACTGTATTCAATCCTAATCGCTGACTCCGGACATTTCAATTGTCATAAAATCTCTCTAGGCCAGGGGTGCCCAACCTTTTGAAGAGCGGGGGCCAATTAAGCAACTTGGTAACCTGTTACGGGCTAGAATGTGTGGAGCGGGTAGAGGGCAGCCCACTCTATAGAGCCCACCGAACTCTCTCTTTTTTGGAGGTAATTGCTGTACCCCCGAAGGAGTGTGTTTCCTCAATGGGATTTTAAGCGTGGGAGATTGGTTGTAGAGTAAGGACTGAATTAGTCGACAAAAAATGTATCAAAAAATATCAAATTTTATTTTAATGATGTTGCTCGTAGACAACGTATCACAGTAAATGTTAACAGCATAAACAACATTCAAATGACCAAAAAAGGGGGGAAAGAAAGCACGACCTAGGGTGAGCAACCGTCAGAGGGCACCGAGCATCACTAAAGATAGAACATAAATTCAGAATTGTATATATATATTAAAGCGACAAATAAATGCAATGAGAACCCTTCCAAAACTGTCTCATGGATGCAGACAGATATGCCAACGTTTCGAGGCTTTATGGAGAATACCGCCTCTTCATCAGGGCTAGGGTGATGCAAGAGATGTCGCGAATACAATCTAGAATAAAGAAAATAAATACTTTCAATACACAATGAAAAGTATCAATTTAATTTTTTTTTTTAAATTTAAAATGTTAATTACATGGAGAACTATATACATGAATCAATGACAGATCCTCATCGTGGCTCCTACCATGCGTGGAGGAGTGCTCAGAGCCAAATGTAAGGACAAAAAGGATCCCAAAATACCTTCCCTATGTTAAACCCATAGTTGCAATCTTATAGTTTCCAATTGTCACAATGAACCCTTTTTTGGTAATTTGAATGTTGTTTATGCTGTTAACATTTACTGTGATACGTTGTCTACGAGCAACATCATTAAAATAAAATGTGATATTTTTTGATACATTTTTTGTCAACTAATTCAGTCCTTACTCTACAACCAATCTCCCAACCCTTAAAATCCCATTGAGGAAACACACTCCTTCGGGGGTACAGCAATTGGCTTATATTCAGGGATGTGGTGAGACAATGGTTTTTAGTTTTCAATTATAGGGGACACCTACGTTCTTTCTTTTCTTTTTTGGAGGTAGGCCTTTGTAAACGAACACAAGTCCATTTACATCTGCCACTCCTTAGAGGTGAATGGAGGGTCCGATTGGGTCGGACTGACCGTGTAAAAGGGGCCTAATGGCGCGTACACACGACCGTTTTTTTTTATGTCATTAAATAGATCGTGTGTGGGCTCCAGAGCTTTTTTCGCGATCTAAAAAGTGGGCATTAAAAATTTCGAACATGCTCTATTTTTTCAGAACGTTCTTAACATTGTCGTTTTTAATGTCGTAAAAAATGGTCGTGTGTGGGCTTTAACGACGTGAAAAAAACATGCATGCTCAGAAGCAAGTTATGAGACGGGAGCGCTCGTTCTGGTAAAACTAGCGTTCGTAATGGAGTAAGCACATTCATCACGCAGTAACAGACTGAAAAGCGCGAATCGTCTTTTACTAACACGAAATCAGCAAAAGCAGCCCCAAGGGTGGCGCCATCCGCATGTAACTTCCCCTTTATAGTGCCGTCGTACGTGCTGTACGTCACCGCGCTTTGCTAGAGTATTTTTTTTAGGGCTGTTACTGATTAACATTTTCGTGTTCGGTTAATCGACTTTTTTTTAAATCGATTAATCATAACGCACTTACAGATCCAACTACTTTTAGCTGATCTTGCATTGCAACTCTGCATTAGTCAGTGGTAAATGTGGTATACACTATATACAATCACCCAACACTAGTTAGTTTCCACAATCCATGACTTAACTTCACAGTTCACACAAATATGTTTTAAATTCAAACTGTAGCACTGACATAAGTAATTTTTTCTTATTAAACTTTAAGAAAAACATAGAAAGTTAGTTTAATTATAAAACTTATCTAGTATATTGACTGTCAGTCACTTTATAGTAGGCAAGTAGGCATCACTTTAGCCAGACATGATCGCATTTTATTGACAATATACCCTGAAGAACTGAACAGTCTTTCGCATGGAACAGATGTTGCCGATACACAAAGAATTGTCTGCACAAAACTGCTTAGGACAGGAAAACGATGGTTATTTTTGCCCCCTTCCCCTGATGGAGCCTGATGCATCCTCCTGCTCCACAGATGCAAAGGTACCTCAATCCAATGGGTGCAGTTTGCTCGCATCCAGCAGGGTAAGTCTCACTGTCCAGGCTGTCCGGTGACGTCAAGAATTTTGATCGATCAAAAAAATTAAAGATTAATCGAGGAATTAATCTTTAATTTCCCCAGCCCTAATTTTTTTTTCACGATCGTGTGTAGGCAAGGCCGTTTTAATGATCGGGTTGAAAAAAACTTTGTTTTTTCTAGACCCTTAAAAATGTAATTTTTTAGAACCCAAAAAACGATTGTGTGTACGCGGCATAAGGCTGCTTTCACACTGATGTACTGTTGTTTACCCGCACCACTGGTTCACCTGTGGCTTTGCTGCAGGTTAGCTGCACTTTGCAGTAGACTTCTATTATATCCTGTAGGTGTGCTACACTTTCAGAAAGTACACCAAACTCGCAGGTAATAGAAGTCTAAGGCCCCGTACACACGGCCGAGGAACTCGACGTGCCAAACACGTCGAGTTCCTCGTCGAGTTCAGGGATGAAGCCGCCGAGGAGCTCGGCGGGCCGCCTTCTCCCATAGAACAACGAGAAAATAGAGAACATGTTCTCTATTTTCTCGACGAGTTCCTCGGCGGCTCCATCGGGCCAAAAGTGTACAGACGACAGAGTTTCTCGGCAGAATCCGGGTTTGACCGAGTTTCTCGGTGAATTCTGCCGAAAAACTCTGTCGTGTGTACGAGGCCTATGGCTCAATGCAGGTGTACTGCTCTGCACCTGCAGATCAGTTGAAAGCAGCCCAGTAACCACTGCAGAACACATATGCTCATATATACACTGTGATTTTAGTAATAAACTTACCTTTAATAACCGTATTCTATTCTATTCTATTCCATTCCAGAGCAGGAGATCGCGGGCCACATCAGAGAGCCCCTGGGCCACTTGTTGGGCACCCCTGCTCTAGGCACTTTTAAAAACTTTGCATGTATTGTCTATTTTTATTTTTAGGACACAAAAAAAAAAGTACAGGAGTTACATTTTCTATGGGTGGTATTCAGGGAAGAAAGGAGATGGTAATATTGTCATTTGTAGTAAAAAAAAAAAAAAAAATGTTACCCTTCAAGAACCATTTAAAGGTGTAATATGAATGCTTTTGTTCCTTCAGAATTCTGCAACACCGGATGACATAAATTCTCTTAGCATTCTCCTCGCCAAGGCCGCCCAGTTTGGTTACAGTGATTATGATGTACAGTTGATTCTGAGTATTATCGGCAATGTTACAAGCAATGCTTTGCAATTAAATCTCAAGTTCGATGTGGACACAGTAAAAGTGAGTATATTTTTTATACCTAAAGGAAGATTCCAGTTATATAAACATGTCTAATTACTGTAGAAGACACTTGTCATTTAGGAGGACCAGAACTGTGAAAGCTGAGCCAAAAAGGAAAGCAGAGGACAAAAACATAGAAATATAGAAGAGTGATGGCTGAAAAAAGACCAAATGGTCCATCAAGTCTGCAAATTTTTTGCTTTTTTTTTTACTAGAACATATTTGTTCCAGGCATGTTTAACCACTTCAATACCGGGCCTATTCTGGCACTCCTCTCCTACATGTAAAAATCATAATTTTTTTTGCTAGAAAATTACTCAGAACCCCCAAACATTATATAGACACCCTAGGGCAGGGGTGCCCAACCAGTGGCCTGGGGGCCACATGTGGCCCACGGAGCTCTCTGATGTGGCCCGCGACCTTCTGCTCTGGAATAGAATAGAATACTGTTATTAAAGGTAAGCTTAGTACTAAAATCACAGGGCCAGATCCACAACCAGCGGGCGCAACGTAACTTTTGTGATTTAAGCTACACCGCCGCAAATTACACAAGTTAGTGCCCGATCCACAAAGCACTTACCTGTAAATTTGCAGCGGTGTAACTTAAATCCGTCCGACGCAAGGCGGGCCAATTCAAATGGGGCGAGTCCCATTTAAATTAGGCGCGCTCCCGTGCCGGACGTACTGCGCATGCTCCCGACGCTATTTTCCCGACGTGCTTTGCGCGAAGTTACGTTGCGCCGAGTTTTGTGAATCGCGACGTGTAAAAAAGAGATGCGGCGGGAAAAAAAAAAATTCAAAATAAATTTGACAGCGACGTGGGAAAGACGGGTATACGTTTACATGGTGTACTAACTTTACACTTTGTAAAAGTAGCCCTATCTTTGCGACGGCAAACTAACACTTACGGCGATTTAACGAAGGGAAAAAGCTTTGTGGATCTCCGTAAGTGCTAATTTGCATACCCGACGCTGGATTACGACGAGAAATGCCCCCAGCGGCGGCCGCGGTACTGCATCCTAAGATCCGACAGTGTAAGTCCATTACACCTGTCGGATCTTAGGACTAGCTATGCGTAACTGATTCTATGAATCAGCCGCATAGTTAGAAACAGGGATACGACGGCGTATCAGCAGATACGCCGTCGTATCCCTTTTGTGGATCTGGCCCACAGTGTATATATGGGCATATGTGTTCTGAAGTCTGTTCCTGTACTCTTTTAACCACTTAAGACCCGGACCATTATGCAGCTAAAGGACCTTGCCCCTTTTTGCTATTCGGCACTGCGTCGTTTTAACTGACGATTGTGCAGTCGTGCGACGTGGCTCCCAAAAAAATTGGCGTCCTTTTTTTCCCACAAATAGAGCTTTCTTTTGGTGGTATTTGATCACCTCTGCAGTTTTTATTTTTCGCGCTATAAACAAAAATACATTTACTTTTTGCTATAATAAATATCCCCAAAAAAGATATAAAAAAAAAAATTTCCTCAGTTTAGGCCGATACGTATTCTTCTACCTATTTTTGGTAAAAAAAAAAAATCGCAATAAGCGTTTAACGATTGGTTTGCACAAAATTTATAGCGTTTACAAAATAGGGGATAGTTTTATGGCATTTTTTTAAATAATTTTTTTTTTAACTAGTAATGGTGGCTATCAGCGATTTTTTTTTTTTTGTGACATTATGGCAGACACATCGGACAGTTTTGACACATTTTTGGGACCATTGTCATTTTCACAGCAAAAAGTGCTATAAAAATGCATTGATTACTGTGACAATTGCAGTTTAGGAGTTAACCACTAGGGGGCGCTGTAGGGGTTATGTGTGACCTCATATGTTTTTCTAACTGTAGGGGGGCGGGGCTGGACTTGTGACGTCATTGATCGTCTTTCCCTATATCAGGAAACAGACAATCAGTGACAGCGCCACTGTGAAGAACGGTGAAGGTGTGTTTACACACACCTCTCCTCGTTCTTCAGCTCCGGTGACCGATCGCGGGACCGATCCAGATTCTATTCGCAGGGGTGCTTTTATTCCGAGCATCAGGTTACAGCAGATGACAGGATACAACAGATTAATAGGTTGTGGTACTTATGCAGTCAAAAGATGATATTGTCTGTAGCTTACTATGCAGAATTCATGTGCCCTGTTACATGTGGCCTGTTAGCTGCCTCCATTACACAGGAAGTACAATCACAGGAAGAAGGGGAGGAGCATTGCATAGAAAGGAAGTGTGTCATAACATCAGGGAAGAAATATAGAAAACCAATACATTACCACAAAAGGTCACTAGATGGCAGCATGTTAACTAAACATAACATCCATAGAAAAATGGTTCAGAGAAACTATATACTGTATATATATAAATTCTATGCCCCATTGGGGCGGCACAACCTAGAAAAATGGTGATGTGTTCAGTACTTATTTTACCCGCTGTATATCTACATACAGGACAGGAAGTGAAGGTAAATCTGCTCTTTGGGACACAGACGGCAGAAAATAGTTTGGGCTTTAGATATGCTTTAATAATTTAATAGTTTTTAGGTGAGATGGTAAATTGATGATTGCCTCATCTAGTTATGTATAAACAGTATTAAAAGCTTGGAAATTATATTTTACAACAATGCTAAAATAATTTTATTAACTTTACTTTCTTGCAGCAAACTATTTCCATTATTGCTCGGTTGGTTGAATGCATTGGCACGTCAGATCTAAATCTACAGTTGCTACAAAGCATTGAAAACATGTTTTCGACAATGGAGACTACATTTACACCCTTTCGTATTGTCTCTCGTGGTATTGACATTTCCTGCACCGTTTTCAATCCTGATGGCCTCAACGAGAGTAGCTATGTAGAGCTTTTGTCTGGGGCCACTGTGTCCCCGTCCCCAGAAATATTACAAAAAATCAATAAGTCTTCTGGGGCTGTCATTAATGTACTATCCATGATCTATGCACCAACTAATGGTAGCTTTAACCTCCCATATGACAGTTCTGATGGCCTCTCTTATTCTTTGGCCAGTTCCATATGGACCAATGTGGCCATAGTAAATAACAAGAGTGAGCACTCTCTGAATATTCATATGAACTTCACATGTAACAACATCACGTCTGATGAGACTGCAGTATGCGTGTTTTGGAATTTAAATACGAACAAATGGTCATCGGAGGGTTGTAATACTACAGTTATCAATGGAAGTACCTACTGTGCCTGTAATCACCTGACCTCCTTCTCAGTCCTAATGGCGGGCTATATACCAGAAGAAGATCAGAACCTGGTGCTCTTGGATACTCTCACGAAGATTCTACTTCCTGTCTCCATAGGATCTCTTCTGAATTGCATCGCCATAGAAATCTTTCTTCTTAAGCAATCCAAGAGCTCTGTTGCTTTATATAGACATATTTGCATTATTCATATAGCTGTGTTTCTGTTAATCAGCAATGTCTCTTTCTTGGCGACCAGCCTCTTTGACATGCCTTCACATCGCTTTTTGTGCAAAATACTCACCTTCGTTACTCATTTTTCTTTGTTGGCCTTTTTTTCCTGGACATTGGTGCAGGGCCTGTTTTTGGTGTGCCAGTTACTCTTCGTCTTCCATCACTTTACCAAAAAAGAATTTTTGCTCCTTTCTGCCATACTTGGATATGGTATTCCATCTGCTATAGCCGGGGGCACTTTTTTGGCGTATTATCCTAATAAGTACCTGATGAGCAATGCCTGCTGGTTGGATAACAAATCTGGTGCCTTTCTGCTGTTCGCCTTCCCTGCCATTGTAATTATGGGTGGAAATATTCTCGTCCTGGTGGTTGTGATTGCAAAAATTTTCAAGTCGTCAGTCTCTCAAGGGAAGAGTGAGGACGACGAGGTGGTTGAGAAGCTCATGAAAGCTGTTTTGTTCTGCACACCACAATTTGGATTGACTTGGGCTCTTGGAATCCCCTTATACGTATACCCAAAGACTATTTTCTTGCACTACATATTTGCCTTGCTCAACCCTCTGCAGGTAATCATCCAGAAAGATGAGCGTTTTTCATTTAAATATGTTTAATGTTACTGAACAGGGCCTACCAACAGTAATAGATATCTGCCTAAAGCAATGTTCCTAATGCATGTAAATGCAATACATTAACACAAAGCATAATGAAAATCTGTATTTAAAGAAAACCTTTGGGCGTACAACAGGGAGAAGGGAAAGGGGCAATGGTGGTGCCCCGTACATATCCCACCAAATGCTTTTTAAATGCTTATTGGTCCATCAGCCAACCTTACTTTAGTCTGATGATCAGCCTTACTAGTCAACAGTAAGGTGCATCTGATACTAGTGACCATTACAGCAACTCCAAGGCATTTGGCAGTACAGTAAAACCTTGGATTGCAAGCATAATTCTTTCCGGAAACATGCTTGTAATCCAAAGCACTTGTATTTCAAAGCGAATTTCCCCATAAGAAATTATGGAAACTCAAATGATTCGTTCCACAACCATTTATCCATAGGTCCTTCAGTTCATAGTCCATATAAAAAGATTATAGCAAATGTGATGGGTTGTGTAACCATAAAATGTCCATCCACAAATGGAAGCCTCCACAAAGGGGATAAAAAGAGGCACATCTAAGTATGCAGGCATCCAGGGTAAAGCTGTCCACATAGACCATTCCCCACACCGCTGGCTCTCACCGTTGTCAGTCTGCAATCGTGACCGGGAAGACTACCCTGCAGTAGAGCGATCTTGAAGTGAGGCTTGAAGCGCTCGTGGAGCACAGAGTGCAAGGGACGACATCAATGGCGGTAGGGAGGACGGTCTATGTGGACAGCTTTACCCTGGATGTCTGCATACTTAGATGTGCCTGTTTTAATCATCAACCATGTGAGCAGTGGGGGCTGGTGAAGTTTTAGGATGGGGGGGCACAAGACCCCGCCCCTCCATGTTTTGTCCCTCCCACTTCTCAAACGCCACACCCCTTTAGAATACACCCACTCCATCCCCTGTATTCCACTTGCTTCCACTCATAGTGTCAGCAGGATACAACTCCGAATCACAGCACAGAGTATATAGCCCCAGCATCACAAATCATGGTATATAGTGCAGCCTTAGAGATCGGCGCAAACAAACTAAAAAATTACACTGTTAGTAATGAAGGACTCTAAATGGGCAGGAGATTACCAGAGACTGCGGACATACTGCAGGAGATAACCAGAGACTGCGGACATACTGCAGGAGATAACCAGAGACTGCGGACATACTGCAGGAGATAACCAGAGACTGCGGACATACTGCAGGAAATAACCAGAGACTGCGGACATACTGCAGGAGATAACCAGAGACTGCGGACATACTGCACGAGATTACCAGAGACTGCGGACATACTGCATTAGATTACCAGATACTGCGGACATACTGCACAAGATTACCAGATACTGCGGACATACTGCATTAGATTACCAGATACTGCGGACATACTGCACAAGATTACCAGATACTGCGGACATACTGCACAAGATTACCAGATACTGCGGACATACTGCACAAGATTACCAGATACTGCGGACATACTGCATTAGATTACCAGAGACTGGAGACATACTGCATAGATTACCAGATACTGCGGCCATACTGCAAAAGATTACCAGAGACTGGAGACATACTGCATAGATTACCAGATACTGCGGACATACTGCACAAGTTTACCAGAGACTGGAGACATACTGCACAAGATAACCAGATACTGCGGACATACTGCATTAGATTACCAGAGACTGGAGACATAGCCCTCTATATACTACACTCTATATACCGAGACCACCAATCACTGCACCCCTCTATAAACTACAGTATATATATACCAAGACCAACAATCACTGCACCCCTCTATATATATCTTACACCTTCCTATATGCACCATGCAGTATCCTATATATTGCATACACCTTGCCTGAGACATGTTTAGTGTTTAGTTAGTATATTTAGCACCCTATATATACACATCATATATACAGATTACAGCACCCTGTTATAGCATATACAGTGCCCATATATACATACACTGTATAAAAAAAAATCACAGCACTCCATATATACAAATCACAGCACCTCATACTGTATATACATATATATATACAATGCAACATTCTATATATTGTAGACACTCTGCTTGAGACATGTATAAATCTCAGCCCCCTACACAGTAGCATATAAGCGGGGGAAGGGGGGGGTTATAGACGGCAGCTATTTTCTCTGCACGTTTAGTATACAATTTTTTTTTTAAATAACCGGTGGGGGGGGGGGGCTTGGTGGACGGCCGCTGTTTTCGCCGAACATAAAACTTTGATTAAGTGGGGAGGGGGGGGGGATGAGCCGGCCGCTAATTATACCAAGGGGGGGGAAAGAAGCTGCTGTTGCCTCCAAAGTTTGCATATAAGCAAACAGTATATGATCTGATCAGCGGGGAAGAGGGGAATGCATGGAAGGAATTACTTACCTGTTACAGATCCGCACGTTCCACGTCACTTCCGGTACTTTGAGTGACGTCGGAACACTATAGTGCGTTCACCCGCCCGGCGAGAATAATACAGTCTATCGTGCCGGACAGCGCCACAAAGGCATTTTTTGGCCGCCAATGTAACACCTCGTCTGCAATCGCGTGATTGCACAGACGTGGTGCTACCCATACAGCACTGTGCCCGGCGCCCAGACACAGTGCACATAAGGACCTTTTTTTTTTTCTTTTTTTTTTTTAGATATTTTTTTTTATAATTTTTTTTTTACTGACTGGGGGAGGGGGGGAGGCGCCCGGGCACCCCCTATTAAATTTAACCATATTTCTACACTTAGAGGCGCCTCTCCTCTCTTTTATCCTCAGTTGTGACATGACACTACTCTTATATCAAGACATCTCTTGTATATCAAGTCAAAATTTACTAAAAAATTTTACTTGTCTTGCAAAACGCTCTCAAACCAAGTTACTCTTAAACCAAGGTTTTACTGTACCTACTAACAGGTGTAAGTGCTGCTTTTTTTTACCCTCACTTTTTGATCACTAACTCATAAAATAGGGAAGCTCATCACTGGCAGCTCCCACATTTTATTTTGACAGGTGCCCTTTAACATTGTTCCAAATAGAGTGTCAAAATATAAGAACATGTCAACTTATACAATGTAATGTAGCATAATATAACAAAACAGTGTCATAATTTGTATTCCATAGGGCTTTTTCCTTCTACTGTTTGGGTGTCTCCTGGATAAAAAGGTTAGTAATTTTTTGCAAAACACCTTGGATAGACTGTATGTATTCCATAGAGATGTGCCGCAGTACCAGATTTTAACAGTAGTCAAAACTATACCAGCAACTTGGATGGAGTGTATTGCAGTTCCCACCTGGTGGTTAAATGTTGTATTGTACCTAGAAAATGATTGTTATGCAATGGTACAGTATTTTTAGGATATCCATCTGGACACCTCCTCCCCCCTGAAACCTGGGTGGAAGGTGCAGGTTTATTGCATAGCCTACCTTTTGCGCATTCGATAACTTCCCAACGCTACACCCTTTAATCTGTGAAACCAAGTGAGATAACTAGTGATTCTGGGTATTGAAGCTCAAAAGAGGGAAGAAGAAGAGAAGAAGGGAGTGGTGAAGAATACAGGGTGAAAAAAGGAGGAAAAAGAGAAGTAGACAGGAGAAAAGAAAAAAGGATTGGAGGAGAGGAAGGAGAGAAGACAAGGTATTCGTAGAAAAGAACAGGGGAGCGGAGGAAAAAAGAAGAGGTGTAGGTGGACAGGACAGGAGGAAACAATAGAGAAGGGTAGAACAGGAGGAGAGGAGAAAGGAACTGAGGAGAGGATAGGTAGAGAGAAGAAGAAAGATGAAGGGCGTAGAGAACAAGAGCGGACAAAATCTGGAAGAAGAAGGGAGGACAGAGGAAAGCGGAAGAGGGGAGGTAAGAAGAAACCCAGGGAAGCAAGAATATAAACATATAGGAGAGAACAGCGGAGAAGGGGAATGAAAGCGGAAGATAGAGTTAAAGAGTGTGAGAGCACAGGAGGACAGAAGAAGGGAAGTACAGGAAAATACAGGCACGGCTCTTTTCGCGTGAAAAACGCGTCAAATAAATACTTCTTGCAAGTTTGTCTGGTATGACAATAAAGAAAAAATCTTCATCAGCACCTTTTGGATTCCAGTGTGCAATCAATTTCTTTCTACCTTATTCTACTGATGGTGGTGAGCCGGGATTAGCACCTTGAATCAGGTGTGTCCTCCTTTTGTTGCTTTTGATGTTCCTGCTTGATCCACTTCTGCTGCCAAGAGCCTCATGTCCATCAAACAGAGTATTGGAACTGTTGCCGATTACGTCATTGAATTCCGTACGCTGGCAGAAGAGGTCGCTTGGAACAATATTAAAGATAACATTAAAAAAGAGATAGGGGCCCGAGACATACCTACGGATCTGGAGAAGTTAATCACGTTTGCCATTCTCATTGACTCCAGACTCCGAGAGAGACCTTCTTTTAAGGAGCACTTGTGGAAGCCTCCTGTACGTTTGGCTCTGAGCTTTGCATCCCCACCTTTGCCTCCATCAAGGGTGTTGTTCATAGATAGTGCCTTTGTGTCTAAGCACTCTATTCCGCTGCAGCTTTGTGCCACTTCACTTTCCATTGAGGCTATTGATGGGAGACCTTTACAGCATACCCATGTGACTCATGAGACTGTTCCATTGACCATGGCCTTAGGGGCTCTTTACCATGAGATAATCCAATTTCAAGTCATTTCCTCATCTAATTACCCGATGGTCATTGGTTATTCTTGGTTACAGAGGCACAATCCCTTGTTTGATTGGCATCATGTTGAGATCCTTTCCTGGTCGCCACAATGCAGTAAAACATGTTTTTAGAAAGTGGTTAAGGTCCTGTGCACATCTTCTCTCCTCTTTGCCAGAGGAGTACGGCAAATTTACCGATGTCTTTGACAAAGGTCAAGCTGGTATTTTGTCTTTGCTCGTATGATTGTGAAATTGACCTTCAACCTGGTCCCATGCCTCCTCGTGGCCAGGTCTACCCTTTGTCTGTCTTGGTGGATAAAACAATGGAGTACTATTGTTATATCCTCTGTGTTGTGAGAGGCACAAGACTCTGGTCTGGAACAATCTATGTTTATTTCAGGTCATCTGTACACTGCAACATGCATCTTAGGACAGTACATCTTATCTGCTTCCTACATGTGCTCTCTCTAAGATGACTACTATGCCCCTTGACCCTTGTCATCACTGCTGGGTGGAGCCAGCCTTAAAGTACCAGTACATGTGGAACCCTTCAGGTATAACATCTTCCATCCATCCCTAAAAAAAAAAAAAAAAACACAACAAAACAATAACAGGCACAAAACATTAACTAACTGTCCAATAACAGTCCTCCAAATACAGGAGAATTACAGGACTTCAAGCTTCCAGGGACAGTTGCGGGGTTAATATGTCATCGGATCACTTCCGTCTGCCCCGTCGAAAGTCTCGTAACCGCTCTTGCAACTGAAACCGGTCAGGAGGGCGACAGTGTCGTTGAGGCAGGGCATCCAGCAATTCGGGACAGGAGGAAACAGGGCTGGCCGGAATGGGTACCGGCGGGGCCAAGAAGGAATCCCCCAGCTCAGAGGGTAAACAGACCTCCAGACCAGAGCTGGAGGGCTCTGTTGGAGCTGAGCTCAAAAGTTCAGAGTCCCCCCAATCATCAGTCTCTGTGCATCCTGATCCGCTGGGAGCAGATCCTTGAGACACTGGTGGTTCAGCCGACATCAGGGATTCGGGCAGTTGAGAACGAGGACGCAGTTGGTCCGCATGATGTCTGCAAATGGAACTATCTTCCAGGCGGACCTTGTACATCTTGGGTCCCAAAGTCTCTGCAATGACAGCAGGAAGCCAACGGGTGTTGGAAGGCCCATAAGATCGGGCCCATACCTTTTGTTGGGCGTTAAATCGGGGGAGCTCATTGTGTTTGACCATCTTGTCTTGGGACTGCAGTACATGTTCCTGGACTGTTTGAGGGCAGGGCATATCCAAAACAGTTCATGGCTGCCGACCCTGAAGGAGTTCTGCTGGAGTTTTCCCAGTGGTTGCATGTGGTTTTCTGTAAGCAGAAAGGAAGGAGTCCAGATTCTGGTGTGACAGGGACTGTTGTTTACTTGCAGCCACTGTAGCTTTGAAATAGTGTTTGAAAGTCTGCACAAACCGCTCTGCTTGATCATTTGTAGCCGGGTGGTAAGGTGCGGTGAACTTGTGCTTGACGTTGTGGGCAGTCAGGAAAGCTGAAACTCCTGACTGGTGAATTGTGCACCGTTGTCTGTGACGATTTCTCTGGGGTATCCAAACGTAGCAGCGAGATGTAACAGTATGGAAACCGTTGCCTTAGTCGTTGGTTTAGTAACAGGAATGACCTCAGGCCACTTTGAATGGGTGTCCACTATGATCAAGAAGGTGTGTCCTCTGATTGGGCCTGCAAAGTCCAAGTGTAGGCGAAACCAAGGAACCATGGGCCAAGTCCAGGGCTGGACGCACCCTCGAGGAGGGTCTCTTGCCGTTTGTGCACATCCAGCACAAGCATTCACATATGTTGTGATATATGAGTCTAGGTTTGGCCACCACACATAGCCTCTGGCCTTTTGTTTCATACGTGTGCCCCTGGGATGACCAGTATGTAGCAAGTCCAGAATGTGTCTCCGGAAGGGTCTGTGGAATGATCACTCGGTCTCCCCATAAAACACAGTTGCCAGCTACAGTTAATTCCATACGCCTATGGAAATAAGGTTCATACTCCTGTGTGACAGTTGCAGGCCAACCGGACCGTACCCAGGAGAGTATTGTTTTCAGAAAGGTATCCTTGGTTGTATGGGCTGCTATCTCCCCAGAAGACAAGAAGGACAGGCTGGTGTAATGACAACTCTTGACCGGTGGAGAAGAGTCCATGGACCTCCCTGTCAGTCGGGACATAGCGTCTGCATTAGCATTGGCATCATGACCACGATACTGAATTTTGTAGCTGTATGCCCCCAAGAATAGGGCATAGCATTGGAGGCGGGCCACAGTAGTCTGGGAGATGCCTTTGTCAGGGCTAAAGATCTGAAGGAGTGGTTTATGGTCCGTCAGTATGGTGAATTCCCTACCATACAGGTAAAGATGAAACTTCTTAATTGCCCATATCAGCGCAAGAGCCTCTTTGTCAATGTGTGAGTAATTGCTTTCTGCTTTTGTCAAAGACCTGGAGGCAAATACCACTGTTTTTTCTGACCCATCTGGTAAGATGTGGGATAGTACCGCCCCCAGACCATAGGGTGAGGCATCACAAGCCAAGGTGAGAAGCTTCTGGAGGTCATAGTGCACGAGCATGCGTGACGCCAACAGCTTTCACTTAGAAACTTCAAAAGCACGTTGGCATGCAGCCGACCTGTCCCATCTGGAGTGTTTCTCCAAAAGCTTGTTCAATGGAAACAAGGTGTGTGCCAGATCTGGCAGGAATTTGTGGTAATAGTTCAGCAAGCCAAGGTATGATCGCAGCTGCTGGACATTGGTTGGGGCTGGAGCTTTGACTAAAGCATCAACCTTGGCTTCCGTGGTGTGTATACCCTCTGCATCCACAAGGTGGCCACAAAACTCCAATTTAGGCACCATGAATTGGCATTTTGCTAAGTTCACTTTCAGACCCTGTTCTTGGAGTCTCGCCAACACAAGCTCCACATTCTGCTTGTGTTCCTGGTCGGTCCGTCCCGTAATGAGCATGTCATCTAGCAGGCACTGCGTGAAAGGAATGTCCGCCAAAATCTCGTCCATTTTTCGTTGCCAAATGGCTGGTGCAGAGGCTACCCTAAACACCATCCGATTATATTCATACAGTCCCTTGTGTGTGTTGATGGTCAGAAACTTGCGGGAAGAAGGATGGACCTCAAACTGTAAATATGCTTGTTTGAGATCAAGCTTGGTGAACTTTTGACCCCTGCAAGAGAGGCAAACATGTCATCTACTCTGGGTAGGGGATACTGGTCTATTTCCAGTTGGGAATTCAGTGCCATGCGGAAATCGCCACAAATGCGCAAGTCCCCATTCGCTTTCTTTACCGGTACAACTGGTGACGCCCACTCGCTGTGCTCTACCTTTGAGATGACACCTTGTTCCTCCAGCCGACTTAGTTCTGCTTCCACACCTGCTCGGAGTGCGAAAGGTACTGTCCGAGCTTTGATGAACTTAGGCTGAGCGTTGGGTTTCAGCTTGAGTCTCACACAGTCATGCTTAATTTTTCCTAACTGGTCATCAAAAATCTTTGGGAACCGCTGCTTCAGGGAAGCCACCCATCCCTCAGTATCTCCTAATGGAATGGTAACGGTGTTACAGGGACTTATGGCGATGTCTGTCATACCAAAGTGAGCAATCCAGTCTCTCCCAAAGAGAGGGGGTCCCCCATTTTCTAGGATATATAATGGCAGTCTCTTTGTCTGACCCTTGTACAATACCTGTACTTTTGCGTAACCCAGTGGGTGGAGTATCTGCTTTGGGTATGTTTGCAGTTTGATTGGTGTTGGGCGGACAGTTTTTCGGGTCTGAAGTTGTCTCCATTGTTTTTGGGTGATAGCTGAAACTGCTGTCTTTATCTTGGGTTTCAGAGGTTGTTTATCTCGCACCTTCTTGCTACGGAAAACTTGTTTCAGATGGCCGGTCCTACCGCAATTATGACAGGTCTGATCCTTAAACCGGCAGACTTTGTGATCATGGTCTGTATTTCCACAACGGTAGCAAGCTGACTCCCGGCTTGGTGGGGGTCTGTATTTCCAGTTTGCGGCAGTTGGCTTGACTGCTGTTCTGAAAACTTCCTGCTTCACCTCTTCCCTTCTGCTCTGGGGGTTTAATTCCTCTGTATCTTTCACAGCCATTTCCATCACTGAAGATATCTCAATTGCCTTTGTAAGGGTAAGGTCTTTCTCTGTTAACAGGCTTCTGTGAGTCGACTCACAATTCAGTCCCATAACAAACTTATCTCTCAGTGCAGTAGGTAGGTACTCCCCAAAAGAACAGGTAGAGGCTAGTCTGCGAAGGGCGAGCACATAAGCTTTAATCTCTTCACCTGTCTGCTGCTGCCTCTGATAGAAGCAAAATCTTTCTGCAATTTCTAGTGGTTTTGGCTGGAAGTGACTCTCTAGCAGTGTCAGTAGCTCTGCCAATGTCTTAGTTGCTGGTTTTACAGGGGAAAGCAGATCCCTAAGGCCCCCTGTACACACGGTCGGACAAAACCGATGGGAATGGTCCGACGGACCGTTTTCATCGGTTCACCTCTGAAGTGGCCGTACGGCCTGATGTGTGTACACACCATCAGTTCAAAATCCGATCGGGTCAGAATGCGGTGACGTAAAACACACGACGTGCTGAATAAAACGAAGTTCAATGCTTCCAAGCATGCGTCGACTTGATTCTGAGCATGCGTGGGTTTTGAACCGATGCTTTTCTGTACTAACCATCGGTTTGGTCCGATGGGGCAGCGGTCCATCAGTTCGGTTTTGAAACATGTTTTAAAATTTTGGACCGAAGGAAAACAGACCGATAGCCTATACACACGGTCGGTTTGGTCCGATGTTTTGGCCCCAACCACTGTCAGAAATGTTGCTACAGTACTTGCCTGTTGTCTGTGATGGCATTTGCACTGAAATACTTTTCCAGTCTCTCAACCCAGGAATTCCAGGATGTCTGTTCTCCATCAAACTCACTTAATCCCAATTAATGCCATTTTCCTGCTGGGATCTGTGATTGCTTTTATCCAGGTGACAATCCACAATGTCTGTCTCTCTCTCTCTCAGACTGATAGACACTTTGTAAATCCCATTCTCGTTGCCACTGTTATATCCTCTGTGTTGTGAGAGACACAAGACTCTGGTCTGGAACAACGGATGTTTATTTCAGGTCATCTGTACACTGCAACATGCATCTCAGGACAGTACATCTTATCTGCTTCCTACATGTGCTCTCTCTAAGATGGCTACTATGCCCTTGTCATCACTGCTGGGTGGAGCCAGCCTTAAAGTGCCAGTACATGTGAAACCCTTCAGGTATAACAACTATGTTGCCTATTCACTTTTTGGGGGTTCATCAGCAAATCCTCGTCTCCTGCCTGTGCTGGCTTATTTTTTGTAAAAAAAGAAGAGTGGTGAACTGAGACCTTGTATCGATTTATAGGGGTCTCAATCGCATCATGATTAAGAACGCTTATCCGATCCCATTGGTTTTGGAATTATTTGACTGCCTCAAGGGAGCAACAGTTTTCACTAAGCGTGATTTGAGAGAGGCATACAATCTTGTGAGGATTAAGGCGGGCGACGAATGGAAAACTACATTTTAATACTAGTACAGGACATTAGGAATACCTCTTAATGCCGTTTGGTCTCTACAACACTCTAGGAATTTATCAACAATGTCCTCTGAGATATGTTGCAGCAATTTGTGGTGGTTTATCTCGATTATATTTTCATATATTCAAAATCCCTAAAGTGCCACCACACAGACGTCTCTTGTGTGCTACAGAGGTTGAGAGATAATCTGAATTGTAAATTGAAAAAGTGCGAGTTCCATCATGAACAGGCAGTGGGTAGGGGGTAGCTTTTGGGGCTATAGCCCCAAATCTGGGGCACATAGCCCAGAGTCTCTTACCGGGTGCAGTGGTCAGGGCTGGACTGGCCTACCGGGATACAGGCAAGGCCGCCTGCACTAGGGCCACTTTGAGGGCTGCAGTGCCCATAAAAGATATGGCTGCGGGCCCAGGCCAACATGTCAACTGCGCATGCGCTGCCACCGCTAGGAAAAGCCTGTACACGCTCTGCCCTTTTTGGGCAGATGGGCAAATGCACAGAAGTGTCACCTCTGTGAGGTTTCGGCGGTGTCACACGCCTCTCATAACGGCCGGGGTAAGACCACTCTGCAGCCTCTGACTACCTCCTGTTATCGCTCTCCTGCACCATGTCTGCAGCCTCTGACCATCTCCCCCTGCACCATGTCTGCAGCCTCTGACCATCTCCCCCTGCACCATGTCCGCAGCCTTTGATCATCTCTTCCTGCACCATGTCCGCAGCCTTTGACTATCTCCTCCTGCACCATTTCTGCATATACATACACACGCACACACACACAAACACATGTATATTATATGCATGTGTATGCCCGTCCAAGCGTATGACTTTCTTTACTTCGCTGCTATGGTCTCTAGCCCCAGATCTTTTGTAGACCTAGCAATGCTCCTGTGAACAGGTTTCTCGATGGAGTTCTACAGTGGCCTCGACCCGTAGGTCTACGTCTGCTACAAAGTTTTCTTGGCTTTGCCAATTATTATCAGAAATGTATTCGTAATTTCTTTTCTCTGGCAACCCACATAATTGGTCTCCAGATTCCATTAAAGCCTTTCTCTCAAGGTTGCCTTTTTTTCAGCTCCTGTACTGGCACATCCCGATCCCATGTTACCCTTCATTGTTGAGGTTGATGTGTTTGAGACTGGAGTAGGCACCCTTCTGTCTCAAGGCCCTACCTCTGATGGGCCGTACACACGACCGAACATGTCTGCTGAAACTGGTCCGCAGACCAGTTTCAGCAGACATGTTCGGTCGTGTGTAGGCCCGAGCGGACAGGATTCCAGCATACATTTGCCCGCCGGGCCTTTTTCCAGCGGGCAAATATTTCTGGACTTGTTTTAAAACAGGCCGCTGGAATCCTGTCCGCTCGGACATGTTCAGTCGTCTGTACAGACCTACCGTACATGTCCGAGCGCCCGCCATCCCTCGCATGCGTCGAATGACTTTGACGCATGCGTGGAAGCATTGAACTGGCAGGGCCGCCCACGTCGCCGCGGCGACGGCGCGGCCACGCCCCGCGTATTGTTTACGCGCGGATTTCTGTATGATGGTGAGTACAGCCGCCATACAGAAATCCCCGGGCAGACATGTACGGTGAAAACGGTCCGGCGGACCGGTTTCATCGTACATGTTTGGTCGTCTGTACACGGCCTGAGAGTGCTATGCATCCTTGTGGCTACTTTTCTAAAAAATTGTCTTCTGCAGAATGCAATTACGATATGGGTACAGAGAATTGTTAGCTATCGTTTTAGCTCTTAAGGAATGAAGAAATTTCCTCGAAGGTACCAGTCTGCAGGTCGTCATTTTGGCTGACCATAAGAATCGCACATTCTTGTCTGAGGCAAAATGCTTATCTCCCAGAAGGGGTTCAATGGATTATTTTTCTGTCAAGCTTCAATTACATAGTCTTATTCTTACCCGGCACTAGGAATGTAAGGGCTGGTGCATTGTCACAACAGTTTTCCTCCTCCTCCAAGATGGAGTCGGTTCCTACTCCTGCGATACCTCCTGATCGCATTCTAGCCACTATTCTTGCTGTTCAGATCCATTCTCCTTCTTTAAAACCTTGTGACCATTGCTTTGTCCCTGAGAATCTCCTTACTGCTTTGCTCCAGACCTACCATTCTCCCAAGACAGCTGGTCACCCAAAGAAGAATCAACTCATCTGGTCTATTTCTCAACAATTCTGGTGGCCTGATCTGTGCACTGATGTTACCGCATTCATAGCCGCTTGTTCCGTGTGTGCTCAGAGTAAAACACCATGACACCTTCCAGTGGGCCTCCTACAACCCATACCCAATGGCCTTGGACCCACTTATCTATGAATTTTATTGTGAAGTTACCCAACTCCCAGGGCAACACAGTTATTCTTATGGTAGTTGACCGGCTCTCAATAGGGATAAGCTTTGTGTTCGAGTCGACCCCAAGTTCGACTTGAACATCGTATGTTCGACTGTTAGTCGAATAACGAACGTTATGCGCGAAATTTGAGTTGCGTGTTACGGCCCATAATTCACTGCAGCATCGCAGTGCATTGCTGGCTGATGATTGGCCAAGCATGCACTATGACCCGTATGCTTGGCCAATCACAGCTTTCAAAAAACGGAGAGCCATAATTGGCCAAAGCCAGGGTGGCTTTGGCCAATTATGGCTCAGGGGGTTTAGTACATGCCCCACACTATATAAGGCCGCCTGGAAGTCGACCTTGTGTAGTGTGTTGCAGTGTTTTACAGAGAGAGACAGAGAGAGAGAGAGAGTGTCATTTTTTGTAGTCAGATAGAGCAGGCAGGCAGGCTAGTCGGTAAGAGTTACAGTGTGTAGAGGATATATACATCCCAGGTGTTGTATATATATTTATACACTGTATTGAGTTTAGCTAGATCCGCTCTTCCTAATATACTGACAGGCAGGCAGGTGATTGTGCTAGCTGCAGTATTTTCACTTGGTGTACTGTCTGTGTCCTCTGCACAGTGTGCACCTAAAGCTACGTCAATAGATTTGCTGGTGTTCTCATATTATTTCCTACAGGCAGGGATCTGCTCATATTAATACCACATGCAGGGGATCTGCACGTATTCTCACGTGGTGTACTGTGTCCTCTGCACAGTGTGCACCTAAAGCTACATCAGTAGATTTGCTGGTGTTCTCATATTAATTCCTACAGGCAGGGATCTGCTCATATTAACACCACAGGCAGGGGATCTGCACATATTCTCACGTGGTGTACTGTGTCCTCTGCACAGTGTGCACCTAAAGCTACGTCAATAGATTTGCTGGTGTTGTCATGTTAATTCCTACAGGCAGGGATCTGCTCATATTAATACCACAGGCAGGGGATCTGCACGTATTCTCACTTGGTGTACTGTGTCCTCTGCACAGTGTGAACCTAAAGCTACGTCAATAGATTTGCTGGTGTTCTCATATTAATTCCTATAGGCAGGGATCTCCTCATATTAATACCACAGGCAGGGGATCTGCACGTATTCTCACGTGGTGTACTGTGTCCTCTGCACAGTGTGCACCTAAAGCTACGTCAATAGATTTGCTGGTGTTCTCATATTAATTCCTACAGGCAGGGATCTGCTCGTATTAATACCACAGGCAGGGGATCTGCACGTATTTTCACGTGGTGTACTGTGTCCTCTGCACAGTGTGCACCTAAAGCTACGTCAATAGATTTGCTGGTGTTGTCATGTTAATTCCTACAGGCAGGGATCTGCTCATATTAATACCACAGGCAGGGGATCTGCACGTATTCTCACTTGGTGTACTGTGTCCTCTGCACAGTGTGAACCTAAAGCTACGTCAATAGATTTGCTGGTGTTCTCATATTAATTCCTATAGGCAGGGATCTCCTCATATTAATACCACAGGCAGGGGATCTGCACGTATTCTCACGTGGTGTACTGTGTCCTCTGCACAGTGTGCACCTAAAGCTACGTCAATAGATTTGCTGGTGTTCTCATATTAATTCCTATAGGCAGGGTTCTCCTCATATTAACCTCTTTCCCACCGCGCCATAGACAAAAGACGTCTTCAGCGCGGCGGAGTGATTCTGGGAGGACGTCCCTGGGACGTCCTCCCAGAATCCTTCACTCGGGCGCCCCCTGGGGCGCGCTCCCGGAATCATCTGTGAGCGCCGGGTCTAGAAGACCCGGCGCATCACAGATCGCGGTAAATCGCCGCTGATAGCTGCGGTTTACCACGTGATCGCTCCGTCAAATGACGGAGCGATCACTTGTAAACAAACCGGCGTCATGTAATGACGCCGGTTCCTCCCTCTCCTCTCTGTACCGATCGGTACAGTGTGTGAGAGGAGAGGGGGGAGAACGGAAGCAGCAGCAGCTGCTGTGGCTGGATCTGTGACAAATGCAGTCACAGATCCAGCCATCCTTCCCTGCGCAATACTCTGCAATAAAATCAATACTCTGCAATAACCCCCCATACACTGCAATACCCCCATACCCCCCATACTCTGCAATAACCCCCCCCATACTCTGCAATAACCCCCCCCCCCCCATACTCTGCAATAACCCCCCCATACTCTGCAATAACCCCCCCCCATACTCTGCAATAACCCCCTCATACTCTGCAATAACCCCCCCATACACTGCAATAACCCCCCCATACACTGCAATAACCCCCCCATACTCTGCAATAACCCCCCCATACTCTGCAATAACCCCCCCATACTCTGCAATACCGCCAATACTCCGCAATACCCGCTAATATGACAGAAACAAGATTTTTTTTTTTTTTTACAGAATTGTCAGTGTTTTTTCTTTTATAGCGCAAAAAATAAAAAACCCAGAGGCGATCAAATACCAACAAAAGAAAGCTCTATTTGTGGGGAAAAAAATTTCAGATGGGCACAGTGTTGTATGACTGAGTAATTGTCATTCAAATTGTGAGAGCACCGAAAGCTGAAAATTGGTCTGGTTAGGAAGGGGGTTTAAGTGCCCAGTGGTCAAGAGGTTAATACCACATGCAGGGGATCTGCACGTATTCTCACGTGGTGTACTGTGTCCTCTGCACAGTGTGAACCTAAAGCTACATCAATAGATTTGCTGGTGTTCTCATATTAATTCATACAGGCAGGGATCTGCTCATATAAATACCACAGGCAGGGGATCTGCACGTATTCTCACGTGGTGTACTGTGTCCTCTGCACAGTGTGCACCTAAAGCTATGTCAATAGATTTGCTGGTGTTCTCATATTAATACCACAGGCAGGGATCAGCAGGTATTGTCAGTATTTGTGCAGCTACATCTCCCTGCATACCATTAGTATGTCTGGAAGGACAACAAGGATAGGCAGAGAGTCACGAGCCAATAAAAGAGGGCAAGCAGGCTCTGCATCTAGAGGCAACAGTGCTGGTCATGGACATGGTGCATCCTCATCAGCACGTGGCCGTGGGACACGCTCGTCATTTTTTTCGGCAGCTGGCCGTGTTAAGCCACAATATGCCCAAGACTTGGTAGAGTGGATGACCAAGCCGTCCTCATCCTCCCCATCCTCTCTTACCCAGGCTCAGGGTACTTTGTCTGGCAAAGCAGCTGCCAACGCGGCCTCTTCCCTCTGCTCAATGGCATCAGTCACTCCTTCCCTAGCCCCACCATGTCCTCCTGAGGAGTCCCCGAACTGTTTGACCACAGTGTTGGGTACATGCTGCAGGAGGATGCGGAGTGTTTTGAAGGCTCCAATGATGGTACACAGCTAGAGGAAGGCAGTAACGTGAGCCCAGAGAGAGGGGGTGCCCAAGAAGGACAGCAATCTGGCAGTCATGGTCCCCCAGCTGCAGCATACTGCCAGGTTTTCTACAGTGATGAGGAGGGAGGGGATGATGAGGTCACTGATTCCACATGGGTGCCTGAGAGGAGGAGGAGGAGGCACATCTCCAATGATGCAGGATGCCCTCCAGGGGCCAGCTTAAGGGCAGCACACCGACTGCATCACAATGCAGAGCTCCGCATGTGCAGGGCGCTGCTGTCTCTCAGCGTTATTCCAAAAGTTCTTTGGTGTGGGCCTTTTTTGAGACGAGTGCATCAGATCGCACCGCTGCTATTTGCAACATATGTCGCAAGCATATCTCGCGTGGCCAAAACATCACCCGCTTGGGCACCACATGCTTGACCAGACATATGTCGAGCTGCCATGCAGTTCGTTGGCAAGCGTTCCTCAAAGACCCACACCAAAGAACAAAGCGGACCTCTCCTTGCTCCTCATCAGCTGGGATCTCCAACCCCACTATACCCTTAGTCCTCTCTGAAGCCTGCACTGATAGGACTGAAGGTGTAGAATTAGGTGTGTCACAGCCAAGTACTTGCGGGCAATCTACTATTGGTACACCGACGTCAGATTGTACCAGGCAAATTTTCCTGCCCCAATATGGCAGCAGGACAGGGTCAGGGGAGCTTGGTTTTTTTCCCCACGCCAATGGGCCATGATCAGGGATGCATGCACTGTCCTGTCACCATTTGAGGAGGCCACAAGGATGGTGAGCAGTGACAGTGCATGCATCAGTGACATTGTCCCTCTTATCCACCTGTTGGAGCACATGCTGCATGGAATAATGGACAGGGCACTTGAGGCAGAACAGAGGGAGGAAGAGGAGGACTTCCTTACCTCTCAAGGCCCCCTTTATCCAGACAGTGTTCCTGCTTGCCCGCCTATCACACAGGAAGAGGATGAGGAGAAGGAGGAGGATTGTGTCACCAAGGAGGTGGAGCCTAGCACTGAGCATCAGCAGCAGTCTTCAAGGGATCAATTACAGTCCCAAGAACCCATGGACTTGTACGTGGCTGGGACGAGGTGGCTGCGGATCCTGTCGTCCTCAGTGACCCAGAGGACTTCGCAACGAATGCCTAAGCAAACCTACGATGTATGGCCTCCCTGATCCTGCAAAGCCTGCGGATTCGCGCTATCGAGGAGAAGGATCATTACTGGCTGGCAACCCTCCTTGATCCACGTTACAAGGGTAAGCTTGCGGACCTTATCTTGCCGGCGCAGAGGGAGCAGAAGATGAAACAGCCCCAAGGTATGACCGGTTTCAGCAACCATCGCCAGCATCTGTTTTACATGTTGGGGGGATACCTAGGGGCAAGATCAGACTTCGACACCTTTCCCACCGAAAATCCTCTGGCTTACTGGGTCTTGAGGATGGATCACTGGCCAGAGCTTGCACAGTATGCAATTGAGCTACTGGCCTGTCCCACATCCAGTGTTCTTTCGGAACGCACATTCAGTGTTACTGGAGGCTTTGTAACTGATCACAGGGTGCGCCTCTCCACCGACTCGGTCGATCAACTAATCTTCATAAAAATGAATCAGGCTTGGATCACCACCAGCTACCAAGCACCTGATGCTGATGTAACTGAATATTTTTTTTTGAAATGTCAGATCCCTTCAAGACAGCCTATGCTGATGCTGAGTGACTATCCTGTTATGCTGAGTGACTATCCTTTTCCTCCTCAATGATCATGCTGATAGCTTGTAAGAGCATTTTTGGTTCTGGGCACTGCCAGCAGTGACTGAGGCCCCATACACACGAGAGGATTTATCCGCGGATACGGTCCAGCGGACCGTATCCGCGGATAAATCCTCTCGAGGATTTCAGCAGATTTCTATGCAATGGCGTGTACACACCATCGCATTGAAATCCACGCCGAAATCCTCTGGCGATGACGTGTCGCGCCGTCGCCGCGATTATGACGCGGCGACGTGCGCGACGCTGTCATATAAGGAATTCCACGCATGCGTCAATTCATTACGACGCATGCGGGGGATCCCTTCGGACGGATGGATTCGGTGAGTCTGTACAGACCAGCGGATCCATCCGTTGGGATGGATTCCAGCAGATGGATTTGTTGTGCATGTCAGCAAATATCCGATCTGCTGGAATCCATCCCAGGGGAGATTTATCCGCGGAAAAAGATCCGCTGGCGTGTACACACCATAGGATCTATCCGCTGAAACCCATTTGCTGGGATTTATCTGCGGATGGATTCTATGGTGTGTACGGGGCCTAAGGCCCAATTTTTCTGTCCCTGTTTAACAGGGGCGTGTAATTAAAAAGGTTGATGCAATACTTTGCAGCAGGGCTTATTACTGCGCTCCAACTAGAGTATCTGTGAGGGCTTGCAGTGTTGTGGCACCAACACCAGTGCCTAAGGTCTAATTTTTCTACCCCTGTTTAACAGGGGCGTGTAATTACAATTTTTGATGCAATATTTTGCAGCGGGCTTATTCCTGCGCTCCAACTAGAGTATCTGTGAGGGGATGCAGACAGTGTTGTGGCACCAGCACCAGTGCCTAAGGCCCAATTTGTATGACCCTGTTTAATAGGGTCGTGTAATTACAATTTGTGATGCAATACTTTACAGCAGGGCTCATTCCTGAGCTCCAACTGGAGTATCTGTGAGGGATTGTAGTGTTGTGGCACGAGCACCAGTGCCTAAGGCCCAATTTGTATGACCCTGTTTAATAGGGTCGTGTAATTACAATTTGTGATGCAATACTTTACAGCAGGGCTCATTCCTGAGCTCCAACTGGAGTATCTGTGAGGGATTGTAGTGTTGTGGCACGAGCACCAGTGCCTAAGGCCCATTTTTTATGCCCCTGTTCAACAGGAGCGTGTAATTACAATTCTTGATCTAATATTTCACAGCAAGGCCCATTCCTGCGCCCACCAAGAGTAACTGTGAGGGCTTAGAGTGCTGTGGCACCAGCATCACCACCACCACCACCAACAAAGGCCCAATTTTTCTGCCCCTGTTCAACAGGGGCATGTAATTACATTTCTTGATCTAATATTTCACAGCAAGGCCCATTCCTGCGCCCACCAAGAGTAAATGTGAGGGCTTACATTGTTGTGGCACCAGCACCACCAACAAAGGCCAAATTTTTCTGCCCCTGTTTAACAGGGGCATGTAATTACAATTCTTGATCTAATATTTAACAGCAGGGCCCATTCCTGTGCCCACCAAGAGTAACTGTGAGGACATACAGTGTTGTGGCACCAGCGCCAGCACCAAAGGCCCAATTTGTCTACCACTGTTCAACAATGGCATGTAATTACAATTCTTGATATAATAGATCACAGCAGGGCGTTCCAGCGCCCACCAAGACTAACTGTGAGGGCTTACGGTGTTGTGGCAACACCAACATCTAGGGCCCAAATTTCTGCAGAACATATATGGCAGGCCCCTATTTTCAAACATCCAACTTACAAATGACTCCAACTTGCAATCGGAAGGAGACAACAGGAAGTGAGAGGAAATCTACCCCTAGGAAGGGAAATTCTTTTCTGTAAGAGGTGTCTCCTGTCCATTGATGCTTTATCACCAATCCTTGTTTCACTAAAAATAAACAAATTTTCAAAAAAAACATTTGTCATTGGGACAGAAAGTGAGGTGCAATCATCTGAACAGATGCGCACAGATAGCAAAACAAATGTTACAGGGGTGATAACCCTTCCCTATGTTTTCCAAAAATCTTAAAAATAAATTTTTTGGCTGGAGCTACACTTTAAAAAAGTACCAGTTCAAAATTACAAACAGATTCTACTTCACAACATACCTACAGTCCCTGTCTTGTTTGCACCGCCTGTATACTGCTGTTCAAAGTATATAGGGCCAAAGAGGCTGTTAATGACCTGGGGGTGGTGGGGGGGAACCCATGCTATTTTTCTCAATGATCTTAATCCATATTGCAGGGACCAGACATTAAATTAAAGCCACAAGCAGTTTTAAATGACTTTTTTCTTATAGTAATGTCATCTTGTGCAAGGACAGTTCTAAACACGGGAAACATGTGCCACTTCACAGGCATACTATAGACACCCAGCAGGTACGATATTTAAAGGATTTTTTCAATTTTTTTCACTTTAAGCATCATTAAAAACACTGCTCCCAAAAAAAACTTCAGCTTTTAAAACTTTTTTTGCATTGATACATGTTCCCTGGGACAAGACCCGGGTCCCCAAACCTGTTTTAGGACAATAACTTGCATATTAGCCTT
Organism: Rana temporaria; assembly: GCF_905171775.1. NCBI lineage: Eukaryota > Metazoa > Chordata > Amphibia > Anura > Ranidae > Rana > Rana temporaria. The sequence continues at coordinate 34,025,877 of NC_053492.1, read as the reverse complement.
TAAAATTAGCACTTTTGATTTCGAACGTTCGAGTCCCATTGTAACGGCTACCCATGTAGTGAGAGGGTCTCAGCCGTTTGAGACGTCCTTTTCCCTGGCAAGCTGCGATATGCAGGTACCGCCGGTATATCCCATCGAACGCCCTTCCAAGAAACGAGACGGGCTACGTTTGCAGAGTCAAGCAGGACTGCCTTTTAATGCCACATTTTTCTTCCTTATATCTGGTTACAAACTGTCCAGAAACAAATGACACTCCCCCCCCCCACCCAGGGGGGGCTTCAATACACATACTTTGAAATAATGACATTCCCTTGAGCCAGTCGCTAGCCGTCTTGGCTCCTAAACTTGGCTTGATCAGACAATAGAATTCAATTAACCTTTAAAACAATTATCACTCACACATAATCCCCATCAGCATACACCTCACAGGGGGCTGTTACCTACACAAAAGAGAGTTCATTAGCTATGCAAAGGGTACATTAGCATTCAGCAGTGAAAGAGACCTTTGTCCAATTAACCCTTTGAGCTCAGAATACAATGTGGTACATCCAATTGTGACAAGCCATGCAGTTCCTTGTAGTCCTCCCTGCATGAAGATTATCAATGTCCCGGCAGCATGCATAGGTCTGTTACACCCATAGACTTCAATAGGGTTCTAAAGTTGCGCGAACGTTCGGTCCGTTCAAAGGTTCTGCTAATCCCTAGTTCTCAAAGATATGTCATTGTATTCCACTTAAGAAGTTGCCTACATCCAAAGTACTGGCATCCATTTTGGGCTACCTAAAGTTATCATCTCGGAAAGGGGTAGCCAGTTAGTGTCCAGGTTTTGGCGAGCCTTTAGTGCACAGTTGGGAATTCAGCTTTCCTTCTCCTTGGCGTTTCACCCGCAGTTCAATGGAGCCACAGAACTAGCCAACAAAGCCATATGACAGTTTCTATGTTGCTATATTTCTGACCACCATAACAACTGGTCAGACCTCTTACCTTGGGCAGAGTTTGCTCACAATAGTGCCATCAGTGCCGCTTCCCAATTGTTTCAGTTTATGGTGAATTATTGGTTCCAGCCATTCATGTTGCCTGACACATTTTATTCCTCAAAGAATTCCTGCTTTAGGGGAACATCTGTGTGTTCTCTGTTCCACTTGGGTGCAGGTCCAAGAGTCCTTGCGATGTGCCAGTGATAGGCAAGACTCCATGGTTCAAGTTGAGAACCATGAGGAGCATGAGATACAATCTATCATTGACTCCCATTAATCTCATACAGTACCTTGTTTGCTAAAGAGCTTACGGTCTGGAGGAACGCTTGGGTCTCATCCTCGGATGTACATGCTCCTGCCCTCCTTCGTACTTTCCATATTCATTTTCCCCTCAAACCTAGTGCCCCTCAGAGGCAGAAGGGTCGTTGAGGAGGGGGTACTGTCAGGGCTGGGCTCCTAGCAGCTCTCCTCTCTATGCTCAGGCTGCTCAGCTGTTGGATAATTGTCAGCACTCATTGTTCCACAGTGGCTCACCTGGCCATCATTAACTACTCGTCAGTCCTGCCTACAGCCAGCCCCTTATGGCTATTTTAACCTGCCTGGGTCATTTCTTTCATGCTTTCACCTGGTCAACATATCTGGAGTGTCTCTGTTAAGACTTTGCCTGGCTGATATCCCTTCTGGTTCCTGATCCTGTTTCTTCTGCTTCCAACTATGCTGGTTTCTGGTCTCCTGATTACTGGCTCATCTGATTACTCATTTTAGCTTCCGATCCCTGACTATGTTTTGACTGCGTTTACTTTTACTGCATTTTCTGTCTCAGTCTGATTCATGGATCCGGGGAGAGATGGAAGAAGAAAAGGAGAAAATGAGAGGGAGAATGAAGGCAAGGAAAAAGAGGAGATGGGAGGAAAGGGAAACATGATAGAATACATAAACATTTGTTATTATAATATTTATTAATATAGATATTGAGAAAAGGAAATGGATGTGTTACAGATGTTTGATAAACAGGTCCATAGATAATCACTTTTATTTTTTATTTTTACATTTTATTTTTCAGGTGATTGAAGCTCTAAAAGATATTTTCAAGAAAAAAACCTCCCTAAACAGTCTGGTAAGGAAGATTACAAACCAGAACCTTCTTCTTACTTTGTTCTATTGAGATTAACCACAATTGTATACTGTAGTATTATTAAAGTAAAAAACATTCACACTTATGCAAATTGAATGTGAACATTTAGGGAACAAATTAAAGCGGAGCTCCACCCAAGAGGAGAAGCTCCACATGTTTGCCTCCTCCCCCCCTCCGCTGCCACATTTGGCACGTTTGGGGGGAGCAGGGAGCTGGTACCTGTTTTTGACAGATACCCATCTCCACTGCCTTCTCCTGGGCAAAAATGTTTCCATGGGTCCAATCAATATTAAAGACAGCCCTGAAAACAATAGTAGCTTTTATACATAAGGAAAAGCAGAGCAGTATCCGATCTGTCAAACTGATGGCTCAGTCATGTAGATTACACAGGGAGAACGAGTCAGGCATGGTGCTCTGTTTATCAGGAGCACACACGGCAGAGGAGGCAGTTCTCACACTGACAGGCTATTTATCACCTCCCCAGACACTTTCTGGAAATTCCTCTCCAGAGATTGACCAATCCATGATAAATATTCAGGTTGGCCATTTGAATCTCCCTACCTATGTTCTAGAAGCTTCTTCCAGAGGCAGGGCAGGGGAAGCAATCAAACTCAAATCCTGTGAAACACTGAAAGGACCAGAGAAAACAATCCCTACTACCTTGACAACAGAAAGAGACAAAAACAAAATTTGCCTAACATCCTACACTAGAAAGGTACTCCATCTGTATGGGATCTTCAAGTTAATCTTTGGAAACAAAATAAAGGTATATAGAATGATAGTTTCTATGTAAATCAGTACAATAAAATTTTAAGGCATGGGTGCTCAACCTCCAGCTCTCGCAGAACTACAATTCCTATGAGGCATTGCACACTGCTGACAGTTACAAGCATGACTCCCAAAGGCAGAGGCATGATGGGACTTGTAGTTCTGCAACAACTGGAGGGTAGAGCTCGGCGATTTTGGCCCTCAAAAAAATCTGCGATTTAAAAAAAAAAAACTCGATTCACGATTCGAATTAAGTTTTTTTTTCTGATGGACACCGCGCCGGCCCTAAGAAGCTGCGGACAGGAGTTATTAGGCGTGGCTGTGGCTTCGGCCTAGTCCGCTGCGTTCCTGGGAAAAGGACAAGGCCGAAGCCGCGGCCTTGCCTAAAAAATCCTGCCTGCGGCTCGACGCAATCCTGGGAAAAAAACGTGGCTTTGGCCTAGTCCGCGGCGTCCGGCCTGGCGGCCTTTTCCCAGAACCGCGGCGAGCTGCGGGCAGGATTATTTAGGCGGGGCCGCGGCTTCGGCCTAGTCCACGGAGCACCAGTCCTATAGAAGAAAAATCGATTTGGTCAAAATCTGAATCGATTTGACCTTGCAACTCGATTCACGATTCAAATCAATTTTTTCCCCAGCCCTACTGGAGGGCCACAGGTTGAGCACCCATGTTTTAAGGGGTTAGTACTACCAGATGAGACTTGCTATCCACTTATTCAAACTATTTTTCTTTTTTAAGGGAGAAACAAAGAACAGCACTACCTGAACCAAGTTTTATACGGTAAGTAACGCTTGATCGATTTGACATCTTTAACTCCTTTGCCTACTGGAACATTATATGTTTTCTTAAAGAGGACACAGAGAATAAAATGGAGGTTGTTGCAGTTTTTTTGTGCAGCCATTTATCAAATGCAAATTTTCAGGAAAAAACACACCTTAATGAAGTGTAGTGCACACAAACACAATATAGGGCCAGATTCACAGAAGAGATACGACGGCGTAACTCTGATACGCCGTCGTATCTCTCAGAGTATCTATGCGACGGATTCATAGAATCAGTTCCGCATAGATAGCCCTAAGATCTGACAGGTGTAATTGACTTAAACCGTCGGATCTTAGGGTGCAGTACCTCGGCCGCCGCTGGGTGGAGTTCGCGTCGCTTTCCTGCGTCGGGTATGCTAATGAGCATTTACGACAATCCACAACGGTTTTCGCGTTCGTTACGTCGTCGCTAGTAATTTTTTCCCGTCGCAAAGTTACACCTGCTTTAACATGGCTTAACTTTAGTCGAGCCATGTTAAAGTATGGCCGTCGTTCCCGGGTCGAATTTCAATTTTTTGGGGTTTTGGCGTAAGACGTCCGGGAATACGAAAGTACGTTACGCACGTCGCCGTTCAAAAAAATGACGTCACTTCGCGCAAAGCACGGCGGGAATTTCAAAACGGAGCATGCGCAATACGTCCGGCGCGGGAGCGCGTCTAATTTAAATGATACACGCCCCATTTGAATTGGGCGGGCTTGCGCAGGACGTGTTTACGATACACCGCCGCAAGTTTACAGGTAAGTGCTTTGTGGATCAGGCACTTACACTGAAAACTTGCGGCGGTGTAACGTAAACGGGTTACGTTGTGCCGCTGCAATTGTACGAGAATCTGGCCCATAATACCCAATATTTTGGTAAAGTATAAAATACGATGCATTGATGAGTAAGCAGATACCAAACATGTCAAAAGGTTAAATTGCACACGCCTCTGAAATGGCAACAAACTACAGTACCTAAAACTGTCCATAGGCAATACGTTAAAAGCCTTTACAGGTTATCAGTTTAGAGTTGAATGTGTGTATGGCACTACAATTTTTGCTTCACTCTGACGTTCATAGTGATACCTCACGTGTGGTGCAATCACGATTTCCATATGCGTGCTTTATCTATGTGCATGTTTGCATCTACAGTATCTCTCAAAGGTAAGTACACTCCTCACATTTGTGTAAATATTTTATAATATCTTTTCATGTGACAACACTGAAGAAATGTCACTTTCTACAATGCATCTGGTAAGAGGATAATACTTCTTAGAGCACTGGGGAACACAGAAGCACTTTATCCTGTATTCAGGATTGTGAAAAGCGCAGCAGTCTGTTTAGATTCTTCTAGTGCAAGGTTTACTATATAGCCACAAATGAAACTGCAGATACAGTATCCAACAAAAGTAAGTACACCCCTCACATTTTTGTAAATATTTTATTATATCTATCTATATCAGTGACAACACTGAAGAAATTACACTTTGCTACAATGTAAAGTAGTGAGTGTACAGCTTGTATAACAGTGTAAATTTGCTGTCCCCTCAAAATAACTCAACACACAGGCAATAATGTCTAAACCACTGGCAACAAAAGTGAGTACACCCCTAAGTGAAAATGTCCAAATTGGGCCCAAAGTGTCAATATTTTGTGTGGCCACCATTATTTTCCAGCACTGCCTTTACCCTCTTGGTCATGGAGTTCACCAGAGCTTCACAGGTTGCCAATGGAGTGCTCTTCCATGACGACATCATGGAGCTGGTGGATGTTGGAGACCTTGTGCTCCTCCACCTTCTGTTTGAGGATGCCCCACAGATACTAAATAGGGTTTAGTCTGCAGACATGCTTGGCCAGTCCATCACCTTTACCCTCAGCTTCTTTAGCAAGGCAGTGGTCATCTTGGAGGTGTGTTTGGGGTCGCTATGTTGAAATACTGCCCAACGGCCCAGTCTCTGAAGGGAGGGAATCATGCTCTGCTCGTCACAGTACATGTTGCCATTCAGTGTTCCCTTAATGAACTGTGATATAAATAAACAATAAAGTACTAATGCGCTACCAAAGTGTTTAACCAAAAAATATAAATAATAATATTAAAGTGCTAAAGTGTAAACAGAAGCTAAACTCCTATAGTTTTACCAGCACCCATGTGTATAAATATTGAAGTAACGCTTGTTAATCTAGTGTTTAAAGTGCTAATATATTAAATTAATAAAATATATAAATCTAATAAAAATACAATATTAAATGCAACAACAGCAAATAAGCCAGCAAGTAATCAAAGTCTGTGTAAATATAGTGTGAAATTTGATAAAAATATACATGAACTATATAAGCAAGTCCATGTGTAAAGTGCATAAAAAAGTGTGCATAAAAAAGTGCATCCACGAAAGTATCTGATAATCCGGAAAAAAGTATGGCCCAGATTCACATACATCGGCGCATATTTATGCTGGCATAGCGTATCGAATATACGCTACGCCGACGCAGCGCAGAGAGACAAGCACAGTATTCACAAAGCACTTGCTCCCACTTGCTTCCGAATCTACGCTGGGTTTTGAAAGCGTAAGTCGTCGTAAGTGGAAGTGGGCGTGAGCAATGCAAATGAGGCGTGACCCCATGCAAATGATGGGCCGAGCGCCATAAAGATACGAATAACGAACGACGCATGCGCCGTCCCGTGGACGCATCCCAGTGCGCATGCTCAGAATCACGTCGGAACTACTCCCTAAGATTCGACAGGTCACTGCCTACGACGTGAACGTAACCTACGCCCAGCCCTATTCACGTAATACGTAAACGACATAAAATACGACGGCTGTGTTCCCTGGTCCATACCTTAGCATGAGTTGGGGAGAGGGATGGGTAAGAGAGTCCAGGTCTGTCAGACTATACAAGCATCACAGAAATAGTCCTCGTATCATCCCCCGGTAGTACCAGCCTCTCACCTCATCGGTGGACTCCCGTGGGTCTAGTGGTGCATCAAGTCGTAGTACACAGCAGACAATGGTGGCTCCTTTCACATTGGTAACTCCTGGACAACGGTCAGCTGCAGGTATGTCTCCAATCTCACTAACGGTTTTCTTAATGGAAACAGCCTCTAATTCCTCCTTAGGTTTCAGGCTTTCAGGAGTGTCTTTTCTTATGTTGAGTTATTTTGAGGGGACAGCAAATTTACACTGTTATACAAGCTGTACCCTCACGACTTTACATTGCAGCAAGGTGTAATTTGTCACATGGAAAAAATATAATAAAATGCGAGGGGTGTACTTACTTTTGTACTGTACATGCGAGTATATGGGTACGGGGGTGCTTTTAAATTGTTCTTATTATTTCTATTCATTGTATTAATTTTTTTTTACACTTTTTCAATTTTTCAAATGTAACTTTCACAAGGGGTGAGCAAGCTGTTTGCCCCCCACCCCCAAAAGAAAAAAAACACCAGCCTACACTGAGAGTGCGGGAACTGCGGCGGGAGGGGGCCTCTTCTGAGTGCTGTAAAAGTGATCAGACGGCTGTAAAGCTGCTCAGATCACTTTTATTGGAAAGCCGAGTCAGACAAAAGCCAGGAAACTAGCATTCTCAAAAGTAGGTCAATGATGGCAGTAACCTTCTTCCCCCACCAATCTCTCATTTAGCCTCCAGGAGTAAATACCAGATACATCTAGGTATGAAGGAATGGAGGATCACTTTATTCCCCCCACCCCCTTCTTCTCATGGGACAGTGCTGGTTTTCAGTGATTGGCCAGCATTGTTGCATGGGGTTTGAAAGAGTCCTTAGCCTTGTGTAAGCTCCAGTTTATTTGACTCAGAACTTACCCAGGCCTATCTTTCTGGTGGCTGGAGGAGCAAAGGAGAGGTGACTGAGTGCAGCCGGAGAGGGGGGAATTAAAGTGAACCTGTTGATTTTTCAGGCATCAGCAAAGCACAGGTTTGTGTCAGAACATAAAATTACCACACAAAGTGACAGTAACCTGAAGTATATACCAAAATGTAACAAATGTTGGTAGTAGTAGTAAAATCATAAAAATTATAACCAGCCTTTGTTTTCCTTGTAGCTGTCTATAAGAATCCTGACTGCACTGCCTGTCATACAGATAGCCACAAGAGACTACAGCTGCCGATATGTATATATAACACAACCATTAATATATGGTGCAGCAAGTAACAACTGTGAAAAAAAGGAAATTTTTTATGCTCATATGCTCATATATAAGATTTTGCCTTTTATAATTTTCATGGCCATCTTCTGGATTACTGGGATAAATTAACCAAGAACAAGATCTTGAGAGATGTTACTTATGCCGCGTACACACGATCATTTTTCAGCATGAAAAAAAGTCGTTTTTCAGCATGTCCAAAAAACAAGGTTTTCCCAACTTCATCATTAAAATGACGTTGTCCACACACCATCGTTTTTAAAAAATGATCTGGTGACGTACAACACGTACAACGGCACTATAAAGGGGATGTTCCATTCGCCTTGGGGCTGCTTTAGCTGATTCCGTGTTAGTAAAAGACGATTCGCGCTTTTCTGTCTGTTAGAGCGTGATGAATGTGCTTACTCCAACGGCAGTTTTACCAGAACGAGCGCTCCCGTCTCATAACTTGCTTCTGAGCATGCGTGGGTTTTTTACGTCGTTTTAGCCCACACGCGATCATTTTTTACAGCCCGATAAATGACATAGTTTAAAACGACGTTTAAAAATGCAGCATGTTCGTTTTTTTTTTTTCGTTTTTCAGAACCTGAAGCCTGTAGCCCACACACGATCATTTTAAATGACGTTTTTGAAAAACAACGTTTTTTTTTTCATGCCAAAAAATGAACGTGTGTACGCGGCATAAGAGTAGACAATATAATCTTAACATAAATGTGTATATCATGAAAGCTAAGTTAATTTAAATAATAAAAAAAAAGGGAAACGTGAAACAAAATAATCAAAAGGGGAAAAAAAAACAAAAAAAAACACGAATGATGCGAAACCTTAGCAGAGACTTAGCAAATAAAATGTAAATAAATAAAAATAAAATAAAAAAGTCTCGTGTTGGTTGGTGGAGTCTGAAGTGGTTTAAAAAAAAACAAACATAAATGTGTATTTTGATCTTTGATACCTCAGTATTGGTATCAACAACAAAGCTTTTAAATTTTCAGCCAAGTACAGGTACCCTATGGGGCAACTGACTTCCTTTTTAACTTTTCACCAGACCTCTCTTCCTTCTCTTTACCTTTCTTCTTTTTCACCTCCTGTATTTTTTCCTCTTTCTCCTTCCCATCAATTCCTCCTCCCCATGCTTTTCACCTCCCAATATCTTATCGCATCTGATGTCTGCCTCCTTTCCATGCCTTCCCCCTTCCATATCTTCCTTTTTACCATGCCTTCCCTCCACCCATGTTTTCCTCCCCTCTATGCTTTTCACCTCCCCATATCTTCTCTCGTCCCATGCCTTCCTCCTTCCTATGCCTTCCCTCTCCCATGCCTTCCTCCTTCCTATGCCTTCCCTCTCCCATGCCTTCCTCCTTCCTATGCCTTCCCTCTCCCATGCCTTCCTCCTTCCTATGCCTTCCCTATCCCATGTCTTCCTCTGTCCCATGCCCTCTTACTTCCCATGCCTTCCCCCTTCCATGTCTTCCTCCTTCTCATGCCCTCCCTCTACACATTGCTTCCTCATTCCCGTTCCTTCCTTTTACCCTTGTCTTCCTCCTTCCCACACCTTCCATGTCTTCCTCCTTCTCATGTCTTCTTTTTATTAATGTTTTCCTCCTTCCCATGCCTTCCTTCCACCCACCCATGTCTGCCTCATTTCCACACCTTCCTCCTTCCCATGCTTTCCTACTTTCCATGCCTTTTTTTACTCCTGTCTTCTCCCTTTCCATGCCTTCCTTCCACCCATGTCTGCCTCCTTTCCACAACTTCCTCCTTCCCATACTTTCCTTTTATTCATGTCTTCCTCCTTTCCATGCCTTGTTTTTAATTTCCTCTTCCTTCCCATGCCTTCCATCCACCCATTACTGTCTCCTTCCAATACCTTCCTCCTTCTCATGTCTTCCTCCACAGTGTAGGAAATGGCGAGAGAGAAAACAGAAGCAGGGAGGTTGATCTGGTATGCTGCCAACACTAAAAGCAACAAACACACAGACCTCCCTTACCAATTGTTCTTTTAATTAATGCTAGATCTGTAGCGCCTACATTTCAGTTTTCTTTTGGTAATGTCAAGAAAAATACAGCAATTTTTTTGAAAGTTTTGTTTTACAAATTTGTTCCAGTATTCCTTTGATAAAAAAAAAAACGAGTACCAACAGGTTTGGGAGAGCTTTTTTTCCCAAGAGCTATTTAGGCCATTAAATTAATTAGCCCAGTAGTTTTGGGTCACTGTTCTTTATGTTAGTTCCTTTTTTAATGGGGTTGCTTGTTATTCATTTGATATATAATAAAATTATGTGCTGTAAAAGTGTGTGATGCATTTTTGTTTTTATATATTTTGTTTTTGTTGTAAATTAATTTTATAATGACAATAAATCTCATCTTTATCTTATTTTGTCTTCCTGTCTTCCTCCTACCTATGTCTTCCTCCTTCCCATGTCTTCCTCCTTCCCATGTCTTCCTCCTTCCCATGTCTTCCTCCTTCCCATGTCTTTCACCTTCCCATGTCTTTCTCCTTCCCATGTATTTCTCCTTCCCATGTCTTCCTCCTTCCCATGTCTTCCTCCTTCCCATGTCTTCCTCCTTCCCATGTCTTTCTCCTTCCCATGTCTTCCTCCTTCCCATGTCTTCCTCCTTCCCATGTCTTTCTCCTTCCCATGTCTTCCTCCTTCCCATGTCTTCCTCCTTCCCATGTCTTCCTCCTTCCCATGTCTTCCTCCTTCCCATGTCTTTCTCCTTCCCATGTCTTCCTCCTTCCCATGTCTTCCTCCTTCCCATGTCTTCCTCCTTCCCATGTCTTCCTCCTTCCCATGTCTTCCTCCTTCCCATGTCTTCCTCCTTCCCATGTCTTTCTCCTTCCCATGTCTTCCTCCTTCCCATGTCTTTCTCCTTCCCATGTCTTTCTCCTTCCCATGTTCAGCAAATACCCAAATTTGCAAGTCCCCCGGCTGGACATTCACCCGCCGAATGTCCCACAGTGCACTGCGTGCTGCACAGTGCATTCTAAGCCCTGGCACAGTGAATAGCTGGTTGTTAAGGAGTGGGGCCGGGAAGCCGGCCACCACATCCTTAACAACAGATGAGTCATCAGCTGTCAACGGGCTTCCCTGCAGAAAGCTGAATGAAAAAATAAAGCCAGAAAAAAATGAGAAAAATAACGGCGTAGGGGTCCTCCCAATCCATACCAGGCCCTTTGGGTCTGGTATGGATTTTAAGGGGAACCCCATGCCAAAATAAAAAATAAATGGCACGGGATTCCCCCCAAAATCCATACCAGAACCTTATACGAACCTGCAGACCGGCAGTTCAGGAAAGGGGGGGGCGAGCACCCCCCGAACCATGCAGGCCACATGCGCTCAACATGGGGGGGGTGTGCTTTGGGGCAAGGGGGGCTCTGCCCTTCCCTTCCCACTCCAAAGCACCTTGTCCCAATGTTGATGGGGACAAGGGCCTCTTTCCCACAACCCTGTCTGTGGTTGTGGGGGTCTGCTGGCAGAGGGTTTATTGTAATCTGGAAGCCCCCTTTTACTCATTCACCCAAAATAGTGTCAATAAGAAAAAAGGTACAAAAACTAATTTTTGACAATTCCTTTATGCTGTCAATCAAAAGCTGTGACATGGGAGCAGGGGGTGGTGCCAATGGACACAGCAGTAGGACCCGGGAGCGAGCCCGCAAGGGTTCCCCCATGGAAAGCGGCTTTTCGTGGGGGCACCAGATGAAGAGGAGGGGCTTGGTGCGCTGGCAGGGCAGAAGAGGAGGATCAGGGTTACTCTGTGCAAAATCATTATACGGAGCAAGTAAGTATACTTTTTTTTTTTAAATTGAGGGTTTACAAACCCTTTAATCTTTTTATTGCTATGAATGTTAAAGTATGGGAATTTCAACATATTAGAGTTAGGGACCACACTACACTCGGGGAATCGATGAGGCAGTGTGGCTTCAACAATGATTTGCAAATATATGCTACTAACTTACATTCCTGTTTTTAATATGTAGGGGTGTGGTTATAAAAAACAAATCACATTCTGTGCAAATGAAGCTAAATCTAATTTTCTCTTTCTTTTTCTTCTACGGGTCAAATGTTATTCATAAAAAATACAGTGGTTTGGGAAAACATCACACTTTAGTCATTAGAGGGAGCTGAGGGTCATCGGAAATGAATGATCCTCAGCTCCATCTAGTGGCCATAACATAGTATTTTCCCAAACCACTTTATTCTTTTATATAAATGAACAATATTTGACCTGTAGAGGAAATGGAAGATCATTAAATTTTGACCTATGCTGAATGTTGGCTGTAAAAACCTGACAGACGTTTCAATCCCACTACACTCTATCCAAAACTAGAAACGTTTTGGCTGTAGCTGAACTTTAAATTATAACTCCAGTTTTGTTGTAAAAATACATTTGTATTGCTGTCTAAAGTATGATCCTTTTAGGAAAATGTATGCTTATTATCAGCCTGGTAATGTCAGCACACAGAATGGGGCAATGGAATTCATTGGTAGTGATACACGTGATTTGGTTCTGGACAGGTTCATTGAACGTGTGTAAAGTTTGGGTGCTGAATCCAAACCCCACTGAAGTCAATGGGAGCCGAATGTTAAAAAAAAACAGTTCTTGCCATTTTCTGGACTAATCGGTAAGGGATAGTCAAACAAATGGCATGGTGGGCTGGACACTGCCCTGGTAGACATATACCAAGGAAAACACAAACTATTGGGAGCATTCACGTTCGTAATGCCTAATGTAGAATTAAAAGCAAAACTGGCAGATTATTTTAATTTTTTGTCATCTGTGTCGCATTGGAGAGATATCCCTCCATTTCCTGCCCCTTAGCCAAAACATGAAGTGAGAGGAGATCCCTCCAAAGTGATGAAATCCATCCTCGTCACCAAAACTAGTGTCCCAGTTGAAAGATTTCTCCTCCTTATTGTCTATACCAGACCCTTTTCCTAGATTAAGGTCTGGTACAGATTTTAATGGGGGACCCTCACAAAAAAGAAATACGGTTCTCCCAATTTTTACTAGCCTGCTTAAGTCTGGTATGGATTTTGAGGGGGAACATGCAAAAAAATAAAAGTGAAATACCCTGCAAAATCCATATATCAATGCAAGAGCCTTCTTCAAGCATGCAGCCTGGCAGGCCAGGAAAGAGAGGGACAGCGTGCTACACCCCCCGAACCCCCAATAATTTGCAAAAAAATATAAAAAGGAAATAAAACACAGAAAAGTCCTTTTGAAAAGTCCTTTATAAAAAATAAAATAAAAAAATGCATCAGAGGCAAGGGCATCGAAACCGGTCAGGATGGCATAGGCTTGAAGGATGCCACTACCCACTCTGATCCTGAAGCCCTCAATGATGGACATTTGGTGGTGATAAGTATATTTTATGGCTATTATACAGATGATTGAGGGTGGTTGGAATAAACAATGAGGCCGCGTACACACGGTCGGACAACTCCGATGAGAATGGACCGAGGTTCAGTTTCATCGGTCCAAACCGACCATGTGTATAGCCCATCGGTCTGTTGTCCTTCAGTCAAAAATTTTAAAACATGCTTTAAAATCGACCCGATGGCACGCTACCCGATCGGTCCAAACCGATGGTTAGTACAGAAAGCATCGGTTCAAAACCCGCGCATGCTCAGAATCAAGTCGACGCATGCTTGGAAGCATTGAACTTTGTTTTATTCAGCATGGTGTGTGTTTGACGTCACCGCGTTCTGACCCGATCGGTTTTTGGAATGATGGTGTGTACGCACATCAGACCGTCAAGCCGTCTGACCATTCTCATCGGATTTGACCGACCGTGTGTACGCGGCCTAACAGTCTCAGTATTGAGTCCTCCTTTAGACCACAGTGTACATAGGGAAAACAGTCTTATGGACTCCATTGTGAATATACACTACCTTTAATCCTTGCATAAGACTCTGTACCCATTATACAGTGCCTTGAAAAAGTATTCATACGCCTTGAAATTTTCCACAATTTGTCATGTTACAACCAAAAATGTAAATGTATTTTATTGGGATTTTATGTGATAGACCAACACAAAGTGGCACATAATTGTGAAGTGGAAGGAGAATGATAAATGGTTTTCATTTTTTTTTTTTACAAATAAATATGTGAAAAGTGTGGCATGCATTTGTAATCAGCCCCTTTTACTCTGATACCCCTAACTAAAATCAATTGCCTTTAGAAGTCACCTAATTAGCAAATTAAAGTCCACCTGTGTGTAATTTAATCTCAGTATAAATACAGCTGTTCTGTGAAGCCCTCGGCGGTTTGTTAGAGAACCTTAGTGAACAAACCGCATCATGAAGGCCAAGAAACACACTAGACAGGTCAGGGATAAAGTTGTGGAGAAGTTTAAAGCAGGGTTAGGTTTTTAAAAAAAAGGATATCCCAAGCTTTGAACATCTCACGGAGCTCTGTTCAATCCATCATCTGAAAATGGCACAACTGCACAACTGCAAACCTACCAAGACATGGCCGTCCACCTAAACTGACAGGCCGGGCAAGGAGAGCATTAATCAGAGAAGCAGCCAAGAGGCCCCATGGTAACTCTGGAGGAGCTGCAGAGATCCACAGCTCAGGTGGGAGAATCTGTCCACAGGACAACTATTAGTCGTGCTCTCCACAAATCTGTCCTTTATGGAAGAGTGGCAAGAAGAATGCCATTGTTGAAAGAAAGTATGGGGGACACAGCGAACATGTGGAAGAAGGTGCTCTGGTCAGATAAGACCAAAATTTTACTTTTTGCCCTAAAAGCAAAATGCTATGTGTGGCGGAAAACTAACACTGCACATCACCCTGAACACAACATCCCCACTGTGAAACATGGTGGTGGCAGCATCATGTTGTGGGGATGCTTTTCTTCAGCAGCGACAGGGAAGCTGGTCAAAGTTGATGGGAAGATGTATGGAGCCAAATACAGGGCAATCTTAGAAGAAAACCTGTTAAGCCCTGTACACACGATCGGATATCTGATGGGATCTAATCCGATGGATTTTTTCATCGGATGTCCGATGAAGCTGACTTTTACCAGTCTTGCCATCGGTTAAAAATCTGATCGTGTCCAACGCCGTGACGTAAAACACTACGACGTGCTGAGAAAAATGAAGTTCAATGCTTCCGAGCATGCGTCGATTTGATTCTGAGTATGCGTGGATTTTTGACCGACGGACTTCCCCACAGACGATTGTTTTTTTCTATCGTTTTTTTTAACCATAGGAAGAACAGGTTCTTTTTTTTTTTCACATATGGGAAAAAAAAAACGATGGGGCCCACACATCCATCAGTCTGTTTTCATCAGACAAACTGGTCGTGTGTACAGGGCTTTAGAGTCTACAAAAGACTTGAGACTGGGCGGAGGTTCACCTTCCAGCAGGACAACGACCCTAAACATACAGCCAGAGCTACAATCGAATGATTTATATCAAAGAATATTCATGTGTTAGAATGGCCCAATCAAAGTCCAGACCTAAATCCAATTGAGAATCTGCGGCAAGACTTGAAAATTGCTGTTCACAGACGCCCTCCATTCAGTCTGACAGAGCTTGAGATGTTTTGCAAAGAGGAATGGGCAACAATGTCACTCTCTAGATGTGCAAAGCTGGTAGAGACATCCCCAAAAAGACTTGCAGCTGTAGTTGGAACAAAAGGTGGTTCTACAAAGTATTGACTCAGGGGGGCTGAAAATACAGATGCACAAAAATTTGAAAAACATTTATCATTTTCCTTCTAATTAACAATTATGTGCCACTTTGTGTTAGTCTATCACATAAAATCCCAATAAAATACATTTACGTTTTGGTTTGTAATCTGACAAAATGAGGAAAATTTCAGAAGGTATGAATATGCATATTTTCATGTTATGCTGCCCTGAAGGTTGGAACATGCATTTGGAAGAGTACAGAGTGCCCGCGATCCATGTCTTCTGGGGTCCCACTCGGCGGCTGTCTCTGGTCCTCCCCACAAAGCCTCTTGAGGGGGAGGGGGAGAGCAGGAGGGTCAGGACGTCCGCTAACACACAGCTCCTTTCTCTATCTGCAAAGTAGAGAGTGTCCTGACTTGCCTGCTCTCCCCCTCCCCCTCAAGAGGCTTTCTCCACCACAGAAGAACAGAAAGTGAGAATTTTTCAGAAGAAATAAGGACATTTAAAAGCAAAATGGAAGGATGAGGTAAGTGAAGGAGGACTGCACTAAGGTAAAGGAAGCTATTTAGGCAATTTTTTTTTTCCTTTACAACCCCTTTAAAAGTGGGTTATAGACGCAAGAACACAGGGACACACAGTGTATTAAAGTCCAAGCTAATAAAGATAAAGTCCATACACTCATGTCAGCTTAGGTTCAAGAGCGTAGCTCACTCTGTACATATAGCAGACAAAAGATAAAAGGAGAAAAAAAAGCACCACTGAGTATAGTATATTAGTATCAGTTTAATTAAGCCCCCATAATGGGCTAAAAAAGTGGGTAACTGAAGCGCTAGCCAACAGTGAAAAGTAATGAGTGACCAGTGAAAACCAAAATGCTGCTCAAATCTAAATTGTGCTAACTACAAATTAAAGTTTTTTATATTTTATCCTTTTTTTGGGTAATTTGTGAGGCTTTTATTTCTATTGCAATTATATTTATGCATAATATGTCTGTTCTTTTATGATACATATTCCAGTCCGTATATATTATTATGGTTACTGGTTTTTGGTTTTCCCTTTTCTTTGCCCTTCTATAAAATGGCCGCATTTTAGTTAAGTTTATAAGCCGTTTTTAAATCTAAAATGGCCGCTGGTCCATTTCCGCTTTGTACCTTTATAAGGCAGTATCTAGCAGCCATTCAGTAACATCTGATAAAGTCACGTGACATGACGCAACGCGTAAGGTTTGACGTGACCGGAAGTGACGCGATACCCCGACCGTCCCCCGGAAGTGCCGCTGTTTGGCGTTTTATTAGTTTCTTTGCTGTAAGCACATTTTATCTCATTACATTTTCTAAAGTGCTTACTTACTTCACGATGAGTTTTTTATTTCCTCTTTTGATCCTGGTAACATCTTGTGGCTGTCCTGGTGAGCTGACTCCACTGTGCCTGGACCTGTATCGCTATTGTACACAGAGAACGCTCCTGGATTCTATCCCAGCATTAGGAGAATTCCGTGGACACGCATTATCCATTGACTGGAGAGAACGTTCCTGGATTCCACCCCAGCATTTGGAGGATTTCGTTGATACGCATTATCCTTTGACTGGAGGTAAGCGCTCTGTGAGCTCAATCATTGTGAAGACTCATCCAGATTGTCTACATTGATGTCCAAGGGCAGAAGTTTTTACACAAGTTTATACACCAGATTTATTCACTTTGGACTTTATTCACATGTTTGATGCATTAGTTGTATTAATTTTGTGGTTTGGACTTTATTTATGGTTCATATCCTTGGAATTTTTTGAGTTTATTAATAGATTGTTATCAGTCTTCTGACTGTCTTTATATTCACTTTTAGATTTTCAGTTTGCGCTCATCACCCTCACTTTATACCCCCATAATGGGCTACGCACAGGATAATAATGGAATACAGGCCAGTAATGGTGGACACTGGGTGGTCTGTGAGTCCTTGACCGGAGCGCTAACATGCTGTGGCTTGAAACCGAAGCCGAGGTCGGAGGAATGCCGGAGAGAGACACCGGGATCCTGGTGGAGCTTAGCGTGGCACGAGCGGCTTGGAGAGTACAGACGCCACAGGTCCCAGGATGCTCTGCGATGCATTTCGGAGCATGCGCCGTGCTACATTAGGGCATGCGCATTTCTTTCTCAAACTGGACATAATTCGGGGAACCTGTTATTTATGATGGAACAGCCGAAAGTAATGGCCAAAAATATTACAGCAATACGATCTAGCTGTTGATAGAATTTACATCATACTAAATAGAAATAAATACAAAAAAAAAAATTAAAATAATAATAGATAATCACAAGTATATTTGTAATCAAATAACAATAAATCAAGAAAAAATCAAGAAAAAAAATCACAAATATTTGACATGAAGTATCAAATATAGGGTAAATATGTAAAAAACTTTTTACACACGACTCAATATATATTGGATCATTGATGGAGTGAGAGTATAATTCCATACATTTAAAAACGATTAATATGAAGACACTAATATAGAAAAACATTACATTAACAAGCACCATAAAGGTGAAAGGTATTAAAAACAATGATGTAAAAAAAGGGGTAATTATAATGATAATAATGATGATCAATAGCAATTAATAACAAACAAGAAGCATAATGTGTTCATCATTTGATAATAGTTATAACAGCAATTCTCAAGTGGAATTCATTATATAATAGGAAGTAAACTAGTAGTGTCCAAATATGTTTACTTACTGGTGCTGAGAGTTTCGACCACCCCTCAAAAAAGAGACATCATTTTTATATATTTATAATTTATATTCCTGTAATACAAAGAAAAGGGGAGAAGAGTAATAAGAAGGGGTGTATTGTGGCTTTATACAAATGTTAATCTTATAAGAGTATTATACAATGGTGTTTACATCCAACTCTTCATTTAAGCCCCCAGGAGAGAGGGTATCGGAAGTGACTATCCAAAAAGTTTCCCTTTGGCAGAGCTTGTGAATGCGCTCCGCCTCAGGGAGATCTCTGGACACTATCCATACTTGTATCCCTTTGGTGGATTTGCTGTGTATGTGTAGAAAATGATGGGGAACACTGGGCCAGATCCACAAAAGGGATACGCAGGCGTATCCACTGATACGCCGTCGTATTCCTGTTTCTATCTATGCGACTGATTCATAGAATCAGTTACGCATAGATATTCCTAAGATCCGGCAGGTGTAATACTTTTACACTGTCGGATCTTAGGATGCAGTACCTTGGCCGCCGCTGGGGGCATTTCTCGTCGAAATTCCGCGTCGGGTATGCAAATTAGCACTTACGGAGATCCACAAAGCTTTTTCCCTTCGTTTTTTTTCCGTAAGTGTTAGTTTGCCGTCGCAAAATTAGGGCTACTTTTACAAAGTGTAAACTTAGTACACCATGTAAAAGTAGACCCTTCTTTCCCGCGTCGCTGTCAAATTTTTTTTAAAAACATTTTTTTCCCCGCCGCAACTCTTTTTTTTTCTCTTTTATGCCCGTCGCGATTCTCAAAACTCTGCGCAACGTAACTTCGCGCAAAGCACGTCGGGACAATCGCGTCGGGAGCATGCGCAGTTGGTCCGGCGCGGGAGCGCGCCTAATTTAAATGGGACTCGCCCCATTAGATTGGGCACGCCTTGCGCCGGACGGATTTAAGTTACACCGCTGCAAATTTCTAGGTAAGTGCTTTGTGGATTGGGCACTTAGGTAGAGATTTTGCGGCGGTGTAACTTAAATCCGAATATTTAAGTTGCGCCCGCTGTACGTGGATCTGGCCCACTGTGTTCATTATTTCCTTTCTCTATAAACCGACGGTGATCACCAAACCTCTGATGTAATGATTTGATGGTGCGGCCTACATAACATAGGTCACAAGGGCAGGTGAGACAATATACTGCAAAGTCTTTAGCGCGAATAAGGAAGTCTTTAATAGGATAGATTTTTTCCCTTGATGAAATAATTTTGTTTGCCATGCTCTCCAAATTTTTACATAATGGCTTTTGACACTGGTACATACCGGTTAGGGGAATTAAGCAGGTCGTGATGTTAAGTTGTTGTTTTGGTTTTAGTTTACTGGGAGCTATTTTTTATTTGAGATTTGGAGCTCTTCTATACGTTATTTTAGGTTTCTTTTGTATACTGTTCTGGTGTGTCTGATGGAAGTATTGTCCAATGTTTTTGCACAATAGATTCAATTTTACAATGTTTATTATGGAATTGTGTGATAAACCTGATGGACATTTTTTTATTTTATTTCTACCTAATGTTTTTTTGTTTAAATATTGATTATAGTCATATTCTACCAAATCATCTGGGTATTCTTTATTCTTGAATTTTGTCTTAAGAAACAAAATTTGTTCCCTATAGTCATCATGGTTTGTACAATTTTTCCTAAGACGACAAAATTGGCCTTTGGGGATGTTGTTTTTCCATGTAGGGTGATGGCAACTACTATAATGCAAAAAGGAGTTGCCAGCTGTGGGTTTGATATGATTTTTTTTTTAACCACTTCAATACCCGCCCATTGTCATTTGACGTCCACAGATGGGATCTCCCATCCTGGGTGGACGTCAAATGACGTCCTGGGCTTTGCGGGTGGATATCTGAATGATGCCTGCAGCTAGAGGCATCATCCAGATATTGTTTTGTTCTGCCGGCGATTCTGCGCAACATAAGAACGATCATAGCGGCGGTTCCGCCGCTTGATCGTTCTTACAGGTGGCGGGAGGGGACATCCCCCCTCCCGCCGCCATCCGGTGCTTCTCCGGGCTCTCCCGTGCCATCGGGGGCCCGGAGAAAGAATCGTCCGGCGCTCGCAGGAAGCATAGAGATGACTGGTGACCAGATGGTCGGAGGACCCGGGCGCGATGTGATGACGTCACGCCCGGGTCCCCATAAGTAAACAAAGCCGCGATTGCGGCTAGTAAGCAACAGTATTCATGAGATCGGTGAATTTTTTTTCACCGATCTCATGGTTTCCGGCCTGGAGGAGAGATGCAGGGTCTTATTGACCCCGCATCTCTCCATAAAGAGGACCTGTCACACACATTTCCTATTACAAGGGATGTTTACATTCCTTGTAATAGGAATAAAAGTAACAAAAAAAAAAATTAGAAAAGAAGTGTAAAAAAAGAAAAAAATAAGTACAAAAATAAATAAAAGAATAAAAAATAAAATTAAAACGCCCCTGTCCCCGGTAGCTCGCGCGCAGTAGCGATCGCACACGTAAGTCCCGCCGACATATGTGAACGCCGTTTAAACCACATATGTGAGGTATCGCCGCGTGCGTTAGAGTGCCAGCAACAAATCTAGAACTAGATCTCCTCTGTAAATCTAAACTGGTAACCTGTAAAAAAAAATTAAAGCGTTGCCTATGGAGATTTTTAAGTACCGAAGTTTGGCGCCATTCCATGAGTATGCGAAATTTTAAAGCGTGACATGTTAGGTATCTATTTACTCGGTGTAACATAATCTTTCACATTATACAAAAAAATTGGGCTAACTTTACTGTTTTGTTATTTTTTTAATTCATGAAACAATTTTTTTCCAAAAAAAGGGCGTTTGAAAAATTATTGCGCGAATACCGTGCAAGATAAAACGTTGCAATGACCGTCGTTTTATTCCCTAGGGTGTCTGCTAAAAAAACATATATAATGTTTGGGGGTTCTGCGTAATTTTCTAGCAAAAGAATGATGATTTTTACATGTAGGAGAGAAGTGCCAGAATAGGCCCGGTAATGAGGTGTGTATAAAAGCCCGGTATTGAAGTGGTTAATAGTATAGTATGATTTGTGTGGTACAGTTCAAGGTCTAGGAACGGCAAGCTAAATGAGTCTGTTACTGAAGTGAAAGTGAGGCCGAGGGAATCGTTATTGCAGAAGGAAACAAAGTTCTCAACTGTAGGTAAAGGACCATCCCAAATGATGATAATATAATCTATAAAACTTCCATAATAAATGATATTAGCTCCAAAGGGGTTGTTATGTCAGATGTAGTTTTCTTCTCAGTAGGCCATGGTAAGATTGGCATATGATGGAGCAAAATTGGCACCCATGGCTGTGCCATGGACCTGTAGATAATATTTGTCATCAAATAGGAAGTAATTGTGCTTTAAACAAAAACTAGTAGCTTCAAGAATACAAGTTGGGCTTGTGACACGTGTCTAGTAGAAAGGACACTGTATGTTTGCGCCTTGCGCACTGTTTGTACTGTTTATATGGGTCCTACGAAGTTGATTTTCTTTTTATTTCTTCTGGTACATCTCGATGCCTGCTATATGTAAGCCTCTGATTGGATAATGTTATGTGGAACCTGTATCCCAAGTACTTTATGCTGTTGTCTGTTTATTGAAAATTCTAATAAAATCTTTTGGTGATTAAAAAAAAGAATACAAGTTGACTGTTTGGAATGAAGAATGTGGTCCATGGATAGAAACATTGAATTGACCTCAGTCCTATATCATTGGGGATAGACGTATACAGTGAGCATACATCCAACGAGACCCAGTGGTAACTGGGCTGCCAGATGTGATGCTGTAGTTGGTCTAGAACAGGGGTAGTGAATTAAAATTCACGGGGGTCCGGTCGGAAAAAAATTCTTCCAGCGGAGGTCCGAATGTCATATTGGTGCTATGACGCCACATGATATCCTCCACTTCACAGCGCCCCCCCCACCACACACATGCACACACCTTTAAGACCCACACACCATCGAAATCGACATAAAAATCTCAAAATACATTTCTTTCATTTTTATGCAGCACGGATCAGTTGCGGTGCATAGAAACAGAATGCATTTTGCACCACACTGCTCAGCACGCAGGGGCGCTGTTTCAATGTGAACAGGACACATAGAAAATAGAGACCTGTGTTTTGCCAGTGCAGAAATCATAGAACCCCTTTTACATCAGTGTCCTCACCCCCCCCCCCTTACATCACATCCCCCTGCCTCATCACAAACCCCCCATTACAGACTGACCCCCCCAAATCACACATCCCCCATCCCAGACTGACCCCCCAAATCACAGACCCCCATCACATACCGATCCCCCCCAATCACAGATGGACACCCCCAGCACAGACTGATTCCCCACAATCACAGATGGACCCCCCAATCACAGACTGAACCCCCACAATCACAGATCCCCCTATCACAGGCTGACCCCCCAAATCAGATCCCCCAAATCACAGACCCCCTATCACAGACTGATCCCCCAATCACAGATGGACCCCCCCCAATCACAGATGGACCCCCAACAATCACAGACTACCCCATCACAGACTGAACCCCCCCACAATCACAACCCCCCCCCAAATCAGACCCCACATCAGACTGATCCCCCCCCAATTACAAACTGAACCCCCCACAATCACAGAACACCCCATCACAGACTGAACCCCCCACAAACACAGATCCCCCATCACAGACTGACCCCCCAAATCAAACCCCCTATAACAGACTGACCCCCCAAATTCACAGACCACCCCATCACAGACTGACCCCCCCCAATCACAGACTGAACCCCCCCAATCACAGACCCCACTATCATAGACTGATCCCCCCACAATCACAGACTGAACCCCCCCCACAATCACAGACCTCCCCAATTACAGACCACCCCATCACAGACTGAACCCCCCCACAATCACAGATCCCCCTATCACAGACTGATCCACCAATCACAGACTGACCCCCCCAAATCACAGACCTCCTATCACAGACTGACCCCCCAAATCAGACTTAACTCCCCCCCCCCAATTACAAACTGAACCCCCCCACCCACAATCACAGAACACCCCATCTTAGACTGAACCCCCCACAATCACAGATCTCTCTATCACAGACTGACCCCCCCAAATCAGACCCCCTATCACAGACTGACCCACCAATCAGACGGACCCCCCAAATTCACAGACCCCCCCATCACAGACTGAACAACCCCCTCCCTACAATTACAGACCCCCCATCACAGACTGAACCCCCCCACAATCACAGATCCCCCCCCTATCACAGACTGACCCACCAATCACAGACTGACCCCCCAAATCACAGACCTCCTATCACAGACTGACCCCCCAAATCAGACTTAACTCCCCCCCCCCAATTACAAACTGAACCCCCCCACCCACAATCACAGAACACCCCATCTTAGACTGAACCCCCCACAATCACAGATCTCTCTATCACAGACTGACCCCCCCAAATCAGACCCCCTATCACAGACTGACCCACCAATCAGACGGACCCCCCAAATTCACAGACCCCCCCATCACAGACTGAACAACCCCCTCCCTACAATTACAGACCCCCCATCACAGACTGAACCCCCCCACAATCACAGATCCCCCCCCTATCACAGACTGACCCACCAATCACAGACTGACCCCCCAAATCACAGACCTCCTATCACAGACTGACCCCCCAAATCAGACTTAACTCCCCCCCCAATTACAAACTGAACCCCCCCACCCACAATCACAGAACACCCCATCTTAGACTGAACCCCCCACAATCACAGATTTCCCTATCACAGACTGACCCCCCCAAATCAGACCCCCTATCACAGACTGACCCACCAATCAGACGGACCCCCCAAATTCACAGACCCCCCCATCACAGACTGAACAACCCCCTCCCTACAATTACAGACCCCCCATCGCAGACTGACTCCCCCCCATCACAATCCTCTCAATAGTAAACCCCTGTCCTGTCCTGCACAGCACAACACTCCCCGTCCCCACAGAAAACCTACCTTATTCACACAGGACATGGAGCGTGGCCGCTCTGGACAATGGGCGGGACCTTTCCCATTAAAAGCGAGTGATTTGTTGCTGGGACCGACCCGCTGCCTAGCAACCAATCACCCACTTTTTAACTTAAAAAGTCCCGCCCATTGTCCAGCGCGGTCGTGATTCATGTTTGTGTGAATAAGGCAGACAGGCAGTGTGGGGAGGGGGGAGTGCAGAGAGACGGCACAGACCTGCTGCGCCTGCCATGCTGTGTATATAGCGGCATCGGCAGGCGGGCGAGCCGGCCACAGAGACACACAGGCGAGGCTGCGGTCCGGGTAGAATGGCCACTGGGGCCGGAACCGGACCGCGGTCCGCCATTTAGTGATGCCCGGTCTAGAAGATCTGTACCATCCCTAATGTAAAAGTGTTGGTTTTGTGCTATAGGTTGAAGAAAGGTGTCAATGTATTGTGAAAGGCCATTAGTAATACTGTCCATAGCCGCAACTATGGGCCTGCCGGGAGGATGTGATTGTTTTTTATGGATCTTGGGTAGATGATAAACATTTGATGTTTTTGAAATGTATCGCTTAAGAAGGAGGCCTCTGCCTTATTGAGTACTTCTCCTTGATGGGCTTGTGTAATTAGACATTTAGGCCTGGATTCACGTAACACTTACGCCAACGTATCTCGAGATACGCCGCGTAAGTGTAAATGTGCGCCGTCGTATCTCTGCGCCGTACCCATAGAACTAGATACGCCTGAAATTAGGCTTCATCCGACCGACGTAAGTTTCCTACGCCGTCGTATCTTGGGTGCATATTTACGCTAGCCGTAAGGGGCGCTCCCATTGATTTACACATCGAATATGCAAATGACTTAGATACGCCGATTCACGAATGTACTTGCGCCCGTCGCAGTAATATACGCCGTTTACATAAGGCGTACGTCCAGCGTAAAGTTATTCCACATAAAGGAGGCACATCCCATGCAAAGGTATGGACGACGGAACAGCCGTTGTATTTTACGTTGTTTACGTAGGACTACGTGAATAGGGCTGGGCGTAGGTTACGTTCAGTGATTCAACGTATCTTAGGCGTTCGTTCCGACGTGATTCTGAGCATGCGCACTGGGAAGCATCCACAGGATGGCGTATGCGCCGTTCGTTCGGCCCATCATTTGCATGGGGTCACGGTTCATTTAAATGGATCACGCCCACCTTCCACCTACTTTGAATTAGGCGGGCTCACGCCGACGATTTTACGTTACACCGGCACAACGTTAGGAGCATCTGCATTGTGAATTGGGTGCTTGCCTCTCTGCTTTATGTCGGCGTAGCGCATATGAGATGCGCTACGCCCGCCTAAAAATGTGCCGATCTATCTGAATCCAGGCCTTAGCTTCTAGTTTGTATGCAGATAGGGGGTTCTCAATTAACTAATGTATACGTTTTATTGTACTCTCACTCCATCAATGATCCAATATATATTGGATCGTGTGAAAAGTTTTTTTACATATGTGCCCTATATTTGATACCCCATGTTATATATTTGTGATTTCTTTATTGATTTATTGTTATTTGATTACAAATATACTTGTGATTTCTTTTTATTATTTTTAATTTTATTTTTATATTTATTTCTATTTTGTATGATGTAAATTCTATCAACAGCTAGATCGTATTACTGTAATATTTTCGGCCACCACTTTTGCCGTTTCATCATAAATAACAGGTTCCCTGTATTATCTCCAGCTTGAAAAAGGAGTGTGCATGCCCTACGTAGCACAGCGCATGCTCTAAAACGCTTCACAAAGCATCCTTAAACATCTGTATTCTCCAAGGCGCTCGCGCCACGATACACTCCACCTGGATCCCGATGTCTCTCCAGCATCCCTTCAGCTTCTTTGCGGCCTCGACTTTGGTTTCCAGCCATAGCCCTTTCTCTTTTAATTTTTAAATGAGTTAACAAATTGCAATACTAGCTGGCACCTACCACGCAAAGTGTTCTCCTTATGCACTCCTGTCATTTGTTACTTGGAAAAATTGCTTCAGGCTGTTATTACCTGAAGCATTTTCCTAATTCCGTACTTTATTACACCTCATGCACAAGCTTCATCAGTGCAATCATACTTCATCAGTATAAAATATAAAACATGCAAATGACTATATAACATCACAATGGACACAGCACTACTGTTAGCGTTGTTGACTAAATACACAGAAAGTATAGACTTATCCAATTTACATTGCAAACAAGGACAGCACCAAGTCCTACAAGATTTTCATATCACAGTAAACATGTAAAAATAATATGATATAGAAAGCCTTTCAGTTTTGAAATATTGAATCCCTTGATCAGTTCCATCTATTTTATTGCTGATACTGTCTGACTTCTGCCCACCTGATCCCTTGACCAAACTGAACTGATTTTCAGGAAGCTTGGAATATGGTGTCCAAGGAAAGTCATGTCTCCTACATGACGATTTGTTAGTTGCTACTTTTAAGTCTCAATTCCCATATATGTTTAAAAATATGCATTTGAGTCCTGCTGCATTTGCTGTCCATCTGCGTTTTAATTTAGTTATGAGATTACTTTAAAAACCCATGTAAAGTGGTGGTCTCATGACCAGTGTCATAAACATGGGACCAAATCCAGAGTGTGTGGAATAGTCCAGGCAAATGTAATTGGAGTCATGCGGGTGCACAGGGGTCTACTAGAGAGACAGGAGTGCCCAGGGGTCACCGAAGACACAGGAGTCATTGAAGACACAGGAGTGCACAATGGACACAGGGATCACTGGAGACACAGGAGTCACTAGAAACACAGGAGAGCACAGTGGACATGGATCACTAGAGACACAGACGTTATTGGAGACACAGGCGTGCACAGTGGAGACAGGGATTACTAGAGACACAGGAGTTATTGGAGACACAGGAGTGCACAATGGACACAGGGATCACTAGAGACACAGGAGTCATTGGGGACACAGGAGTGCACAGTGGACACAGGGATCACTAGAGACACAGGAGTCATTGGAGACACAGGAATGCACAGTGGACACAGGGTTCACTGGAGCCACAGGAGTCATAGTGAACAAGAGTGACACAGGAGCCACTAAAGACACAAGAGTCACTGGAGATAAAAGAAGTGCACAAGAGACACAGGGATCACTAGAGACAGGGCCGTCTTTAATATGGTTTGGGCCCTGGGCAAACATTTTTTTTGGGCCCCCCTCCAGCTTATTTTGGGCCTGGCTGGTTCACATGTATGTGTTTTGTCGGCCCTCATTTGTGCAGGCACAGCAGCCCATTGATTTGAATGGGCTGCCATGCCTTTGTTTCCTGCAGAAAAAAAGGTGCATTCAGCATTTTAAAAATACAGTTGCCTTGAAATCCATTTTACTTTTGCACTATGCTACTTACCTGCAGTTCTTGCACACACAAACGCACTGTGTTTTTAAAAGCGTGACCTAAACGTCTAAAAATGCAGCAAGTTTGACAGTGCGGGAACTGCAGATAAGTCACAGCAGACAGCAGAATGGACAGACAGTGCTGTATTTCAGTGCTTGATGGGCATAGGTGTGCCGTGTGCGCAGCCTATTACATGAGGCATGCGCTTTTCTTTGCAGGAAACGCAGGCATGGCGGCCCATTCAAATGAATGGGCTGCTGTGCCTGCGTAAATGTGGGCCGCCAAAACACATACATGTGAACCACCCAGGCCCAAAATAAGCCCATCAAGCAGTTAAATACAGACAGTAATGCCATGTGCTCTGAGGCCTTACTCAGCCTTGACTGCAGGTCTGGTCTGTGATTTAAAGAGTTCCTCTATTTTACACATGGCATGGGGTCCCATGGTGCTAAAGCAGAATGGACAGACGGTGCTGTGACCCCATGCCATGCCATGTGTAAAATAGAGTAACTTTTTAAAACACTGACCAGACCTGCAGTAAATCATCAAATATTATAAAGACTTTGGGCACACTCTACAGAAAACTTCTATTTACAATATAGATTAGCAAACCTTGAGGAGCAGGACATGAAGAAGTCAGCCTCTGGAAGAGCAAACTGGGGATGTTATAAAATCACATTCTAATTGACTTTTATATACAAGCAGCACCCAGTGGCAGGAAAGGGAGAAGTGCACGTCTAAAGGTAAGCCAGGGGTGCTGTACATTTTAAAACACTGGGAAGGGAAGCAGTACTGGCTGCATGCCGCTGATGATTTTCAGCCTGATTTGTGGGCAGCACAGGAGCTTAACGGGCGGCTCTGCTTTGGGCCCCCAACAGTGACAGGGCCCTGGGCAGCTGCCCCTGTTTGCCCTATAGTAAAGACGGCCCTGACTAGAGACACATGTGTTATTGGAGGCTCATGAGTGCACAGGGGTCATATAGATTACTAGAGACCTAGGGATCACTAGAGACACAAGAGTGACTGGAGATTCAGAAGTGCACAGGGGCCACTAAAGACATACAAGTCATTTGAGGGAGACACAGGAATGCACAAGGGTCAAAGTGATCAAGAGTGACACAAGAGTCACTCAAAATACAAGAGTCAAGGGAGACAAAGGAGTGCACAAGGGTCATGGGGATCGCTGGAGACACAGGCATCAATGGAGACTCCAGACTGCACATGGATCACAGAGATCACTAAAGACACAGGAGTCACTGGAGACACAAAAGTGCATAGGGATCACTGGAGTCACAGGAGTCATTGGAGATTCAGTAATGCACAGGGGTCACAGGGATCACTAGAGACTCGGGAGCCACTGGGGACACAGGAGTGCACAGGGGTCCAAGTGATCAAGTGCCTCTGACAAGAAGTGAGAGGCACTGTGAGCTCATCCTCTCAGTCTGCTGCAAACAGAGTGTGTCAGCTTGTATTCAAAGTGGCCGCTCTGTATTTTTTCTGAGCGGCTGGTGGGGTAGGACTTAGGCTACATACCCCCCATATTTGGGGTCTCTATAACCCCAGGTCGCCGAGCTACAACCCTCAAAGCTCAACTTTTTTCATTTATTTTTTAAATGTTCATGGCATGCCTCCCCTGACTGCATGTCCCTAGAGGGATCAAATGCCAATAGTTTGTAATTCAGAGTTTCGAAGTCAGTAGTATATAATGCAGAGTTCAGAGCTCAGTAATTTGGAATTTGGGGTTCATAACCCAGTAGTTTGTAATGCAAAGTTCAGAGGTCAGTAGTTTGTAATGCGGGGTTTAGTGGTCAGTAGTATGTGAGGCAGAGTATAGGAGGTAGTAGTATGTAGGGCAGTGTACAGAAGTCAATAGTTTATAGGGCAGAATATACAGTGCCTTGAAAAAATATTCATACCCCTTGAAATGTTCCACATTTTATCATGTTACAACCAAAAATGTAAATGTATTTTATTGGGATTTAATAATAATTCAGGGAAATAAATACCTGAAAAGTGTGGCGTGCATTTGTATGGCGCCCTCCTAAGTCAATATTTTGTAGAACCACCTTTCACTGCAATTACAGCTGCAAGTCTTTTTGGGGATGTCTCTACCAGCTTTGCACATCTAGAGAGTGACATTTTTGCCCATTCTTCTTTGCAACATAGCTCAAGCTCTGTCAGATTGGACGGAGAGTGTCTGTGAACAGCAATTTTCAAGTCTTGCAACAGATTGGATTGGATTTAGGTCTGGACTTTGACTGGGCCATTCTAACATACAGTATGAATATGCTTTAAACAAATCCATTCCATTGTAGCTCTGGCTGTATGTTAGGGTCGTTGTCCTGCTGGAAGGTGAACCTCGGCCCCAGTCTCAAGTCTTTTGCAGACTCTAAGGCCGCGTACACACGACCGGTCCAAACCGATGAAAACGGACTGAAGTTCAGTTTCATCGGTCCAAACCGACCGTGTGTACGGCCCATCGGTCTGTTGTCCTTCGGACAAAAATTAGAGAACTTGCTTTAAAATCGAACAGATGGATGGCTGACCATCGGTCAAAACCGATGGTTAGTACACAAAAGCATCGGTTCAAAACCCGCGCATTCTCAGAATCAAGTCGGCGCATGCTTAGAAGCATTGAACTTCGTTTTTTCAGCACGTTGTGTGTTTTACGTCACCGCGTTCTGACCCGATCGGTTTTTGAACTGATGGTGTGTACGCACATCAGACCATCAGTCTGCGTCAGCGGTGAACCGATGAAAACGGTCCGTCGGACCATTCTCATCGGATGGACCAGTCGTGTGTACGCGGCCTAACAGGTTTTCTTCTAAGGTCAGTAGTATGTAGGGCAGAGTACAAAGGTTAGTAGTATATAGGATAGAGTACAAAGGTCAGTAGTGTGTAAGGCAGAGTACAAAGGTTAGTAGTATATAGGAGAGAGTACAAAGGTCAGTAGTATGTAGGGATGAGCTTCGTGTTTCGAGTCGAACCCATGTTCGACTCGAGCATCGTATGTTCGACCGTTCGTCGAAATACGAACGCTACGGGCCGTTCGTGACAAATTCGACTTGTGCGTCATGACCCATAATTCACTGCGGCATCTCAGTGCATTGCTGTCTGATGATTGGCCAAGCATGCACTATGACCCGCATGCTTGGCCAATCACAGCGCGCAAAAAACGGAGAGCCATAATTGGCCAAAGCCAGGGTGACTTTGGCCAATTATGGCTCAGGGGGTTTAGTACACGCCCCACACTATAAAAGGCCGCCTGCAGGTCGGCCTTGTGTAGTGTGTTGCGGCGGTGGTTAAAGACAGACAGAGAGAGAGAGACAGTGTCATTTTTTCTAGGTAGACAGAGCAGGCAGGCTAGTCAGTTAAAGTTACAGTGTGTAGAGGATATATATGCAACCCAGGTGTTGTACATATATTTATACACTGTGTAGTTTAGCTAGATCAGCCATTCCTAATTTACTGGCAGGCAGGTGATTGTGCTAGCTGCAGTATTCTCACATAGTTCATTGCCTGTGTCCTCTGCAGTGTGCACCATAAAGCTATGTGGTGTGTGTACTGCCTTTGTCCTCTGTAGTTTGCACCTAAAGCTACTTGGTGTGTACTGCCCGTGTCCTCTGTAGTTTGCACCTAAAGCTACTTGGTGTGTAGTGCCCGTGTCTCGGCCCCAGTCTCAAGTCTTTTGCAGACTCTAAGGCCGCGTACACACAACCGGTCCAAACCGATGAAAACGGACTGAAGTTCAGTTTCATCGGTCCAAACCGACCGTGTGTGCGGCCCATCGGTCTGTTGTCCTTCGGACAAAAATGAGAGAACGTGCTTTAAAATAGAACCGATGGATGGCTGACCATCGGTCAAAACCGATGGTTAGTACACAAAAGCATCGGTTCAAAACCCGCGCATGCTCAGAATCAAGTCGACGCATGCTTGGAAGCATTAAACTTCGTTTTTTTTCAGCACGTCGTGTGTTTTACGTCACCGCGTTCTGACCCAATCGGTTTTTGAACTGATGGTGTGGACGCACATCAGACCATCAGTCTGCTTCAGACTCGGATGGACCAGTCGTGTGTACGCGGCCTAACAGGTTTTCTTCTAAGATTGCCCTGTATTTGGCTCCATCCATCTTCCCATCAGCTCTGACCAACTTCCCTGTCCCTGCTGAAGAAAAGCATCCCCACAACATGATGCTGCCGCCACCATGTTTCACTGTGGGGATGCTGTGTTCAGGTGATGTGCAATGTTAGATTTCCGCCACACAGCGTTTTGCTTTTAGGCCAAAACGTTACATTTTGGTCTCATCTGACCAGAGCACCTTCTTCCACATGTTTGCTGTGTCCCCCACATGGCTTCTCGTGAACTGCAAACAAGACTTCTTATGGCTTTCTTTCAACAATGTCTTTCTTCTTGCCACTCTTCCATAAAGTGCAGATTTAGTGGAGTGCACGATTAATAGTTATCCTGTGGACAGATTCTCCCACCTGAGCTGTGGATCTCTGCAGCTCCTCCAGAGTTACCATTGGCCTCTTGGCTGCTTCTCTGATTAATGCATTCCTTGACTGGCCTGTCAGTTTAGGTGGACGGTCATGTCTTGGTAGGTTTGCAGTTATGCCATACTCTTTCCATTTTCAGTAGTATGTAGGGCAGAGTACAAAGTTAGTCGTTTATAGGATAGAGTACAAAGGTCAGTATTATGTAGGGCAGAGTACAAAGGTTAGTAGTATGTAGGGCAGAGTACAGTAGTATGTAGGGCAGGGTACAAAGGTTAGTAGTATATAGGATAGAGTACAAAGGTCAGTAGTATGTAGGGCAGAGTACAAAGGTTAGTAGTATGTAGGGCAGAGTACAAAGGTCAGTAGTATGTAGGGCAGAGTACAAAGGTTAGTCGTATATAGGATAGAGTACAAAGGTCAGTAGTCTGTAAGGCAGAGTACAAAGGTTAGTAGTATATAGGATAGAGTACAAAGGTCAGTAGTATGTAGGGATGAGCTTCGTGTTCGAGTCGAACCCATGTTCCACTCGAACATCGTATGTTCGACCGTTCATCGAATGACGAACGCTACGGGCCGTTCGTGACAAATTCGACTGGCGCGTCATGACCCATAATTCACTGCGGCAGTGCATTGCTGTCTGATGATTGGCCAAGCATGCACTATGACCCGCATGCTTGGCCAATCACAGCGCGCAAAAAACGGAGAGCCATAATTGGCCAAAGCCAGGGTGACTTTGGCCAATTATGGCTCAGGGGGTTTAGTACACGCCCCACACTATAAAAGACCGCCTGCAGGTCGGCCTTGTGTAGTGTGTTGTGGCGGTGGTTAAAGACAGAGAGAGAGAGAGAGACAGTGTAATTTTTTCTAGGTAGACAGAGCAGGCAGGCTAGTCAGTTAAAGTTACAGGGCCAGATTCACGTACCTCGGCGCATCATTAGGCGGGCGTAGCGCATCGCAGTTACACTACGCCGTCAAAACTTCGAGAGGCAAGGAGCCTATTCATCAAGCAAATGCACGCCGCGCTGCGCCATCGTAACTTAAATTGGACGGCGTAACCCGACGTAATTCAAAGTGGGAAGGAGGTGGGCGTGATCCATTTAAATGAAGCGTGACCCCATGCAAATGAATGGCCGAACGAACGGCGCATCTGCCGTCACGTGATAGCATGTTCCGCGTCCCACTGCGCATGCGCAGAACTTTGCCTATCGTATCCCCCGAGATAAACCGGCCCACCGCTGACGCCCCAGGGTATGAAGACGCCCAGACATGCGCCCGTCCAGCGCAAAAGTAGACCAGCAGGTTTGGTTGGTTTGGTGTGGGTTTTTGTGCTGTTATTTTTGACAAAAACATGGCTGAAGCAGCAGCTGCTAAAGAAAGGAGGCTAAAAAATGTCACCAGACAGGAGAGGGCAATAATAATCGATGCCATGGTAAGGCACAATAAGTACCTCCATGGTTCAGAAAGTGGCTCTACCAGCATGGTCCGGAAGGATCAGATCCTTGCGGAGATTGCAGCAGAGGTCAATGCCCTTGGCCATGAAGAACGGACCCCTGAAAAAATAGCCAAAAAAATAAATGACCTGCAGCGCCTTGTGAAGGAGAAGGTGGCCAAGATTAAGAGGCACAGAAGGGGCACTGGAGGTGGACCAGCCCTGAATCTATCGCTCACACCTGATGAGGAGGTCATTGCCAGGTGTTTGGAGAAGGAGCAGGTGGAGGGCCTGGAGGGATATGATTCGGTTGCTCAGCCCTTGAGGACAGGTGAGTGTGTTTTATCTGGTGTGTAGCATGTGTGTGGGGGGGGGGGGATATGTGACAAGTGTGTGGGTCCTCCAACATGTGAATGTTTTGTGTCATCCACAGATGTGCAGGATGAAGCGGGCCCATCCTCGGCTGCTGGGCAACCAACCCCATCCCAAGTGGACAGTGTCCATACCTCTCCTTTAGAGGAAGTCGAGGAGGAGCACGGGGACCTGGAGGATGGCATTTTCCTGGGGGATGAGACCACCATCGCAGGAACCTCCCATACCACCACCTCCATAGGGGATAGCCCCCCAAGGGCGTCCAATTTCAGGGGAACCCCCCCCAAGGCCCTCCTCCAATGTGGGAACCCCCCCAAGGGCCTCCACCCTTTTGGGAAGCCCCCCAAGGGCCTCCACCCTTTTGGGAAGCCCCCCAAGGGCCTCCACCCTTTTGGGAAGCCCCTCCTCCATAAGGGAAGTACCCCCAAGGGCCTCCCCATATAGTCGGCCCCAAGCCACACCTGCACCCAGCAAGGCTTCTAGGAAGTCGAGGGGTGATACAGAGACCCTAGAAGCCTCTTTATTGAGGGACCAGGCCAGGCAGACCCAGCATTTCGGTTCGGTGGCATCCGACATGCACCGGGTGGCAGCCAGCCTGGCCTCCATGCAGCAGACCCAGGCTGCTTACACTGCCGCCATCGTCGAAAATGTGCAGGAGGTCAGTGTTAATAGCAGTGCACTGGTGACCTGCGTGAGGGACCTGGAGGTCACAAATACAGGCCTTGTGTCAGAAGTAAGGAGCCTGGCAGTGGCCATACAGGCCAATACAGCAGCCATTGAGGCGGTGGGGACTCAGACCAATGCGGTCCTCACCCGCATAGCCGTGGCTTTAGAGGGAATCCAGGCAGCCAGGGAGAGACCGGGGGATGTTCCTCCTCCCAATGACCCACCCCCCCCACCCGCGGCTGCCACCAGGCAACAGAGGGCCAGGAGCCTTGGCACTAGGCGTAGTCCGCGTCAGGCCACATGAGTGCCAGTTTATTTTTTGTTTTCAAGTACTCGATATGAGTATTATTTTTAGTTGTATACTCATGATATGAGTGTTATTATTTAATTTGAAACTCGATATGAGTATTATTTTTATTTTGGGGTAAATAATATACAGCAAAATAATTGGAGCCTTGACGTGGCGTTGCTGCTCCCTAGTACCGTGTGCTGTACTTCGGTCTAATCCAATTTAATGTGGTTGTTGGGGGAGGGGTGTGCATAGGGACCACAGTAGTGTGCATGCATGCATTCTCATTGTGACATGTTTCATGTGTGTGTTGAACGTGAAAATAAGCCTTCCACGAGGCATCTCCTGACTGCTCTTCCCTCAGCAGACGGGGTAGCCTCGGTTCGGGGGGGAATGTCTGGTTCGGGGGTCAGGTCATGACGTAGGTCAATCTGCAGGTCCCTTCTCATGGCGAAGTTGTGCAGAATGCAACATGCACCGATGATCTGGCATACAAAGTCTGGGGAATACAACAGGGTACCCCCAGACTTATCCAGGCATCGGAAACGTGACTTCAGTAGCCCAAATGTGCGTTCCACCACTCCACGGGTACGTATGTGAGCCTCATTATATCTTCTCTCTCCTGGGGTTTGGGGGTTCCGGAATGGAGTCATTAGATGGGGTCCAAGTGCATATGCAGAGTCACCTGGAAGGGAAAAGACAGAAGGATGTTAGTTGTGCATGTGTCCCTCGTGATGTCTGCATCATGGGGGGGACAGTCATACCTGATACCCATGTCACTCACCAACCAGCCAGCTGTCCCCATACACATTCTGTTCAAATTGTCTTGGGATGTCGCTTTGACGGTAGATGAAGATGTCATGGCTGGCCCCTGGGTGTTTGGCACGGACGTGCCATATGAGGTATTGGGCATCGGCTATCACCTGTACATTAATGGAATGCCAATGCTTCCTATTTCGGTACATGTGCTCTGCGTCATGGGGGGGCTGTAGTGCCACATGGGTGCAATCAATTGCCCGATGGTGCGTGGGAATCTGGCAATTTTGTAGAAATCTGTCCTTGCCTTCGCCTGCTGGACCTCCTGGGTGGGTCTGACAATGCGGTGGGACATGCGTCTCAGGATTGCGGGGACAACCTGGTGCACACATCTGCTCATGGTGGATTGTGACATCCCAGCCAAATTTCCACTTGTTCTTTGAAAAGATCCAGTGGCCAGGAAATGCAGGGTTGCCAGGACCTTGAGCAGTGGCGGCACTGCTTGTGAGCGATGTGTTGGGCTGGTGAGGTCATCCTGCAGGGTTCTGACTATTTCCAGGATGGCTTCAGTGTCAAATCTGAACAAGCGATACACCTCCGATTCACCCATGGCAAAGAGGTCCATGTGCTCTCGGTATACCCTCTCCTGTGCCCTCATCCTCCTCCTACGTGCCCGTAGACGCAGTAGTGCTATGACCAAGGCTGCCCCTGGCATGTTGGCACACAGATGTGTTGTCCTGCAAGTGTTGTTGCTCAGCTCCTCTGTCACGCTGCTGCTGTTGCTGCTCTCCAGCTGACCTGTGCAAGTCTATTGCAAAGTTACCCCTGCTTTTATGAGGAGTAACTTTAGACCGGGCGTGCAGCTTACGCGCACCGCGCGTAGCCTATGCCGGACAATCGTATGCATGTGAATCGGCATTTCTCCCTCATTTGCATAATTGAATAGGAAATCAATGGGAACAAAAGATGCGCCCAGCCTAAATATGCGCCTAAGTTCAGCTGGCGGAGGACAGTTACGTTGGACGGGTGAAGCCAATTTTCATGCGTATCTGCTTCTGTGGGTACGGCGCATAGATACGATGGCGCACATTTACGCCACGCATCTCGAGATACACCGTCGTATCTCTTTGTGAATCTGGCCCACAGTGTGTAGAGGATATATATGCAACCCAGGTGTTGTACATATATTTATACACTGTATAGTTTAGCTAGATCAGCTATTCCTAATTTACTGGCAGGCAGGTGATTGTGCTAGCTGCAGTATTCTCACATAGTTTATTGCCTGTGTCCTCTGCAGTGTGCACCATAAAGCTACGTGGTGTGTGTACTGCCTTTGTCCTCTGTAGTTTGCACCTAAAGCTACTTGGTGTGTACTGCCCGTGTCCTCTGTAGTTTGCACCTAAATCTACTTGGTGTGTACTGCCCGTGTCTCGGCCCCAGTCTCAAGTCTTTTGCAGACTCTAAGGCCGCGTACACACGACCGGTCCAAACCGAGGAAAACTGACTGAAGTTCAGTTTCATCGGTCCAAACCGACCGGTCTGTTGTCCTTCAGACAAAAATTAGAGAACTTGCTTTAAAATAGAACTGATGGATGGCTGACCATCGGTCAAAACCGATGGTTAGTACACAAAAGCATTGGTTCAAAACCCGCGCATGCTCAGAATCAAGTCGACGCATGCTTGGAAGCATTAAACTTCGTTTTTTTCAGCACGTCGTGTGTTTTACATCACCGCGTTCTGACCCGATCGATTTTTGAACTGATGGTGTGGACGCACATCAGACCATCAGTCTGCTTCAGCGGTGAACCGATGAAAACGGTCCGTCGGACCATTCTCATCGGATGGACCAGTCGTGTGTACGTGGCCTAACAGGTTTTCTTCTAAGATTGCCCTGTATTTGGCTCCATCCATCTTCCCATCAGCTCTGACCAACTTCCCTGTCCCTGCTGAAGAAAAGCATCCCCACAACATGATGCTGCCACCACCATGTTTCACTCTGGGGATGCTG
Source organism: Rana temporaria (assembly GCF_905171775.1). Lineage (NCBI taxonomy): Eukaryota > Metazoa > Chordata > Amphibia > Anura > Ranidae > Rana > Rana temporaria. Next base: position 33,988,244 of record NC_053492.1, on the reverse strand, counting down.
TGTTCAGGTGATGTGCAGTGTTAGTTTTCCACCACACAGCGTTTTGCTTTTAGGCCAAAACGTTACATTTTGGTCTCATCTGACCAGAGCACCTTCTTCCATATGTTTGCTGTGTCCCCCACATGGCTTCTTGTGAACTGCAAACAAGACTTCTTATGGCTTTCTTTCAACAATGTCTTTCTTCTTGCCACTCTTCCATAAAGTGCAGATTTGGTGGAGTGCACGATTAATAGTTATCCTGTGGACAGATTCTCCCACCTGAGCTGTGGATCTCTGCAGCTCCTCCAGAGTTACCATTGGCCTCTTGGCTGCTACTCTGATTAATGCATTCCTTGCCTGGCCTGTCAGTTTAGGTGGACGGTCATGTCTTGGTAGGTTTGCAGTTATGCCTCACTCTTTCCATTTTCAGTAGTATGTAGGGCAGAGTACAAAGTTAGTAGTTTATAGGATAGAGTACAAAGGTCAGTATTATGTAGGGCAGAGTACAAAGGTTAGTAGTATGTAGGGCAGAGTACAGTAGTATGTAGGGCAGGGTACAAAGATTAGTAGTATATCGGATAGAGTACAAAGGTCAGTAGTATGTAGGGCAGAGTACAAAGGTTAGTAGTATGTAGGGCAGAGTACAAAGGTCAGTAGTATGTAGGGCAGAGTACAAAGGTTAGTAGTATATAGGATAGAGTACAAAGGTCAGTAGTGTGTAAGGCAGAGTACAAAGGTTAGTAGTATATAGGATAGAGTACAAAGGTCAGTAGTATGTAGGGATGAGCTTCGTGTTCGAGTCGAACCCATGTTCCACTCGAACATCGTATGTTCGACCGTTCATCGAATGACGAACGCTACGGGCCGTTCGTGACAAATTCGACTGGCGCGTCATGACCCATAATTCACTGCGGCAGTGCATTGCTGTCTGATGATTGGCCAAGCATGCACTATGACCCGCATGCTTGGCCAATCACAGCGCGCAAAAAACGGAGAGCCATAATTGGCCAAAGCCAGGGTGACTTTGGCCAATTATGGCTCAGGGGGTTTAGTACACGCCCCACGCTATAAAAGACCGCCTGCAGGTCGGCCTTGTGTAGTGTGTTGCGGCGGTGGTTAAAGACAGACAGAGAGAGAGAGAGAGACAGTGTCATTTTTTCTAGGTAGACAGAGCAGGCAGGCTATTCCTAATTTACTGGCAAGCAGGTTATTGTGCTAGCTGCAGTATTCTCACATAGTTTATTGCCTGTGTCCTCTAAAGTATGCACCATAAAGCTACGTGTTGTGTGTACTGCCTTTGTCCTCTGTAGTTTGCACCTAAAGCTACTTGGTGTGTACTGCTGTGTCCTCTGTAGTTTGCACCTAAAGCTACTTGGTGTGTACTGCCCGTGTGCTCTGCAGTTTGCACCTAAAGCTACGTAGTGTGTGTACTGCCTTTGTCCTCTGCAGTTTGCACCTAAAGCTACTTGGTGTGCACTGCCCGTGTCCTCTATAGTTTGCATCTAAAGCTACTTGGTGTGTACTGCACGTGTCCTCTGTAGTTTGCACCTAAAGCTACTTGGTGTGTACTGCCCGTGTCCTCTGTAGTTTGCACCTAAAGCCACTTGGTGTGTACTGCCTTTGTCCTCTGCAGTTTGCACCTAAAGCTACTTGGTGTGTACTGCCCGTGTCCTCTGTAGTTTGCACCTAAAGCTACTTGGTGTGTACTGCCCGTGTCCTCTGTAGTTTGCACCTAAAGCTACTTGGTGTGTACTGCCCGTGTCCTCTGCAGTTTGCACCTAAAGCTACTTGGTGTGTACTGCCTGTGTCCTCTGCAGTTTGCACCTAAAGCTACGAGGTGTGTGTACTGCTTTTGTCCTCTGCAGGCCATTAGTATGTCTGGAAGGACAACAAGGAGAGGCAGAGAGTCACAAGGGCAAGCAGGCTCTGCGTCTAGAGACAACAGTGCTGGTCGTGGACACGGTGCATCCTCATCGGCACGTGGCCGTTGGACACGCTCGTCCTTGTTTTCGGCAGCTGGCCGTGTTGAGCCGCAACATGCCGAAGACTTGGTAGAGTGGATGACCAAGCCGTCCTAATCCTCCTCATCCTCTCTCACCCAGGCTCAGGGTACTTTGTCTGGCAAAGCAGCTGCCAAGGCGTCCTCTTCCCTCTGCTCAATGGCATCAGTCACTCCTTCCCTAGCCCCACCATGTCCTCCTGAGGAGTCCCCCGAACTGTTTGACCATAGTGTTGGGTACATGCTGCATGAGGATGCGCAGCGTGTTGAAGGCTCCGAGGATGGTACACAGATAGAGGAAGGCAGTAACATGAGGCCAGAGAGAGGGGATGCCCAAGAAGGACAGCAATCTGGCAGTCATGTTCCCTCAGCTGCAGCATACTGCCAGGTTTTCCACAGTGATGAGGAGGGAGGGGATGATAAGGTCACTGACTCTACGTGGGTGCCTGATAGGAGAGAGGAGGAGGAGGAGGCACAGGCACATCTCCAACGAGGCAGGATGCCCTCCAGGGGCCAGCTTAAGGGCAGCACACCGACCGCATCATAATGCAGAGCTACGCATATGCAGGGCGCTGCTGTGTCTCAGCGTTATTCCAAAAGTTCTTTGGTGTGGGCCTTCTTTGAGACGAGTGCATCAGATCGCACCGCTGCTATTTGCAACATATGTCTCAAGCGTATCTCGCGTGGCCAAAACATCACCCGCTTGGGCACCACATGCTTGACCAGACACATGTCGACCTGCCATGCAGTTCATTGGCAAGCATACCTCAAAGACCCACACCAAAGAACAAAGCGGCCTCCCCTTGCCCCTCATCAGCTGGGATCTCCAACCCCACTATACCCTCAGTTCTCTCTGAAGCCTGCACTGATAGGACTGAAGGTGTAGAATTAGGTGTGTCACAGCCTAGTACATGCGGGCAATCTACTATCGGTACACTGATGGCAGATTGTACCAGGCAAATTTCCCTGCCCCAGCTGCTGCAGCGCCGAAAGAAGTTCTCTCCCAGCCATCCACATGCCCAGCGGGTGGAATGCTAGCTTAGCTAAATTGCTAGCACTTCAACAGCTGCCTTTTCAGTTGGTAGATTCTGCCCCCTTCCGTGAGTTTGTGGAATGTGCGGTACCTCAGTAGCAAGTTCCCAAACGAATAATGGACAGGGCCCTTGAGGCAGAACAGAGGGAGGAAGAGGAGGACTTCCTTACCTCTCAAGGCCCCCTTTATCCAGACAGTGTTCCTGCTTGCCCGCCTATCACAAAGAAAGAGGAGGAGGAGGAGGAGGAGGAGGAGGATTGTGTCAGCATGGAGGTGGAGCCTAGCACTCAGCATCAGCAGCAGTCTTCCAGGGATCAATTACAGTCCAAAGGAACCCATGGACTTGTACGTGGCTGGGATGAGGTGGCTGCGGATCATGTAGTCCTCAGTGACCCAGAGGACTCCGCACCGAATGCTTTAGCAAACCTACGTTGTATGGCCTTCCTGATCTTGCAAAGCCTGCGGAAGTATCCTTGTATCCATGCTATCAAGGAGAGGGATCATTACTGGCTGGCAACTCTCCTTGATCCACGTAACAAAAATAAGGTTACGGACCTTATCTTGCCGGCGCAGAGGGAGCCGAAGATGAAACATCTTCGGGAGGCCTTGCAGAAAGGTCTGCGCAACGCGTTCCCAGAGACTGGGGGGTTACAAAATCAAGGTACTGGGTCTTGAGGATGGATCACTGGCCAGAGCTTGCACAGTACGCAATTGAGCTACTGGCTTGTCCTGCATCCAAGCGTTCTTTCAGAACGCACATTCAGTGCTGCTGGAGGCTTTGTAACCGATCACAGGGTGCGCCTCTCCACCGACTCAGTCGATCGACTGACCTTCATAAAAATGAATCAGGCTTGGATCACCACCAGCTACCAAGCACCTGATGCTGATGTAACTGAATAATTTTTTTTGAAATGTCAGATCCCTTCAAGACCTATGCCTATGCTGATGCTGAGTGACTATCCTGTTATGCTGAGTGACTATCCTTTTCCTCCTCAATGATCATGCTGATAGCTTGTAGGAACATTTTTGGTTCTGGGCACAGCCACCAGTGGCTAAGGCCCAATTTTTTTGCCCCTGTTTAACAGGGGTGTGTAATTACAATTTTTGATGCAATACTTTGCAGCAGGCTCATTCCTGCGCTCCAACTAGAGTATCTGTGAGGGGTTTCAGTGTTGTGGCACCAGCACCAGTGCCTAAGGCCCAATTTGTAATTAAAATTTTTGATGCAATACTTTGCAGCGGGCTCATTCCTGTGCTCCAACTAGAGTATCTGTGAGGGGTTGCAGTGTTGTGGCACGAGCACCAGTGCCTAAGGCCCAATTTGTAATTAAAAATGTTGATGCAATACTTTGCAGCGGGCTCATTCCTGCGCTCCAACTAGAGTATCTGTAAGGGGTTGCAGTGTTGTGGCACCAGCACCAGTGCCTAAGGCCCAATTTTTCTGCCCCTGTTTAACAGGGGCGTGTAATTACAATTTTTGATGCAATACTTTGCAGCAGGCTCATTCCTGCGCTCCAACTAGAGTATCTGTGAGGGGTTTCAGTGTTGTGGCACAAGCGCCTAAGGCCCAATTTGTATGCCCCTGTTTAACAGGGGCGTGTAATTACAATTTTTGATGCAATACTTTGCAGCGGGCTCATTCCTGCGCTCCAACTAGAGTATCTGTGAGGGGTTGCAGTGTTGTGGCACCAGCACCACCACCACCAACAAAGGCCCAATTTTTCTGCCCCTGTTCAACAGGAGCATGTAATTACAATTCTTGATCTATTATTTCACAGCAGGGCCCATCAAGAGTAACTGTGAAGGCTTACAGAGTTGTGGCACCAGCGCCAGCACCAAAGGCCCAATTTTTCTACCACTGTTCAACAATGGAATGTAATTACAATGCTTGATATAATAGTTCACACAGCAGGGCGTTCCAGCGCCCACCAAGACTAACTGTGAGGGCTTACAGTGTTGTGGCAACACCAACACCTAGAGCCGAAATTTCTGCAGAGTATATACGGCAGGCACCTACTTTCAAACATCCAACTTACAAACAACTCCTACTTGCAAACGGAGGAGACAACAGGAAGTGAGAGGAAATCTACCCCTAGGAAGGGAAATTCTCTTCTGTAAGAGGTGTCTCCTGTCCACTGATGCTTTATCACCAATCCTTGTTTCATTAAAAAACACAAATTTTCAAAACATCATTTGTCATTGGGACAGAAAGTGAATTGCAATCTTCTGAACAGATGCACACAGACAGCAAAACAAATGTTTACAGATGTGATAGCCCTTCTATATGTTTTCAGAAAAGCTTAAAAATAGATTTTATGGCTGGAGCTACACTTTAAAAAAGTACCAGTTCAAAATTACAAACAGGTTCTACTTAACAACAAACCTACAGTGCCTGTCTTGTTTGCACCGCCTGTATAATGCTGTTCAAAGTATATAGGGCCAAAGGGGCTTGTAATGACCTGGGGGAGTGGGGGGAAAGCCATGCTATTTTTCTAAATGATTTTCATCCATATTGCAGGGACCAGACATTACATTAAAGCCGCAAGCAGTTTTAAATGACTTTTTTCTTATAGCAATCTCATTTTGTGCAGGGACAGTTATAAACACGTGCCACCTCACAGGCATACTATAGACACCCTGCAGGTACGATATTTAAAGGATTTTTTTTTCACTTTAAGCATAATTAAAATCAGTACAAAGGTTAGTAGTATATAGGATAGAGTACAAGGGTCAGTAGTATGTAGGGCAGAGTACAAAAGTTAGTAGTATATAGGATAGAGTACAAAGGTCAGTAGTATGTAGGGCAGAGTACAAAGGTTAGTAGTATATAGGATAGAGTACACAGGTCAGTAGTATGTAGGGCAGAGTACAAAGGTTAGTAGTATATAGGATAGAGTACAAAGGTCAGTAGTATGTAGGGCAGAGTACAAAGGTTAGTAGTATATAGGATAGAGTACAAAGGTCAGTAGTAAGGAAGAGCCAACTGTACCAAGGTTCTTTTCCAAGCAGGTTTGGCAGACATGACTGAAGTTAGGATCCCGAATCCAAACCTCATTGAAGTCAATGGGAGTCAAATGTTAGAAAACCATAATGGCCTTTTTCAGATCTAATAGGCAGGTGGATGCCAAATAAAGACTGCGGAAAGCTGGACAGTAGCCTGTGAGACATGTACCAAGAATAAAAAATATATATTGTTCAGTTTTTAGTACATAAAGGAGGGTTATAAACCCTGTGAGTTTTTTTGAGTTTTTTTCACCATTTGTGTCCATTATTGAGATTTATCTTCACCTCCTATTCTAACAGGAAGTGAGAGGAAATCCATGCAAATTAAGTACATTTCTTGCCTTCTTGCCCCCCCCCCCCCCGGTCACCAGAACTAGTGTCCCAACATTATTGAGATTTATCTTCACCTCCTATTCTAACAGGAAGTGAGAGGAAATCCATGCAAATTAAGTACATTTCTTGCCTTCTTGCCCCCCCCCCCCCGGTCACCAGAACTTGTGTCCCTATTGAATTATTTCCCCTCTATAGCTTTCTGGGGACAACCCAAAATATGGAATTTTCTTTTACTTTCACTTTTAATGAAAATTGGTAAACAGGACAACTAGAGAGGGTGAATCTCCATTATGGGGGCACAGACAGCAATAAAAACTGACACATAATCTAATCCATTGCCCCTCTATCCAAAACTAAAAACAAATTTTGTGACTGTGGCATGTGTTAGTAAAACCAAAAAGTCCAGTGCAGTGGGGCTGAAGATTTTTTTGACGTCAGCGTGAAGGGGTAAAATCCAGTAATACACCGTCTCACCCTGCTCTGCACATGCTCAGTTGCTATCCATTTTTAGGCACTACCGAATTTGTAGAGGCCAATCTGCTGCAAGCCTTCCAGGCTTTGGTGGCCTAGCAGGGACTCTATGAACCCACTCTATTGCAAACATAGAAGAAAAAGAGTCTTTACCAAAGGTAGTAGTAGACCAGCTTTCTATAAAAGCGACAGTATTTTTCCCCTTCATTTTCTCTGGGATACCTACTGCCTGAACATTATTGTGTCTAAGCCTTTTTTCTATATCTTCTAAATGGGCCACATGGCCTGAAGGGAGAGACTGCACATGATGAAGCTAACGCTGTAATGGTGCCACCTCATCTTCCACATTACTCATCCGGTCCTTCAAGGCCGCTGTAGGATTTCGCAATTTCTGCATATCTTGTCTGACCAAATTAAGCTCTATCTTCACCCCTTTTATCTCAGATGTTAAGGCAGTGAGAGCTGTGTTGCAGGATGTGACTGTAGCAAAAATGTCCCTGAGTGCAGGAGCAGGCATGTCTTGGCCTTCAGTGTCAATGACTACAGGGGCTGGTGTGCTCATTGTGTCCCACATAGGTGCTTTAGCCGAGTCATCAGGCCAGACAGTCTCCAGGCCATCCAGCAAAGATTCTGGGCCAGCAGGCTCCAGAGAGTAAGAGAGGCAGCCTTGGGATGGTTGTCTTTTCCAGGGGTTTTCACAAACAACTTTAGAGCAGCCTCTCTGGCAGAGTGCAGGGAAAGGCTGCCATCTTGTTCTGCATGGTTCCCTGCTTCCTGGAGATCTTTACCCTGCCGAGACATGTCTTTGCAAGAAGCACAGATACCGGGTGGTAGGGTATACCGTGGGGAACACAGCCAGCCAAGAGAGAGCCAGAGTTATCAGGAAAAATTGATCTTTGGTGGAGGGAACACAACACAACGATTTGCAAGCCCCCCTTTCTTCTGCAGAGACTGCAAGCCAGGCCTTTGCGTCCAACATCAGTGCCTGACCTCACAAATGCGTTTCTGGAAGAATGATTAAACATTCCCATAGACACTCTCCTAAACCTTGTGGACAGCCTTCCCAGAAGAGTTGAAGCTGTTATAGCTGTAAAGGGTGGGCCAACTCAATATTGACTAAGACTAAGACTGGGATGCCATTAAAGTTCATGTGCGTGTAAAGGCAGGTGTCCCAATACGTTTGACAATATATATATATTTATTGTTTGCTGGTGGAGGGCGTACAGTCCTGGTTTGAAGCATGTGTCCACGTTTCAGGCAGACTGAAACCTGGACACATTATTCAGACTGGGTTGTGGCTCCCCAGGTAACCAAGATAGTCACACACAAATCTGCAGCCATCCGGGAGCTATGGGCAGCTGTCTGGGGGCAGGTTCGACATCACTAGGGGGCAGGGTGATGATGTCAGCAAGAGCAATTTAGCCACACCCACTCTTTGCTGTGGCACGCTATGTGCACCGCATTACTACTCTCTTTGGGGCACCCAAAGGTGTCCCAGGCCGCTAAAGTGTTTGGCTTGAATAAAGCTGGCAACTCTAGCACTTGTAGGGCTGTGAAAATATCAGGACTGGATACAAAACTACAAAACCTTTGGCAGGAAAAACAGCTCCTATGTATTTAATCGTTCTATTTATCTGTTTGTTTGGAGTTCAACTTGAAAGTAAATCTTATAATCCTCTTTTTTTCTCTTTATATTGTTGATTTGCTGACCAAAAATGTTTCCTTCTAGCACCAGCATTTGTCTGCCCCGTTTGCGTTATTTCCTTATTGTATTTACTCAGATACTGAATTGTAAAGAAACAGGGAAATGTTTGCATACCGCTATTTGCAAAGTAAATAAAAAAATTATGTAGAGACACAATATCCATCGACCCCTATCATTTATGCTGAACAGTCTACTTACACACTGGTTATTGCTTTGTTCCATCCAAAAAAAAGAGGGAGGGAAGGGGGTATCTGTATCTGTGGCATGAAAGCAGGGCCGGACTTACCATTGGGCTTGACTGGGCTCAAGCCCATGGGCCCCGCCCAATAGGGGGCCCCCAGGGCCCCGGACGGCAACCCCCCTTTTTTTATTTTTTTTAATAAAAAAAAATGTTTTTATATATATATATATATATATATATATATTATTATTATTATTATTATTATTATTATTAAAGGGCCCAGGGGTCTCCAGGGCCCCCGGATGGCAACCCACCTTTTTTTTTTTTTATAAAAAAATTAAAAAATTTTTTATATATATATTTTTTTTATTAAAGGGCTCAGAGGTCCCCATGTGGCAACCCCCCCCTTTTTTTTTTATATAAATATTTATTTTTTTATTTTTGTTTATATTTTTTATGTTTTATTAAAAGGCCCAGAGGTCCCCGGGGGGCCCAGAGGCAACCTCCCTTTTTTATGTATTTTTTTATAAATGTTTATTTTTTAAATTTTTTTATTAAAGGGCCCAGAGGTTTATTTTTTCTTTTTATTAAAGGAAGGGCCCAGAGGTCCCCAGGGCCCCAGATGGCTACCCCCCTTTTTATATATATATATATATATATATATATATATATATATATATTTTTTTTTTATTTATTTCTTCTTTTTTTTGTAAAGGCCCCCCCCCCCGCTTCTCAATTTGCGGCAGCCCCCGCTTCTCAATTTCAGGCGGTTCTCTGCTCCAGGGGGCCCATGCCTTAAGCTGTATAAGGGGCCCCAAAATTCCTGATGGCGGCCCTGCGCATACCTCCCAACACGCACGGATTCTGCGGGACTTTCCCACACAGACAGCTTCTTCCCGCAGTCCCGCAAAAGGGTTAATTTTCCTGCATTTCAAGAGGAGGCAGCACGGAAGCAGGAGGAACCGGAGCGGTGTGTGGAGGACCGTGGCTGCTGAAGGGAAGAAAGCCGACAGCCGGGCTAATGACAGTCTGTGGCCCCGGCTGTTGGCACAGGTGAGAGGCACCCCCCCCCCCCCCGCTCAACAACTGCAAAACCCCTCCCCCCGCTCAACAACTTTAAAACTTTAATGCGCCCCCCGCTCAACAACTTCAATTCGCCCCCCTGCTCAACAATTTCGACCCCCCCCCCAATTCTCAGCTCCAGGGGGCCCCTTCAACACTCAAGCCCAGGGGCCCCCACCACCCTAAGTCCTGCCCTGCATGTAAGACAAAGGTATATATTCATTTACTTTGTAGATTATTAAATTATATGATTTGCTTGGAGCTATTTGCAAGATTGCAGTCTACTCATGTTGGAAAGTATGTCAAAATTTAAATATACAACTACTTAGAGATGAGGAAGTAAATTCACATTTGCACATACTCTAGTGGTACCAAATATTCTTTATCATTAGTGATCTACCGCATTTGTCAGAAACTCGACAGAACATAGAATGAACTTGCCAAAATCTCTATCACAATGTCTGCTACTGCTCTTGTTCTCATCAAATTTTTATGCGCAAAAGACCGAAGAACCTTTGAAGGATCATAGTTACGTAAGTAGAAACCACAATTCTTATTATATTCTTTCTTTCATTTTCCACTTGCTTAATGTTACCCTTTTCATGCCTAATGCCGAGTTCACACGATCTGAAAATCGTACGAAAAATTACGCTTTCGAAGCGATCGTATGATAATTGGATCGTTAGTACAGAGCTTTCAAGAGCCGATCATGACAGTTCATCCAATATTATTCTAACAGACATGAAAAAAAAATTGTACGATGCCAGATTGTACGATTTTCGTATATTAAGTATAGCTGTCGTTCGGAAATGCAATACAAATGCATTACAACACATGACATCACTTCTGAATTTTTATTCTTTCTGTTGTAAGAGAATTTTTGTCAAATTCCACGTGCGATTAGCATGTAAAAAAAACGGACGATCATTCGTCCGATAATCTCATTGTGTGTACGGGGCTTAAGCCTATTTCTGACATTTGTAGCTAGATTCAGAGAGAGTTACGCCGGCGTATCAGTAGATAGGCCATCGTAACTCTGAATCTACGCCGTCGTACATTTAAGTGTATTCTCAAATTGAGATACACTTAAATGTAGCTAAGATACGACTGCGGGCGCTGTCGTATCCTAGCTGACTATTTACGCCGGCCGCTAGGGGCGTGTACGCTGATTTACGCCTAGAATGCGTAAATCGGCGAGATACGCCTATTCACGAACGTACGCTTGCCCGTCGCAGTAAAGATATGTCGTCTACGTAAGGCGTTTTCAGGCATAAAGTTAGTCCAACAAAAAGCTGGCCTAGCCAATGTTAAGTATGGACGTTGGTCCCGCGTCGAATTTTGAAATTTTACGTCGTTTGCGTAAGTCGTCCGTGAATGGGGCTGGGCGTAATTTACGTTCACGTCGAAACCAATAAGTCTTTGGAGCATGCACACTGGGATATGTCCACGGACGGCGCATGCGCCATTCGTAAAAAACGTCAATCACGTCGGGTTACGAATCATTTGCATAAAACACGCCCACCCACTCACAATTTGAATTAGGCGCGCTTAGACCGGCACATTTACGCTACGCCGCCGTAACTTAGGACACAAGTGCTTTGTGAATACAGCACTTGCCTCTCTAACTTACGGCGGCGTAGCGTAAATACGATACGCTACGCCGGCTAAAACATACGCCGCCCTATGTATATCCAGCTATTGGTGTTTACAAGTAAAATTTTTGTATTTTTTGCTAGAAAATTACTTAGAACCCCCATTCTATATATTTTTTTTAACAGAGAATAAAATGGCGATTGTTGCAATATTTTATGTCTCACGGTATTTGTGCAGCAGTGTTTTAAACGCAACTTTTTGGGAAAAAGGACACTTTCATGAATTAAAAAAATACGAAACAGTAAAGTTGGCCCAATTTTTTTGTATAATGTGAAAGATGATTACGAGTAAATAGATACCAAACATGTCACGCTTTATAATTGCACGCATTCGTGGAATGGCGACAAACTACGGTACCTAAAAATCTCCATAGGCGACAATTACATTTTTTTTTACGGTGACCAGGTTAAAGTTACAGAGGAAGTCTAGTGCTAGAATTATTGCTCTCGCTCTGACAATCGTGCCGATACCTCACATGTGTGATTTGAATACCGTTTACATATGCGGGCGCGAGCTCGCGGGGACGGGGGCGCTTTAAAAATAAATAAATAAATACATTTTGTTTTATAAAGGACTATATTGAAGGTAAGTTTTCTCCTTTAACATCACATTCTATGTCTTTAATGTATGCTAATGTATTGTATTTCTTCCTAATTACCATGGGCCATATTCTCAGAAGAGTTACGACGGAGTATCTCAGGAAACTCCGTCGTATCTCTGTTTTTTGACCCGCGTATCTATGCGAGTAAATCCTAGAATCATTTTCGCATAGATACGCTGTAGATCGGACAGGTGTAAGTCACTTACACTGTCGGATCTTAAATGTAATTCGCCGCCGGACGCTAGGTGGCGTTTACGTTCAGGTCTCATTTGTTTATGCAAATGAGCCTGATACGCCGATTCCCGAACAAAATCACGTCGCGTAACCGTCGCTTACGTCGTTTGCGTAAGCGTAAGGTTACCCCTGCTATATGAGGGGTAACCTTACGCCAGTCCGACGTATGCCATGTTAAGTATGGCGTCGGGTCCGCGTCGTCTTTTCCCGTCGGGTACGTCGTTTACGACTTTACGTCAATGACGCACACGTCAGTGTCATTGACGTTTTCCGCCGAGAACTGGAGTATGCGCACTAGGCTATTTTTAGCCCGGCGTATGCGCAGTTTGATCGGCACGGGGGCGCGCTTAATTTAAATATAAGCCGCCCCCTTTGAATTACGTGGGGATACGCCGGGCCTTTTACACTACGCCGCCGCAAACTACGGAGCAAGTGTTTGGGGAATACAGCACTTGCTCCTGTAAGTTGGGGCGGCGTAGTGTAAATAGCTTACGCGCCGCCGCCGCAGGATCTTAGAGAATCTGGCCCCATGATTGTAATATGCTGTGAATGTCCCCTTTGTCCCCATGCATGCTGTAAGCTTTTAATGCTCCTTTTTTGTAAACATCCCTTGTGACAGCGATAGGTGGTGACAGGTACTCTTTATAGAGGGATTGGGGGTCTCAAACCCAAAATCCCTCCTTTGCACTTCAAAGTATTCAGATCACCGAAAACGGCGATTCTAAACACAGTATATTTTTTAAAATCCGGCGACATCGGCAGCGGAGTAAATCGGAAGTGACGTCGTAACGTTGCTTCCATGTTTACTTTCAGGAGACTGGAACATTTTTGCTTTGTTCCAGTCTGTGGCAGACAGCGGAAGTGCCGGATTGCGGATCGGGTCTCCCGGTAGGACGGGAGGCCTAGTCAGAGCGGTGGGAGGTGGCGGGAGGGGGGATGTCCCCTCCCGCTCCTCCGGGATAACAACCGAGCGGGTTTTAGCCACGTCGGTTGTTATCCCTGGAAAGCCGTTCACTCGTTCTAAAAACGATACCTGGATGGTGACAGGGGAGGGCGCAGCCTGTGATTGACAGGCTCAGCTCTGTTCCTCTGTGCTGTATGAAGGGAGGTGTGTCCTTTCCGTCCAATCAGCTCTCTGAGCTCTGCAGAGTCCCCTGCTTTTAAGAGCTGAGAAATCCTGTGTAAATTCTGCACTTTGAATGGATGTAGAGGAAAGATGCTTGTAGATAAACAGGTACAACTTATGATCACCTGAGGCCAGTCACTTCACTGGGTATATGTAAGGGTTTACAACAACTTTAAAACTCCATTGTATGGCACAGCCTACACTCTTAATACTGCTAATGTTAATTAATTAAGTTAATTTTAACCTGGCATTCATATTGTGCACCTAGGTGCTTTATCAGCTGCCAGCACTGAAAACTTTAATACATATAGTGTTATGTGTTCACTGGCCCTCCTTCAAATATTGCAGCTTGGGGTGATGGTTGAAGAGCCAGGGCCCAAGTAGCCAAAGTCCCATGCGGAAGCACTGTGAAAAAACCTGCTGAGCATGACTGAGAAGATTATATAAAACTCAGATTACAGGGTTTCTAAGAAAAAATATTTAGCAGCTGCATTTAAACGTTGGTCACAAACTTCTTTTATTTTTGCTTTGTAGATCAGCTCCATCTCTAAAGAAGAAAATCTCAATAAGCCACGGGATGTACGAGGAAGAGTCAAGAGAGGTGAGGAGAAAACCTTATATGGGTAATGTTGGAGAAGCAAATCAATTAATTGGAACCTGAATGGGTGGCAGGTCCATAGAGGGAAATCTCACAAAGAAAACAAATCTGTCCCACATTTGGGGAGCCTATTGATTAACCAGAGTGAGCTAAGTATCCAGATGACTACAATTCAGGACTCGGAGTACAAAAAAACAAAAAGAAAAAAAGAAAAAAAAAATAGAAAACATTTTTTTGAGAGACCTGAAGGTAAAAAAAACTTCAGGAGACCCAGGCAATAAATAGCCTGGGGTTATGGTGAGGAGCATGGCAGCCTGCAAGATCCGATGGTGAGTTATTGTCTCTTCTGAGATAGCAGTCAACAATGTTCAGTGGAAGGCAATCGGTGTAACACAGGGGTGCCCGCGGAGCCCTCTGATGTGGCCCGCGACCTCTTGCTCTGGGATGGTGGGTCGGCAAGCCCAGATCACAGGTTGCTGACCCGCCATCCCAAAGCGTCGGTGTTGTGAATGAAGCCGGCGGTAGAGGAAGCAAGCAGCTGTGGAGTGATACCAAATGATGAAGTGGTGAGAGGTTCGATTGTCACTAAAGCCAGTTCTCCAGGGAAGGATCCATCCCGTTTCATCTGGGTGGATCGGAGGGCCCATCGAGTACAGCAGGCTCTGTCTGCTCTGGATATGCAGAGTGGAGAAGTCCCTGTCATCCACCCAATCCGCTCATTGTGGCCCACGACTGGTTACCAAGTCACTTAAGTGGCCCTTGCTCGTCAAAAGGTTGGGCACCCCTGGCGTAAAAAAAAGGGAAATAATCAACTTCAAGATTATCAGGGGCGGGAAGTGCTTCAAAACAGTGTATAAGAGGTGTCGCTAAATAAAAGGGAGTGACCCATTTCCATGGGGCCACGGGCACAGCCAAACGAAACCTCCTCTGGCCATGGTAAACAAAAAAGAGAATATTGAAGAAAGAACCTCTTCACGTCGGAAATAGGGGTTGGCCCGTTGAGGAGTTGAAAAGGCCAGATATTGGCCGGGGACGTGAGCATCTTGGGGTTCGGAGCTAAAGTTCATCCTCAGGGATGGGTGGGAGACCTAGATTGTGATTGAAGGCTTCACTTTCATAAAGGTCTCAGTCTCTCAGCGAGACTTGGACCCCATCTTTAGTGGCGGATACACAAAAGGGGAACCCCCAGCGGTAGAGCACTTGATGATTCTGGAGGTGAGTAGTAACTGGGCGGAAGCTGCGCCTTTTCGCCAAAGTGATAGGGGAAATATCACTAAATATTTGGATCTTAGCTTGTTTTAAGTCAATGCGAGGTTTAAAGTTGTGTAGTAGGTAGCATAGTGCTGAATAGCAAAAAATGCTCTGGTCTTGAAACCCTTTAGAGTTCAATAGGTAAATTCAGGTAGATTGGCGCATATTTGGGCCGGCGTAACGCAACGTATATGCGCTACTCCGGCATAAGCCGGAGAGCAAAGTTGATGATTCACAAAGCACTTGCTCGCCAATGTGCGCCGGCCGAACCTAAAATTGGAGGCTTAAGCCGGTGTAAGTGTAAGTGGGTGTGAACTTATGCAAATGATTGTCTGAGCGTGGTACAGTGGCTTACGCCCGGCCTAACTTCAACTGAGCATGCGCAGTGATGTCTAAGCCGGAGCGCTTTCTTGTGCGCATGCGCGCATCTAGGTCGGCCGAACTTCCCGTTGTACGCCGGCCTATTGGCTTGCGTCGAGCGCATAAATATGCCCAGACATGCGTCCGTCCGACGCAAAATTACATCCTGCTTCCCCCCCCCCCCCTGAGCAAGGTAATTTTACCCCCGGCTTGTTTCTTTTTTTTCTGTACGATGGCTGCTCCCGTCAGCAAGAGAAAACATTTTTTTACTGCCCAGGAGAGGGCTATCATCATCTCTGGGATGGAGGAGTTTGATGAGTTCCTCCATGGTCCGGAAAGTAGAAATACCACCCGTGTCAGGAAGCAGGAGATCCTGGACACCATAGCCTCTCGGATCAATGCCCTTGGCAATGTCCCCCGCATTGGAAAGGGCATAAATAAAAAAATAAACGGCATGCGGCTTCGTGTGCGGGAGAAGCTGGCCAAAATCAATAAACACCGGACTGGCACTGGGGGTGGACCACACTGCGATGTTGAGCAGACCCCAGGAGGATGAGAGGATCGCCCGGTGTCTGCATAGGGAGCAGGTGGAGGGAGTAGAGGGGTTTGATTCCCGGCAAGAGGTCTTGAGGACAGGTAAGTGTGTTTTATATTTCCTATCTGGTGTGTAGCATGTGTGGGTGGGGGAAGGGAACATGTGACAAGTGTGTGGGTCCCCCAACATGTGACTGCTTTATGTCATCCACAGATGTGCAGGAGGGGGCGGGCACATCTGGTGTCGGTGGCCGTCCCACCACATCGTCCAAGGAGCAGCCTCATGAAGACCCCCAAGATGCTGTGGTAGTGGGGACTTTCCACACCTCTCCTCTTGAGGTGGTGTTGGATGAATCTGTGGACCTTGGCCAGATCGGTCTGATCATTGAAGAGTCCATTCTGATGGTTGGGCCCTCTAACACCTCCACCCCCATGATAGGAAGCCCCTCTGCATCACCCACCAGCAGGGGAACCACCTCAAGGGGCTCCCCATACACCCGCTCAGTCGCCTCTTCTGGCCCCAGAAAGGCGACCAGGAAAACGAGGGGTGTAGCGGTGGATGTCCAGGACCAAATTGCCCTAGATCAGAGCCAGCAGACTCAGCATATGGGGGAGATAGCTGGGCACCTCCAGAAGATGGCTGACAATGCTGGACAACTACGGGAGGCAGTGCAGGAGGTGAGCTGCAACAGCTCTGCAGTAGCCACCTGTGTGGTTGACCTGCAGGCCACCACTGCCAACCTGGTGACCAAGGTTGATTACCTTATTGAGGCTGTTAAGGCAAACACCACTGCCATACAGGAGGAGGGGAGACGGAGGCAGCGGAATGAGAGGGCTAACCTCACCCGACAGCTGAGGATGCAGGCCCAGACCAACCAGTTCCTCAGCCGGATAGCCGTTGCCTTGGAGGCCAGGCAGCCGTCACCTGCCAGGACTGGGCCACCTGGGGATGAGCCACCTCCAGATCTCCCACCCCAGGCTCCCCCCAGGCAGCTGAGGAGCCAAACAGCTGGCAGCAGGCACAGCCAGCGTAAGGCAAAATACATGCCTTTTTTTTTTGGTTTTGTGCTCAGGTAATGAGCTTGATTTTTGGTTTTGTGCACAGGTAATGAGCTTGATTTTTTGTTTTGTGCTCAGGTAATGAGCTTGATTTTTTGTTTTGTGCTCAGGTAATGAGCTTGATTTTTGAAAAAAGACTCAGGTGATGCTTTTCTTTGATTTGTGCAAGCACACAGTGAGGAGTGCTGCTACAGTGTGACTGGTGTGTGAATGGGGGGGGGGTGTCACTCCTGCTGGCATAGGGGTGTCACCCTCTGCCGTGTGAAAGGTGTATGAATGTACAGTGACATAATTGGAGCCTTGGCGTGGCGTTGCTGCTCCAAAGTCCCGTGCGGTTTACTTTGGTCTAATCCAATTCGATGAGGATGTGGGGTGTGTGTGCTAGGGACCACAGTGGTGTGCATGCATTCTACTTGTACCATGATTAATGTGTGTGTTTAACCACTTAACCCCCGGACCATATTGCTGCCCAAAGACCAGAGCACTTTTTGTGATTCTGGACTGCGCCGCTTTAACTGACAATTGCGCGGTCGTGCGACATGGCTCCCAAACAAAATTGGCGTCCTTTGTTTTAACACAAATAGAGCTTTCTTTTGGTGGTATTTGATCACCTCTGCGGTTTTTATTTTTTGCTCTATAAACAAAAAAAAACGATTTTGAAAAAAATGAATATTTTTTACTTTTTGCTGTAATAAATATCCCCCAAAAATATATAAAAAAACATTTTTTTCCTCAGTTTAGGACGATACGTATTCTTCTACATATTTTTCATAAAAAATCGCAATAAGCGTTTGATTGGTTTGCGCAAAAGTTATAGCGTTTACAAAATAGGGGGTATTTTTATGGCATTTTTATTAATATATTTTTTTTACTAGTAATGGCGGCGATCAGCGATTTTTTTTCGGTACTGCGACATTATGGCGGACACTTCGGACACTTTTGACACATTTTTGGGACCATTGGCATTTTTATAGCGATCAGTAGGGATGAGCTTCGAGTTTGAGTCGAACTCATGTTCGACTCGAACATTGCCTGTTCGCCTGTTCGGCGAACAACGAACAATTAGGGGTGTTCGCGGCAAATTCGAAAAGCCGCGGAACACCCTGTTAAAGTCTATGGGAGAAATCTAAAGTGATAATTTTAAAGGCTAATATGCAAGGTATTGTCCTAAAAAGTGTTTGGGGACCTGGGTCCTGTCCCAGGAAACATGTATCAATGCAAAAAAAAGTTTTAAAAACGGCCGTTTTTTCAGGAGCAGTGAATTTAATAATGCTAAAAGTGAAACAATAAAAGTGTAATATTACTTTAAATTTCGTACCTAGGGGGGGTGTAAAGTCAGCATGTGAAAAAGCGCATGTTTCCCGTACATAGAACTGTCCCTGCACAAAGTGTCATTTCTGAAAGAAAAAAAGCCATTTAAAACTGGCTTTGCGGCTCTAATGAATTGTCGGCTCTTTCAATTACAGAGATGATTCATTCATAAAGGAAAAAAAAAATGTGTGGGGGTTCCCCCAAATTAAATTACCAGGCCCTTCAGGTCTGGAATGGATATTAAGCCCGCCGTAAAATAAAATAATAATTAAGTAGGGTTCCCGGCAAATATCCATACCAGGCCCTTCAGGTCTGGTGTGGATTTTAAGGGGAACTCCACCCCAAATTAAAAAAAAAAATGGCGTGGAGTCCCCCTAAAAATCCACACCAGACCCTTATCCGAGCACGTTAACCTGGCCGGCCGCAGAAAAGAGGGGGGACAGAGTGCAGCCCCCCCCCTCTCCTGAACCGCACCAGGCCACATGCCCTCAACATGGGGAGGATGTCCCCATGTTGATGGGGACAAGGGCCTCATCCCCACAACCCTTGCCCGGTGGTTGTGGGGGTCTGCGGGCGGGGGGCTTATCAGAATCTGGAAGACCCCTTTAACAAAGGGGACCCCCAGATCCTGGGCCCCCCCCTATGTGAATTGGTAATGGGGTACACTGTACCTCTACCATTTCACGAAGGAAGTGTAAATAAAAACACACACACAGACACCGTAGAAAAAAATCCTTTATTAATAAAAAAAAAAAAATCCAGCGATGTGAATCCACTCTCGGCCCGGCCCCCCGCTCCAACGTGGTCTTTTATTCAGCGACGGATGATCTCTCCAGCGACGGGTGATCAGCGGCCCGGTCCAGCGATGAGAAGATCCATCCGTCCAGAGCGCAGCAGGCAGCTCCTCTCTCCGCTGGACACAGCCCAGCTTGTATGACACTGGGAAAGCCCGGTGTTTCCCGGTCTTTCCCAGTGACGTACAAGGGTGCGTCAGAGGGGGCGGGGTCACATGACGGGTGGCTGCTTCCCCTATATAAGAAATGTCACAGCTCCAGCGCGTCATTCCGCTGGGCTGTGTCCAGCGGAGAGAGGAGCTCACCTGCTGCGCTCTGGACGGATGGATCTTCTCATCGCTGGACTGGACCGCTGATCACCCATCGCTGGAGAGATCATCCATCGCTGGATAGAAGACAACATTGGAGCGGGGGGCCGGGCCGAGAGTGGATTCACATCGCTGGATTATTTTATTTTTTTTATTAATAAAAGATTTTTTTCTACGGTGTCTGTGTTTTTTTTAAACTATTTACACTTCCTTCGTGAAATGGTAGAGGTACAGTGTACCCCATTACCAATTCACATAGGGGGGGCCAGGATCTGGGAGTCCCCTTTGTTAAAGGGGTCTTCCAGATTCTGATAAGCCCCCCGCCTGCAGACCCCCACAACCACCGGGCAAGGGTTGTGGGGGATTAGGCCCTTGTCCCCATCAACATGGGGACATCCTCCCCATGTTGAGGGCATGTAGCCTGGTGCGGTTCAGGAGAGGGGGGGGCGCACTCTGCCCCCCCTCTTTTCTGCGGCCGGCCAGGTTAACGTGCTCGGATAAGGGTCTGGTGTGGATTTTTGGGGGAACTCCACGCCATTTTTTTTAAATTTGGGGTGGAGTTCCCCTTAAAATCCACACCAGACCTGAAGGGTCTGGTATGGATATTTGGGGGGGAACCCCACGTAATTTTTTTTTTAAATTGACGGCGGGGTTCCCCTTAATATCCATATCAGACCTGAAGGGCCTGTTAATTGAATTTGGGGGGACCCCCAGCTTTTTTATTTTTATTTTTTATTAATGAATCATCTCTGTAATTGCCAGAGCTGACAATTCATTAGAGCCGCAAAGCTGGTTTTAAATGCCTTTTTTTCTTTCAGAAATGACACTTTGTGCAGGGACAGTTCTATGTACGGGAAACATGCGCTTTTTCACATGCTGACTTTACACCCCCCCTAGGTACGAAATTTAAAGTAATATTACACTTTTATTGTTTCACTTTTAGCATTATTAAATTCACTGCTACTGAAAAAACGTCCGTTTTTAAAACTTTTTTTTTGCATTATACATGTTTCCTGGGACAGGACCCAGGTCCCCAAACACTTTTTAGGACAATAACTTGCATATTAGCCTTTAAAATTAACACTTTAGATTTCAAATGTTCGAGTCCCATAGACTTTAACAGGGTTCTAAAGTTTACATGAACATTTGGTGTGTTCGCAAGTTCTGATGCGAACCGAACAGGGGTGTCTTCGGCCCATCCTTACTAGTAAGTAGTGAACCACCAATGTCGCGTTCCTATCCAAGTCTCAGGGTTCCGATGACTGCGGGACTGGGCGTTCCTTTGCTTCTGTTGGATGATTTACGGCTTGTAAAACAGGTGACCTGTCACACAAAGCGCGTCATTCATTCATTCATTCAATAATGACATCAATGGGTCTAAAATAAGGTATGTAAACAAAATGGAAAAGTGATCCAACAGTATTGCACAGAGCGGCCCCTTACCTCCTTTTCTTGGGTCACCCGCCAGTGATCTCCGCTCCTTCTCTTCTGTGGGTGCCCCCATGGCAAGCTGTGTGCTATGGGAGCACACGTGTAGGCTCTTTCCTGAGCTGGGCTCTGTGCGTCCATAAACACACACAGCATGGCTAGGCCCAACCTGCCTGCATATAGCTGGACTGACAGCATAGGCTCCTGCTGCTTTCAGTGAAGCCTATGAGAGCAGGGAAAGGGTAGAGAAGAGCTGCAGATGGTCATGGCGTGGAATCAATAAAAGACTCAGGTGAGGGTTGGTGGGGGAAGAGGGCAGTTAGTGGAAGATTTTCTACATTAATGCATGTAGGTAAAAAAGAAAATGTTGACTTTAGAATAAACCATTTTATATAAACAGTCAAAAAATGTGTTTCTTTAAATTTTTAGATGGATCCACACCTGCAGCAGGACAGACTACGCCAGCATTACTGACCACAGCATTTACAACTATGCCAGTAACAACACTGCCAGCTGCATCAGAAACAACACCCATGGGCACAACACCGTCATCCTCATTAGGCACAGCACCATCAACTCCATTAGCCACAACACCATCAAATCCATTAGGCACAACACCATCAACTCCATTAGCCACAACACCATCAAATCCATTAGGCACAACACCATCAACTCCATTAGCCACAACACCATCAAATCCATTAGCCACAACACCATCAAATCCATTAGCCACAGCACCATCAACTCCATTAGCCACAACACCATCAAATCCATTAGGCACAACACCATCAACTCCATTAGCCACAACACCATCAACTCCATTAGCCACAACACCATCAAATCCATTAGGCACAACATCAACTCCATTAGGCACAACACCATCAACTCCATTAGGCACAACACCATCACCTCCATTAGGCACAACACCATCAACCTCATTAGACACAACACCGTCAACATCGACCCCAGCTTCTCTAAACACTCAGTCTACAACTTCAGTTTCATCGTCCAACCCCAGTTCTGCTGGTGAGTAAAATATAATCATGAAGGAAATTTTATAGTATGTGTTCTGTGGTTATTCACTGTATAGTTTTTCAAAAAATGTATACCATGGATAGACAAACTTTAAGTAGAGGGTAGCACAGTTTTCCTTGGCACAAAAAAAAGATAAAGTTGTCTCAAAAACAGATGTGCCTTTTTGGTGATGTGGACTAGGCATACTCTTGCCACTGTTTAACCGGTTTCTGACTGGCTCACGTAGATATACTGCTGCACAATGGCACCGCTGGGCGAAACACAGTACGGGTTCCCGTTTAAGAGGGCGTGCGATCACCGCCATTACTAGTAATAATAATATAATAAAAATGCCATAAAAGTGCCATAAATCTTTCCCATAGTTTGTAGCTGCTATAACTTTTGCGCAAACCAATCAATATACGCTTATTGCGTTTTTTTCTTCTTATCAAAAATATGCAGAAGAATATAGATTGGCCTAAACTGATGAAGAAATTAGTTTTTTGAAAGAAATTTGGTGGGTATTTATTATAGCAAAAAGTACAAATTGTTGCTATTTTTTTTATAGTTTATAGCGCAAAAAATAAAAACCGCAGAGGTGATCAAATACCACCAAAAGAAAGCTATATTTGTGAGATAAAAAGGATGCAAATTTTGTTTGGGTACAGCATTGCATGACTGCGCAATTGTCAGTTAAAGCAACGCAGTGCCAAATTGAAAAAGTGCTCTGGTCAGGAAGGGGGTAAAATCTTCTGGGGCTGATGTGGTTAATAACCACTGTGTTTTTCATGTTTTACTACATAAAGAAAAAAGGCCAGAAATCTTTGAAAGAAAAAATCTAAATCCACTTTGTTACTCTTGTAGCGCTTGGTTACTTAAAAAGTACCGGTGCTAGTCAAATTTAGAGAGGGAACAGAGTGTTAACTGACTCTGATCCAATTATTATGTTAAAACTGGTCTCTGTCTCAGCTTGGCTGTGCTGTGGGCTGTCTATTGTTGCTGGGGTGTAGTTTCTACCCCAGAGCGATGGGTGGCAGCAGTGGAGTTGAGGTTTGGGTGCTCTTCCCCAGCAGCCGGTCAGGAGGGTTGAGCCTCGCGGTGCATGCTGGGGGAGGGTATTTGTGGGGCAGACGCTATTGTTCTGGGTTCTTCTTCAGAGTGCGGCACCCACCTTTAGGCCTTCCAGGCCAGGGTGCGCGTGCCACGCAGTGTTCCTGGTTCCGGGACCATGTTGGTCCGAAACATTTAAGCTGTGGCGGGGAGCCGAGTAGTCGACTGGGTTCCCAATCTTGAAGATCCCAAGCGAGGTAGCTGTTCGATAGGGAGTCCGTCTGAGGAGAGCCAATGAGAGGCTGGCGATCCAATAGTGTCTCGACAAACCACCAGGGATCAAGGTAGCCGGACACTGAGAGGCTGGTCGCCTGTCAGTCGGTACCTGAAAATTATCTGAAGGAAGACGCAATTCTATCCAGGAAGATCATCTCCGTAATTACAATCACAGAGAGGGCCTGTGGCAGAGGCTTTTCCCTGAGTCCATTTCAGGAGGGTCTGTGGCAGAGATTTTTCCTTCAAGTTAGAGCGATACCCTGGCTGCCAGGCCAGTGAGAGTGGGTCTGTCCAGGTATGCTAAACCCGCTCTGGCTGGAGTGGCGAAGATACAAAATATTGTTGGGAGCAGAACTCTTTCCCTGTTGTTGCACCTGAGTCTGCTATTTCAGCTTCTGCTTCACCTCTACTCTTCATCACAAGTTTTAATGTTTTTACCTAGCTGGGTAATAAAGAGCACAGAAAAAGACACATGTCGTGGACATTCCATTACTGCTATATGCACCATACACCCCTAGGACGGCGGAAGAGCCATGAGATAACGTGCCACCCAAAACAAACCAGCCGCTCTTTCAGGGGTAGTGCTACACTCTGTTAGAAAAGATGGCAAATAAATATGCCAGGATAGTAAATACATCCCCAAAAATATTCCTGTTGGAAAGTAATCACATTTTTTACACAAATTTTTGAAAGGCATAAACGTGCTGGTATTGGGGTGGTTAAAGCGGAGTTCCACCCAGGAAAACAACATTTGGCCAAAAGTACTAAAAAAATAAAATAAAATAAAAGTGAAAAAAAAAAAAAATTTATACTCACCCGAAATACCTGTTGCTATGCGGAAGTCCGTAATCTGCCTCTTCGGCACCGCGGAATGTTTTCTTCTTCTTCTTCTCCTAGTGAATGGGGCGCGCTGCTTTCTGGGAACTGTGTGTGTTCTCAGAGAGCAGCCGCCCATTCACAAGCCGGCACGAGACTCACACAGGCGTAGTAGGAAATGGGCAGTGAAGCCGTAAGGCTTCACTGCCTGTTTCCCCTAGTGTGAATGGCGGCACGGGACCTGTATCGATCGTGGGATCGGCATCGGGGGGGCCATCAGCGCGGGCACGTAGGACAAGGTAAGTGTCCTTAGTAAATGTCAGCAGCTACACTGTTAGTAGCTGCTGACTTTAAAAAAAAAATTATTGCGGGTGGAATCCCGCTTTAATGTGGTTAGATTACGAAGCTTGGTAATGGTGCACCAGATACAGGCAACATTATTTTACAGTGCCTGAAAAAGTATTTCCCACAATTTGTTATGTTACAACCAAACCCGTAAATTTCTTTTATTGGGATTTTATGTGACAGACCAACACAAAGTGGCACATAATTGTGAAGTGGGAGGAAAATAAACGATAAACGGTTTTCAAAAGTTTTACAAATAAATATGTGAAAAGTGTGGCGTGTATTTGTATTCAGCCCCCTTTACTCTGATACCCCTAACTAAAATCTAGTGGAACCAATTGCCTTTAGAAGTCACCTAATTAGTAAATAGAGTCCACCTGTATGTAATTTAATCTCAGTATAAATACAGCTGTTCTGTGAAGCCCTCAGAGGTTTGTTAGAGAATCTTTGTGAACAAACAGCATCATGAAGGCCAGGGAACACCCCAGACAGGTCAGGGATAAAGTTGTGGAGAAGTTTAAAGCAGGGTTAGGTTATAAAAACATATCCCAAGCTTTGAACGAGATGTTCAATCCACAGAGCTCTGTTCAATCCACCATCCGAAAATGGAAAGAGTATGGAACAACTGCAAACCTACCAAGACATGGCCGTCCACCTAAACTGACAGGCCGGGTAAGGAGACCCTTAATCATAGAAGCAGCCAAGAGGCCCATGGTAACTCTGGAGGAGCTGCAGAGATCCACAGCTCAGATGGGAGAATCTGACCACAAGACAACTATAAGGCCCCATACACACGGGAGGATTTATCCGCGGATACGGTCCAGCAGACCGTTTCCGCGGATAAATCCTCTCGAGGATTTCAGCAGATTTTAATGCGATGGAGTGTACTCACCATCGCATTGAAATCCGCGCCGAAATCCTCTGGCGATGACGTGTCGCGCCGTCGCCGCGATTATGACACGGCGACGTGCGCGACGCTGTCATATAAGGAATTCCACGCATGCGTTGAATCATTGGGACGCATGCAGGGGATCCCTTCGGACGGATGGATTCGGTGAGTCTGTACAGACTAGCGGATCCATCCGTTGGGATGGACTCCAGCAGATGGATATGTTGTGCATGTCAGCAAATATTCGATCTGCTGGAATCCATCCCAAGGGAGATATATCCGCGGAAACAGATCCGCTGGCGTGTACACACCATAGGATCTATCCGCTGAAACCCATTTGCTGGGATTTATCTGCGGATGGATTCTATGGTGTGTATCGGGCCTTAGTCGTGTTCTCCAGAAATCTGACCTTTATGGAAGAGTGGCAAGAAGAAAGCCATTGTTGAAAGAAGCCATAAGAAGTCCTATTTGCAGTTTGTGAGAAGCCATGTGGGCAACAGTGTATCCTGGTCTAGGTCAACAAGGCCCAGGCCTAGGGCAGCACTTTGCAGAGGGGCAGCACAGAAAGAGTCTCCGCCGACTTGCGCTACACTATTAGTGTAGCGCCAGTCTTTTGGGGCAGATTGAGCTGAGAGGCAAATTAGTCTAGCGTCCCCATAAAGCGGCCACACTGCTTCCTGTATGCGGGCGTCCGGCATTCTGCAACTGTGGGGGGGCACCACTTCTAATTTTGATTGTCCTATCATCCTGGACCACAAACCTTCCTCACTGTGCTATACGTTTTCTGCTGCACCATTGGTATCTTCTTAGTCCTCGCCATAAAATTATCAGAAATTTGTGCTTAAAGTAGAACTATAGGCAATACTTTTTTTTTACCATCCCTGTCCCATTGCAGAGATTTCCCTTCACTTCCTGCCCCATAGCCAATCAGGAAGTGAGAGGAAATTATGCAAATTAAGGGAATACATTGCCCCCCCCCTCAGAACTAGTGTCCCCACTCGAGAATTTTAGGGTGGTTATTAACAAGGGGTGTGGCCTTGACAGGAAGGGGTGGGTCATATTTAAATTAGGGGGTGCTCGAGTTTAGTCAGGCATAGGGCAGCACAAAACCTAAATACACCACTGCATGTGGGGGACACAGCAAACATGATGAAGAAGGTGCTCTGGTCACATGAGAACTAAACTGAACTGTTGGCCTAAAAGCAAAACACTATGTGTGGTAGAAAAATACCACTGCACATCACCCTGAGCACACATCCCCACCGTGAAACATGTCATTCAAGGGGTTGGAGCTCAAAGTGTAACTGGTAATTTTGAGGAGGACCAACATTCTATAAAAAAAAAAGAAAATCTTAACTGCTCCTGTAACATTACAGCATATAGATTGTAAATAAAGGATTGTTCCTGGCTGGGCAAGGTGAGGACATCATAAAATCTAATTTAACCGCTTCAGCCCCGGACCATTTTGGTGGTCAAAAAAACAGGTGACTTTTTGCGATTCGGCAATGCGTCGCTTTAACTGACAATTGTGTGACGTGGCTCCCAAACAAAATTTACGTCCTTTTTTTCCCACAAATAGAGCTTTCTTTTGGTGGTATTTGACCACCTCTGCAATTTTCTTCTTTTTTTTTTGGCGCCATAAACAAAAATAGAGCGACAATTTAAAAAAAAAAAACAATATTTTTTACTTTTTGCTATAATAAATATCCCCCAAAAATATATAAAAACATTTTTTTTCCCACAGTTTAGGCCGATATGTATTCTACATATTTTTGGTAAAAAAAAAAAATCGCAATGAGCGTTTATGAATTGGTTTTGCGCAAAAGTTATAGCGTCTATAAAATAGGGGACTGTTTTATGGCATTTTTATTAATATTTTTTTATTTACTAGTTATGGCGGCGATCATTATGGCAAACCCCTTCGGACACTTTTGACACCATTTTGGAACCAATGTCATTTTTACAGCCATCAGTGCTATAAAAATGCACTGATTACTGTAAAAATTACACTGGCTGTGAAGGGGTTAACCACTAGGTGGCGCTGCAGGGGTTAAGGGTTCCCTAGGAAGTGACTCTTACTGTTAAGGGGCGTGGCTACACGCGACACGTCACTGATGACCATTCCCAATCATGGGGAACTGTCATCATGGGGAACGGTCACAATGTCACTAGGCAGAATAGGGGAATGCCTTGTTTACGTAAATAGTCGTGCGGTGGTCGGCAAGTGGTTAAACTTTTCATACACACACACACAAACAAAAAAAGTTTGCAAATATAGGGTAGAGGAATAGAAAAAAATAATCAACCTTTTCATTTCAGCGTTTTGGAAGAAGCCCTCATAAATATAATGTCACAAGAAGGCCTCACTGCCTGGTACTGGCCCACAATTTAAGGATCATTATTTTTCTTCCAAACCCAACAATGGGTAAAAAGACAAGAGCACGTCGCTTTTTGCTTTACACATTAGTGAGGCCCGGAGCAACTGGAAGTCAGTGTAGGGCCGGCCATGACAGGGTTAACAGAAACCCTAGTAGCTGTGGGGGGAGGAGCAGAGCAGGGGAGGAGAGATCACAGATATCTCTTACTCTCAGTTTCCCGGGCAGAGGCAGCGTGGGGGAGTGAAGTTGCTGCTGTGTTTGCTCAGCCTGCAGGGATTTCGCTTTTCCAAATTGTCACGGCGATGGCTGCGATCGAGGATTTATTCGGGAGATTGAGGGCGGAGGCGGCTATCCGGGGTGAGGACTGGCTGCAGAGGCAGTTGGGGGCGCTTTTATCGCAGGATGGAGGGGACATGGGGCGCATGGCGTCGGGGCCTAGCCGCGTCCAGACCGGACAAGCAGCATCGGGGCCGGAGCACACAGGTGTGGTGCTGGCGGAGTCGGGGCCTGAACGGTCGGTCCGGGGAGCAGTGCGGGCACACGGGGACACAATTCAGGTCGCATCGGGGCCTGATCACACAGGCATGGGAGCAGCGTCGTCGGGGCCTAGTCACACAGGCCGGGGGGCCTCGCGGACGCGCTCGTCCCGCCCCCCCGCCGGTATTCGCCCAGTATATCCCCGGGACGGCAGAGGGGGGATAGTGGACATAGCAGGGCCCCTTCGGGCCCCCCCGCGAAGCGGGCGGCGGGTATTGTGTCGGAAGGCCCAGCCGGGGGCACCAGGAGTAGCGTGGGTGCAAGGGGGGGACGGCCAGGGGGCTCAGATGCGGCGGCCTTGCCCGCCCGGCGTGTGGATCAGGCAGTGACGGGCCCGGTGGTGGGGTCTCGGCGAGTGGGATCGCAGGCCACGGTGGCTAGCCCCCCAGCTTCCTCGGCTAGCCACTTGCAGGAGGTGGAGCGCGTCGGCAGCAACAGGGTTACGCCAAGCAGGAAAGCTTCGGCAAAATCGCCGCACGGGTCCAGGGCCCGCAGGGGGAGTGAATCCGGCCCTGGGCCTTCGGCCTCCGGGACCGAGCCGCCCGGTGGGTCATCATCGGAGGAGGAGGATCGGTCGGAGGGAGAGCGGTCGGGATCTGAGGACGAGGTCTTGCCCAGGACGACACCAGCAACGAGGGATTCGAGACGGTCGGCTGATGGGATTGCTTCCACGCAGCCCGGTAAGTCATTTTACACTGATGTTTCTAATAGGCAATGTGTTGATGTGGTTGAGAGGAATGTGGTTGTTGCACCGGCGTCCCAGGTTACGGATGCACAGGTGGGTATTGCTGGAGGTGATGTGGGTTTGCAAAGGTTTTTGTCGGGGTTAGAGGCTCTGGTCAGTCAGCTAAAAGGGGGGGACAGACCTCCCGCAAGCCCGGCGGCGGCTTGGGGGCCGGTCGGGGGAGCTACGGGGGTGGCCGCGGCGGCGGTGGCGGCTGCCACTACGCCGTTGGTGGTAGCTGGAAAGGAGGCAAGTGGGGGCGGCTTGGGGGCCGGGGCATCAGTGCAGCCGAAGGTTACCGCCGAGTCGGCGGGGGCCGCTTCAAAAAAACGGGATTTAGTACGGTTAGCGGATGAGGCTAGGGGACAGGTTTACACCTGTTACGATGCGCCGCTGGGGTCGCATCTGAAACAGGAGGTAAGGGAAAAGATCTGGAAGAGCGAGTACGTGGAGATATTCGCGCTGTTACCGCTGGAAAAATTCAATTTGGACAGGGTAAAACCAGAGGATTCTAAGAAGGAAGATGAGGAGAAGAGGAGGTACAGGCTAATACCTCGCACGTTTGCAAACTGGTCGCAGGCGTATTCCATTTTGGCCAGTGTGATTGGCGAGAAGAACCCCGAGCACTGCTCGGCGCTCTTCAGTTACCAGGAGGCGATCAGTGAGGCCTACAGGTGCTATGGGGGCACAGGTTGGCTTAGATATGACGAACAGTTCAGGCAACGTCGGGCGATCAGGCCGGAAATTCGTTGGGACGCCAAGGACATTAGCCTTTGGATGCGGCTTATGACGGCTCCGAGGACGTCGGCGCCGTTTTTTCAGGGGGGGGCCGGCGGAGCCTCTTCCCTGGGACAGTCGGCCGGAAAGAAAAAAGGGGTTTGTTGGCAGTTCAACGAGGGTAGCTGCAAGTTTGGGGGGTCGTGCCGATACAAGCATGAGTGCTCCGGGTGTGGGGGTAATCACCCCTCTTCCCGCTGCTTCAAGCAGGGCAAGGGACGTCCCGGGGATTCTTCAGGTAAGAGGGAGCACCCCGGTGATGGTGAGAAGGATGCTGCCGTTTCTCGGTAGGTATCCGGACAGAGCGGCGGCTCAGCTCCTGGAGGAAGGTTTTACTGTGGGGTTCCGTATTCCTTGTAGCTTGACGGTGGTTCCGCCGCTGTCCAAGAATTTGCGTTCGGCTCTCCAACACCCCGAAGTGGTTTCTGAGAAATTACGGAAGGAAGTGGGGCTAGGCCGCATGGGGGGCCCGTTTGAATCCCCCCCTTTGGAGGGTCTGGTGGTATCACCGTTGGGGGTGGTACCGAAGAAGGAACCAAACAAGTTCAGACTCATTCACCACCTCTCCTTTCCAAAAGGGGGGTCGGTAAATGATGCGATTGATGCGGGCGATTGTTCGGTGTGCTACACATCGTTTGACGCGGCGGTGGGATGGGTCAAGAAATACGGTCGGGGGGCGTTGATGGCCAAGTCGGACATCGAGGCGGCCTTCCGGCTGTTGCCGGTGCACCCGGACAGCTTCAGACTGTTGGGGTGTCACTGGGGAGGGGAGTTCTATGTGGACAAATGTCTGCCCATGGGCTGCTCGGTATCCTGTGCGTTGTTCGAACAATTCAGTTCCTTTTTGGAATGGGTGGTGCGAGACGTGGCGGGAGTGAATTCAGTCATCCACTATCTAGATGACTTTCTCTGCATTGGACCGGGGGGGTCACGGATTTGTGCAGTTTTGTTATCTACGCTAGAACACATAGCGGAACGTTTTGGGGTGCCTTTGGCGCCCGAAAAGACGGAAGGTCCTAGGTCATTCAATTCCTGGGCATAGTCATAGACGCCGAGAAGATGGAATGTCGTTTGCCGCAGGATAAGCTAGAAGGCCTCAAGGCGGAGGTCAGGGGTATGATTGGAGTGCATAAGGTGCAGCTGCGGGCTTTGCAGTCGTTGTTGGGTAAGCTGAATTTTGCCTGCAGGATTATCCCGATGGGGAGGGTTTTTTGTCGTCGGCTGTCGGCTAGCACTGCGGGTGTTAGGTTGCCCAATCACTATGTGCGGCTCGTGAAGGAGCATAGGGAGGACCTGCGGGTATGGCACTCTTTTCTAGAGGGTTTTAACGGCAGGGCCTTTTGGATGTCCGGCCCGGTCAGCAATTTTGACCTGGAGCTGTATACAGATGCGGCCGGGGGTGCGGGCTTTGGGGCCTTCTTTCAGGGTCAGTGGAGCGCTGGCTCTTGGCCGCAGTCTTGGGTGACTGCGGGCTTTACAAAGAATTTGGTGCTGCTGGAGCTGTTTCCAGTGGTGCTGGCGGTTGAGTTATGGGGCACGTCTTTCCGGGATCGGAAGGGGCGCTTCCATGGGGATAACTTGGGGGTCGTGCAGGTGATCAATCGAGTTACCGCATCTTCTCCCCCAGTGATTCGTCTCCTGAGACACTTGGTGCTGCGCTGTATGCAGCTGAATGTGTTTGTGTATGCGGTGCACTTACCGGGTGTGGACAATGTCGTGGCTGACGCTTTGTCTCGGTTTCAGTGGGACAGGTTCCGGGAGCTGGTGCCGGAGGCAGAGGAACGGGGGGTCCCTTGTCCGGAGTGGCTGTGGCAGATTCCATTGGAACAATCTCCACCTGGATTAGGAAATCGTTGAGTGCGGGTACTTGGGCGGCCTATGAGAAGGTATGGTCGGAGTGGAGCGATTTGGTGAGAGAATCGGAGGTTCACCTTTCGGGACCGGAGGTGAGGACACTGGTTCTGTATTTTTTGTCTAGAAACATGGAAGCGGGAGTGTCGCCGTCGGCGTTGGATAAGAAATTGGCCGGGTTGGCATTTCTGTTCAAATGGCAAGGGTGGCCGGATCTTACAAAGGACTTCTGGGTGCGACAAGCTCTGAAAGGGTACAGGAAACAGGGGCGGCGACCTGACGCTCGCCGCCCGGTGTCTTTCGAAGTTTTGAGAGGAATCCTGGCTAAAGTGGGGGCGATATGTTCATCCAGGTTTGAAGTTACATTGTTCCGCGCGGCATTCGCGCTGGCATTTTTTGGGGCCTTTAGGGTGGGCGAGCTGGTGAGCCCGTCGAAATTGGTCCAGGGGGGCATGGGAGTTGCGGATTTCGGTTGGACCCCGGAGGGGGTCACGTTGTGGCTCAGAAGGTCCAAAACGGATCAGAGTGGCAAGGGAAGGGCGGTTCATGTGTTCCCAATTGAAGGGTCGGAGTTGTGCCCGGTCGGGCTGGTAAGGGACTACCTGGACATACGTCCGGGGGTGGGGGGCGCCTTTTTGGTACACGAAAATGGGTCCCCGATGTCACGATATCAGTTTGTGGCAGTGTTTAGGAAGTGTCTGGGGGCATTGGGCCTGGTGGCAAAGGAGTTCTCGGCTCATTCCTTTAGGATCGGGGCAGCTACGGAAGCGGCAAGGAATGGACTGGGTGAAGAGGCAATAAAGAGGATAGGGCGTTGGGAATCCAGGCGGTTTCAATTATATGTTAGGCCGCAGCTGGTGGCTAGTTTGGGTTGAAGGTCTGGGGAGTGGGGTTTTGAGTTACGGGGCAAAGGGGGTGACAGGGATTACTCAAAAGCGGGTTATCTCTATGTGGGTATGTTGGTGACGTGTTTTTTTTTGTTTTGTTTACTGTTTTTCAGGTACTGGACCGCTTTTGGTCTGGATAATGGGCCACTCCTATGTGGTTCGGGGGGCTAGACGGGCGGATGATCGCCCGACCGGTCGCCAGCTGGGAATATCGAGACAGGAGGCGAGTGTAAGGTGGTTGGGGGTCCCCGGGATGTTATGGAGCAAGGTGGTGCCGGAGGTGCACAAATTTGCACAGCTGGACAGGCCACCGGAGGTTCTGGTTATTCACGCCGGGGGGAATGATCTTGGAGTGAGATCGATGATGGAGATAGCACGGGACATTAAATTTGACTTTCAGCGGATCCGGATGTCCTTTCCGGATACGATAGTGGTGTGGTCAGACATGGTGGCCAGGTCAACATGGAGGATGGCCAGGTCGGTAGAGGGGGTGAATCGGGCGCGCAGGAAGATAAACAGAAATGTGGGGCGGTTTGTGCTCAGGAACGGGGGGCTAGTGGTTCGGCACCCCGAATTGGAAGTGGACACATGGAGATACCTCAGGAGTGATGGTGTTCACCTCACGGACGTGGGGATTGATATGTGGGTGTTGCGTTTAGAGGAGGGGGTACAGCAAGCGATGAGGGTGTGGAGGTGCTCCCATAGGTAAGGGGTTACCTTTGGGTGCTGGTGGCGGGTGTTTTTGGACTTTGCAGGAGAAGATATTACCCCAAAGATGGACGCCAGTACCCAGTGGTGGGAGGGGTCCTGAAGGGGTTTCTAGTTCCCAGTCTACTAATGTAGCTGGAAGGTTGGTGAATGGGGGCACTGCGGTCAATGGTCGTCTTTGAGCCAGCTTCGGCTTGAGGCCTATGACCAGAGGTTAGGACACCGCAGTGCCAAAAAAGTGTTACATAGTTACAAAGTTTAAAGGTTAACGAGTTAAGGGTTAATGGGTCCTGCAAAGTCCAGCACCATGTTAGAGAGGTTATTATCTCAGGAAATAAGTGTTTTTTCTCTATGTGTTATTGGTTTTTGTTATTGGTTATTTATGATTATTTAAAGAGTATTTAAAATAAAGGAGGCTGCTACGGCCAGTTTTTACTCCAACACTAAGTAGTGGTCTCATTATTTATTAAAGGTTAAGTGGGGGTATTAACTGTAAAGGGGCTTTAGCGGTCAGGGTGAATTCTGGTATACCATAGTCAAGTGAGGCCCGGAGCAACTGGAAGTCAGTGTAGGGCCGGCCATGACAGGGTTAACAGAAACCCTAGTAGCTGTGGGGGGAGGAGCAGAGCAGGGGAGGAGAGATCACAGATATCTCTTACTCTCATTTTCCCGGGCAGAGGCAGCGTGGGGGAGTGAAGTTCCCACCCACCCTCCCTTTATTCTGGGGTTTTATTGATTACGGTATTGATGGTATATGGATAAATTGGTATGTGGTTTGGTGCTGTTTTGGTGTTTTCTTTTCTTTCAGGTTTATGGATCACGTTGTCGTGGCAGTGGCGGGTGTTTTTGGACTTTGCAGGAGAAGATATTACCCCAAAGATGGACGCCAGTACCCAGCGGTGGGAGGGGTCCTGAAGGGGTTTCTAGTTCCCAGTCTACTAATGTAGCTGGAAGGTTGGTGAATGGGGGCACTGCGGTCAATGGTCGTCTTTGAGCCAGCTTCGGCTTGAGGCCTATGACCAGAGGTTAGGACACCGCAGTGCCAAAAAAGTGTTACATAGTTACAAAGTTTAAAGGTTAACGAGTTAAGGGTTAATGGGTCCTGCAAAGTCCAGCACCATGTTAGAGAGGTTATTATCTCAGGAAATAAGTGTTTTTTCTCTATGTGTTATTGGTTTTTGTTATTGGTTATTTATGATTATTTAAAGAGTATTTAAAATAAAGGAGGCTGCTACGGCCAGTTTTTACTCCAACACTAAGTAGTGGTCTCATTATTTATTAAAGGTTAAGTGGGGGTATTAACTGTAAAGGGGCTTTAGCGGTCAGGGTGAATTCTGGTATACCATAGTCAAGGGTTGATTTACTAAAAACTGGAGAATGCAAAAAACAAAAAATAAAACTGTAATTTGATTGCTTTCTATGCAGAACTGTACCACTCTCTGGTTTTAGTAATTCAACCCCATAGTATGGATTACTGAATTTTGTGGCTGCAATCCACATGAGTCATTTTTTTCACATTCAGTTCTGGATAGTGATCAGGGCTTTTTTTCAGCGGGAACACAGTTCCGGTAGCTCTAACACTGAATTCATTTTATGACAAGGTGTGCTGGAGGGTCTATTGATGTTGGCTGCTGGAGGCTGATGAGGGTCTGTTTTCCGGTACAAGAACAGGACCAGGATAATTGAAGGGAGTTTCTCCAACCCTTAAGCCCCATAAACACTATTAGATTTTCTGCAGAATATGAGGTCAAACCTTAATGCCGCGTACACACGATCGGAAATTCCGACAAGAAAAGTTTGATGTGAGCTTTTGGTCGGAAATTCTGACCATGTGTAGGCTCCATCAGACTTTTTCTGTTGGAATTTCCGACAGCAAAAATTTAAGAGCTTGTTCTCAATTTTTCCGACACAAAAAGTTCTTGTTGGAAATTACGATTGTCTGTATGCAATTTCGATGCACAAAAATCCACGCATGCTCGGAATCAAGCAGAAGAGCCGCACTGCCCATTGAACTTAATTTTTTTCGGCTCGTCGTATGTGTTGTACGTCACCGCGTTCTTGACGGTCGGAATTTTGTGTGACCGTGTGTATGCAAGTTTGAGCCAACATTCCGTCGGAAACAATCCACAGTTTTCTTGTCGGAATTTCCGATCATGTGTACGCGGCATAATGCCGCGTACACACGACCGTTTTTCGGGTTGTAAAAAATGAAGTGTTTTTTTTATTTATTTCATTAAAAACAATTGTGTGTTTTTCACAACGTTTTTAACGTTGTCGTTTTTAACTGGGAGATCTGTTTTGCTGCTGTCGGTCTATTGTTGCTGGGGGTGTATTATGTTGCGGGGGCCCATTGTTGCTTGAGGGGAGGTTTGTTGCTGTGGTGGGTCTGTTGTTGTTGGGGGGAGTCTATTGTTGCTGGGGTGGGGGTCTATCAAATTCCATACAAAGTACTTAGTAACACAAAATTATACTTGGTTCTGTATTCTCTAAAAGGGGCAGTACTGGGTGGTGGGTAGGGGTGGAGCCAAGAGACAGATGGTGCTCAGAGGTGGGTAGGGGGCAGAGACGAAGGGTGACTCAGAAGGGGGGAGTTCCTGCACCCATTCTCTAAGAAAAAAAGCACTGATAGTTACTATCACTTTTCCTTTTTTTTTTTAAGAAAATGTGTAAAACTACAAAGTGTAACTTTCTTTCAAACATTTTTGTATGTGCTTTTTTTTATTAGGTTTTAATTTGATTATTATGTTGGAGAATTGGTTGAAAAAAGCCTGTTCGGTGAGTGTGTATTTCATTGGTGTTTAAGTAGTTCTTTAATTTCTTTTATATTTCATATTTTGCCACGATCTGTAATTTTCTTTGTGTAAAAACAAAAAAAGTGTAATACAACTAATGAAGGGCTGTTTTCCGATACAAGAACAGGTCCAGGATAAATGAAGAGAGTATCTACAACCCTTAAGGCCCATACACACGATCGAACTTTCCGCCAACAACGACCGTCTGTATGCTCCATCGAACAATTGTTGTCAGTACACTAAAGTCCAAAGTACAAACACGCATGCTCCGAACCAATGCTAAACATCAGACAACAATAGCAGAAGTTGCTCAAAAGGGTGGCGGTAAAAAGCTGAAAAAACACGTGATTTGGTGAATGTTGGCTGAAAAAGTTCTGCCGTGTGTATGCATACCAAGTTCATGGCCAACGTCCATTCGGACAAAAATCCACGGAAAAGTCAGATGGAAGTTTGATTGTGTGTATAAAGCCTTGTACCGAGGAACTCGACGTGCGAAACACATAGTTTTCCTCGTCGAGTTCCTTGTTAGGCTGTCGAGGAACTCGACAAGGCAAGTTTCTCCATTCCCGTAGAGGAAAAAGAAGACATGCTCTCTTTTTGGCTCGACGGGATCCTCGACAGTTTCCTCGTCGAAAAATGTACATACGACGGGTTTCCGCGGCAAAAAAAAAATCCCAGCAAGTTTCTTGCTGGTTTTTGCCGAGAAACTCGGTCGTGTGTACGAGGCCTGAGGCTTTAGAAGCAATTTAAAGCCCATTACACAATTAAAAAAACAACCAAAGGTCACCAAAAGGCTTTGACTTGCCCCAAAATGGTAAACCTTAGCCAGAATCTGCTTATTTTTATCAAAATTTCAGTTATATGACAACTTTTAATTTCAATCATTCCTAATGCCGCGTACACACGACCGTTTTTCGGGTTCTAAAAAATAAAAATGTTAAAGGTCTAGAAAAAACTTTTTTTTCAACCCGACCGTTAAAACGGCCTTGCCTACACACGATCGTGAACAAAAAATGATCTTGCAAAGCGCGGTGACGTACAACACGTACGACGGCACTATAAAGGGGAAGTTCCATTCGGATGGCGCCACCCTTTGGGCTGCTTTAGCTGATTTCATGTTAGTAAAAGACGATTCGCGCTTTTCAGTCTGTTACAGCGTTATGAATGTGCTTACTCTATTACGAACGGTAGTTTTACCAGAACAAGCGCTCCCGTCTCAAAGCTTCTAAGCATGCGTGTTTTTTTCACGTCGTTAAAGCCCACACACGACCATTTTTTACAACCTTAAAAACGACAATGTTAAAAATGTTGTGGAAAAATAGAGCATTTTCGAAAAAAAAATTGCCCATTTTTTAGATCGTGAAAAATGCTCTGGAGCCCACACACAGTAGTTTTTAATGACATAAAAAAAACGTCATTTTTTAGAACCCGAAAAACGGTTGTGTGTAGGAGGCATAATCTCTGGACATTTCAATTGTCATAAAATCTTTCTAGGCCAGGGGTGCCCAACCTTTTGAAGAGCGGTGGCCAATTAAGCAACTTGGTAACCTGTCACGGGCCAGAATGTGGGGAGGGGGTGGATGGCAGCCCACTCTATAGAGCCCACCAAACTCTCTCTCATTTTTTTTTGCGGACCCGATTGGAGGTAGACCGTTGTAAACGGACAAGTCCATTTACATCTGCCACTCCTTAGAGGTGAATGGGGGGTCCGATTGGGTCAGACTGACTGTGAAAAGGGGGCTAAGGCTGCTTTCACACTGATGTACTGTTGTTTACCCATACCTCCCAACCAGCACGGATTCTGCGGGAACTTCCCGCACAGGCTGCATCCTCCCGCAGTCCCGTGAACGGGTTAATTTTCCCGCACAGGAAGCTGTGCAAGAAGGAGTAGCACGGTGTCTGAGGGGAGACATGCACAGCTGTGCACAGGTGAGGTGATCAGCGGCACCCGATCCGATCCGCGGCACCCCCGCTCAACAACTTAATATCCGGTGTGAGGGGAGACATGCACAGCTGTGCACAGGTAAGAGACAACAGGTAATCCGATCCGTGGCAACCCCCCCGCTTAACAACTTGAATCCGACCCGCGGCACCCTCCACCCCCCCCCCCCAACACCCTCCACCCCCCCCCCCAACACCCTCCACCCCGAAGCTCAACAACTCGAATCCTACCCGTGGCACCCCCCTCAATGACAAATGTAAAGAATGTCCTGCAGTGAATTTTTTAAATGTTGGGAGGTATGCGCACCACTGGTTCACCTGTGGCTTAGCTGCACTTTGCCATAGACTTCTATTATATCCTGTTGGTGTGGTACACTTTCAGAAAGCACACCAAACTCACAGGTAATAGAAGTCTATGGCTCAGTGCAGGTGTACTGCTCTGCACCTGCAGATCAGTTGAAAGCAGCCCAGTAACCCCTGCAGAACAGATATGCCCAAATATTCACATTGGCCGGGATTCACAAAGCACTTGCACCGACGTATCTCAAGATACGCCGCGTAGGTGCAAATGTGCGCCGTCGTATCTGTGCGCCGGACCCACAAACTAAGATATGCCTTGTCATGGACCTTGAGATATTAAAGTGTTTCTACTTGACATCTGTTACACAGGAGAGGGACATTCAATGCAAGGCTTTTGAAATGCTAAGTGGAACCAGCTTGCGAAATACCTTTTATTGTGTTCTGCAGGTTAAGAGCGGGTGTCGGGAGTCAGTCCGTCTAGCTAGAATCGGGGCTTAAAGGTTAATTGAATCTATTATGTATGTTTGAAGATGTATGTGTTTACGCTAAGGGACTTTGTATTGTTCTAAAAGGTCAGAAGCCTGTCAGCTGTATTGAATTAGCATTCTATTGTCTAAAGCAATGTAACCTCTCAGGCCTTGTACTCACGGCAGGACATGTCCGATGAAAACGGTCTGCAGACCGTTTCCATCGGACATGTCTGGCCGGGGACTGCCCGGGGACTTCTGTTCGATGGCTATACACACCATCGAACAGAAGCCCGCGCGTAAACATTACGCGGGGCGTGTCCGCGGTGTCGCCGCGTCGATGACGCGGTGTCGCCGCGACAATGACGCGGCGACGTGGGCGGGCCGCCTTAAATATGCTTCCACGCATGCGTCGAAGTCATTCGACGCATGCGAGGGATGCGGGCGGCAGGACATGTACGGTAGGTCTGTACAGACGACCGTACAT
Organism: Rana temporaria; assembly: GCF_905171775.1. Taxonomy (NCBI): domain Eukaryota; kingdom Metazoa; phylum Chordata; class Amphibia; order Anura; family Ranidae; genus Rana; species Rana temporaria. The sequence goes on along the minus strand of NC_053492.1, from coordinate 33,948,982 downwards.
GTCCGGGCGGACAGGTTTCCAGCGGACTGTTTTAAAACAAGTCCGGGAAACAGTTGTCCGCTGGAAACCTGTCCGATCCGTCCCAAAATGGTCCGCTCGGGCCAACACACGGCCAAACATGTCTGCTGAAACTGGTCTGCGGACCAGTTTCAGCAGACATGTTTGGTCGTGAGTACGGGGCCTCAGAGGTAGTAATTAAGTAGACCGGGTTATTGTGTACATTGATTACCCCCTGGGGCTTCTGTCTCAATACACAAGTCTTTCTATCCAAGCTATTGGACCAATCCCTGTTGACAATTTCAAGTCCTCATTTGCATGGTCAAGGGGGACTTGAGTGAAGACTGCATACTTTACAATTGACCAATAGGAAAGCGGTTGTTGGGAGTGGGATGTTCCAAATTCTGTATAAAAGTGTGCTGTGTAATTGAAAATAAAGAGTCCTGTTGGAACTTACATACAGCCTGCCTGGTGTTTGTTCTTAATGGGTCCGAATGGCACATAGCTGTAATTCGGATCCCGGAACCTTGGATGACTGGACCATCAGACGCTGCAATCTGCAAGCTGACTCACTGGTAGCAGAGGAGTGTCGGGAGAGCAGAACTGGGCGAGAAAGGATCTCGTCACATGCCTAAAAACAGGCTTCATCCCGCCGACGTAACTTGCCTACACCGGCGTAGCGTGGGCGCATATTTAGGCTGGACGCATGTGGCGCTCCCATTGATTTTCTAGTCAAATATGCAAATGAGGGACATACGCCGATTCACGAACGTACGTGCGCCCGACGAGGCCACGCGATGTGCGCGTAAGTTGTATGTCCGGCGTAAAGTTAAGCCCCATAAGGGAGGTGTAACCCAGCAGCAGACATGCAAAGGTCTGCACCAGGGAACACAAGCCGGCGTATTTTACGGAGTTTACGTTGGACGTGCGTGTGTGGCTGGGCATAGGTCATGTTCACGCCGTAGGCAGTGATCTGGCGTATTTTAGGCAGTAGTTCCGACGTGGTTATGAGCATGCGCAGAGGGATGCGTCCTCGTCTCAGCGCATGCGCAGTTGGCGATACGTATCTGTCTGGCGCTTGGCCCATCATTTGCATGGGGTCACGCCCACTTCCACCTACGCCGACTTACGCCTTCGAAACCCAGCGCAGTGTTGGCAGCACTGGCTTTGTGAATTCCATGGTTGCCTCTCTGCGCTGCGTCGGCGTAGCGTATATTATTTGCGCTACGGCGGCGTAATGTGTGCCCGCTCTCTGTGAATCTGGGCCTGTGATTTTAGTAATAAACTTACCATTAATAACAGTATTCTATTCTATTCCATTCCAGAGAAGGAGATCGCAGGCCACATCAGAAAGCTTCGCGGGCCACATGTGGCCCCTGGGCCACTTGTTGGGCACCCCTGTTCTAGGCACTTTTAAAAACTTTGCATGTATTTTCTATATTTTTATTTTTAGGACACAACAAAAAAAAAAGTACAGGAGTTAAATTCTCTATGGGTGGTATTCAGGGAAGGAAGGAGATGGTAATATTGTCATTTGTAGTAAAAAAAAAAAAATACCCTTCAAAAGCCATTTAAAGGTGTAATATGAATGCTTTTGTTCCTTCAGAATTCTTCAAGTCCGGATTACATAAATTCTCTTAGCATTCTCCTCGCCAAGGCCGACCAGGTTGGTTACAGTGATTATGAAGTACAGTTGATTCTGAGTATTATCGGCAATGTTACAAGCAATGTTTTGCAATTAAATCTCAAGTTCGATGTGGACACAGTAAAAGTGAGTATATTTTTTTATACCTAAAGGAAGATTCCAGTTATATAAACATGTCTAATTACTGTAGAAGACACGTGTCATTTAGAAGGACCAGATCTGTGAAAGCTGAGCCAAAAAGGAAAGCAGAGGACAAAAACATAGAAATATAGAAGATTGATGGCTGAAAAAAGACCAAGTGGTCCATCAAGTCTGCAAATTTTTTCCTTTTTTTTTTTACTAGAACATATTTGTTCAAGGCATGTTTAACCACTTCAATACCGGGCCTATTCTGGCACTCCTCATAATTGTTTTTGCTAGAAAATTACTCAGAACCCCCAAACATTATATAGACACCCTAGGGAATAAAATGGGGATCATTGCAACTTTTTATCTCACACGGTATTTGCGCATATATTTTTTCAGATTTTGAAAAAAAAAAAAAGAATTGTCGGCCAATAAACACAAAACAACATGGTTTTTCAGCTCTTTAGCACCACCCTTTGGGCAACTTCTGCTAATGTTGTGTTATGGTTAGCATTGGTTCTGAGCATGCGTGTTTGTACTTTGGAGTTTTGTCCAAAGGACTTGTGTACACACGATCAGATAAAGCGACAAAACACACATTTGTTGGCGGACAGTTTTAAAGCATGCTATCCCACATCCCTAAACACACCCCTAAACCTTATGGCTAGCCTTCCCAGAAGAGTTTAAGCAGTTATAGCTGCAAAGAGTGGGCCAACGCAACATTTTACCCCTTACAGACTAAGACTGGGATACCATTAAAGTTCAGGTGCGTGTAATGCCGCGTACACACGATCAGTCCATCCGATGAGAACAGACCGATGGACCATTTTCATCGGTTAACCGATGAAGCTGACTGATGGTCCGTCGCGCCTACACACCATTGGTTAAAAAAACGATTGTGTCAGAACGTGGTGACGTAAAACACAACGATGTGCTGAAAAAAACAAAGTTCAATGCTTTCAAGCATGAGTCGACTTGATTCTGAGCATGCGTGGATTTTTTTGTTTACAAAAGTTTATTGAAGGAATATAAAAACAAAGTGTCATTGCATACAGAAAATATCATTGTAGTTTGTAAAAATGTCAACGGAGCATGGTAGTAACTAGTGTTGCTCACGAATATTCGTATTGCGAATATTCGGCTCGAATATGGCATATTCGAGTATTCGCGAATATCTCGAATTTCGCGGTCAATATTCACTATTCCGAATATTCGGATTTTTTCAATTTTATTTTTAGAACAGATCACATCCTAGTGATCTCCATCGACGTCTAAAAGCATTGCTGGTATGATTAGAGACCTTGGGCCGAGTAGCTGAAGCGATCATTTTATATTGCCGAATATTCGCAATGCGAATATTCGGCAATAGGAATATTGCGCGATTATTTTCTCCGCCCTTCTTTTGCATCAGAGCCAATCAGAGTGCTTCTACCGCAGTTGTCGAAATTCCGCAATCAATTTCGCATTCGCATTTTGCGAAATTTCGATAAAATATCACGAATATTCTGAGCCAATCAGAGGGCTCCTACCGCAGTTGTCGAAATTCCGCAATAAATATCGCATTCGCATTTTGCGAAATTTCGATAAAATATCACGAATATTCTGAGCCAATCAGAGTGCTCCTACCGCAGTTGTCGAAATTTCGCAATTATTTTCGCATTCACAATAGCGAAATTTCGCAAATATTTCATTTCGATAAAATATCACGAATATTCGAATTTAGCGAATATTTCTATATATTCGTGATATATCGCGAAATCGAATATGGCGTATTCTGCTCAACACTAGTAGTAACAGGTCATACATCATAACATGGGAAGATGGATGGTAATAACATATGGAAGAGAGGCAGCACAGCATAAATATATAGTCTGCAAGAACGGATTCACATATATGACAGTGGGGAGGGATGTGGGGAGGGGGGTGGGAAGGGAGAGGGTAGAAAGGTCATGGCTGTTGGTCGATATTCCAGTAAGACCATTTGAGGTCGAATAGATGGACAGAGTCATTTAGTGTATGGTATACTCTCTCAGACAGTCTGAGCATCTCCATTCTGTCTAGGACTTGTGACCAGGGCAAAGTGTCAGTCCTCCAATTAAGGGCTATCATCCATTGAATGGAACTACAGAGGGAATGAAATAGTCTGGAGCATGGGATAGGGATACCAGGGATTTTGGCATAGAGGATGCATATCTAGGGGGGAGATGGTGATCCCCTTTTCCCCTGAAGATCTCTCAAATCTGTATATGGCTGCACTCCAAATCCGACTTAACATAGGGCAGTTCCAGAAAGTATGCAGTAAGGTTCCCTCAGCCTGGCAACCTCTAAAACAATTGGGGGATACCGAGGTATGGAAAAGGTTAATTTTGGAGGGAGTAAGGTACCATCTGGAAAAGATCTTCAATGGGGTTTCTCTAAACGAAATAGCTCTGTTACATTTCCGGAGGTTCTCTGCCATAGAGTACCATGTTTCCGTTGGGATAGTGCATCCCAGATCTTTTTCCCAGTGTAGCATCGGGTTAGACTTCTCCTGTAGGGCTAGGTCATTGAGATAGTGATAGCTTGGATATCATTCCTCTGTCTCTAGATGATGTAAGGCAAATTCTTTCAAATAGTGTGTTAGTTGAGGAAATGGATAATGAGAATTGTGTATCATAGAAAGATTTGATTAGTTGGTAGCGTTTGTATTCTATATTAGGGAGCCTAAAAACCCATTTGGATTGTAAGGATTTCAAAGTGGTGAGGCCACTGTTTATCCATAGTGAAAATAAGGGTAGGTGAGATTAAGATTAGAGTAGGCGAGAGTAGGCGAGAAAATTAGAGTAGGCGAGATTAAGTCTAGGGTCGCCCAGGAAGGATGTCATTGGGGAGACGGGAGAGGATAGTACATAGGTATCTTTGATTTTGAGCCAAAGTTGAAATACAGTAGGTGGGCCACAATGGAATTATGTTTTAGAAGGTGGCGATAAAGAGTGTAGTTAGACCATAGAATACCTTGAAGGTGGAATGGTTTAACTGAGATGGATTCAAATGTTTTCCAGTGTATATCTTGGGAGGAGGAAAACCATTGGGATAGTTGTGAGAGTCTAGCAGCAAGAAAGTAATGCCATAAGTTGGGGAGACCCAATCCACCTTTAGACTGCGGTCTATGTAATAGAGCATAACTGTATCTGGGTTATTTATCTGCCCAAATGAACTTATTGATTACCCTCTGAAGAGGGTCTAATTTGGATTTTGATATATTGATGGGAAGGGTGCGGAAATAATAAAGGAGCTTAGGGATGATATTCATTTTTATGGCACATATTCTACCTAAAAAGGAAATGTGGTAAGAGGACCAAATATTTAATAGAGAGCTGATATGTGCTATAAGGGGAGGGTAGTTAGCCTTGAATAAGAACTTATGTGAGGAGGTAATGTTAACAGCTAGGTATTTAGAGGAGAGAGGACACCATACAAATGGGAAATTGGCTTGTAAAAGGATTTAAGTTTTGGTGGAGATTTAGGGGAAGGGCTGAACATTTATTGGTATTAATTTTTAGGCCCGAGATATCAAAAAAAGTGTTAAGTTCATTAAGGAGGACGGGAATAGACAGAAGAGGCTCCGTGAGAAAGACAAGGGCGTCATCAGCGTACAAGCTAATCTTGAATTCGTATTGGTCTTTGGAGTAGCCCTTAATGTCTGGGTTGGATCTAATGGCTTGAGCTAGGGGCTCTATAGCTAAGGCTAACAAGAGCGGGGATAGAGGGCAACCCTGTCTCGTTCCACGGCCCAGTGGGTTTTTAACCGATGGTTGTGACTACTAACGATCGCTTTTTTCCCATCGGTTAGAAATCCCATCGGTTAAAATTAAAACAAGTTGGCTTTTTTTTAACCGATGGTTAAATAACCGATGGCGCCCACACACGATCGGTTTTGACCGATGAAAACGGTCCATCAGACCATTCTTATGCGGCATAAAGGCAGTCGTCCTGATACTTTTGGTAATATAGTGTATGTGTAGTAAAATGGAATGACATGGAGAAAAAGTATTGAACACGCAAAATGTATTTAATACTTTGTACAAAATCCTTTGTTGGTAATGACAGCTTCAAGATGCCTCCTGTATGGAGAAACTAGTCGCATGCGTTGCTCAGGTGTGGCTTTGGCCCATTCTTGCACACAGTCAAATCTTGAAGGTTCCGTGGGCCTCTTCTATGAACTCTGATCTTTAGTTCTTTCCATAGGTTTTCTATTGGATTCAAGTCAGGTGATTGGATGGACCATGCTAGCAGCTTGATTTTCTTTCTTTGAAACCAATTGAGAGTTTCCTTGGCTTTGTGTTTGGGATCATTGTCTTGCTGAAATGTCCATCCTGGTTTCATCTTCATCATCCTGGTAGATGGCAGCAGATTTTTATCAAGAATGTCTCGATACATTTTTCCATTCATCCTTCAAAGACATGAAGTTTGCCAGTACCGTATGCTGAAAAACAGCCCCACACCATGATGTTCCCACCTCCAAACTTCACTGTTGGTATGAGAGTGTTTTTGGGGTGATGTGCAGTGCCATTTGACCTCCAAACGTGGTGTGTATCTCATTTGACCAAACTATATTCTCCCAGTATTTCACGGGCTTGTCTAAATGTTGTGCAACAAACCTTAAACGAGCTCCAACATGCTTTTTCTTCAGCAATGGAGTCTTGCGTGGTGAGCATGCATACAGGCTATGGCGGTTAAGTGCATTACTTATTGTTTTCTTGGAAACAAATGTACCTGCTATTTCCTGGTCTTTCTGAAGCTCTTGGACAACTCTTCTGATAATCTTTTTACTCTATCAGAAATATTGCAAGGAGCACCTGGTCATGGCCGGTTTATGGTGAAATTATGTTCTTTAAACTTCCGGATCATGGCCCCAACAGTGCTCAATGGAACATTTGGAAGTTTAGGAATCTTTATGTAATCAATGCCATCAGTATGTTTTGCAACAATAAGGTTGAAAGGGTCTTGAGAGAGCTCTTTGCTTTTACCCATCATGAGATGTTTCTTGTGTGACACCTTAGTAATGAGACACCTTTTTATAGACCGGTTCAGTTGAGACTGAACCAGCTGATATTAATTTGCACTGGCAAGGTGCAGGATTGCTTGCCAATTACTGATAGATTTCAGCTGGTGTCTTGGCTTTCCATAACTTTTTGCATGTGTTCAATACATTCCATTTTATTACATATAACTTAATTTCTAAACGTATTTCTTTTGGTTACTTTGTATGCATGGATTGTATGGGTTGCTATGACACATGGTGAACATTTCATATCAGTAGCACCTTTAGAAATTATTTACCTTTATCCTGACTCCGATTGTTGTGAAGCAATCTATCCCATGTGAGACCACTATGCCTGGCCTGTATAAGCAGATATAATCACTGAGGACAATCCTCATCAGATAGCTTGAACTCGCCAAGTACCGATTCTATTCGCAGAGGTGGTTTTATTCCGAGGTCGGGTTACAGCAGATGACAGGATACAACAGATGAATAGGTTGTGGTACTTATGCAGTCAAAAGATGATATTGTCTGTAGCTTACTATGCAGAATACATGTGCCCTGTTACATGTGGCCTGTTAGCTGCCTCCATTACACAGGAAGTACAATCACAGGAAGAAGGGGAGGAGCATTACATAGAAAGGAAGTGTGTCATAACATCAGGGAAGAAATATAGAAAACCAATACATTACCACAAAAGGTCACTAGATGGCAGCATGTTAACTAAACATAACATCCATAGAAAAATGGTTCAGAGAAACAATGGGCCAGATTCAGAAAGAATATACGTCGGCGTATCTCCAGATACGCCCCCGTAATTTCAAATGTGCGCCGTCGCATCTTTACGCCGATTCACAAAGCGAGATACGTTTAAAAACATGGCTTCAGCCGTCCGACGTAACTTGCCTACGCCGGTGTATCGTGGGAGCATAGTTTTTATAAATATGCAAATGAGCTAGATACGCCGATTCACGAACGTACTTGCGCCCGGCGTATTAATATACGCTGTTTACGTAAGGCGTACGACCGGCGTAACTTTACCCCTCATAAAGCAGGGGTAAGTCATGTTAAGGTATGGACGTCAGAAACGTCGGAACAACGTCGTATTTTACGTTGTTTGCGTAAGTCGTACGTGAATGGGGATGGGCGTAGGTTACGTTCACGTCGACAAAGCATTGAGCCGACGTAACTTAGGGAGAAAATTTGACGTGATACTGAGCATGCGCCGTTCGTTAGGCGCGTCATTTAGGTGGGGTCACGATTCATTTCCATACAACACGCCCCCTACCGGCCTACTTTGAATTAGGCGGGCTTACGCCGGCCAATTTACACTACGCTGCCGCAACTTACGGAGCAAGTGCTTTGTGAATACTGCACTTGCCTGTCTAAGTTGCGGCGGCGTAGCGCAAATAGGATACGCTACGCCCGCACAAAGATTCGCCCAGATACGTGAATCTGGCCCAAAAAAAATAAAAATATATATATATATATATATATATATATATATATATATATATATACATATACACACATATACATAAATTCTATGCCCCATTGGGGCGGCACAACCTAGAAAAATGGTGATGTGTTAAATACTTATTTTACCCGCTGTATATCTACAAACAGGACAGGAAGTGAAGGTAAATCTGCTCTTTGGGACACAGATGGCAGAAAATAGTTTGGGCTTTAGATATGCTTTAATAATTTAATTGTTTTTAGGTGAGATGGTAAATTGATGATAGCCTTATCTAGTTATGTATAAACAGTATTAAAAGCTTGGAAATTATATTTTACAACAATGCTAAAATCATTTTATTAACTTTACTTTCTTGCAGCAAACTATTTCCATTATTGCTCGGTTGGTTGAAAGCATTGGCACGTCAGATCTAAATCTACAGTTGCTACAAAGCATTGAAAACATGTTTTCGACAATGGAGACTACATTTACGTCCTTCCGTATTGTCTCTCGTGGTATTGACATTTCCTGCACCGTTTTCAATCCTGATGGCCTCAACGAGGGTAGCTATGTAGAGCTTTTGTCTGGGGCCACTGTGTTCCTGTCCCCAGAAATATTTAAAAAAATCAATAAGTCTTCTGGGGCTGTCATTAATGTACTATCCATGATCTATGCACCAACTAATGGTAGCTTTAACCTCCCATATGACAGTTCTGATGGCCTCTCTTATTCTTTGGCCAGTTCCATATGGACCATTGTGGCCATAGTAAATAAAAAGAGTGAGCACTCTCTGAATATTCATATGAACTTCACATGTAACAACATCACGTCTGATGAGACTGCAGTATGCGTGTTTTGGAATTTAAATACGAACAAATGGTCATCGGAGGGTTGTAATACTACAGTTATCAATGGAAGTGCCTACTGTGCCTGTAATCACCTGACCTCCTTCTCAGTCCTAATGGCGGGCTATATACCAGAAGAAGATCAGAACCTGGTGCTCTTGGATACTCTCACGAAGATTCTGCTTCCTGTCTCCATAGGATCTCTTCTGAATTGCATCGCCATAGAAATCTTTCTTCTTAAGCAATCCAAGAGCTCTGTTGCTTTATATAGACATATTTGCATTATTCATATAGCTGTGTTTCTGTTAATCAGCAATGTCTCTTTCTTGGCGACCAGCCTCTTTGACATGCCTTCACATCGCTTTTTGTGCAAAATACTCACCTTCGTTACTCATTTTTCTTTGTTGGCCTTTTTTTCCTGGACATTGGTGCAGGGCCTGTTTTTGGTGTGCCAGTTACTCTTCGTCTTCCATCACTTTACCAAAAAAGAATTTTTGCTCCTTTCTTCCATACTTGGATATGGTATTCCATCTGCTATAGCCGGGGGCACTTTTTTGGTGTTTTATCCTCATAAGTACCTGATGAGCAATGCCTGCTGGTTGGATAACATATCTGGTGCCTTTCTGCTGTTCGCCATCCCTGCCATTGTAATTATGGGTGGAAATATTCTCGTCCTGGTGGTTGTGATTGCAAAAATTTTTAAGTCTTCAGTCTCTCAAGGAAAGAGTGAGGACGACGAGGTGGTTGAGAAGCTCATGAAAGCTGTTTTGTTCTGCACACCACAATTTGGATTGACTTGGGCTCTTGGAATCCCCTTATACGTATACCCAAAGACTATTTTCTTGCACTACATATTTGCCTTGCTCAACCCTCTGCAGGTAATCATCCAGAAAGATGAGCGTTTTTCATTTAAATATGTTTAATGTTACTGAACAGGGCCTACCAACAGTCATAGATATCTGCCTAAAGCAATGTTCCTAATGCATGTAAATGCAATACATTAACACAAAGCATAATGAAAATCTGTATTTAAAGAAAACCTTTGGGCGTACAACAGGGAGAAGGGAGGGTGGAGGGGAAGGGGCAATGGTGGTGCCCCGTACATATCCCACCAAATGCTTTTTAAATGCTAATTGGTCCATCTGCCAACCTTACTTTAGTCTGATGATCAGCCTTACTAGTCAACAGTAAGGTGCATCTGATACCAGTGACCATTACAGCAACTCCAAGGTATTTGGCAGTACAGTAAAACCTTGGATTGCAAGCATAATTCTTTCCGGAAGCATGCTTGTAATCCAAAGCACTTGTATTTCAAAGCGAATTTCCCCATAAGAAATAATGGAAACTCAAATGATTCGTTCCACAACCATTTATCCATAGGTCCTTCAGTTTATAGTCCATATAAAAAGATTATAGCAAATGTAATGGGTTGTGTAACCATAAAATATCCATCCACAAATGAAAGCCTCCAAAAAAGGGGATTAGAAGCAAAATCCAGCAGGAGCTACAGAGCATAAAAGAGAAGAGAGGCACCTCTAAGTGTAGCAATATGTTTACATTTAATGGAGGTACAACATTTAGCAACTCACATGGTTGATAATTAAAAGAGGCACATCTAAGTATGCAGGCATCCAGGGTAAAGCTGTCAACATAGACCATTTCCCACACAGCCGGCTGTCAGTCTGCAATCGTGACCGGGAAGACTACCCTGCAGTAGAGCGATCTTAAAGTGAGGCTTGAAGCGCTCGTGGAGCACAGAGTGCAAGGGACGACATCAATGGCGGTGGGGAGGACGGTCTATGTGGACAGCTTTACCCTGGATGTCTGCATACTTAGATGTGCCTGTTTTAATCATCAACCATGTAAGCAGTGGCGGCTGGTGAAGTTTTAGGATGGGGGGGCACAAGACCCTGCCCCTCCACGTTTGGTCCCTCCCACTTCACAAAAGCCACACCCCTTTTAGAATCCACCCAATCCGTCCCCTGTATTCCACTTGCTTCCACTCATATAGGTAGATTCAGGTAGAGTTAGGCCGACTTATCAGTAGATAAGTCGACCTAACTCAGAATCTACGCCGACCTATGTTTAAGCGTATGCTCAAACAGAGATACGCTTAAACATATCTAAGATAGGACGGCTTGCGCCGTCATATCTTATAGGTAGATTCAGGTAGAGTTAGGCCGACTTATCAGTAGATAAGTCTACCTAACTCAGAATCTACGCCGACCTATGTTTAAGCATATGCTCAAACAGAGATACGCTTAAACATATCTAAGATAGGACGGCTTGAGCCGTCCTATCTTATAGGTAGATTCAGGTAGGGGCGCGCTAATTTGCGGCGGCGTAGCCTAGCGTGTTTATACTACGCCGCCTTAAGTAAGAGATGATGATTCTCAAAGCACTTGCCTCCTTACTTAGGGCGGCGTAGTATAAACGCGGCGGGCGTATGGGCGCCTAATTCAAATGGGTTGGGGGGGCGTGTTTAATGGTAATGAGGCTTGACCTCACGTTTTTGAAGTTTTTTTGTCACTGCGCATGCGTCGGGCGACTACATTTCCCAGTGTGCATTGCGGTTACGTACGCCGCACGGGCCTATTGATTTCGACGTGGACGTAAACAACGTAAATACCGATTCGCGGACGACTTACGCAAACAACGTTAACATTTTGAATCTTGCAGCGGGAACGGCGGCCATACTTTAACATTGTTATTCCACCTAATAGGTGGAATAACTTTAGGCCTCCTAAGGCTTTACGGAAACGCCGTAAATCGACTGCGGCGGCCGGCGTACGTTCGTGAATCGGCGTACAAACTCATTTACATAATCTACGCCGACCGCAATGGAAGCGCCACCTAGCAGCCATCAGAAAAATTGCAATCTAAGATAGGACGACGCAAGCCGTCGTATCTTAGATATGTTTAAGCGTATCTCTGTTTGAGCATACGCTTAAACATACGTCGGCGTAGATTCTGAGTTAGGCTTATCTACTGATAAGTCGGCCTAACTCTTACTGAATCTACCTATTAGATCGCAATTTTTCGGATTTGGCCGCCAGGTGGCGCTTCCATTGCGGCCAGCGTAGAATATGTAAATGAGTTTCTACGCCGATTCACGAACGTACGCCCGGCCGCCGCAGTCGATTTACGCCGTTTCCGTTAGGCCTTTACAGGCCTAAAGTTATTCCACCTATTAGGTGGAATAACAATGTTAAATGTTAAAGTATGGATGCCGTTTAACGTTGTTTGCGTATGTCGTCCGCGAATCGGGATTTACGTCGTTTACGTCCACGTCTAAATCAATAGGCCCGTGCGGCATACGTAACCGCAATGCACACTGGGAAATGTAGTCGCCCGGCGCATGCGCAGTGACAAAAAAACATCAAAAACGTGAGGTCAAGCCTCATTACCATTAAACACGCCCCCCCCAACCCATTTGAATTAGGTGCCCTTACGTCCACCGCGTTTACACTACGCTGCCCTAAGTAAGGAGGCAAGTGCTTTGAGAATCATGTACTTGCCTCTCTTACTTAAGGCGGCGTAGTGTAAACACGCTAGGCTACGCCGCCGCAAATTAGTGTGCCCCTACCTGAATCTACCTAATTGATTGCAATTTTCCAGATGGCCGCTAGGTGGCGCTTCCATTGCGGCCGGCGTAGAATATGTAAATGAGTTTCTACGCCGATTCACGAACGTACGCCCGGCCGCCGCAGTCGATTTACGCCGTGTCCGTAAGGCCTTTACAGGCCTAAAGTTATTCCACCTATTAGGTGGAATAACAATGTTAAAGTATGGCCGCCGTTCCCGCCGCGAGATTCGAAATTTTAACGTCGTTTGCGTAAGTCGTCCGCGAATCGGGATTTACGTTGTTTACGTCCACGTCGAAATCAATAGGCCCGTGCGGCGTACGTAACCGCAATGCACACTGGGAAATGTAGTCGCACGGCGCATGCGCAGTGACAAAAAAACTTCAAAAACGTGAGGTCAAGCCTCATTACCATTAAACACGCCCCCCCAACCCATTTGAATTAGGCGCCCTTACGCCTGCCGCATTTACACTACGCCGCCCTAAGTAAGGAGGCAAGTGCTTTGAGAATCATGTACTTGCCTCTCTTACTTAAGGCGGCGTAGTGTAAACACGCTAGGCTACGCCGCCGCAAATTAGCGCGCCCCTACCTGAATCTACCTAATAGTGTCAGGAGTATACAGCTCAGCATCACAGCACAGAGTATATAGCCCCAGCATCACAAATCATGGTATATAGTGCAGCCTTACAGATCGGTGCAAACAAACTAAAAAATTACACTGTTAGTAATGAAGGACTCTAAATGGGCAGGAGATTACCAGAGACTGCGGACATACTGCAGGAGATTACCAGAGGCTGCGGACATACTGCAGGAGATTACCAGAGACTGCAGACATACTGCAGGAGATTACCAGAGACTGCGGACATACTGCAGGAGATTACCAGAGACTGCGGACATACTGCAGGAGATTACCAGAGACTGCAGGCATACTGCACTAGATTACCAGAGACTGCGGATATACTGCACGAGATTACCAGAGACTGCAGACATACTGCACAAGATTACCAGATACTGCGGACATACAGCACGAGATTACCAGAGATTGTGGACATACTACACGAGATTACCAGAGACTGTGAACATACTGCATTGGATTACCAGATACTGCGGACATACTGCTCAAGATTACCAGATACTGCAGGCATACTGAATTAGATTACCAGATACTGCGGACATACTGCACAAGATTACCAGAGACTGGAGACATACTGCACGAGATTACCAGATACTGTGGACATACTGCATTAGATTACCAGAGACTTGAGACATAGCCCTCTATATACTACACTATATATACCGAGACCACCAATCACTGCACCCCTCTATATATTACACCATATATACCGAGACCACCAATCACTGCACCCCTCTATATACTACACTCTATATACAGGTGTAAGTGCTGCTTTTTTTACCCTCACTTTTTGATCACTAACTCATAAAATAGTGAAGCTCATCACTGGCAGCTCCCACATTTTATTTTGACAGGTGCCCTTTAACATTGTTCCAAATAGAGTGTCAAAATATAAGAACATGTCAATTTATATAATGTAATGTAGCATAATATAACAAAACAGTGTCATAATTTGTATTCCATAGGGCTTTTTCCTTCTACTGTTTGGGTGTCTCCTGGATAAAAAGGTTAGTAATTTTTTGCAAAACACCTTGGATATACTGTATGTACAGTATTCAATAGAGATGTGCCGCAGTACCAGATTTCAGTAGTCAAAACTATACTGAGCAACTTGGATGGAGTGTATTGCAGATCCCACCTGGTGGTTAAATGTTGTATTGCACCTAGAAAATGATTGTTATGCAATGGTACAGTATTTTTAGGGTATCCATTTAAACACCCCCTCCCCCCTGAAACCTGGGTGGAAGGTGCAGGTTTATTGCATAGCCTACCTTTTGCGCATTTGATAACTTCCCAACGCTACACCCTTTAATCTGTGAAACCAAGTGAGATAACTAGTGATTCTGGGTATTGAAGCTCAAAAGAGGGAAGAAGAAGAGGAGTAGGTGAACAGGACAGGAGGAAACAATAGAGAAGGGTAAGACAGGAGGAGGGGAAAAAGGAACTGAGGAGAGGATAGGAAGAGAGAAGAAGAAAGATGAAGGGCATCGAGAACAAGAGCGGACAAAAGCTGGAAGAAGAAGGGAGGACAGAGGAAGCGGAAGAGGGGAGGTAAGAAGAAACCCAGGGAAGCAAGAATATAAACAGATAGGAGAGAACAGCGGAGAAGGGGAATGAAAGCGGAAGATAGAGTTAAAGAGTGTGAGAGCACAGGAGGATAGAAGAAGGGAAGTACAGGAAAATACAGGCACGGCTCTTTTCGCGTGAAAAACGTGTAAAATAAATACTTCTTGCAAGTTTGTCTGGTGTGACAATAAAGAAAAAAATCTTCATCAGCACCTTTTGGATTCCAGTGTGCAATCAATTTCTTTATACCTTATTCTACTGATGGTGGTGAGCCGGGATTAGCACCTTGAATCAGGTGTGTCCTCCTTTTGTTGCTTTTGATGTTCCTGCTTGCTCCACTTCTGCTGCCAGGAGCCTCATGTCCATCAAACAGAGTATTAGAACTGTTGCCGATTACGCCATTGAATTCCTTACTCTGGCAGAAGAGGTTGCTTGGAACAACATTAAATATACTGTCCTCATACACGTTAGCACGGTGTGTAATCTGACATGTAGCTAAACCGATCCCGTATTCAAGAAGAGAAGAAATTGTACTGCTTTAACTTCCTCTTTTATTGATAGTAGAATGACAGGAAAGCGGTGAAACTACAGAATAAAACAGTAGCATTTAGAACATATCTATGGTACATGGCCTAAGACACAGAATATATCTGCAATGCATGCAGCACATGGCAATACGAATAATAGCAACTAGCTATGAGAGACTAGTAACACATTTAGGCTAAGATAAATGTCACAAGATAGTGACCTTACCGACTATGCTTGAAAACAGGCTCAATAACTGGCTGATGAGGTAGGAACCAAGGGATGAGGATTAGGCTCCTGAGACAAGATGGTGACTGCATGCTGTATAAGACAGGACTGAGGAGAAGAAGCAGGAAGTTCCCACAATACCTCTGGTGGCTCCCACAATACATTGCAAAAACGAGACTAAATGCAATTCTGAACTGGTCAGTAGATGGTGCTGTTGCCACACAATAATAAAGTAAATGAATTATAAGACAGGTAAAAAGAATGCAATGTCAACTAATAACATACAAACAACTGGACCTGTATCTAGGGACAGAACACTCCCCGCTTGACGTCAACCGACGTCATTATTGTATTCGTTGGGTGTAAACAGTAGAACGAGTTCTCCTACTGGTCTGAGAAACAATTTGGTTTCTCCCTGTCTGCGTATTTTCAGTTCTACTTTACGTGTAATTCCGTCCTTACTTGGGAATGTCTTAGTCACAAGACCTAACGGCCACTCGTTTCTTCGTGACTGGCAGTCTTTCATTAGGACTACATCGCCGGGCTGGAGGTTAGGCTTGCTGGTTTGCCACTTTCTCCTTGGTTGCAGAGTGGGAATGTATTGCTTTTTCCACTTATCCCAGAACGAGTTTGAGAGACTCTGTACTTGTCTCCATCGATTTCTGTAAAGATCTTTGGAATTAAATTCTCCAGGAGGAGCACAAATTTGTTCAGTCTTTTGTGTAAGCAGTGTGGCAGGTGTAAGAACTGTTGGGTCATCAGGATCGCTAGAAATCGAAGTTAGCGGTCTAGCATTTATGATAGCCGATACTTCCGCCATGAAGGTAGTCAGGCTTTCATGAGTCAACTTTGAAGATCCTTCTTGTAAGAAGATTGAGTCAAGGATTCTCCGTGCGATGCCTATCATCCTCTCCCAAGCACCTCCCATGTGTGAAGAGTGTGGTGGGTTGAAGGTCCAAGTGCAGCCTCGCTCACTGAGGTATCTTTCTATGTTGTTGACATCTAAGTTGGAAGAGAGTTGTAGTTCTCTCGCTGCTCCGACGAAGTTTGTGCCTCGGTCAGAACGAATGTGTTTGACAGGTCCCCTGATGGCGATGAAACGTCGGAAAGCATTAATGAAACAGGGAGTATCCATCGATTCAATGACTTCAATATGGACAGCTCTGATGGACAGACAGGTGAACATAATCGCCCAACGTTTTCCATGCGCACGGCCTCCTCTGGTTTGACGGACAACAACAGGCCAAGGACCAAACACGTCTAAGCCAACATTAGTGAAGGGTGGATCCGTACTTAGTCGGTCATACGGGAGGTTTGCCATCTTCGGTGGTTGCGACATACCACGAAGTTTCCGACAGGTAACACATTTAAATATGAATCTGCATACACATCTTTTAGCTCCAACAATCCACAGTCCAGCCACTCTTAGAGCTCCTTCTGTGAACAGCCGACCTTGGTGCTTTGTCTGTTCATGGTGGTGTTGCACGAGCAGAGTGGCTATATGATGCTGTCCAGGAACTATCACAGGGTGCTTCTCTTTTAGGTCCACATTGGCTTCCCTAAGACGTCCACCTACTCTCAAGAGCCCATCTTCGTCAATCACTGGGTCAAGTTTCCTTAAAACACTTCCTTTGGGCACGGATCTTTGGCTGACTATACAGTCGATTTCCGTTGCATAGGTTTCACGCTGTACAGCACGGATGATTACATTCCTTGATCGCTCTAGCTCAAGAGCTGTGTAGACACGTTTACAATGATGCCAGCCTCTACAGGTATTTTTATCTGCCGATGAGGTCGCTTTGTACGACCGAACAATATGAGTCAGACAAGTGATGGCATGGACAAGAGATATCCAAGTAGAAAACCTATTGAATCTGTGGGATTTCAGGTCGTGGTCCAAAGTCTCTGTATGTAGCGCAGACACCTGAGGACGTATCTCAACATCGGTATGCGGGTCTACTAGTTCAAACATGGCAGTTTCTGTTGTGTTGGGCATCGGCTTATACAAAAAGGTGGGGCCTGTAAACCAAATTGTATCCTTGAGATGGTCAGCAGCGACGGATCTAGTTGCTAGGTCCGCAGGGTTGAGATGTGTAGGTACATGTTTCCATTGTTCAGGAGAGGTAGATCTTCTGATCCTTAGAACTCTGTTGTTGACGTAGACATAGAAGCGTCTAGCTTCATTACAGATATATCCCAGTACTATCTTGCTATCTGTATAGAACTCTGAGTCTTTAATCTCTAGGTCCATTTCTACAACGATGAGTTCGGCCAACTCCACCGCTAACACAGCGGCACATAGTTCCAGGCGTGGTATGGTGTGTTCCTGGAGTGGCGTTAGTTTCGCTTTACTCATGACGAATCCTACATGACAATGTCCGCTGGTATCTATTGTCTTCAAGTAAGCTACAGCTGCAATTGCTTTGATTGAAGCATCGCAGAAAACACACAGTTTTTGAGTCTTAACCTTGGTAGTTGGTACAGAAACATATGGACGAGCTATGTGAAGATTGGATAAGGCTGTAAGGGAATTCTTCCAGGCCATCCACGTGGTTCTTTCCTTCATGGGAAGAGGAGTATCCCAGTTCGACCCTTCTCTGGTGAAGTCTCTTAACATAGCTTTACCTTCGTTGAGTATAGGAGCTGCAAATCCTAGTGGGTCATATAAACTGCTTATGGCTGACAGTACTCCTCTGCGAGTAAAGGGTTTTTCTTCTCTGTTAACCTGGAAAGTGAAGGTATCAGCTTTTATATCCCAGAGTAGGCCAAGGCTCCGTTGCATCGGAGGCGAGTCAAAGCCTAGATCTAAGTCCTTCAAGTCTTCACAATGGTCTTGAGAAGGAAAGGCTTCCATCAATTTCTGGCTGTTAGAAGCGATCTTGTGTAGCCTCAGGTTAGACAGAGAGAACATCTCTTGGGTTCTTTTGAGGAGACTGATTGCAGTCTCATCTGAGGGCATTGATTTCAGACAGTCATCCACATAGAAGTCTTTCTCTACAAAGAGTCTGACATCCGCTCCATACTTTTCTTCTGCTTTCTGAGCTGCGCGTCTCAATCCATAGATGGCGACTGCAGGAGAAGGACTATTGCCGAAGATGTGAACTTTCATACGATACTCTGTAACATCTTTAGAGGGATCGTTGTCCTTGAACCATAGGAATCTCAAGAAATTTCTATGTTCTTTCTTAACTAGGAAGCAATGGAACATCTGTTGGATATCAGCTGTGAATGCAATGGAGTCTCTGCGAAAACGGAGAAGCACTCCTATGAGCTTGTTGTTTAGATCTGGGCCTGACAGCAAAACGTTGTTCAATGATACGCCTTCATACTTGGCGCTTGAGTCAAACACCACTCTGATCTGACCTGGCTTCTTCGGGTGATACACCCCAAACATGGGCAGGTACCAGCGTTCTTCCGATTCTTGAAGTAAATGTGCTAGTTCTGCATGACCATTCCGGAATATCTTTTCCATGAAGGTAAAGAAGTGATCTCTCATCTCAGGTTTGTTTCTCAGGTTGTGCCTGAGAGAGACAAATCGTTTGAAAACTTGCTCTCTATTATTGGGTAAGCGCTGTCTTTGAGGCTTAAAGGGTAGAGGTGCAACCCAGCTTCTTGCTTCGTCCTGCACCATACCGTGCTCCATTATATCTAGGAACAGTCTATCTTCGAATGACATCGCCATACGATTGTCCTCTTTAGTCTTGCGGAAGACTGTGGATCCTAGGTGGTCTTGATTGACATCCCAGATGAAGTCATCGTAGGCAGGACCTGCAAGAGCACCTAATGATGAAGTGCTTTGAGGCAGTTCCTTAATGAAAAGGTGATTTTCACATGGTTGTAGGAGAGATGGGCGTCCATTCTCAAGTGTACTGGTAAGCATGCTGTTGACAGTTGTTGGTCTGTGTACACCTCCCAAACATACTTCTCCTACAATGACCCATCCTAGGTCGAGCCTCTGGGCGTATGGAGCATTGTGAGATCCATTGATCTGCTGTCTAACTTTGTGGACCTGTAAGATATCCCTCCCGAGGAGTAGGACTATCTGAGCTTCGGGATCAAGGTTCGGGATCAGGTGTCTTATACGCTTCAGGTGAGGGTGATGCTCTGCTACTTCTGGCGTGGGTATCTCAGACCTGTTGTCAGGAATCTGGTTACATTCTAGGATAGTTGGTAAAGGCAGACGCACTTGACCATCACTGGATTCAATTATGTAGCCGCTTGCCCTCCTTCCGGCTGTTTCCACAGTACCAGCACAAGTTCTTAGAGAGTAGGGGGCACCGGGTCCTCTGATGTGGAAGCTATCAAAGAAGGCAGACTTCGCTAACGACTTGTTACTTTGATCGTCTAGAATTGCGTACACTTTGATGGCTTTGTCTCGGTTGTCTTCTGGGTAAACCCTCACTAGGGAGATTTTAGAGCAGGATCTGCCTCCTCTGAGGTCTCTGCAAACCTCTGTACATTTAGAAGTAACTGCCAAAGTGTCAGTATTCTCTTCTTTTCGCTCCCCGCTTTGCTCTTGGGTTTGGGGTGAAGCCCACGGTGGTGGCCCAGGGTGTAGAGCCGTGTTATGATCTGTGCTGTCACATTCTGCACACTTTGCACTAACCTCACAGTCCCTGGCGAAGTGCGAAGTTGAAGAGCAGCATTTAAAGCAGATGTTGTTCTCCTTGAGGAAGGTCTTGCGGTCTTCCAATGACTTTGCTCTGAAGGTTCTGCACTTAAGTAGGGAATGAGGCTTCCTGTGTAAGGGACACTGACTGCTCGGGTCCTTGGGTTTGTCTCCTCTTTGATAAGAGCTGAACCTTTTATGGACTGAACCTGTGGAAGAAACGTTAGTTTTGTGGACCTCTATCATAGCTCTACGTGGTTTACTGACTGAAGGGGTGGCACATGACATCATGAAATCAAAGCTAGGATCATTCCTAATTTTTGCTTGTTCAGAGACAAAATCTACAAACACATTAAATGGAGGAAATGGTACATTATAAGTCTGTTTATACCGAGAACCATGCATGACCCACTTCTCCTGCAGGTTGTATGGGAGCTTCTGGACTATGGGATTCACCCCTCTAGCAGTGTCAAGGAATGCCAATCCTACCAGATCCCCTTCTGCCTTTGCTACACTCAGCTCCATTAGTAAGTCACTTAAATCTCTAAGCTTTGAATAGACTTTGTTTGCTATTTTGGGAAAGTCCTCAATTCTCTTGAATAAGGCATTTTCTATAACCTCTGCTGCGCCATACATCTCATCAAGTCTATCCCAGACCCTTTGTAGACCAACATCTGGATAATTTACATTGATGTCTCTAATCCTTTTAGCGTGTTCGGCAGACTCATTTCCCAGATAACTCACCAAGACATCCAGTTCCTGACTATATGACAGATTTAAGTCTCTCATGGTATTTTGGAAGGAAGCTCGCCAAGCTCTATAATTCTCAGCGCGGTCGGTGAACTTTACAAGTCCCTTGATGACAAGCTCATGTTGAGCAAGGAACCTTGCAATGTCCATAGTGGCTTGATTAGCGCTGGGACCGGCTGGTGTTGTGTTGTCAGAGTGAATGTGTGGTGCACGGCCATACCTGTTGGAAGTCTCTGGTTTAACCGGATCTGTGTAATAACGTTCTGAAGCGAAAGGCATCTTTCTTAGCAGGGGCCGATTTCTGATTCTCTGTTCTGGAGAGACTTCGATGTAGCTGGTTTCACTCTGATGAGTATTCTCTAGTTTGGTGCAAGGAGACTGATAGTCGACTTTCTGATGATCCGGATAAGCATGTTGGCTTGGCTCGTCAACAGACTGCTTTGTATTAAGCTGTGGAGCTGGGTTGTCATCTGGCTTGGAATGCTGATAGACGTATTGTGAAGTTCGCTGTTGTGGATCTTGGGATTCAAGTCCTGGATGGACGATGCTGCGATGACTCTTGGTTTCCTGAAGTTCCGTGGCTTCCAGAAATTCTGCTTCTGCGATGGCGGCTGCTGTTTCTTTATCTGCAGCGAGTTTTTCTAGAGTAACTTCAAGTTGCGCTTTCTCCATATCCAGAGAAGCTTTCTCCATCTTTAACTGCATCTCTTGTTCTGTGAAGCTGGATTTTGCCTTTGCAGCTTCTGCCTTTGCACGGGCAATGGCGGCGGCTTCTCTGATTGATGTCCTGCTAGAGCCACTTATCTGAGACCTTGTCTTGAGTGAAGATGCCCGACTACTAGACATGTTGCGACTGTTAGGAGACCGCTGCGACATCCGTATGCAGGCTCTGCGTGGATAATGGTGGGCTCCGTGTTGTGACTGTTAGGAGACTGCTGCGATATCCGTATGTAGGCCCTGCGTGGATAATGGCGGGCTCCGTATAGTCTAATCGTCTGAGCTTATTCTCAGCAGTCGTTTCACTATACTGTCCTCATACACGTTAGCACGGTGTGTAATCTGACATGTAGCTAAACCGATCCCGTATTCAAGAAGAGAAGAAATTGTACTGCTTTAACTTCCTCTTTTATTGATAGTAGAATGACAGGAAAGCGGTGAAACTACAGAATAAAACAGTAGCATTTAGAACATATCTATGGTACATGGCCTAAGACACAGAATATATCTGCAATGCATGCAGCACATGGCAATACGAATAATAGCAACTAGCTATGAGAGACTAGTAACACATTTAGGCTAAGATAAATGTCACAAGATAGTGACCTTACCGACTATGCTTGAAAACAGGCTCAATAACTGGCTGATGAGGTAGGAACCAAGGGATGAGGATTAGGCTCCTGAGACAAGATGGTGACTGCATGCTGTATAAGACAGGACTGAGGAGAAGAAGCAGGAAGTTCCCACAATACCTCTGGTGGCTCCCACAATACATTGCAAAAACGAGACTAAATGCAATTCTGAACTGGTCAGTAGATGGTGCTGTTGCCACACAATAATAAAGTAAATGAATTATAAGACAGGTAAAAAGAATGCAATGTCAACTAATAACATACAAACAACTGGACCTGTATCTAGGGACAGAACATTAAAGATAACATTAAAGAAGAGATAGGGGCCCGAGACATACCTACGGATCTGGAGAAGTTAATCACATTTGCCATTCTCATTGACTCTAGACTCCGAGAGAGACCTTCTTTTAAGGAGCACTTGTGGAAGCCTCCTGTACGTTTGGTTCTGAGCTTTGCATCCCCACCCTTGCCTCCATCAAGGGTGTTGTTCATAGATAGTGCCTTTGTGTCTAAGCACTCTATTCCGCTGCAGCTTTGTGCCACTTCACTTTCCATTGAGGCTATTGATGGGAGACCTTTACAGCCTACCCATGTGACTCATGACGAGACTGTTCCATTGACCATGGCCTTAGGGGCTCTTTACCATGACATAATCCAATTTCAAGTCATTTCCTCATCTCATTACCCGGTGGTCATTGGTTATTCTTGGTTACAGAGGCACAATCCCTTGTTTGATTGGCATCATGTTGAGATCCTTTCCTGGTCACCACAATGCAGTAAAACATGTTTTTAGAAAGTGGTTAAGGTCCTGTGCACATCTTCTCTCCTCTTTGCCAGAGGAGTACTGCAAATTTAACGATGTCTTTGACAAAGGCCAAGCTGGTATTTTGTCTTTGCTCGTATGATTGTGAAATTGACCTTCAACCTGGTCCCATGCCTCCTCGTACCCGGATCTACCCTTTATCTGTCTTGGTGGATAAAACCATGGAGTACTATTGTGACGGTATCGGTATGATATCCCCGTCAAGCATTCCCTCCTCTCCATACAAGAACATCACAGGATCCCCCACACATGAGTCAAGACTGGATGCTGGAACCAAGACTGATTTATCGGCAGCTTGCTGCTGGTTATAAATACAGTTTTACAAGCTAAATCCTTAATCAAGGAACAATGGGAGCTCCACCCCCTTTTCACCCACTCTGGAGTTCTCATACAGAATATAGCCAGACAATTCGGAGCCGACCTGAAAACACATTTTCTTTAGATAAGGACATCAGCGGAGTTAATTACTAGGTGTAACAGCCTGACCACAATGAAGCAATCAGAATAATTAACATGAGCCACTTATCTAATCATTGTAAACAGTAAGGCCGGTCTCCTTCCCACACACAATAAATCAATTACCATTTGAACTAGGGAGCTGGCTGAGGAAGGGTCATTAACATATCAATCAGCCTGTAACACATGAACCCTTTTTACCTCTAACACACACAATATCTCTAAAACAAGCAGGGAGAATTACATGCTTCACAATGGCCCCCCTTTTTCTCCCTGCTCCGGCAAACCCGGTTGGACCTTCCCTGGTCCAGTAGGGTTGACGGGTTCAGAGCTTTTAGTCCGAGGTTAATTCCGTTTGGCGGGACTGACCTCCCTTGGCAACTGCTTCAGACTCAGGTATGCCACCGGGTCGTCAGATCACACGCCGGTCAGTCCCCAAGTCTTTGTGCGATCTGCAGAGTCACCAGAAGTCAGTGTGAAGACAGCGAATGGGTCTGTGTGCCGCCATCTAGGTGTCCCGCTATGGGAGGGGCAGGTTATGGCTCTGAAGTGACAGTCACAGGAGATTCATAAAAAGAAAAAGTTATATTTGTTGAAATGCTGTAGCACTGGTGCTCAGAGTCCGGGGGGGGGAGGGGACTCAGAGCCCCATAAGGTCAGCCACCCCCTGCTCCCTCCGCAGCCGCCGGTTCTCCTCTTTGAGCTTCTCCAGCTCCATCTTCAGTTCATGGAGCCTGGGGGGGTCAGCCCGCTGTGACCTCAGGTGGTTGTTCTCCTCCTCCATGCGGCTTATGCACTCCTCCAGCTCTATGTACTCACGGATCAGATCCTGCTTGCTCATGTCCTGCAGGCTCTCCACGTGGTCCTTCATCATCAGGAACTGGGTGGTGGTGTAAGGGGCCACCGGTGGGCCCTTGGCGAACATCTCGGCCCGCATCTGGGGCGCCCGCTGCGATCCCATCTCCTCCAGTCGCTTCTTCTCCTCCCAGGTCCGCTGGTTATATGACTTCCAGGACCTCTTCTTCTTGGAGGGTAGCTGGCGGTGCCTCTTTCTGCCCAGCTCCCTCCAAGGCCCCTCCGGCTCATGGCTGTCGCCCATGACCAGCTGACAATGGTGTTCCCTGTTGTCCGTAATAACAGATTGTACCATGAGGGCTTCGTAAGGGGTGCCCAATGGTTCTTCCTGACCCAGCTCCTGGGGATCCCAAGCCGAGTCTACACAATGGGCTGCTGCTGGTGGGCGGTACCCATGTTGAGACCAATTTGACCTGGTGTTGTCACTCATGGGGCAATTCTGCTTGAAGTGACCGAGCTGTTTGCACCGGAAGCAGCGTTGTTCGTTGTCCTCCTGGCGTGGATAGCGAGGGCTCAATGTCATCGGTCTGTTAGGCGGTTGGTATCTAGCGGCTGGTGGGTGTGAGGGCGCCGTTGGTCGTGGAGGTTGTACCCGTGGTGTGACCTGGTTTGTCTTGCGAGTATCCGCATATTCATCCGCCAACTTAGCGGCCTCTGGTAGAGTCATGGGCCTGCGATCTCTCACCCAATCTTTGACATCCGTCTGGATGTGATTGTAAAATTGCTCCAGGAGCATTAGTTGCAAAATGTCCTCTGCGGTGGTGGCCTGGCTGCTGTTAGCCCAGTTAGAGGCCGACCGGGACAACTGGCATGCCCATTCCGCATAAGAGTCTTTCGTGGTTTTGCGTGAGTCCCTGAACTTCTGTCGGTGGGACTCTGGGGTTACTGCATAACGAGCCAGGAGCACTTCTTTAACCCGGGCGTAGCTATGGATATCCTGATCTGGCACGGTCCGGAAAGCATCAGAAGCTTTGCCTGACAGTTTGCCTGACAATATTGCAACCCAGTCTCTTCTAGCTATTCGGTGTAGGTTACATTGTCGCTCAAAATCCGCCAGGAAGTTATCAATCTCACAGTCCTTTTCATCAAAAGCTTTAAAAGCGCTAAACGGAATCTTCCTTGTGTCTGCTGTGCTGTACTCACTGTTCGGAGAAGGTGTGGCTGCTTGTTGGACTGCTGCCAGTTTTAACTGTAGTTCTGCGTCCCTTATTTGTTTATCCTTCTGTAGCTCTGCGTCTCTTATTTGTTTATCCTCCTGTAGCTCTGCGTCTCTTATTTCTTTATCCTTCTGTAGCTCTGCGTCTCTTATTTGTTTAGCCTTCTGTAGCTCTGCGTTTACTAACAGGTCCATCACTTTCAGCACCACATCCGGCGTTGGGTTCGGGCCGAACCACGCTAGCTTCTCTCTCATTAGCTTGTTGGCTGGCGATTCCTCCTCCTGAATCACTGGTGTCTCCATCTCTTGTACTGCTGGCGTTGCTGCAATCCCGTCCTCCTGGTCTAGCTCCATTGATTCTGCTATGATGACCCGCTTGGTTTTGTTGCTAGCAATCCTTCCACGAACTTCCAGTAGTTCTTCCAGTGTCGGCTTGGAATCCGGGTGTGAAGGGGAGTAGAAGGGAAAATCCCGCTGCTACCAACCAATTGTGACGGTATCGGTATGATATCCCCGTCAAGCATTCCCTCCTCTCCATACAAGCACATCACAGGATCCCCCACACATGAGTCAAGACTGGATGCTGGAACCAAGACTGATTTATTGGCAGCTTGCTGCTGGTTATAAATACAGTTTTACAAGCTAAATCCTTAATCAAGGAACAATGGGAGCTCCACCCCCTTTTCACCCACTCTGGAGTTCTCATACAGAATATAGCCAGACAATTCGGAGCCGACCTGAAAACACATTTTCTTTAGATAAGGACATCAGCGGAGTTAATTACTAGGTGTAACAGCCTGACCACAATGAAGCAATCAGAATAATTAACATGAGCCACTTATCTAATCATTGTAAACAGTAAGGCCGGTCTCCTTCCCACACACAATAAATCAATTACCATTTGAACTAGGGAGCTGGCTGAGGAAGGGTCATTAACATATCAATCAGCCTGTAACACATGAACCCTTTTTACCTCTAACACACACAATATCTCTAAAACAAGCAGGGAGAATTACATGCTTCACAACTATGTTGCCTATTCACTTTTTGGGGGTTCATCAGCAAATCCTCGTCTCCCGCAGGTGCCGGCTTATTTTTTGTGAAAAAGAAGAGTGGGGAACTGAGACCTTGTATCGATTATAGGGGTCTCAATCGCATCACGATTAAGAACGCTTATCCGATCCCATTGGTTTTGGAACTATTTGACCGCCTCAAGGGAGCAACAGTTTTCACTAAGCGTGATTTGAGAGAGGCATACAATCTTGTGAGGATTAAGGCGGGCGACGAATGGAAAACTGCATTTTAATACTAGTACAGGACATAAGGATGCCGTTTGGTCTCTACAACACTCCTGTAGGAATTTATCAACAATGTCCTCTGAGATATGTTGCAGAAATTTGTGGTGGTTTATCTCGATTATATTTTCATATATTCAAAATCCCTAGAGTGCCACCACACAGACGTCTCTTGTGTGCTACAGAGGTTGAGAGATAATCTGTATTGTAAATTGAAAAAGTGCGAGTTCCATCATGAACAGGCAGTGGCATTGCTAGGGGGTAGCTTCTGGGGCTATAGCCCCAAATCTGGGGCACATAGCCCAGAGTCTCTTACCGGGTGCAGTGGTCAGGGCCGGACTGGCCTACCGGGATACAGGCAAGGCCGCCTGCACTAGGGCCGATTTGAGGGCTGCAGTGCCCATAAAAGATATGGCTGCGGGCCCAGGCCAACATGTCAACTGCGCATGCGCTGCCACCGCTAGGGAAAGCCTGTACACGCTCTGCCCTTTTCAGGCAGATGGGCGAATGCACAGAAGTGTCACCTCTGTGAGGTTTTGGCGGTGTAACACACATCTCATAACGGCTGGGGTAAGACCCCTCTGCAGCCTCTGACTACCTCCTGTTATTGCTCTCCTGCACCATGTCTGCAGCCTCTGACCATCTCCCCCTGCACCATGTCTGCAGCCTCTGACCATCTCCCCCTGCACTATGTCTGCAGCCTTTGACCATCTCTTCCTGCACCATGTCCGCAGCCTTTGACTTTCTCCTCCCGCACCATTTCTGCATATACACACACGCGCACACAAACACATGTATATTATATGCATGTGTATGCCCGTCCAAGCGTATGACTTTCTTTACTTCGCTGCTATGGTCTCTAGCCCCAGATCTTTTGTAGACCTAGCAATGCTCCTGTGACCAGGTTAAATATCTGTGTTATGTCATTTCTACTGCCGGTTTCTCGATGGAGTTCTACAGTGGCCTCGACTCGTAGGTCTATGTCAGCTACAACGTTTTCTTGGCTTTGCCAATTATTATCAGAAATGTATACGTAATTTCTCTTCTCTGGCAACACACAGAATTGGTCTCCAGATTCCATTAAAGCCTTTGAGTCTCTCAAGGTTGCCTTTTTTTCAGCTCCTGTACTGGCACATCCTGATCCCATGTTACCCTTAATTGTTCAGGTTGATGTGTTTGAGACTGGAGTAGGCACCCTTCTGTCTCAAGGCCCTACATCTGAGAGTGCTATGCATCCTTGTGGCTACTTTTCTAAGAAATTGTCTTCTGCAGAATGCAATTACGATATGGGGACAGAGAATTGTTAGCTATCATTTTAGCTCTTAAGGAATGAAGAAATTTCCTCGAAGGTACCAGTCTGTCGGTCGTCATTTTGGCTGACCATAAGAATCGCACATTCTTGTCTGAGGCAAAATGCTTATCTCCCACAATGGGTTATTTTTCTGTCAAGCTTCAATTACAGTAGGTGTTTGTGATATTGTGTTTTTAGCACGACAGCATCGCGCTGATTCTCGGCGACATGGTGCCGAGATCTCGCACTCACTGGAATAGTGACAGCACATTCCAGCAAGCGCATCATAGAAGCGACGGGAGATCCGACTTGGATTCCCGCCAATTCTACACGTGTGCGGCGTTTGTTATGAATCCTGAGGGGGAAGTCCCCGCCGGATTTTAAATAAAAATTTGGCATGGGTTGGTTCCCCCCTCAGGAGCATACCGGGCCCTTAGGTCTTTTATGGGTTGTAAGGAGAGCACCCCCTACGCCGAAAAAACGGCGTAGGGGGGTCCCCCTACAATCCATACCAGACCCTTATCCAAAGCACGCTACCCGGCCGGTCAGGAAGGGAGTGGGGACGAGCGAGCGCCCCCCCCCTCCTGAGCCGTACCGGGCTGCATGCCCTTAACATGGGGGGGTTGGGTGCTCTGGGGCAGGGGGGCGAACTGCGGCCCCCCCACCCCAGAGCACCCTGTCCCCATGTTGATGAGGACAGGGCCCCTTCCCGACAACCCTGGCCGTTGGTTGTCGGGGTATGCGGGCGGGAGGCTTATCGGAATCTGGGAGCCCCCTTTAATAAGGGGGCCCCCAGATACCGGCCCCCCACCCTAAGTGAATGAGTATGGGGTACATCGTACCCCTACCCATTCACCTGCAAGAAAAGTGGTAAAAACACAAATAAACCACACAGGGTATTAAAATATTTTATTAGTCTGCTCCGGAGGCCTCCCCTGTCTTCTTTAGCTCTTTTACCAGGGGAGGCTTCTTCTTCCGATTTCCGGGGGTCTTCTCCTGCTCTCCGGGGTCTTCACCGCTCTTCTGTGACGTCTTCTCCGCTCCGGGGGGTCTTCTCAGCTCTTCTGTGACGTCTTCTCCGCTCCGGGGGTCTTCTCAGCTCTGGGGGGGTCTTCTTCTATATTCGCCGCTCTCCGCTCTTGACTCGGCGCACCCCGGTTCTTCCTCCCGCTGTCCGGTTCCTTCTCCTTCAGGGCTGCCCGCCGCTATACTGGCGGCGGTCAGTTCGCTCTTCTGTAACGTCATCTTCTTCTCTTCTCGTCTTCCGTCTTCTCCAGATGTTGACACGCCGGTCGGCTCTTCTCGCTGCAATGACGTGTGCCCGGCTTGCGTCGGATTTATATAGGCCTCACAGTCTTATCATGCTCTGGTACCAACCATGTGATACCTACCCACGTGGTACCTACCGGAGCATGATGGGACTGTGAGGCCTATATAAATCCGACGCAAGCCGGGCACACGTCATTGCAGCGAGAAGAGCCGACCGGCGTGTCAACATCTGGAGAAGACGGAAGACGAGAAGAGAAGAAGATGACGTTACAGAAGAGCGGACTGACCGCCGCTATATACCGATATACCGTATAGCGGCGGCCAGCCCTGAAGGAGAAGGAACCGGACAGCGGGAGGAAGAACCGGGGTGCGCCGAGTCAAGAGCGGAGAGCGGCGAACATAGAAGAAGACCCCCCCAGAGCTGAGAAGACCCCCGGAGCGGAGAAGACGTCACAGAAGAGCTGAGAAGACCCCCTGGAGCGGAGAAGACGTCACAGAAGAGCGGTGAAGACCCCGGAGAGCAGGAGAAGACCCCCGGAAATCGGAAGAAGAAGCCTCCCCTGGTAAAAGAGCTAAAGAAGACAGGGGAGGCCTCCGGAGCAGACTAATAAAATATTTTAATACCCTGTGTGGTTTATTTGTGTTTTTACCACTTTTCTTGCAGGTGAATGGGTAGGGGTACGATGTACCCCATACTCATTCACTTAGGGTGGGGGGCCGGTATCTGGGGGCCCCCTTATTAAAGGGGGCTCCCAGATTCCGATAAGCCTCCCACCCGCATACCCCGACAACCAACGGCCAGGGTTGTCGGGAAGGGGCCCTGTCCTCATCAACATGGGGACAGGGTGCTCTGGGGTGGGGGGGCCGCAGTGCGCCCCCCTGCCCCAGAGCAAACAACCCCCCCATGTTGAGGGCATGCAGCCCGGTACGGCTCAGGAGGGGGCGCTCGCTCGTCCCCACTCCCTTCCTGACCGGCCGGGTAGCGTGCTTTGGATAAGGGTCAGGTATGGATTGTAGGGGAACCCCCCTACGCCGTTTTTTCGGCGTAGGGGGTGCTCTCCTTACAACCCATAACAGACCTAAGGGCCCGGTATGCTCCTGAGGGGGGAACCCATGCCAAATTTTTATTTAAAATCCGGTGGGGACTTCCTCTTCAGGATTCATAACAAACGCCGCACACCTGTAGAATTGGCAGGAATCCAAGTCGGATCTCCCGTCGCTTCTATGACGGCTTTGTCTCCATCGCGGCTGGCCAGCTCGGCGCTGGCTCCCGCGATGGGGCTCGTAGGTGCTCAATCTCGCCGAGAAAGGGAGCGAGATTGCAACAATATCGCGTGCACCTACTGTACATTGTCTCATTCTTACCCGGTACTAGGAATGTAAGGGCTGATGCATTGTCACAGTTTTCCTCCTCCAAGATGGAGTCGGTTCCTACTCCTGATCGCATTCTAGCTGTTCAGATCCATTCTCCTTCTTTAAAACCTTGTGACCATTGCTTTGTCCCTGAGAATCTCCTTACTGCTTTGCTCCAGACCTACCATTCTCCCAAGACAGCTGGTGACCCAAAGAAGAATCAACTCATCAGGTCTATTTCTCAACAATTCTGGTGGCCTGGTCTGTGCACTGATGTAACCGCCTTCATAGCCGCTTGTTCCGTGTGTGCTCAGAGTAAAACACCACGACACCTTCCAGTGGGCCTCCTACAACCCATACCCAATGAAGAGAGGCCTTGGACCCACTTATCTATGAATTTTATTGTGAAGTTACCCAACTCCCAGGGCAACACAGTTATTCTTATGGTAGTTGACCGGCTCTCAATAGGGATGAGCTTTGTGTTCGAGTCGACCCCAAGTTCGACTTGAACATCGTATGTTCGACCGTTAGTCGAATAACGAACGTTATGGGTTGTTCGCACCAAATTTGAGTGGCGTGTTACGGCCCATAATTCACTGCGGCATCGCAGTGCATTGCTGGCTGATGATTGGCAAAGCATGCACTATGACCCGCATGCTTGGCCAATCACAGCTTGCAAAAAACAGAGAGCCATAATTGGCCAAAGCCTGGAAGTCGGCCTTGTGTAGTGTGTTGCAGTGATTTACAGAGAGAGACAGAGAGAGTGTCATTTTTTGGAGTTAGATAGAGCAGGCAGGCAGGCTAGTCAGTTAGAGTTACAGTGTGTAGAGGATATATATGCATCCCAGGTGTTGTATATATATTTATACACTGTATTGAGTTTAGCTAGATCCGCTCTTCCTAATATACTGACCGGCAGGCAGGTGATTGTGCTAGCTGCAGTATTTTCACTTGGTGTACTGTCTGTGTTCACCTAAAGCTGTGTCAATAGATTTGCTGGTGTTCTCATATTATTTCCTACAGGCAGGGATCTGCTCATATTAATACCACAGGCAGGGGATCTGCACGTATTCTCACGTGGTGTACTGTGTCCTCTGCACAGTGTGCACCTAAAGCTACGTCAATAGATTTGCTGGTGTTCTCATATTAATTCCTACAGGCAGGGATCTGCTCGTATTAATACCACAGGCAGGGGATCTGCATGTATTCTCATGTGGTGTACTGTGTCCTCTGCACACTGTGCACCTAAAGCTACATCAATAGATTTGCTGGTGTTGTCATGTTAATTCCTACAGGCAGGGATCTGCTCATATTAATACCACAGGCAGGGGATCTGCACGTATTCTCACGTGGTGTACTGTGTCCTCTGCACAGTGTGCACCTAAAGCTACGTCAATAGATTTGCTGGTGTTCTCATATTAATTCCTAATGGGATCTGCTCATATTAATACCACATGATGATGAGGTCACTGACTCCACATGGGTGCTGGACAGGAGAGAGGAGAAGGAGGAGGCACATCTCCAACGAGGCAGGATGCCCTCTAGGGGCCAGCTTAAGGGCAGCACACCGACTGCATCACAACGCAGAGCTCCGCATGTGCAGGGCGGTGCTGTGTCTCAGCGTTATTTCAAGAGTTCTTTGGTGTGGGCCTTTTTTGAGACGAGTGCATTAGATCGCACCGCTGCTATTTGCAACATATGTCGCAAGTGTATCTCGCGTGGCCAAAACATCACCCGCTTGGGCACCACATGCTTGACCAGACATATATCGACCTGCCATGCAGTTCGTTGGCAAGCGTACCTCAAAGACCCACACCAAAGAACAAAGCGGACCTCATCAGCTGGGATCTCCAACCCCACTATACCCTTAGTCCTCTCTGAAGCCTGCACTGATAGGACTGAAGGTGTAGAATTAGGTGTGTCACAACCAAGTACTTGCGGGCAATCTACTATTGGTACACCGACGTCAGATTGTACCAGGAAAATTTCCCTGCCCCAGCTCTGCGATCCACCAACCAAAATCTAATCCAGATACCCAAGTCCAAAGGAGAACGAAGATTTGGAATCCAAGGACCTAGACTATGGAACACTCTACCAACCAGCATCCGGTTGGAGGTGAATCACCTGGCCTTCAGAAAAAAACTCAAAGCCCATCTTTTCTGAGGGAAAAAGTACAGTAGGGAAAGGATACTAAGCGCCCAGAGGCGATTCAGTTTGCATGTGTTGCGCTATATAAGTTTCTCACTCACTCGCTACAGCGCCGAAAGAAGTTCTCTCCCAGCCATCCACATGCCCAGCGGTTGAATGCTAGCTTAGCTAAATTGCTAACACTTCAACTGCTGTCTTTTCAGTTGGTAGATTCTGCCCCCATTCCGTGAGTTTGTGGAATGTGCGGTACCTCAGTGACAAGTTCCCAAACGCCACTTTTTCTCAAGGAAGGCGATTCCGGCTCTCTACCGGCATGTGGAAGGCAATGTCCATGCCTTGCTTGACAGGGCGGTCAGTGGTAAGGTGCATCTTACTGCTGACTCATGGTCCAGCAGGCATGGACAGGGACGTTACCTATCTTTCACGGTGCATTGGGTGACTTTGCTGGCAGCTGGGAAGGATACAGGACAAGGTACAGTAGTGTTGGAGGTTGTTCCGCTACCACGCCTCCAAAATGCTACTACTGGTTGTGACACACCTCTCTCCTCCACCACCTCCTCTTCTTCCTCTGTGGCGTCTTCCTGTGCTGATGTGTCCTCGGAACCAGCGGTGCTCCGTAGGCATTCAAGGGGCTACACAGGTACGCAGGCAAAGAGATGCCATGCGGTGCTTGAGCTGGTGTGCTTGGGGGACAGGAGCCACACTGGGGCAGAGGTTCTGTCAGCTCTGCAGGGGCAGGCTCAGAGGTGGTTGACGCCATGCCAGCTTAAGCCAGGAATGGTGGTTTGCGACAATGGCACCAACCTCCTCTCCGCCCTGCGACAGGGACAACTGACCCATGTGCCCTGTTTTGCTCATGTCCTTAACTTGGTGGTGCAGCAGTTTTTGGGCAGGTACCCCGGGCTTACAGGATGTCCTGAAGCAGGCCAGGAAACTCTGTGTGCATTTTCAATGGTCATATAATGCCAGTGCTCGGTTGGCAGACCTCCAAAAGGAATACAACCTGCGCAGGAAAAGCCTAATCTGTGACATGCCCACCAGGTGTAACTCTACGTTGACCATGCTGCAGTGGCTGCAAACGCATCAATGACTATCTGTGCCAATATGGCAGCAGGACAGGGTCAGGGGAGCTTGGTTTTTTTCCCCACGCCAATGGGCCATGATCAGGGATGCATGCACTGTCCTGTCACTATTTGAGCAGGCCACAAGGATGGTGAGCAGTGACAGTGCATGCATCAGTGACATTGTCCCTCTTATCTACCTGTTGGAGCACACGCTGCGTGGAATAATGGACAGGGCCCTTGAGGCAGAACAGAGGATGGAAGAGGAGGACTTCCTTACCTCTCAAGGCCCCCTTTATCCCGACAGTGTTCCTGCTTGCCCGCCTATCATACAGTAAGAGGACAAGGAGGAGGAGGAGGAGGAGGAGGATGTGTCACCAAGGAGGTGGAGCCTAGCACTCAGCATCAGCAGCAGTCTTTAAGGGATCAATTACAGTCCCAAGAAGTCCATGGACTTGTACGTGGCTGGGACGAGGTGGCTGCGGATCCTGTCATCCTCAGTGACCCAGAGGACTTCGCACCGAATGCCTCAGCAAACCTACGATGTATGGCCTCCCTGATCCTGCGAAACCTGCGGATTCTCGCTATCAAGGAGAGGGATCATTACTGGCTGGCAACCCTCCTTGATCCACGTTACAAGGGTAAGCTTGCGGACCTTATCTTGCCGGCGCAGAGGGAGCAGAAGATAAAACAGCCCCAAGGTATGACCGGTTCCAGCAACCATCACCAGCGTCTGTTTTACATGGTGGGGGAATACCTAGGGGCAAGATCAGACTTGGACACCTTTCCCACTGAAAATCCTCTGGCTTACTGGGTCTTGAGGATGGATCACTGGCCAGAGCTTGCACAGTATGCAATTGAGCTACTGGCCTGTCCTGCATCCAGTGTTCTTTCGGAACGCACATTCAGTGCTGCTGGAGGCTTTGTAACCGATCACAGGGTGCGCCTCTCCACCGACTCGGTCGATCAACTGACCTTCATAAAAATGAATCAGGCTTGGATCACCACCAGCTACCAAGCACCTGATGCTGATGTAACTGAATAATTGTTTTTGAAACGTCAGATCCCTTCAAGACTGCCTATGCTGATGCTGAGTGACTATCCTGTTATGCTGAGTGACTATCCTTTTCCTCCTCAATGACCATGCTGATAGCTTGTAAGAAAATTTTTGGTTCTGGGCACTGCCAGCAGTGGCTAAGGCCCAATTTTTCTGCCCCTGTTTAACAGGGGCGTGTAATTAAAAATTGTGATGCAATACTTTGCAGCAGGGCTTATTACTTCGCTCCAACTAGAGTATCTGTGAGGGGTTTCAGTGTTGTGGCACCAACACCAGTGCCTAAGGCCTAATTTTTCTGCCCGTTTAACATGGGTGTGTAATTACAATTTTTAATGCAATATTTTGCAGCGGGCTCATTCCTGAGCTCCAACTAGAGTATCTGTGAGGGGTTGCAGTGTTGTGGCACCAGCACCAGTGCCTAAGGCCCAATTTTTCTGCCCCTGTTCAACCGGGGTGTGTAATTACAATTCTTGATCTAATATTTCACAGCAGGGCCCATTCCTGCGCCCACCAAGAGTAACAGTGAGGGCTTACAGTGTTGTGGCACCAGCACCACCAATGAAGGCCGAATTTTTTTGCCCCTGTTCAACAGGGGCATGTAATTACAATTCTTGATCTAATATTTCACAGCAGGGCGTTCCAGCGCCCACCAAGACTAACTGTGAGGGCTTACAGTGTTGAGGCAACACCAACATCTAGGGCCCAAATTTCTGCAGAGTATATACGGCAGGCCCCTACTTTCAAACATCCAACCTACAAACGACTCCAACTTGCAAACGGAAGGAGACAACAGGAAGTGAGAGGAAATCTACCCCTAGGAAGGGAAATTATTTTCTGTAAGGCCCCGTACACACGACCGAACATGTCTGCTGAAACTGGTCTGCGGACCAGTTTCAGCAGACATGTTCGGTCGTGTGTACGGCCGACCGGACAGGTTTCCAGCGGACATTTGTCCAGCCGACCGTTTTGCAGCATGCTAAGAAACATGTCCGCTGGAAGCCTGTCCGTCGGACATGTTCGGTCGTCTGTACAGACTCACCGGACATGTCCGATCGGCCGCCATCCCTCGCATGCATCGAAGTGATTCAACGCATGCGTGGAAGCTTTGAACTTCCAGGGCCACCCACGTCGCTGCGTATCGTTTACGCACGGATTTCTGTCTGATGGTGTGTACAACCATCAGACAGAAATCTCCGGGCGGACATGTCCGCTGACAACGGTCCGGCAGACCGTTTTCAGCGGACAGTCCGTCCGTCTGTACGAGGCCTAAGAGGTGTCTTCTCTCCACTGATGCTTTATCACATATCCTTGTTTCACAAAAAAAACAAATTTAAAAAAAAAACATTTGTCATTGGGACAGAAAGTGAGGTGCAATCATCTGAACAAATGTGCACAGACAGCAAAACAAATGTTACAGGGGTGATAACACTTCCCTATGTTTTCCAAAAAGCTTAAAAATTGATTTTATGGCTGGAGCTACACTTTAAAAAAGTACCAGTTCAAAATTACAAACAGATTCTACTTAACAACAAACCTACAGTCCCTGTCTTGTATGCACCGCCTGTATACTGCTGTTCAAAGTATATAGGGCCAAAGGGGCTGGTAATGACCTGGGGGGAGGGGGGGGGGCCCATGCTAATTTTCTCAATGATTTTAATCCATATTGCAGGGACCAGACATTACATTAAAGCCGCAAGCAGTTGTAAATGACTTTTTTCTTAGGCCTTGTACACACGACAGGATCTATCCGCTGAAAACGGTCCGGCGGACCGTTTCCAGCGGACAGATCCGCTGCGTCCGGCTGCCGGATTTCTATCTGATGGTTGTACACACCATCAGACAGAAATCCGCGCGTAAACAATATGCGGGGCGTGGCCACGCCGTCGCCGCGACGATGACGCGGCAACGTGGGCGGCCTTGTAGTTTAAAGCTTCCACGCATGCGTCGATTCAGTACGACGTATGCGGGGGATGGCGGTCGGTCGGACGTGTCCGGTGAGTCTGTACAGACGACCGAACACGTCCGACAATTGTCCGCTCGGGCCTACACACGACCGGATCGGTCCGGCGGACCAGTTCCAGCGGATAGATCCGGTCGTGTGTACGGGGCCTTATAGTAATGTCTCTTGTGCAGGAACAGTTCTAAACACTGAAATCATGTGCCACTTCACAGGCATACTATAGACACCCAGCAGGTACGATATTCAAAAAAAAAAATTCTCACTTTAAACATCATTAAAATCACTGCTCCCAAAAAAACTTCACTTTTCAAAACTTTTTTTTGCATTGATACATGTTCCCTGGGACAAGACTCGGGTCCCCAAACCTGTTTTAGGACAATAACTTGCATATTAGCCTTTAAAATTAGCACTTTCATTTCAAACGTTCGAGTCCCATAGACTTCAATGGGGTTCTAAAGTTTGCGTGAACGTTCGGTCCGTTCGAAGGTTCTGCTCATCCCTAGTTCTCAAAGATATGTCATTGTATTCCACTTAAGAAGTTGCCTACATCCAAATAACTGGCATCCATTTTTGCTCGGGTTAGCTTTCTTTTACATGGGCTACCTAAAGTTATCATCTCAGAAAGGGGTAGCCAGTTCGTGTCCAGGTTTTGGCGAGCCTTTTGTGCACAGTTGGGAATTCAGCTTTCCTTCTCCTTGGCGTTTCACCTGCAGTCCAATGGAGCCACAGAACTAGCCAACAAAGCCAAAGGAAAGTTTCTACGTTGCTATATTTCTGACCACCATAACAACTGGTCAGACCTCTTACCTTGGGCGGAGTTTGCTCACAATAGTGCCAATAGTGCCATCAATGCCGCTTCCCAATTGTCTCAGTTTATGGTGAATTATGGGTTCCAGACATCCATGTTGCCTGACACATTTTATTCCTCAAAGAATTCCTGCGTTAGGGGAACATCTGTGTGATCTCTGTTCCACTTGGGTGCAGGTCCAAGAGTCCTTGCGATGTGCCAGTGATAGGCAAGACTCCATGGTTTAAGTTGAGAACCATGAGGAGCATGAGATACAATCTATCATTGACTCCCATTAGTCTCATGAACGCATACAGTACCTTGTTCGCTAAAGAGCTTACGGTCTGGAGGAACGCTTGGGTCTCATCCTCGGACGTACATGCTCCTGCCCCCCTTCGTACTTTCCATATTCATTTTCCCCTCAAACCTAGTGCCTCAGAGGCGGATGGGTCGTTGAGGAGGGGGTACTGTCAAGGCTGTTGGATAATTGTCAGCACTCATAGTTCCACAGTGGCTCACCTGGCTATCATTAACTGTTCGTCAGTCCTGCCTACAGCCAGCCCCTTATGGCTATTTTAAACTGCCTTGGTCATTTTTTTCATGTTTTCGCCTGGTCAACATATCTGGAGTGTCTCTGCTATGTTAAGACTTTGCCTGGCTGACATCCCTTCTGGTTCCTGATCCTGTTTCTTCTGCTTCCAACTATGCTGGTTTCTGGTCTCCTGATTACTGGCTCATCTGATTACTCGTTTTAGCTTCCGATCCCTGGCTATGTTTTCACTGTGTTTACTATCTGTACCATTATTACCATTACATTAAAGGTGTCATTTTTTTACTGCATTTTCTGTCTCAGTCTGATTCATGGATCTGGGGAGAGATGGAAGAAGAAAAGGAGAAAATGAGAGGGAGAATGATGGCAAGAAAAAAGAGGAGATGGGAGGAAAGGGAAACATGATAGAATACATAAACATTTGTTGTTATAATATTTACTAATATAGATATTGAGAAAAAGAAATGGATGTGTTACAGATGTTTGATAAACAGGTCCATAGATAATCACTTTTATTTTTTATTTTTACATTTTATTTTTCAGGTGATTCAAGCTCTAAAAGATATTTTCAAGAAAAAAACTCCCTAAACAGTCTGGTAAGGAAGATTACAAACCAGAACCTTCTTCTTACTTTGTTCTATTGAAATTAACCACAATTGTATAGTATTATTAGTTCACACTTATGCAAACTGGATGTGAACATTTAGGGAACAAATTAAAGCGGAGCTCCACCCAAGAGGAGAAGCTCCACATGTTTGCCTCCTCCCCCCCTCCGCTGCCACATTTAGCACTTTGGGGGGAGCAGGGAGCTGGTACCTGTTTTTGACAGATACCCATCTCCACTGCCTTCTCCTGGGCAAAAATGTTTCCATGGGTCCAATCAATATTAAAGACAGCCCTGAAAACAATAGTAGCTTTCATACATAAGGAAGCAGAGCAGTATCCGATCTGTCAAACTGATGACTCAGTCATGTAGATTACACAGGGAGAACGAGTCAGGCATGGTGCTCTGTTTATCAGGAGCACACACGGCTCCTGATACTGAGCAGGCAGTTCTCACACTGACAGGCTATTTATCACCTCCCCAGACACTTTCTGGAAATTCCTCTCCAGAGATTGGCCAATCCATGATAAATATTCAGGCTGGCCATTTGAATCTCCCTACCTATGTTCTAGAAGCTTCTTCCAGAGCTTCATCCCTACTACCTTGACAACAGAAAGAGACAAAAACAAAATTTGCCTAACATCCTACACTAGAAAGTAGGGTTGTCCCGATACCGATACTAGTATCGGTATCGAGACCGATACCGAGTATTTGCGGGAGTACTTGTACTCCCGCAAATACCGCCGATGCCTAAATAGAATACTCAGCCCCCCCACCGCCGCCCGTCGCTACACCGCATCCCGCCGGCCGCATTGGTTAATACGAGCGGGGAACATTACAGCTTTCATTTGAATAGCTGTAATGTTCCCGCCGCGCCGCGTATAGACACTCCCCCTTGCTCGGGTGATCTGTCCAATCCCGAGCAAGGGGGAGTGTCTATATGCAGCGCGGCGCGAATCATTTAAATGAAAGCGTAATGTTCCCCGCCCATATTAGCGGCGCGGCAGCATGCAGGTAAGGGGGGGGGCATGGCTGCTTATGGGGGGACATGGCTGCTTATGGGGGGACATGGCTGCATATGGGGGGACATGGCTGCATATGGGGGGACATGGCTGCATATGGGGGGACATGGCTGCATATGGGGGGGACATGGCTGCATGTGTGGGGACATGGCGGCATCTGTGGGGGGACATGGCGGCATCTGTGGGGGGACATGGCTGCATATGTGGGGGGACATGGCTGCATATGGGGGGGACATGGCTGAATATGGGGGGGACATGGCTGCATCTGTGGGGGGACATGGCTGCATCTGTGGGGGGACATGGCTGCATTTGGGGACACATTTAAAAAAAAGTATCGGTATTCGGTATCGGCGAGTACTTGAAAAAAAGTAGCGGTACTTGTACTCGGTCCTAAAAAAGTGGTATCGGGACAACCCTACTAGAAAGGTACTCCATCTGTATGGGATCTTCAAGTTAATCTTTGGAAACAAAATAAAGGTATATAGAATGATAGTTTCTATGAAAATCAGTACAATAAAATTTTAAGGCATGGGTGCTCAACCTCCAGCTCTCGCAGAACTACAATTCCTATGAGGCATTGCACACTGCTGACAGTTACAAGCATGACTCTCAAAGGCAGTGGCATGATGGGACTTGTAGTTCTGCAACAACTGGAGGGTAGAGCGATTTTTAAAAAAAAACTTGATTCACGATTCGAATCAAGTTTTTTTTTCAGATGGACACCGCGCCGGTCCAAAGAAGCTTCGGGCTGCGGCCTAGTCCACTGCGATCCTGGGAAAAGGACAAGGCCGAAGCCGCGGCCTTGCCTAAAAAATCCTGCCCGCAGCTCGACGCAATCCTGGCAAAAGACCGTGGCTTCGGCCTAGTCCACATCGTCCGGCCTCACAGCCTTCTCCCAGAACCGCGGCGAGCTGCGGGCAGGATTTTTTAGGCGGGGCGTGGCTTCGGCCTAGTCCACGGAGCGCCAGTCCTATGGAAAAAAAATCGATTTGGTCAAAATCTGAATCGATTTGACCTTGCAACTCGATTCACGATTCAAATCAATTTTTTCCCCAGCCCTACAGGAGGGCCACAGGTTGAGCACCCATGTTTTAAGGGGTTAGTACTACCAGATGAGACTTGCTATCCACTTATTCAAACTATTTTTCTTTTTTAAGGGAGAAACAAAGAACAGCACTACCTGAACCAAGTTTTATACGGTAAGTAACGTTTGATCGTTTTGACATCTTTAACCCCTTTGCCTACTGGAACATTATATAAGTATAAAATACGATGCATTGATTAGTAAGCAGATACCAAACATGTCAAGAGGTAAAATTGCACACGCCTGTGAAACGGCAACAAACTACAGTACCTAAAACTGTCCATAAGCAATGCGTTAAAAGCCTTTACAGGTTATCAGTTTAGAGTTGAATGTGTGGATGGCACTACAATTTTTTCTTCACTCTGACGTTCATGGTGATACCTCACGTGTGGTGCAATCACGATTTCCATATGCGTGCATGTTTGCATCTACATTATCTCTCAAAGGTAAGTGCACTCCTCACATTTTTGTAAATATTTTATAATATCTTTTCATGTGACAACACTGAAGAAATTACACTTTGCTACAATGTAAAGTAGTGAGTGTACAGCTTGTATAACAGTGTAAATTTGCTGTCCCCTCAAAATAACTCAACACACAGGCAATAATGTCTAAACCACTGGCAACAAAAGTGAGTACACCCCTAAGTGAAAATGTCCAAATTGGGCCCAAAGTGTCAATATTTTGTGTGGCCACCATTATTTTCCAGCACTGCCTTAACCCTCTTGGTCATGGAGTTCACCAGAGCTTCACAGGTTGCCAATGGAGTGCTCTTCCATGACGACATCACGGAGCTGGTGGATGTTAGAGACCTTGTGCTCCTCCACCTTCTGTTTGAGGATGCCACACAGATACTAAATAGGGTTTAGTCTGCAGTAATGCTTGGCCAGTCCATCACCTTTACCCTCAGCTTCTTTAGCAAGGCAGTGGTCGTCTTGGAGGTGTGTTTGGGGTCGTCATGTTGGAATACTGCCCAACGGCCCAGTCTCTGAAGGGAGGGAATCATGCTCTGCTCGTCACAGTACATGTTGCCATTCATTGTTCCCTCAATGAACTGTGATATAAATAAACAATAGTTTAAAGTACTAATGCGCTACCAAAGTGTTCAACCAAAAAATATAAATAATAATATTAAAGTGCTAGCTAAAGTGTAAACAGAAGCTAAACTCCTATAGTTTTACCAGCACCCGTGTGTATAAATATTGAAGTAACGCTTGTTAATCTAGTGGTAATGTATTAAATTAATAAAATATATAAATCTAATAAAAATACAATGTTAAATGCAACAACAGCAAATAATCCAGAAAGTACTCAAAGTCTGTGTAAATATAGTGTGAAATTTGATAAAAATATACATGAACTATATAAGCAAGTCCATGCATAAAGTGTTCATAAAAAAGTGCATCCACGAAAGTATCTGATAACCTGGAAAAAAGTATGTGTATATAATCAGTCTTTAACACAGCAATTGTTAAAGATGTAAACAAGA
Organism: Rana temporaria; assembly: GCF_905171775.1. Taxonomy (NCBI): domain Eukaryota; kingdom Metazoa; phylum Chordata; class Amphibia; order Anura; family Ranidae; genus Rana; species Rana temporaria. Next base: position 33,906,385 of record NC_053492.1, on the reverse strand, counting down.
TGGGGAGAGGGATGGATAAGGGAGTCCAGGTATGTCAGACTATACAAGCATCACAGAAATAGTCCTTGTATCCTCACCCCGATAGTACCAGCCTCTCACCTCATCGGTGGACCCCTGTGGGTCTAGTGGTGCATCAAGTCGTAGTACACAGCAGACAATGGTGGCTCCTATCTCCTTGGTAACTCCTGGACAACGGTCAGCTGCAGCTATGTCTCCAATCTTAACCACTTAAGTCCCGGACCAATATGCAGGTTAAGGACTTTGCCCCTTTTTGTGATTCGGCACTGCCTCGCTTAAAATGACAATTGCGTGGTCGTGCGACGTGGCTCCCAAACAAAATTGGCGTCCTTTTTTTCCCACAAATAGAGCTTTCTTTTGGTGGTATTTGATCACCTCTGCGTTTTTTTTTGCGCTATAAACAAAAATAGAGCGACAATTTTGAAAAAAAATCTATTTTTTTAACTTTTTGCTATAATAAATATCCCCAAAAACACAATATTTTTCCTCAGTTTAGGCCGATACGTATTTGTCTTATTTTTGTTAAAAAAAAATCGCAATAAGCGTTTAACGACTGGTTTGCGCAAAATTTATAGCGTTTACAAAATAGGGGATAGTTTTATGGCATTTTTATTAATATATTTTTTTTTTACTACTAATGGCGGCGATCAGCGATTTTTTTCATGATTGCGACATTATGGCAGACACATCAGACAATTTTTGGCACATTTTTGGGACCATTTTCACAGCAAAAAGTACTATAAAAATGCATTGATTACTGTGAAAATTACAATTGCAGTTTAGGAGTTAACCACTAGGGGGCGCTGTAGGGGTTAAGGGTGACATCATATGTGTTTCTAACTGTAGGGGGGCAGGGCTGGACATGTGATATCATTGATCGTCTTTCCCTATATCAGGGAACAGACGAACAATGACAGCGCCACTGTGAAGAACGGAGAAGGTGTGTTTACACACACCTCTCCCCGTTCTTCAGCTCCTGTGACCGATCGCGGGACACCGGCGGCGATCGGGTCCACGGGTTCCACGGCCGTGGTCACGGAGCTTCGGACCGGGTCGCGTGTGCCCGCCGGCGGTGTCACCGCGCGACCCACGGCTGGGCTCTTAAAGGCGACGTACCTGTACTTGCCTGTGCCCAGCCATGCCATTCTGCCGACGTATATGTGCAGGAGGCGGTCCTTAAGTGGATAAGGGAAACAGCCTCTAATTCCTCCTTAGGTTTCAGGCTTTCAGGAGTGTCTTCCTCTTATGTTGAGTTATTTTGAGGGGACAGCACTCTTATACAAGCTGTACCCTCACTACTTTACATTGCAGCTAGGTGTAATTTGTCACATGAAAAAATATAATAAAATGCGAGGGGTGTACTCACTTTTGTGAAATACTGTACATGCGAGTTTAGGGGTACGGGGGTGCTTTAAAATGTTTCTTATTATTTCTATTTATTGTATTAATTTTTTTGACACTTTTTCAATTTTTCAAATGTAACTTTCACAAGGGTTGAGCAAGCTGTTTGCCCCCCACCCCCCAAAAGAAAAAATACACCAGCTGCCACTGAGAGTGCGGGAACTGCGGCGGGAGGGGGCCTCTTCTGAGTGCTGTAAAAGTGATCAGGCGGCTATAAAGCTGCTCAGATCACTTTTATTGGAAAGCCAGGAAACTAGCATTCTCAAAAGTAGGTCAATGATGGCAGTAACCTCCTTCCCCCACCAGTTTCTCATTTAGCCTCCAGGAGTAAATACCAGATACATCTAGGTATGAAGGAATGGAGGATCACTTTATTCCCCCCACCCCCTTCTTCTCATGGGACAGTGCTGGTTTTCAGTGATTGGCCAGCATTGTTGCATGGGGTTTGAAAGAGTCCTTAGCCTTGTGTAAGCTCCAGTTTATTTGACTCAGAACTTACCCAGGCCTATCTTTCTGGTGGCTGGAGGAGCAAAGGAGAGGTGACTGAGTGCAGCCGGAGAGGGGGGAATTAAAGTGAACCTGTTGATTTTTCAGGCATCAGCAAAGCACAGGTTTGTGTCAGAACATAAAATTACCACACAAAGCGACAGAAACCTGAAGTATATACCAAAATGTAACAAATGTTGGTAGTAGTAGTAAAATCATATAAATTATAACCAGCCTTTGTTTTCCTTGTAGCTGTCTATAAGAATCCTGACTGCACTGCCTGTCATACAGATAGCCACAAGAGACTACAGCTGCCGATATGTATATATAACACAACCATTAATATATGGTGCAGCAAGTAACAACTGTGAAAAAAACGGAAATTTTTTATGCTCATATCCCATATAAGGATTTTGCCTTTTATAATTTTCATGGCCATCTTCTGGATTACTGGGATAAATTAACCAAGAACAAGATCTTGAGAGATGTTACTTATGCCGCGTACACACGATCATTTTTCAGCATGAAAAAAAAAACCGTTGTTTTTCATCATGTCCAAAAAACAAAGTTTTCCCAACTTCTTTATTAAAACGACGTTGCCTACACACCATCGTTTTAAAAAAATGATCTAGCAAAGCGCGGTGACGTACAACACGTACAACAGCACTATAAAGGGGATGTTCCATTCGCCTTTGGGCTGCTTTAGCTGATTCCGTGTTAGTAAAAGACGATTCACGCTTTTCGGTCTGTTACAGCGTGATGAATGTGCTTACTCTATTATGGTAAAACAGAAAAGAAGAGAAAATACCGCGCTCCCTAATGGTGATTAAACACAATACAAATAAGTGACATACTGAAAATGCATCTAACTTGGCAGTAAATGCAATATTATGAATATAAAGCAGCAGTAAAAAAATTGTGCGACAACACAAATGATAAAGCAAAAGAAAATACGAAAACTGCGCTGTAAACCAACATAAAAATAAAAACTGTGGAAATTATCTTAAATATAAACAATGTAAAGACCACACTAAGGGCCTAATCCACAAAGCAGATGCGCCGACTTAACTCGAGATACGCGGCTTAATTAAAATTTACACGGCGCGTATCTTTGCGCATCTGATCCTTAAAATGAGATACGCCTTAAAATCATTTTTTTCCGTCCTACCTAAAATAATTACACCAGCGCTTTTTCGTGCGCAAATTACGCTAGACACGCCGCTGTTTTGATAGGCAAAGATGCAAATGAGGGAGATAGGGCGATCCACAAAATTAAGTGTGTGCGCCGTAGATTACGCCCTGTGCGCTTCTGTTAGTTTCAATGTGTAAATTGACACTTTATAAAAGCAGCCCTAACTTTACACATGCCGTGTAAAGGTCAGCTAAAGCAACACCATTAAGGAAGATCTGAGCACACACACTTGCAGGACAACAATCTGTATGCCAACATGCCAGGGGCATCCATGCGCATAGCTAGACTAGTGACTTCAGTGACCGAGGGAACCCCCACTTCTGAGGGAACAGCAGTCAGGAGACGCCTCGCAGAATGCATCTTTGCACAGTAAACACACACATTAATTATGTCACAATGAGAATGCATGCATGCACACCCACTGTGGTCCCTAGCACAGACACATCACATGCACATCTATTTGGATTAGATCCAAGAACCCCCCCCCGGGAATTGGGAGCAGTAACGCCGCCCGTCTTCAGGTCCCACAAACATGTGATGACCGCCAATGAGTTTGTGGCCCCATCACTGAGTGACTCCTTCATTGCAACCAGGCTGTGCTCCATCTGGGTCAGAGTCTCTTTTATCTGACCCAGATGGCGGGTCTGCCGGGCATTGTCCCTCTGCAGACTGCCCGGCAGACGCTCGGCCACCCCCCTGGTCTCCTGGGTCGCCATCCTGCCTGCCCCTGAGGCTTGTGGCCTGGGAGGAGGGGAGAGAGTGACCCTTGTGGGTTGCGGCCTGTTGGGGGAGAAGTGGGAGGGGCCACCCCTGATGGTGGCCTGACTGCTGCCAGCCTCTGGGGTAGCCTCAGGGGTAGCCTCAAGGGTAGCCTCAAGGGTAGCCTCAAGGGTCATCATATCCGAGGCCAAAAGGACTTCTCTGCCAATCTGCAGATCTTCTTCCTCCACCCCCTCATCCTCCTCCCCCTCAACCTCCTCATGAGGGGAGGTTTGGCCACTCCCCTCCCCTGGGGACTCCTGCCCTTCTTGGGACTCATCAGCAGCCTCTTGTCCTTGGGGTGGTGCAGCAGCCTGGCCTGATGGCCCAGCAACCTCCTGGTCATCTGTGGAGAACACAAAACAATCACAGGTTTGAGGATCCACACACTTGGCACATCTTCCCTTCCCCCACCCACACATGCTAATCACCAGATAGAAAAACCAAAAACGTACCTGGCCTCACAGCAACATCTGACTGATATCCACGCAGGCCCACCACCTGCTCTGGCTGGAAACACCGGGCCACTGCCCATTCCTCCTCACTGAGCCTGATGGGGCAGGCTGGGCCTCCTCCAGTGCCCGTGGTATGGGCATTGATCTTTGCCACCTTGTTACGGACCACGCTCTTTAGATCGTTAATCTTTTTTTGGATGCCAGCGGGGGTCCTCGTCTCCCCCCCCCCTGCCGCATTGATCTGATCCGTAATCTTTTTTAGAATCGCCTTCCTTTGGGCCGGGGAGGTGTTCCGGCTATCAGGGCAATGTAAATAACGCCCATATAGGACGATGGCCCGAGCAAGAATTTGCTTCTCTACCTGATTAAAATTGAGCTTCCTGCGCTTGGGTGCCATCACAGACACCACTCAGCAACAAGAAGAAACTCACAGGACAAACAAACAAAAATACACACACAACAAACAAACAAAAAAACTCACAGAAGAAACACACAAAAAGCAAAACGCACAAGCAGACAGCTACTACAAATTCAAAAACAAACACGCAAAAAACAAACACAAAATACAATCAGAAAAAAACAAACACAAATTACACTCAGAAAAAAACAAACACAAAATACACTTAGCAGAAACAAACACCAACTACAATCTAATACTCCTCCAAAACTTCTCTATCACACAACTCACCAACAAACACCGACAAACGTTCAGAGCAGAAGCAACTTGCTCTAGGAAGGGTAACACAGGGAAATACTTTTGCAAGGGAAGTGTGTTTGTCTGGGGCTATTTATACACAGGGCGATCCTCAAACTAAGTACGCTTGGCCTTTTACCTATCTCACTGATTGCGCCAAGCCAAGTTCTGCACATGCCCAGTGAGCAGCAGATTCGTGCGCGCATGCGCAGTACGGCCGGCCCTTCATTTGCATGGGGTCACGGCTCATTACAATGAAGCACACTCCCACTTCCTTCCCACTTGCAATAACCCCGCCTTATGCCTCGGGATTTAAGTTACGCTTGCACAATTTTGTGCGAAAATGCGCTGTGGATACGGCACTTACGACACCAAATTAGGGCGCCGTAACTTAAATGACATAAGTTTTGACTAACTTAATTTGCGCCGCTGTTCGTGGATTAGGCCCTAAGTGCATAAGTGTAAATGTAACCATTTTATACTATCTAATATATAATCATATGGGTACATTTACACTTATGCACTTAGGCCCAGATTCTCGTACGAGTTACGCTGGCGTATCTCCAGATACGCCGTCGTAACTCTGAGTCTGAGCCGTCGTATCTTGGCGCCTGATTCAAAGAATCAGATACGCCAGAATTTGTATAAGATACGACCAGCGTAAGTCTCCTACGCCGTTGTATCTTAACTGCATATTTACGCTGGCCGCTAGGGGCGTGTACGCTGATTTACACCTAGAAATATGTAAATCAGTTAGATACGCCAATTCACGAACGTACGCCCGGCCGTCGTATTACAGATACGCCGTTTATGTTAGGCTTTTCCCGGCGTAAAGTTACCCCTGCTATATGAGGCGTAGATGAGTCGTACCAATGTTAAGTATGGACGTCGGGCCAGCATCGAATTTTTCACATTTTACATAGTTTGCGTAAGTCGTTCGCGAATAGGGCTGGCCGTCATTTACGTTCACGTCGAAAGCATTGGCTTCTTGCGGGTTAATTTTGAGCATGCGCACTGGGATACTTTCACGGACGGCGTCATTTACGTGGGGTCACATTAAATTTACATAACACACGCCCACATCTTCCACATTTGAATTAGGCGGGCTTACGCCATCCTATTTACGCTACGCCGCCGCAACTTTGGTTTGAGAATACTGCACTTGCCTGTCAAAGTTGCGGAGGCGTAACGTAAATAGGATACGTTACGCCCGCACAAAGATGCGCGCTTCTACGTGAATCCGGGCCTTAGTGTGGTATTTACATTGATTATATTTAAGATAATTTCCACAGTTTTTATTTTCATGTTGGTTTACAGCGCAGTTTTCGTATTTTCTCTTACTCCATTATGAACGGTAGTTTTACCAGAACGAGCGTTCCCATCTCATAACTTGCTTCTGAGCATGCGCAGGTTTTTTGCATCGTTTTAGCCCACACACGATAATTTTTTACAACCCGAAAAACGACATGGTTTAAAACAACGTTTAAAAATGCAGCATGTTCGAATTTTTTTTTGTCGTTTTTCAGAACCTGAAAAATTACGTTTTTGAAAAACAACGTTTTTTTTCATGCCGAAAAATGATCGTGTGTACGCGGCATAAGAGTAGACAATACAATCTTACCATAAATGTGTATATTGATCTTTGATACCTCAGTATTGGTATCAACCACAAAGCTTTTAAATTTTCAGCCAAGTACAGGTACGCTATGGGGCAACTGACTTCCTTTTTAACTTTTCACCAGACCTCTCTTCCTTCTCTTTACCTTTCTTCTTTTTCACCTCCTGTATTTTTTTCTCTTTCTCCTTCCCATGAATTCCTCCTCCCCATGCTTTTCACCTCCCGATATCTTCTTGCATCTGATGTCTGCCTCCTTTCCATGCTTTCCCCCTTCCATGTCTTCCTTTTTACCATGCCTTCCCTCCACCCATCTTTTCCTCCCCTCTATGCTTTTCACCTCCCCATATCTTCTCTTATCCCATGCCTTCCTCCTTCCTATGTCTTCCCTCTCCCATGCTTTCCTCTATCCTATGCCTTCCCTCTCCCATGTCTTCCTCTGTCCCATGCCCTCTTACTTCCCATGCCTTCCCCCTTCCATGTCTTCCTCCTTCTCATGCACTCCCTCTACACATTGCTTCCTCATTCACATTCCTTCCTTTTACCCTTGTCTTCCTCCTTTCCATACCTTCCTCGTTCCCATGCCTCCCCACTTCCATGTCTTCCTTCTTCTCATGTTTAATTCTTCTTTTTATTAATGTTTTCTTCATTCCCATGCCTTCCTTCCACCCATGTCTGCCTCCTTTCCACACCTTCCTCCTTCCCATGCTTTCCTACTTTTCATGCCTTCTTTTTACTCATGTCTTCTTCCTTTCCCTGTCTTCCTTCCACCAATGCCTGCCTTCTTTCCACACCTTCCTCCTTCCCATGCTTTCCATGCCTTTTCTCACTCATGTCTTCTTCCTTTCCATGCCTTCCTTCCACCCATGTCTGCCTCCTTTCCACAACTTCCTCCTTCCCATACTTTCCTTTTAGTCATGTCTTCCTCCTTTCCATGCCTTGTTTTTAATTTCCTCTACCTTCCCATGCCTTCCATCCACCCATTACTGTCTCCTTCCAATACCTTCCTCCTTCTCATGTCTTCCTCCACAGTGTAGGAAATGGCGAGAGAGAAAACAGAAGCAGGGAGGTTGATCTGGTATGCTGCCAACACTAAAAGCAACAAACACACAGACCTCCCTTACCAATTGTTCTTTTAATTAATGCTAGATCTGTAGCGCCTACATTTCAGTTTTCTTTTGGTAATGTCAAGAAAAATACAGCAATTTTTTTGAAAGTTTTGTTTTACAAATTTGTTCCAGTATTCCTTTGATAAAAAAAAAACGAGTACCAACAGGTTTGGGAGAGCTTTTTTTCCAAGAGCTATTTAGGCCATTAAATTAATTAGCCCAGTAGTTTTGGGTCACTGTTCTTTATGTTAGTTCCTTTTTTAATGGGGTTGCTTGTTATTCATTTGATATATAATAAAATTATGTGCTGTAAAAGTGTGTGATGCATTTTTGTTTTTATATATTTTGTTTTTGTTGTAAATTAATTTTATAATGACAATATATCTTATCTTTATCTTACTTTGTCTTCCTATGTCTTCCTCCTTCCCATGTCTCCCTCCTTCCGCCGTCTTCCTCCTTCCCACGTCTTCCGCCTTCCCACGTCTTCCCACGTCTTCCTCCTTCCCACATCTTCCTCCTTCCTACGTCTTCCTCCTTCCCAAGTCTTCCGCCTTCCCACGTCTTCCTCCTTCCCACGTCTTCCGCCTTCCCACGTCTTCCGCCTTCCCACGTCTTCCGCCTTCCCACGTCTTCCTCCTTTCCACGTCTTCCTCCTTCCCACGTCTTCCTCCTTCCCACGTCTTCCTCCTTCCCACGTTCAGCAAATACCCACATTTTCAAGTCCCCTGGCTGGACATTCACCCGCCGAGTGTCCCACAGTGCACTGCGTGCTGCACAGTGCATTCTAAGCCCTGACACAGTGAATAGCTGGTTGTTAAGGAGTGGGGCTTCCCTGCAGAAAGCTGAATGAAAAAAAAAAGCCAGAAAAAAATTAGAAAAATAACGGCATAGGGGTCTCCCCAATTCATTTCAGGCCCTTCGGGTCTGGTATGGATTTTAAGGGAAACCCCATGACAAAATAAAAAATAAATGGCACGGGATTCCCCCCAAAGTCCATACCAGACCCTTATACGAACCTGCAGATCGGCAGGTCAGGAAAAGGGGGGCGAGCACCCCCCCTTAACCATACAGGCCACATGTGCTCAACATGGGGGTGTGTGCTTTGGGGCAAGGGGGGCTCTGCCCTCCCCACCCCAAGCACCTTGTCCCAATGTTGATGGGGACAAGGGCCTCTTCCCCACAACCCTGTCTGTGGTTGTGGGGGTCTGCCGGCAGAGGGTTTATTGGAATCTGGAAGCCCCCTTTTACTGATTCACTCAAAATAGTGTCAATAAGAAAAAAAGAACAAAAACACATTTTTGACAATTCCTTTATGCTGTCAATCAAAAGCTGTGACATGGGAGCAGGGGGTGGGGCCAATGGACACAGCAGCAGGACTCGGGAGCGAGCCCGCAAGGATGCCCCCATGGAAAGCGGCTTCTCGTGGGGGCACCAGATGAAGAGGAGGGGTTTGGTGCACTGGCGGGCAGAAGAGGAGGATTAGGCTTACTCTGTGCAAAATCATTATACGGAGCAAGTAAGTATACTTTTTTTTTTAAATTGAGGGTTTACAAACCCTTTAATCTTTTTATTGCTATGAATGTTAAAGTATGGGAATTTCAACATATTAGAGTTAGGCCTCGTACACACGATAGGATAGCTAGAGGACAATGGTCTGAAGGACTGTTTTCATCGGTCAAAACCGATCGTGTGTGGGCCCCATAGGTTATTTAACCTTCGGTTAAAAAAATAGGAACTTGCTTTAAAATTTAACCGACGGACGCCTAACCGATAGGTCAAAACAGATCGTTAGTATGCAAAAGCATTGGTTAAAAACATGCGCATGCTCAGAATCAACTCGACGCATGCTTGGAAGCATTGAACTTCGTTTTTTTCAGCACGTCGTTGTGTTTTACGTCACCGCGTTCTGACACAATCGTTTTTTTAACTGATGGTGTGTAGGCACGACGGACCATCAGTCAGCTTCATCGGTTAACCTAAGACAACGGTCCTTCAGACCGTTCTCATCGAATGGACTGATCGTGTGTACGAGGCTTTAGGGACCACACTACACTGGGGGAATCGATGAGGCAGTGTGGCTTCAACATAGATTTGCAAATATATGCTACTAACTTACATTCCTGTTTTTAATATATAGGGGTGTGGTTATAAAAAAACAAATCACATTCTGTGCAAATGAGGCTAAATCTAATTTTCTCTTTCTTTTTCTTCTACGGGTCAAATATTATTCATAAAAAATACAGTGGTTTGGGAAAACATCACATTTTAGCCATTAGAGGGAGCTGAGGGTCATCGGAAATGAATGATCCTCAGCTCCATCTAGTGGCCATAACATAGTATTTTCCCAAACCACTTTATTCTTTTATATAAATGAACAATATTTGACCTGTAGAGGAAATGGAAGATCATTAAATTTTGACCTATGCTGAATGTTGGCTGTAAAAACCTGACAGACGTTTCAATCCCACTACACTCTATCCAAAACTAGAAACGTTTTGGCTGTAGCTGAATTTTAAATTATAACTCCAGTTTTGTTGTAAAAATACATTTGTATTGCTGTCTAAAGTATGATCCTTTTAGGAAAATGTATGCTTATTATCAGCCTGGTAATGTCAGCACACAGAATGGGGCAATGGATTTCATTGGTAGTGATACACGTGATTTGGTTCTGGACAGGTTCATTGAACGTGTGTAAAGTTTGGGTGCTGAATCTGAACCCCACTGAAGTCAATGGGAGCCGAATGTTAAAAAAAACAGTTCTTGCCATTTTCTGGACTAATCGGTAAGGGATAGTCAAAAAAATGGCATGGTGGGCTGGACGCTGCCCTGGTAGACATATACCAAATAAAACACAAACTACTGGGAGCATTCCCGTTAGTAATGCCTAATGTAGAATTAAAAGCAAAACTGGCAGTTTATTAAACATTTTTGTCATCTGTGTCGCATTGGAGAGATATCCCTCCATTTCCTGCCCCTTAGCCAAAACAGGATGTGAGAGGAGATCCCTCCAAAGTGATGAAATCCATCCTTGTCACCAAAACTAGTGTCTCAGTTGAAAGATTTCTCCTCCTTATTATCTATACCAGACCCTTATCCTAGATTAAGGTCTGGTACAGATTTTAATAGGAGACCCTCACAAAAAAGAAATAGGGTTCTCCCAATTTTTACTAGCCTGCTTAAGTCTGGTATGGATTTTGAGGGGGAACATCATGCAAAAAAAAAAAAATATATAAGTGAAATACCCTGCAAAAATCCGTATATCAAGGCAAGAGCCTTCTTCAAGCATGCAGCCTGGCAGGCCAGGAAAGAGAGGGACAGCGTGCTACACCCACCGAACCCCTAATCATTTGCAAAAAAAAATATAAAAAGGAAATAAAATACAGAGACTGTTTTTAAAAAGTCCTTTAAAAAAAAATGCATCAGAGGCAAGGGCATCGAAACGGGTTAGGATGGCATAGGCTTGTAGGATGCCACTACCCACTCTGATCCTGAAGCCCTTAATGATGGACATTTGGTGGTGATAAGTATATTTTATGGCTATTATACAGATGATTGAGGGTGGTTGGAATAAACAATGACAGTCTCAGTATTGAGTCCTCCTCTAGACCACAGTGTACATAGGGAAAACAGTCTTATGGACTCCATTGTGAATATACACTACCTTTAATCCTTGCATAAGACTCTGTACCCATTATACAGTGCCTTGAAAAAGTATTCATACTCCTTGAAATTTTCCACATTTTGTCATGTTACAACCAGAAAATGTAAATGTATTTTATTGGGATTTTATGTGATAGACCAACACAAAGTGGCACATAATTGTGAAGTGAAAGGAGAATGATAAATGGTTTTATTTTATTTTGTTTACAAATAAATATGTGAAAAGTGTGGCGTGCATTTGTATTCAGCCCCCTTTACTCTGATACCCCTAACTAAAATCAATTGCCTTTAGAAGTCACCTAATTAGCAAATTAAAGTCCATCTGTGTGTAATTTAATCTCAGTATAAATACAGTACAGCTGTTCTGTGAAGCCCTCAGAGGTTTGTTAGAGAACCTTAGTGAACAAACTGCATCATGAAGGCCAAGAAACACACCAGGCAGGTCAGGAATAAAGTTGTGGAGAAGTTTAAAGCAGGGTTAGGTTTTTTAAAAAAAAGGATATCCCAAGCTTTGAACATCTCGCGGAGCTCTGTTCAATCCATCATCTGAAAATGGAAAGAGTATGGCACAACTGCAAACCTACTGTACCAACGACATAGCCGTCCACCTAAACTGACAGGCCGGGCAAGGAGAGCATTAATCAGAGAAGCAGCCAAGAGGCCCATGGGAACTCTGGAGGAGCTGCAGAGATCCACAGCTCAGGTGGGAGAATCTGTCCACAGGACAACTATTAGTTGTGCTCTCCACAAACCTGACCTTTATGGAGGAGTGGCAAGAAGAAAGCCATTGTTGAAAGAAAGTCTGGGGGACACAGCAAACACATGGAAGAATAAAGTCTGGGGGACACAGCAAACACATGGAAGAATAAAGTCTGGGGGACACAGCAAACACATGGAAGAAGATGCTCTGGTCAGATAAGACCAAAATCTTACTTTTTGCCCTAAAAGCAAAATGCTATGTGTGGCGGAAAACTAACACTGCAACTGCACATAACCCCCGAACACAACATCCCCACCGTGAAACATGGTGGTGGCAGCATCATGTTGTGGGGATGCTTTTCTTCAGCAGCGACAGGGAAGCTGGTCAGAGTTGATGGGAAGATGGATGGAGCCAAATACAGGGCAATCTTAGAAGAAAACCTGTTAAGCCCTGTACACATGATCGAATATCTGATGGTATCTAATCCGATGGATTTTTTCATCGGACATCCGATGAAGCTGACTTTTACCAGTCTTGCCTACACACCATCGGTTAAAAATCTGATCGTGTCCAACGCCGTGATGTAAAACACTACGACGTGCTGAGAAAAATGAAGTTCAATGCTTCCGAGCATGCGTCGACTCGATTCTAAGCATGCGTGGATTTTTGACCGATGGACTTCCCCACAGACGATTGTTTTTTTCTATCGTTTTTTTAACCATAGGAAAAACAGGTTCTATTTTTTTTCACCTATGCACACCCCCCAGGCCATGTACCCCCACCCAGTGACATGTACCCCCACCCAGACATATGCACACCCCCCAGGCCATGTACCCCCACCCAGTCACATGCACACCCCCCAGGCCATGTACCCCCACCCAGTCGCATGCACCCCCACCCAGTCAAATGCACACCCCCCAGGCAATGTACCCCCACCCAGTCACATGTACCCCCACCCAGACATATGCACACCCCCCAGGCCATGTACCCCCACCCAGTCACATGCACACCCCACAGGCCATGTACCCCCACCCAGTCACATGCACCCCCACCAGGCCATGTACCTTACACATAGCAAGGCTCTGCCCCCTTACAGCTCAGTCAGCGCATCCTTAGCTAAGCTCAGCAGTCAGTCGGCTCTCGGCTGCACACAGACAGCGAACCGAATTGGCTCCGCCTCCACCACGGAAGCCCAGCCCTTGAAGGAGGGTGGACTCGTCTGGGCGATCCTGCTGAGTTGCTAGCTGCGTCCCTGCATAATATATCGGCTTAAAGGACGAACGGAGTTTGTTGGCGGGGCGGGGCAGTTGTCAGTCTACTCTGTGTGTGTCTCTGCCAGCGGTATTTCCATGAGTTTTAATGACAGGAGGAGTGGAGACAGACTGGGCAGTGCCCTGGTGTTACCGAGCAGAGAGAAGGAGTGACTGTACACTGAATGAGGCGGGCACAAAGCACCGCTGACTGCACTAGGACTGATGTATGAGGATAGCCAGAGGCAGGTCTTTAGGCAAAGTAGGCGGCCCGAGGCCCTTGGGAGGGCGAGGCCTTAGGCCACCGCCTACTTTGCCTATATGAGAGCAGCCTCTGCCTCTGAACTCTGTGTTACAGAATACTGACCTCTGAACCCCGCCAGGGCCGGACTGGCCTACCGGGATAGCGGGAAAATTCCCGGTAGGCCGTCTGCTGTCAGTCAAATTAATCAGCTCAGCTGTGGGCCACGGCCGCCATCGCGGCCGCTTTCGCGGCCACATTTTGCATTTAGACGCATGCCCTATGACTAGCTGCACTCCAGTGTCATGCTAATGTCACATATTGTGAATAAAAAGCAGCGGCGGGCCGGCCGCCGGCGGGTTGCGGCCGCCGTGCTCGCCGCTGCACTTTCCTTCCGCGCTGTGTGAAGTGTGGACTGGAGCGATCATCATGTGCCTGAGGGAGGGGAGGAGCCGAGCAGGAGAACAGAACGTCCCATCGTCCCGTGCGGCGCCAGCACCGCCCACTATGTTTATCCTGCAGAGTCACGTGACAGTGTGAAGGCAGAGCAGCAGAGGAAGTGAACGGCGCCGGCCACCCTTGGGGCACAAGGTGAATGAAATCCTGTATACTGCATCTCGACTCTCTCTCACCATATAACGGTGCACCCCCCCGGGCCCCCCCTCCTCTCTCTGTCTGTATAATAATCTCAGAGAGAGGGGAGGGGGGGGGGTGCACCGTACACTGGTGGTGTGAGAGAGAGATTATACAGTTTACAAAAAGCAGGGGCAGAAAAGATAGGTGCAGAGAGGATGGGGGGGGTTTGACCATGCAATGGTGAGAGACATTATACAGTCCAGATTACAATTTGCAGGGGCAGCAAAGGTGACAGAGAGAGAGAGGGGGGGGGGGTTGCATGGTGCACCCCCCTTTATCTGTCACCTTTGCTGCCCCTGCAAATTGTAATCTGGACTGTATAATGTCTCTCACCATTGCATGGTCAAACCCACCCCCCCCTCTCTGCACCTATCTTTTAAATGCAAAAAAAAAATGTGTAATTTGAAAAAACAAACAAACAATAATCTGCCTGCGCTTAGGACCGTGAATTGGGCTGCTGCCCCCCCCTGTAAACCAATCACCCAGTCGCCCAGTCCTCTGTCACCCAGTCCTCTGTCACCCAGTCCTCTGTCACCCAGTCTCCCAGTCCTCTGTCACCCAGTCCTCTGTCACCCAGTCTCCCAGTCCTCTGTCACCCAGTCCTCTGTCACCCAGTCTCCCAGTCCTCTGTCGCCCAGTCCTCTGTCACCCAGTCCTCTGTCACCCAGTCCTCTGTCACCCAGTCTCCCAGTCCTCTGTCACCCAGTCCTCTGTCACCCAGTCGCCCAGTCCTCTGTCACCCAGTCCTCTGTCACCCAGTCCTCTGTCACCCAGTCCTCTGTCACCCAGTCGCCCAGTCCTCTGTCACCCAGTCCTCTGTCACCCAGTCGCCCAGTCCTCTGTCACCCAGTCCTCTGCTGTCACCCAGTCCTCTGCTGTCACCCAGTCCTCTGCTGTCACCCAGTCCTCTGACACCCAGTTCCTTGCTGTCACCCAGTCCGCTGTCGCCCAGTCCCCTGCTGTCACCCAGTCCTCTGTCACCCAGTCCCCTGCTGTCGCCAAGTCCTTTGTCACCCAGTCCCCTGCTGTCACCCAGTCCTCTGTCACCCAGTCCTCTGTCACCCAGTCCTCTGTCACCCAGTCCCCTGCTGTCACCCAGTCCCCTGCTGTCACCAAATCCTCTGTCACCCAGTCCCCTGCTGTCACCCAGTCCTCTGTCACCCAGTCCTCTGTCACCCAGTCCCCTGCTGTCACCCAGTCCCCTGCTGTCGCCAAATCCTCTGTCACCCAGCCCTCTGTCACCCAGTCCCCTGCTGTCAACCCAGTCCTCTGTCACCCAGTCCTCTGTCACCCAGTCCCCTGCTGTCACCCAGTCCCCTGCTGTCACCAAATCCTCTGTCACCCAGTCCCCTGCTGTCACCCAGTCCTCTGTCACCCAGTCCCCTGCTGTCACCCAGTCCCCTGCTGTCGCCAAATCCTCTGTCACCCAGCCCTCTGTCACCCAGTCCCCTGCTGTCAACCCAGTCCTCTGTCACCCAGTCCTCTGTCACCCAGTCGCCCAGTCCTCTGTCACCCAGTCCTCTGTCGTCACCCAGTCCTCTGCTGTCACCCAGTCGCCCAGTCCTCTGTCACCCAGTTCCTTGCTGTCACCCAGTCCTCTGTCACCCAGTCCCCTGCTGTCACCCAGTCCTCTGCTGTCACCCAGTCCCCTGCTGTCGCCAAGTCCTTTGTCACCCAGTCCCCTGCTGTCGCCAAATCCTCTGTCACCCAGTCCCCTGCTGTCACCCAGTCCTCTGTCACCCAGTCCTCTGTCACCCAGTCCCCTGCTGTCGCCAAATCCTCTGTCACCCAGTCCTCTGTCACCCAGTCCCCTGCTGTCACCCAGTCCCCTGCTGTCGCCAAGTCCTCTGTCACCCAGTCCCCTGCTGTCACCCAGTCCTCTGTCACCCAGTCCCCTGCTGTCACCCAGTCCTCTGTCACCCAGTCGCCCAGTCCTCTGTCACCCAGTCCCCTGCTGTCAACCCAGTCCTCTGTCACCCAGTCCTCTGTCACCCAGTCGCCCAGTCCTCTGTCACCCAGTTGCCCAGTCCTCTGTCACCCAGTCCTCTGTCACCCAGTCCTCTGCTGTCACCCAGTCCTCTGTCACCCAGTCCTCTGAAACCCAGTTCCTTGCTGTCACCCAGTCCCCTGCTGTCACCCAGTCCTCTGCTGTCACCCAGTCCCCTGCTGTCGCCAAGTCCTCTGTCACCCAGTTCCCTGCTGTCGCCAAATCCTCTGTCACCCAGTCCTCTGTCACCCAGTCCCCTGCTGTCACCCAGTCCTCTGTCACCCAGTACCCTGCTGTCGCCAAATCCTGTCACCCAGTCCCCTGCTGTCGCCAAGTCCTCTGTCACCCAGTCCCCTGCTGTCGCCCAGTCCTCTGTCACCCAGTTTTCTGTCGCCCAGTCCCCTGCTGTCACCCAGTCCCCTGCTGTCACCCAGTCCTCTGTCTCTCAGTCCCCTGTCACCCAGTCCCCATGCTGTCACCCAGTCCTCTGTCACCCAGTCCCCTGCTGTCACTCAGTCCTCTGTAACCCAGTCGCCCAGTCCTCTGTCACCCAGTCCTCTGCTGTCGCCAAGTCCTCTGTCACCCAGTCCCCTGCTGTCGCCAAGTCCTCTGTCACCCAGTCCCCCTGCTGTCGCCCAGTCCTCTGCTGTCAGCCAGTCCCCCTGCTGTCACCCAGTCCAAGTGACACGCTGAATCTGGTGACGGGATGGGTGGCAAGTGACACACTAAATCTGGTGGCAGGGGACGGATGGCAAGTGACATGCTAAATCTGGTGACAAGGGACAAGTGGCAAGTGACATTTCCGAGTGTCTCCGATGCTCTCTGGCGCCCCCCACCTCTGGCCACATGCGGTATTGCATGCAATTGAAGTCAATGCGGATTATTTTTTTTCCGTTTCCATTAACTTCAATGAAACTCACTTTGATATGCGAGTACTTTGGATTATGAGCATTCTCCTGGAGCGGATTATGCTCGTAATCCGAGGTTCCACTGTGTGTGTATATATATATATATATATATATATATATCTCCCTAGCCCTATGTGCTTTCATATCTGTCTTATCTTTATATAATACGCTCTTTAAATTTTTCTCTTTTTATGAACAAGAAAATAATGACGTTATGATGTTGGGCTGGTATAATAATGCTATGGGGCTGGTATGAAATGTTTTCCAGGGCTGGTTTTTACTCCCAGTCCGGCCCTGAACCCCGCATTACAAACTACTGACCTCTGAACTTTGCATTACAAACTACTGGGTTCTGAACCCCAAATTCCAAGCTACTGAGCTCTGAACTCTGCATTATATACTACTGACTTCGAAACTCTGAATTACAAACTACTGGCATTTGATCTGTCTAGGGACGTGCAGTCAGGGGAGGCATGCCATGAACATTTAAAAAACAAATATAAAAAGTTAAGCTTCGAGGGTTGTAGCTTGGCGACCTGGGGTTATAGAGACCCCAAATATGGGGGGTATGTAGCCTAAGTCCTACCCCACCAGCCGCTCAGAAACAAAATACAGAGCGGCCACTTTGAATAAAAGCTGACACACTCTGTTTGCAGCAGACTGAGAGGATGAGCTCACAGTACCTCTCACTTCTTGTCAGAGGCACTTGATCACTTGGACCCCTGTGCACTCCTGTGTCTCCAGTGGCTCCCGAGTCTCTAGTGATCCCTGTGACCCCTGTGCAATACTGAATCTTCAATGACTCCTGTGACTCCAGTGATCCCTATGCACTTTTGTGTCTCCAGTGACTCCTGTGTCTTTAGTGATCTCTGTGATCCATGTGCAGTCTGGAGTCTCCATTGATGCCGGTGTCTCCAGCGATCCCTATGACTCTTGTGCACTCCTTTGTCTCCCTTGACTCTTGTATATTCAGTGACTCTTGTGACACTCTTGATCACTTTGACCCTTGTGCATTCCTGTGTCTCCCTCAGATGACTTGTATGTCTTTAGTGGCCCCTGTGCACTTCTGAATCTCCAGTAAGTCTTGTGTCTCTAGTGATCCCTATGTCTCTAGTAATCTCTATGACCCCTGTGCACTCATGAGCCTCCAATAACACCTGTGTCTCTAGTGATCCCTGTGTCCCTTGTGCACTTCTTTTAGCTCCAGTGACTCTTGTGTCTTTAGTGGCTCCTGTGTCACTCTTGTTCGCTATGACTCCTGTGGCTCCACTGAATCCTGTGTCTCTAGTGATCCCTGTGTCCACTGTGCACTCCTGTGTCTCCAATGACTCCTGTGTCTCTAGTGATCCCTGTGTCCACTGTGCACTCCTGTGGCTCCAGTGACTCCTGTGTCTTTAGTGATCCCTATGTCCACTGTGCATTCCTGTGTCTCCAATGACTCCTGTGTCTCTAGTGATCCCTGTGTCCACTGTGCACTCCTGTGGCTCCAGTGACTCCTGTGTCTCTAGTGATCCCTATGTCCACTGTGCATTCCTGTGTCTCCAATAACTCCTGTGTCTCTAGTGATCCCTGTGTCCACTGTGCACTCCCGTGTCTCCAATGACTCCTGTGTCTCTAGTGATCCCTGTGCCCATTGTGCACTCCTGTGTCTCCAATAACTCCTGTGTCTCTAGTAATCCCTGTGTCCACTGTGCACACCTGTGTCTCCAATAACGTCTGTGTCTCAAGTGATCCCTGTGTCCACTGCGCTCTCCTGTGTTTCTAGTGACTCCTGTGTCTCTAGTGATCCCTGTGTCCATTGTTCACTCCTGTGTCTTCAATGACTCCCGTGTCTTCAGTGACCCCTGGGCACTCCTGTGTCTCTAGTAGACCCCTGTGCACCCGCATGACTGCAATTACATTCGCCTGGACTATTCCACACACTGTGGATTTGGCCCCATATTTATGACACTGGTCATGAGACCACCACTTTACATGGGTTTTTAAAGTAATCTCATAACTAAATTAAAAAGCAGATGGACAGCAAATGCAGCAGGACTCAAATCATATTTTTAAATGTATATGGGAATTGAGAATTAAAAGTAACAACTAACAAATCGTCATGTAGGAGACATGACCTTCCTTGGACACCATATTCCAAGCTTCCTGAAAATCAGTTCAGTTTGGTCAAGGG
Organism: Rana temporaria; assembly: GCF_905171775.1. Lineage (NCBI taxonomy): Eukaryota > Metazoa > Chordata > Amphibia > Anura > Ranidae > Rana > Rana temporaria. The sequence continues at coordinate 33,887,101 of NC_053492.1, read as the reverse complement.
ATCAGGTGGGCAGAAGTCAGACAGTATCAGCAACATAGGTGTGCGCACAGGGTGCACACCCTAATCACCCTGTGCTACGCGAATTCCCTATGCTGCCTGGCTGCAGAAAAAGGGATGGGGGAAACTCTGTCCTCACTCCCTTTCCTTGTCTCAGAAGTGATACATTGGGGGTGTATGTAGGCCCCTAAAATGTAACCAAACCCCCCAATGGGGCTCCTAAAAAATTGTAAAACAGATTCTATTTTTTTTTTAAAAAAGAATAAAAAAAAAAGAAAAGAATTGTAAAAGAAAAAGTAAAAAGATAATACAAATAATCTACTGAAACCATACTGACCATTGCCCTACTGCTATATATACAAACATACATGTGTGTTTGAGCTTTGGGGTGCACACCCTAATGCAATAGGCTGCGCACACCTATGATCAGCAATAAAATAGATGGAACTGATCAAAGGTTGAATCCCTTGAATCTATTTCAAAACTGAAATGCTTTCTATATCATATTATATTTGCATGTTTACTGTGATATGAAAATCTTGTAGGACTTGGTGCTGTCCTTGTTTGCAATGTAAATTGGATAAGTCTATACTTTCTGTGTATTTATTCAACAACGCTAACAGTAGTTCTGTGTCCATTGTGATGTTATATAGTCATTTGCATGTTTTATATTTTATACGCTCTAAGTCCTCTCACTTCAAACATTCTTGGAAAGAGATGAAGCTTGTGCATGAGGTGTAATAAAGTACGGAATTAGGAAAATGCTTCAGGTAATAACAGCCTGAAGCAATTCTTCCAAGCAACAAATGACAGGAGGGCATAAGGAGAACACTGGTAGGTGCCAGCTAGTATTGCAATGTGTCAACTCATTTAAAAATTAAAAGAGAAAAGGCTATGGCTGGAAACCAAAGTCGAGGCCGCAAAGAAGCCGAAGGGATGCTGGAGAGACATCGGGATCCAGGTGGAGTGTAGCGTGGCGCGAGCGCCTTGAAGAATACAGATGTTCAAGGATGCTTTGTGAAGCATTTCAGAGCATGCACTGTGCTACGTAGGGCATGCACACTCCTTTTTCAAGCTGGAGATAATACAGGGAACCTGTTATTTATGATAAAACGGCAAAAGTGGTGGCCAAAAATATTACAGCAATACGATCTAGATATAGAAATAAATATAAAAATTAAATTATATTTGTAATCAAATAACAATAAATCAATAAAAAATCACAAATATATAACATGGAGTATCAAATATAGGGCACATATGTGAAAAAACTTTTCACACGACCCAATATATATTGGATCGTTGATGGAGTGAGAGTACAATAAAACGTATACATTAGTTAATTGAGAACCCCTATCTGCATACAAACTAGAAGCTAAGGGCCAGATTCAGATACATTGGCGTATCTTTGAGCGGGCGTAGCGCATCTCATATGCGCTACGCCGACGTAACATAGAGAGGCAAGTACTGTGGGCCAGATTCACAAACAGCGGCGCAAATTAAGTTACTCAAAACTTATGTCATTTAAGTTACGGCGCCCTAATTTGGTGTCGTAAGTGCCGTTTGGTGTCGAAAGTGCAAGCGTAACTTAAATCCCAAGGCGTAAGGCGGGGTTATTACAAGTGGGAAGGAAGTGGGCGTGACCCCATGCAAATGAAGGTCCGGCCGTACTGCGCATGCACGCACGAATCTGCACCTCACTGGGCATGCTCAGAACTTGGCTTGGCGCAATCAGTGAGATAGGTAAAAGGTCAGTATTCTGTAACACAGAGTTCAGAGGCAGAGGCTGCTCTCATATAGGGCGATTCTCAAGGGCGATTCTCAAAATAAGTACACTTCCCTTGCAAAAGTACATCCCTGTGTTCCCCTTTCCTAGAGCAAGTTGCTTCTGCTCTGTCGTCTGTTGGTGTGTGTTGGTGAGTTGAGTGTTAGATAAAAGTTTTGGAGGAGTAGTAGAGTGTAGTAGTTGTGTTTTTTTTCTGAGTGTATTTTCTGTTTGTTTTTTCCGTGTTTGTTTTTTGCTGATTGTTTTTTTTCTGAGTTTTTTTTCTGTTTGTTTTTTTGTTTGTTTTTGAATTTGTAGTAGCTGTCTGCTTGTGTGGTTTGATTTTTGTGTTTGTTTGTTGTGTGAGTATTTGTGTTTGTTTGTTGTGTGAGTATTTGTGTTTGTTTGTTGTGTTTGTTTTTTGTTGGTGCTGAGTGGTGGGTGTTATGGCACCAAAGCGCAGGAAGCTTAATTTTTCTGTCGCAGAGAAGCAGATTCTTGCTAGGGGCATCGCCCAATATGGGCATAATTTGCATGGCCCTGAGAGCCGGAACAGGAGGAAGGCGATCATCCAGAAAATTACGGATCAGATCAATTTGGCGGGGGGGGAGACGAGGACCCCCGGTGGGATACAAAAGAAGATCAACGATCTTAGGAGCCTGGTCTGGGACAAGATGGCCAGGATAAGTGCCCATACCACGGGCACTGGAGGAGGCCCAGCCTGCCCCATCAGGCTGAGTGAGGAGGAATGGGCAGTGGCCCGGTGTTTCCACAGACAGCAGGTGGTGGGCCTGCCTGGCTATCAATCTGATTCTCTTGTGAGGACAGGTACGTTTTGGGATTTTCTATCTGGCGAGTAGCATGTGTGGGTGGGGGAAGGGAAGATGTGCCAAGTGTGTGGATCCTCCAACCTGTGATTGTTTTGTGTCCTCCACAGATGGCCAGGAGGTTGCTGGGCCATCAGGCCAGGCTGCACCATCCCCAGGACAAGAGGCTGCTGAGGAGCCCCAAGAAGGAGTGGCCACACCTCTCCTCATGGGGAGGCTGAGGGGGAGGAGGATGAGGGGGTGGAGGCTGAGGATGAAGATATGGACATTGCCAGGGAAGTCCTTTTGGCCTCGGATTTGTTGACCCCTGAGGCTACCCCTGTGCCTGGCAGCAGTCAGGCCACCATCAGGGGTAGCCCCTCCCACTCCTCCCCCAACAGGCCTCAACCCACAAGGGTCTCTCTCTCCCCTCCTCCCAGGCCACAAGACTCGGCTGCAGGTAGGATGGCGACCCATGAGACCAGGAGGGTGGCCGAGCGTCTGCCGGCCAGTCTGCAGAGGGACAATGCCCGGCAGACCCGCCATCTGGGTCAGATCAAACAGACTCTGACCCAGATGCAGGACAGCCTGGGCTCCTCCTTCCCCTGCTCACCCCCCCAGGAGGATCCTCCTTCCCCTGCTCACCCCCCCCAGGAGTCTCCCCTGGTTGGCCGTGGCCGTGCCTGTGGGCGGCCCAGGCGTAGCTCCCGCCGCCGCCGTTAATTTTTGGGGGTACTTTTGATTTTTTTTTTTTTTTTAAATTATACTGTACTTATGATTTGTTTAATGTGTATGAATGTGGGGGTGGCATTCCTGATTAAATAAGGGTGTCACCCTCAGTTTTGGTGGAGTAGGGATCCCCAGGACCAGGAAGAAGTGATCCCAGGTCCATGTGAATGGTGTATGAATGCACAGTGACATAATTGGAGCCGCGGCGTGGCGTTACTGCTCCCAAGTACCATTGGGGGGGTACTTGGATCTAATCCAATTAGATGTGCATGTGATGTGTCTGTGCTAGGGACCACAGTGGGTATGCATTCTCATTGTGCCATGATTAATGTGTGTGTTTACTGTGCAAAGATGCATTCTGCGAGGCGTCTCCTGACTGCTGTTCCCTTTAGAAGAGGGGGTACCCTCGGTTACTAAAGTCACTAGTCTAGCTATGCGCATGGATGCCCCTGGCATGTTGGCATACAGATTGTTGTCCTGCAAGTGTGTGTGCTCAGCTCTTCCTTAATGGTGTTGCTTTAGCTGACATTTACACGGCTGGTGTTAAGTTAGGGCTGCTTTTATAAAGTGTAATTTTACACCATGAAACTAACAGATGCGCACAGGGCGTAGCCTACGCCACACACACACTTAATTTTGTGGATCGCCTTATCTCCCTCATTTGCATCTTTGCCTATCAAAACAGCGGTGTGTCTAGCGTATTTTGCGCTCGAAGAAGCGCCGGTGTAATTTTTTTAGGTAGGACGGAAAAAAATGGATTTCAGGCGTAACTCGTTTTGAGGATCAGGCGCAAAAATACGCGCGGCGCATCTTTCAATTACGCCGCGCATCTCGAGTTAAGTCGGCGGAAGTGCTTTGTGAATCTGGCCCTGTATTCACAAAGCACTTGCTCCCATATGTACGCCGGCGAAAATGGGCCGGCGTAAGCCCGCGTAATTCAAAGTAGCAAGGCAGTGGGCGTGTTGTATTATAATGAAGCGTGACCCCATGTAAATGCGTGGCCGATCGAATGGCGCATGCGCACGTATGCTCAGAATCACGTCGCAAATACTCCCTAAGATACGTCGGCTCAATGCTTTTTCGACATGAACGTAACCTACGCCCAGCCCCATTCACGTACGACTTACGCAAACGACGTAAAATACGACGCTGTTCCGACGTTTCCGATGTCCATATCTTAACATGACTTACCCCTGCTTTATGAGGGGTAAACTTACGCCGGACATACGCCTTACGTAAATGGCGTAGCCTAATGCGATGGGCGCAAGTACGTTCGTTAATCGGCATATCTAGGTCATTTTCATATTTAACGTGTAAATCTACGGAAGCGCCCCTTGCGGCCAGCGTAAATATGCACCCAAGATACGACGGCGTAGGAGACTTACGTCGGTCGTATCTTGGCAAATTTCAGGCGTATCTAGTTTCAATAATACGCGTATAGATACGACGGCGCACATTTGGACTTACGACGGCGTATCTGGAGATACGTCGTCATAAGTCCTTTATGAATCTGGCCCTATATGTCTAATTACACAAGCCCATCAAGGAGGACTACTCAATAAGGCAGAGGCCTCCTTCTTAAGCGATACATTTCAAAAACATCAAATGTTTATCATCTACCCAAGATCCATAAAAAACAATCACATCCTCCCGGCAGGCCCATAGTTGCGGCTATGGACAGTACTAATGGCCTTTCACAATACATTGACACCTTTCTTTAACCTATAGCACAAAACCAACACTTTTATATTAGGGATGTTACAGATCTTCTAGACCAACTACAGCTTCACATCTGGCAGCCCAGTTACCACTGGGTCTCGTTGGATGTATGCTCACTGTATACGTCTATCCCCAATGATATAGGACTGAGGTCAATTCAATGTTTCTATCCATGGACCACATTCTTCATTCCAAACAGTCAACTTGTATTCTTTTTTTATTACCAAAAGATTTTATTAGAATTTTCAATAAACAGACAACAGCATAAAGTACTTGGGATACAGGTTCCACATAACATTATCCAATCAGAGGCTTACATATAGCAGGCATCGAGATGTACCAGAAGAAATAAAAAGAAAATCAACTTCGTAGGACCCATATAAACAGTACAAACAGTGCGCAAGGCGCAAACATACAGTGTTCTTTCTACTAGACACTAGGGATGAGCTTCGAGTTCGAGTCAAACTCATGTTTATCATGAAAAAAACGAAGTTTTTCAAACTTCATTTTAAAAAACGACATAGCATACACACCATAGTTTTTTTCAAAATGCTCTAGCAAAGCGCGGTTACGTTCAGCACGTACGGCGGCACTCTGTTCCATTCAAGCTCGCTTCATAACTTGCTTCTGAGCATGCGCGGGTTTAAAAACCTTGTTTTAAACATCGTTTTAGCTACACACAGTGGCCCAGATTCAAGAAGCAATTGCGTCTGCGTAACCATAGTTACGCAGCGCAATTGCTTACTTGTGCCGGCGTTTCGAATGCTCCTGATTCAGGAACCTCGATACACAGACTGCAGCCTAAGATATGAATGGCATAAGGCTTCTTATGCCATCGTATCGTAGGCTGCATTCTTACGATGACCGCTAGGGGGCGTTCCCGTAGTGGTCAGCGTATAGTATGCAAATTGCATACTAACGCCGGTTCACAACGTTACGCGAGCCCTGCGTACGCAGTTTACGTCGTTTCCATCTGTCGGGTTTCGCGTAAGGCTACTCCTGCTAATAGCAGGGGCAGCCAATGCTATGTATACCCGTCGTTCCCGCGTCGCGAAGTTTAAATTTTACGTTGTTTGCGTAAGTGAATCGTGAATGGCGCTGGACGCCATTCACGTTCACTTTGAAGCAAATGACGTCCTTGCGACGTCATTTGCCGCAATGCACGTCGGGAAAGTTTCCCGACGGAGCATGCGCACTACGTACGGCGCGGGAACGCACCTAATTTAAATGATCCACGCCCCCTACGGGATCATTTAAATTACGCGCCCTTACGCCGGGCATTTTTGAGGAGCGCCCACGCAAATTACGTGGCTACTGCTTCGTGAATGAAGCGTAGCGCAAATAATTTGCGGAGGCGCAGGGCAAAAACGGGACGCTGCGCCTCCGTAAGAAGTGCGCAGCGGTACCTGAATCTACCCCAGTGATTTTTTATGACACAAAAAACAAAGTTTTGAAAAACGACATAAAAAATTGAAGCATGCTCGAATTTTTTTTTTGTCGTTTTTCTGAAGGCATAAAACAACGTTTTCCCCACACACGGTCATTTTAAATGACGTTTTTAAAAATGTCGGGTTTTTTTCATCACAAAAAACGACCGTGTGTACGCGGCATAATATGCAATTTATTGTCCTAAAAAGTGTTTGGGGACCTGTCTGCTCTGGCAATTCAGAGAGAATTCATTCATAAAAAAAAAAAAATAGCGTGGGGGTCCCCCCAAATTCCATTACCAGGCCCTTCAGGTCTGGAATGGATATTAAGGGGAACCCCGTTGTCAATTTAAAAAAAAAATTACGTGGGGTTCCCCCCAAATATCCAAAATATGGATTTTAAGGGGAACTCCACCCCAAATGTAAAAAAAAAATGGCGTGGAGTTCCCCCAAAAATTCACACCAGACCCCTTATCCGAGCACGTTAACCTGGCCGGCCGCAGGAAAAGAGGGGGGGACAGAGTTCGGCCCCCCTCTCCTGAACCGTAACAGGCCACATGCTCTCAACATGGGGAGGATGTCCCCATGTTGATGGGGACAAGGGCCTCATCCCCACAACCCTTGCCCGGTGGTTGTGGGGATCTGCGGGCGGGGGGCTTATCAGAATCTGGAAGACCCCTTTAACAAAGGGGACCCCCAGATCCTGCCCCCCCCTATGTGAATTGGTAATGGGGTACATTGTACCCCTACCATTTCACGAAGGAAGTGTAAATAGTTGAAACACACACCGTAGAAAAAGGTCCTTTATTAATAAAAAAAATCCAGCGGTGGTAATCTACTCGGTCCCAGCTCCCTGCTCCAACATTGTCTGTATCCAGTGACGGGTGATCTCCGGTCCAGCGATGAGAAGATCCATCCATCCAGAGCGCAGCCACGCCGACCTCCTCTCTCCGCTGGACACAGCCCAGCGAATGACGCGGCTGAAGCTGTGACATTTCTTATATAGGGGAGGCGGGGCCACCCGTCACGTGACCCCACCCCCTCTAACACAAGGGGGAAGACTGGGCTTTCCCAGTGACGTAGCAGAGGGTGCGTCAGAGGGGGCGGGGTCACGTGACGGGTGGCCCCGCCTCCCCTATATAAGAAATGTCACAGCTTCAGCCACGTCATTCGCTGGGCTGTGTCCAGCGGAGAGAGGAGGTCGGCGTGGCTGCGCTCTGGATGGATGGATCTTCTCATCGCTGGACCGGAGATCACCCGTCGCTGGATACAGACAACAGTGGAGCAGGGAGCTGGGACCGAGTAGATTACCACCGCTGGATTTTTTTTTCTTTTTTTATTAAAAAAGGACTTTTTTCTAAGGTGTGTGTGTGTGTGTGTTTTCCAACTATTTACACTTCCTTTGTGAAATGGTAGGGGTACAATGTACCCCATTACCAATTCACATAGGGGGGGGCCAGGATCTGGGTTTCCCCTTTGTTAAAGGGGTCTTCCAGATTCTGATAAGCCCCCCGCCCGCAGACCCCCACAACCACTGGGCAAGGGTTGTGGGGATGAGGCCCTTGTCCCCATCAACATGGGGACATCCTCCCCACGTTGAGGGCATGTGGCCTGGTATGGTTTAGGAGAGGGGGGGCCGCACTCTGTCCCCCCTCTTTTCTGCGGCCGGCCAGGTTAACGTGCTCGGATAAGGGGTCTGGTGTGAATTTTTGGGGGAACTCCACGCCATTTTTTTTATAAATTTACTGCTCCTGAAAAAACTGACGTTTTTAAAACTTTTTTTGCATTGATACATGTCCCCCTTTTTAGGACAATAACGTGCATATTAGCCTTTAAAATTAGCACTTTAGATTTCAAATGTTCGAGTCCCATAGACTTTAACGGGGTTCTAAAGTTCACACAAACATTTGGTGTGTTCGCAAGTTCTGGTGCAAACCGAACAGGGGGGTGTTCAGCTCATCCCTACTAGACACGTGTCACAAGCCCAACTTGTATTCTTGAAACTACTTGTTTTTGTTTAAAGCACAATTACTTTCTATTTGATGACAAATATTATCTACAGGTCCATGGCACAGCCATGGGTACCAATTTTGCTCCATCATATGCCAATCTTACTATGGCCTACTGGGAAGAAAACTACATCTGACATAACAACCCCTTTGGAGCTAATATCATTTATTATGGAAGTTTTATAAATGATATTATCATCATTTGGGATGGTCCCTTACCTACAGTTGAGAACTTTGTTTCCTTCTGCAATAACGATTCCCTCGGCCTCACTTTCACTTCAGTAACAGACTCATTTAGCTTGCCGTTCCTAGACCTTGAACTGTAACACACAAATCATACTATACTATTAAAAGAAAAATCATATCAAACCCACAGCTGGCAACTCCTTTTTGCATTATAGTAGTTGCCATCACCCTACATGGAAAAACAACATCCCCCAAAGGCCAATTTTGTCGTCTTAGGCAAAATTGTACAAACCATGATGACTATAGGGAACAAATTTTGTTTCTTAAGACAAAATTCAAGAATAAAGAATACCCAGATGATTTGGTAGAATATGACTATAATCAGGGATGGACTGGCCATCGGGACTACAGGGAGTTTCCCGGTGGGGCGCTTCAGTGACAGCGGACCGCCGCCCCCCTCCGCTCCTCTGTCTCTCCCTTCCCGCAGCGTTCACCTCCTCTCCCTCCTCGCAGCGCTCACCTCCTCTCCCTGGCTAGTTAACTTCAGCGTGACTGAATACAGACATGCTCCTCGGGAAAGGAAAGACCAGGAGAACCAGGCCATATCCATGATATCCATACTTTCCCCGCCGTGTGACGCTCTGTGACCCCGCCCCCCTCTGACGCACATGACTTTCTTATGAGTTTACCTGTAGCGTCAGAGAGGGGCGGGGTCCCAGGAGCGGCACACGGCGGGGAATTCAATTTCAAGTGCAGCGTCCGGGGAAGAAGAAGAAGATGTGGGACGAGAAGGCCGACGGAAGGAGAAGAAGATGGAAGAAGACGCTGGGCAAGATGCGGACGAGAAGACCCATGAAAGAAGCAGAGGAAGATGGAGGAAGAAACCCGAATGAAAGAAGAAAAGAAAAAGAAGAAGAAGAAGCGCGGAAAGAAGATATTAATAAAGGAATTGTCAAAAACCGGCTATTGTCATTTTTTACATTTTTTACACTTTTTTGGGGTGAAATGGTAGAGGTACAATGTACCCCATTACCATTTCACACAGGGGGGGCGGGATCTGGGGGTCCCCTTTGTTAAAGGGGTCTTCCAGATTTCGATAAGCCCCCTGCCCGCAGACCCCCACAACCACCGGGCAAGGGTTGTGGGGATGAGGCCCTTGTCTCCATCAACATGGGGACATCCTCCCCATGTTGAGGGCATGTGACCTGGTACGGTTCAGGAGAGGGGGGCCAAACTCTGTCCCCCCCTCTTTTCTGCGGCCGGCCAGGTTACGTGCTCGTATAAGGGTCTGGTGTGTATTTTTGGGGAAACTCCACGCCATTTTTTTTATTTGGGGTGGAGTTCCCCTTAAAATCCATACCAGACCCCCACGGCAGGGTTCCCCTTAATATCCATACCAGACCCCCACGCATTTTTTTTTTAATGAGCAATGACTGTATTCTTTATAGCCATGATTACTTTTAAATTACTTCAGAAATGACATCTTGTACAGGGACAGTTCTAAGCACGGGAAACATGCACTACTTCACAGGCATGTTATACCCCCCCCCCTGTATGAAATTTAAAGGAATATTTCACTTTTATTGTTTCACTTTAACCACTTCCATACCACGCCTATTCTGGCACTTCTCTCCTTCATGAAAAATTATATTTAGTTCCTGGGAAATTACTCAGGACCCCCAAACATTATATATATTTTTTAGCAGGCACCCTAGGGAATAAAGTGGCGGTCATTTTTTATTTTATTTCCAACGGTATTTGCGCAATAAGTTTTCAAATGCCTTTTTTTTGGGCCACCAAAAAAACGGTTTCATGAATTTAAAAATAACAAAGCAGTAAAGTTAGCCCAATTTTTAGGGATAATGTGAAAGATGATGTTACACCGAGTAAATAGATACCGAACTTGTCACGCTTTAATATTGCACACACTCATGGAATGGCGCCAAACTTCGGGACTTAACAATCTCCATAGGCGACGCTTGAATTTTTTTTACAGGTTACCAGTTCAGAGTTTCAGTAGAGGTCTAGTGCTAAAATGATTGGTCTCGCTCTAACGCACGCGTCAATACCTCACATGTGTGGTTTGAACTGTGTTTACATATGTGGGCGGGACTTACATGCGTGTTCGCTTCTGAGTGTGAGCTACTAGGGACAGGGGCGTTTTAATTGTATTTTTATTTTTTTATGTAATTTTTTTTGCACTTTTTTGTCCCTTTTTTTTGGATCACTTTTATTCCTATTACAAGGAATGTAAATATCCCTTGTAATAGGACTAGTGTGTGACAGGTCCTTTTTATGGAGAGAGGCGGGGTCAATAAGACCCCACATCTGTCCTCCAGGCTGGAAAGCATGAGATGGGAAAAAAACACTGATCTCATCCTTTCAGCCGCGATCATGTTCGTTCAGCAAAGTAGTGTAGTGGATAGTACTTTCACCAAGCAGCAAAAAGGGTCGCTGGTTCGAATCCCGCCCGTGACACCATCTGCCTGGAGTTTGCATGTTCTCCCTGTGCCTGCGTGGGTTTCCTCCCACAATCTAAAAACATGCTGTAAATCGGATCCTGTCTAAATAAGCCCTAATATGCAGTAGTTTATTTAGGTTTTGTGCTGCCCTAGGCCTGACTAAACTTCTGCACCTCCTAATAGAAAAATGACCCACCCTTCCTGTCAAGGCCACACCCTGTTTTTTTAGGACACGCCCATACATTTTCAGGGGGGGGGGGCACACACACACTAGTTCTGGGGGGAGGGGGGCACTGGATTACCTTAATTTGCATAGTTTTTCTCTCATTTCCTGTTTGGCTATGGGGCAGGAAGTGAAGACAAATCTCTGCAATTGGTCAGGGATGGTACAAAATAAACTGACAGGGCCAATAACCCTCCCTCCATCCAAAAATTAAAGAAAAAAAGTGTTAATTATAGTTATACTTTAAGCACAAATTTCTGATAATTTTATTGAGAGGACTACGAAAATATAACAATGCCAATAGGCCAGGATACAGCGTTGCTAATATGTATGAATGTGTGTTAGGGATTTTTGCAATTAAGTATCATCTGCTCATTTTTTGGGGATGTCTGCACCCCTGATAGGGTGAAGACAACTCACAAATGTTGTTACTTTCTAATTCAAATTCATTCACTTCCTGTCACATAGCCAAACAGGAAGTGAAGGTAAAACCTTACTAATATCTTTTCTTGGGGACACAGAGATCAATCTAAATAGTTTCCCATTATGTAAATTGCACTCTAGTATTTTGCTGTGTACACCCCAAATTATTAGGGATCTTGACAAGCAAGGAAGGGAAAAAAAACAACTTTGCTTCTACTGTGCTGTTCTCCTCACAGTTATTTGTACATTGTATTATTAATCTTTATTTCTCCATGTTTGTTTTCATGCATTTCTTTCACTGCTGCCATCTGCTGGCCAGAATTTGCTTGCCACACATCTCTGTTCTTGTTAGTAAAGTTTTTTGTATCGGAGGCGTGGACTCTAGCTGGGCAGTCCTGTTCCCTGGGGGCAGCCATGTCAGTTTTCCTCATGGCTGTGTGACTAGACACTCCACATTTTTGGGCTCGAGAAGGCATCAGTTTTTTGACCAGCAGCCGCTCAGCAGAAGGCAGCAGTAGTTAGCAGCAGCTCAGCAGCCATTGCAGCTATCCTCAGGACATATACCAACAAGTCAGCATTGATACCACTTCTACAGAACAGTATTGTATCACCGTTTATTGTCTTATCTGGATTGAATAAACCCACGTTGATTTCATCCTTATGTCTGAGTCTGGATCCATCTAACCTGAGCATCTGCCGGTCCTGTCTGCCCCACTGCTTGGATACGAAGGTAGGAAGTCACACAGTTACAATCAGTTATACCTTCATTCGCCTTCATGTGGGAACAGAACAGTCAAAAAACTGCCTTAATGTCCACACCCCAGCCACAGATTACCTCAGAGTTACCACACTAAGGAATCTCCCTGCAACAGGCCCATCTGCAGCGAATCTGCCCAGCTACAGTGCATGTTCCACAAGTCTAAGGGCAAGCACCGCATGTCCACAGTATCTTTACTGTCGCCTGAAAGCCCTCCACAACTCATCAAGCCGTTTTCTATATCCCATATCAACCTTTGCTCGCATAGCAGAACTGTTAACGCACATGGGGTCCCTCTCTAACCTAAACCCCCGCAAATCACTTAAAACACCTGAGGAACCTTGCCAGAGTGCCCCAGCGCAGCTGCACTGCGATTTTCAGCCCCCAATTCAAAAGTTTATTTTCTTAAAGAGACAGCGCACCTTAAATCAAAATGGATGAAAAGGACCTTGCACAGTTCCCCATTGATGAAACAAAGCTAATGCAGCCTGATACTGATCATTATGAAGAACAGGAAGCAGAACCCACACTTCCAGCAGACCAAGCCGTGCGACCAAGACGCTCCCTCAAACCGACAAAAAAAGGTCAGGGAAAACTATCAAACCACAAAAGACGAGCTATGCGATACCCTGGAAGAGCTATGGGAACGAGTTTCCTCCCTCATGTCAGGACTTAAATCCTCTAGTGATACCACAAGCTTACAAGTTGCCATCAGGCGGCTGAACACAGCTCATGAAGGATACAAGAGACTGTCCACAAGGTATATGACCTTTCTAAAAAAATGCTAATAATGATGAAGCCCTTTCAGAATTGAGCAAGGCAGAATCAATAGACATTGAAAGAGACACCATGGTGCTGTTTGCTAAAGATAAAGCGGAACTCCGCATCTCCCATTTGCAAGAAACTAGATCACACAGATCAAATTTATCCAAACATTCCTCTCGGTCATACAGATCATCGTGCTCAAGAAGCTCAACCCTAAGCGACAGATTACTAGAGGCCCGCATAAATGCAGAGCAATCCAAAGCCAGACGTTCCTTCACTGAAAAAGAAGCTCTGGCAAGAGCAGAAGCAGAGGCCAAGAGGGCAGACGCAGAAGCAGAGGCCAAGAGGGCAGACGCAGAAGCAGAGGCCAAGAGGGCAGAAGCAGAGGCCAAGAGGGCAGAAGCAGAGGCCAAAAGGGCAGAAGCAGAGGCCAAGAGGGCAGACGCGGAAGCAGAGGCTCGAATAAAGATTCTTGAATCAGAGATGGAAGAGGAAGTTGCATTAGCTAAAGTAAGACTACTTGAGCAGGCATTAAGCCAAGGTCTTGATCCAGTCTGCTCGCTACCACAGGAGGTAGAAGATTCAGCTGACCGCACCAGCGACTATGTACTGAAACAATTATCTGCATCACCCCCAGTATGCAGTACTGTGCAAGCCGACAACACCGAAACCTCCAAGTCATCTCCACCTACAGTGCCAGTGTCACTTACAGCACCCGAGAAACCTGATGGTGTTCACCCAGATGTGCCTTCTCAAGGACAGTAATTACGAAACTACAAAAAAGGCCATCAGGCGTTTCCTGGCCTACCCCCACAGCTCAAGCAGCAGTCATCACGATGTACAGAGGCTAGATCACAGCTCAACCCTGCAGCAACACCATTCTACCTGAATGCATCTCACCCTTTCACACCGCAAAGCCTACACGCCCCGGCGGCACCACAGGTTGTCGTGGCAACAAGCAGTGAGAAATCAGATATGTCTGAGTTGGCCAGGATTATGGCGAGCAGAGAGCTAATTAACACAAGTCTCTCAAAATTTGATGACCGTGCAGAGAGCTACAGAGCTTGGAAGGCCGCCATTGTTAACCTCAAACTAACTGCAGAGCGGGAGCTCGACCTCCTGATCCAATGGCTGGGCCCAAGCTTCACAAATCGCATCAAGAGCCTCAGAACTGTCTATGTGGGACAAGCAGAAGCAGGTCTCGCTGCCGCCTGGCAGAGACTCGAACGTACCTTTGGCAGTGCAGAAGCTATAGAGAAGGCCCTATTTAAGAGACGGCAGAACATTCCAAAGATCAATCTTAAGGACGTCCATAAGCTTCAGGATTTGAGTGACCTGCTTATGGAACTAGAGCTTGCTAAAAGAGACCCTCGTCTGATCGGGCTATGCTACCTGGATACAGCCCATGGAGTCAACCCAATTGTCGTGAAACTACCATACAGTCTGCAAGAAAAGTGGGCGGCATCAGTCTCAAGGTACAAAAGGGTGCATGACATCACCTTTCCCCCATTTATTCATTTCTGCAGATTCATTGATGAACAGTCCCAGATGAGGAATGACCCCAGCCTCGATTTCCTGGAGTTTAACACTACAGCTCCAGCGACACCATCACCAAGGTATGAAAGTGTCATGCATAAACACAGAGACTTTAAGAGCAGCGTGAGTGTAAGAAAGACTAACCTACCATCTTCTGCAGCACCCACGGGTAAGCAGTACAATACCTCATCAGGAGACAAGTCCTTCAATCGTGAATGTCCCATTCATAAAAAAACACACTCACTGAACAAATGCAGGGGGTTTAGATCCAAACCCATACAGGAGCGCAAGAAGTTCCTCAGCCAGCTTGGGGTGTGTTTCAGATGCTGTGCCTCATTGGAGCACATGGCTAAGGACTGTAAATCCATCATCAAGTGTGAGGAGTGTCATAGTGAAAAACATGCCTCGACTATGCACCCAGTTCCACTGCCCAGAGACTTACCAGCTGCCGTCACCACCAGTCCCACTCCAAGTCATGGCGGGGAGCCCCAGAACCACGCTAACACAGCCGCCGCTGTTTCCTGCTCATGTTTGGAAGTATGTGGCGAGGGCCAGGGTGAGAAATGTTGTGCCCGAATATGCCTAATCAAGGTCTATCCAGAGGGACTACCAGAAAAGGCAGTAAAAATGTATGCCATCATCGATGACCAAATCAACCGGTCCCTAGCAGGACCTAAATTCTTTGAAGCCTTCGGGATAAAGGGACCATCAGAACCCTACATCTTAAACACCTGCTCAGGCCGCATAGAGACTAGCGGCAGGAGAGCGCAAGGATTCATTGCTTCCCCCATCAGTGGGAATACAGAAATACCCCTACCAACGCTGATTGAATGCGATCAAATACTCAACCATAGGGATGAGATTCCTACCCCAGAAGCTGCATTTCACCAACCGCACCTAAGGCACCAAGCCAACGTTATCCCACCTATGGACAACAATGCTGAGATTCTACTCCTGCTTGGCAGAGACAATCTAAGGGTGCACAAGGTGCGCCAACAGTGTAATGGTCCTGACTACGCACCATATGCCCAGAGGCTGGACCTGGGATGGGTAGTCATAGGAAATGTATGCCTGGATCAACCAGAAATCGACTCCTTCAAAACGTACGTGCGTGGAGACGGACGCACAACTTGCATTAAGCCGTGTCCTCATCACTATGAAGTGAAAGAGAAGTCTCCAGACCCCGTACAACCACCTGACATCATTTCTCCCCTCTTTGCTGATGACTTGGGGAGATCAGACTTTCACACAACCAAGGATGACGATAAGGTAGCCTTATCAGTAGAAGACAGGGAGTTTGTCAAGATAATGGACAGTGAGTTCTTTAAAGACGAAACCAATCACTGGGTTTCTCCATTACCCTTCCGAACCACCAGGGTAAGGCTCCCGGACAATTGGGAGCAAGCGCTATCCAGATTTAACTCTCTTCAGCGTACCATGAACAGCAAGCCTGACTAAGCGCTGAAGTACAGCGTGAAACGCGTCGGCCTATACTGTACCTTTTTGCTTGCGGTGAATGCATGTGCATTTGAAAATAAAGACCTAATTTGTTTTAGTCATTTTGGAGTGCGGCAGTCCAGAGTTTTTTTCGTCTATTTGCTACAATCAGCATCGCCAGCACCCTGGTGGTTCAACAGCCCTTAATGATAAGTGAGGCTCACCTGGAGTGGTGAAAGATTTGTCTGAACAGCAAGCCTGAGATGAGAGAGCACATTGTCGCCTTTATGGATAAAATATTCCGTAACAACCACGCGGAACCAGCTCCGCCCCTAAAAAAGAACGAAGAGTGCTGGTACCTGCCTTCATTCGGAGTGTATCATCCACAGAAACCTAATCAACTTAGGGTCGTTTTCGATTCAAGCGCCAAACATCAAGGCGTATCCCTTAATGATGTCCTTCTCACAGGTCCTAATCTGACAAATAACCTAGTGGGAGTGCTGATGAGGTTCAGGAAGGAGCTTGTCGCCATCACCGCTGACATCGAACAGATGTTCCATTGTTTCGTAGTCAGAGAAGACCACCGGGATTTCCTCAGGTTTCTGTGGCACAAAAACGACACTAACGCAGAAGTGGTGGAGTACCGAATGAGGGTACACGTATTTGGAAATAGCCCTTCACCTGCCGTAGCAACGTACGGCCTTCGGAGAACTGTGTTAGAGGGAGAATCAAAGTACGGTTCAGACGCCAGAGACTTTGTAGAGAAAGACTTTTACGTAGACGATGGACTCAAATCACTACCAACTGAGGAAGCGGCTATCGATCTGCTCAAAAGAACTCAAAGCATGCTGTACCAAGCTAAACTTAGACTACACAAAATTGCTTCGAACAGCCTGGCCGTAATGCAGGCCTTTGAGTCGGGTGATCATACACCTGGATTCAAGGACATTAACCTGGGACTGGACAGTCCACCCGTTCAAAGGAGCTTGGGCCTCAGATGGGATCTCTCAGCCGACTCCTTTGGGTTTCAAATAAGCTGTGCAGACAAGCCGTTCACGAAAACGTGGCGTCCTGTCAGTGGTGAACAGCCTATTCGATCCGCTGGGATTTGTAGCACCCATCACTACAGGGCAAATCCCTACTGAGACAGCTTTCAGAAACCATCAAGGATTGGGATACCCCTCTTCTTTCTGACAAAGAGCAAAAATGGGAAGCCTGGAAGCAATCTTTGTGCGCTTTGGATCAGATTCGCATCCCAAGATGCTATATTAAGACCTCACTTGCCTCCAGCATAAAGAAGGAACTCCACGTGTTCTCGGATGCCTCCACGGAGGCCATAGCAGCGGTTGCCTATCTGAAGGTGACAGACGCCAACATTCGGATTCACATTGGGTTCGTCTTTGGAAAGGCTAAGTTAGCCCCCAAGCCTGATCATACTATTCCCAGACTCGAACTCTGTGGGACCGTGCTAGCAGTGGAAATTGCAGACTTCATTCAACAAGAATTGGATGTTGACGTAGATGAAGTACAGTATTATACAGACAGTAAGGTCGTTTTAGGTTACATCTACAATCAGAAAAAACGATTTTATGTGTATGTCAGTAAACGCATAGAGAGAATCAGGAGGTCATCCAAACCCGAGCAATGGCACTATGTACCATCCGAACTTAATCCAGCAGATCTCGCCACCAGGCCTACGTCTGTGGGTTCCTTTACTAAATCTACTTGGCTTACAGGCCCAGAGTTTCTGCTAGAACAGGCAGACAAATGTGAACAGGAAGTTTACAGCATCCAGGATCCGGATAATGATCCAGAAATCCGCGCCAAAGTTAGCGCATTAGTCACCGAAACAAGGGAGATCTCCAGGCTTGACTGCCATCGTTTTGAACATTTCTCCAGTTGGATGAGACTCATCAGAACCATTGCAAGGTTAGTGCACATTGCCAGATGTTATCACATTACTCAGGAAGATAAAGATTGTCATGGTTGGCACGTCTGTCATAAACCATTCTCTGCCGAGGACATTTCTCATAGCGAGTCTCTCATAATACGTCATGTCCAGCAGCAGGAATTTAACGTAGAATGGAAGTGCTTGAACAACAGACAGCAGATTCCTATAAAAAGTCCTCTTGCCAACTTAAATCCAATTATGGACAGTTTTCGCCTGCTCAGAGTTGGTGGTCGTTTGAATCAAGCCCACCTAGGAGTTGCGGAGCAAAATCCTGCCATTATTCCCAGCAAACATCATATCACCACGTTGCTGATCCGACATTACCACAAAAAGACTGAACACCAGGGCAGACAAATCACTGAGGGCAAGTTAAGGTCTGCGGGTCTTTGGATTATAGGTATGAAGAAACGTGTAGCCCAACTACTGCATGACTGTGTGCACTGTCTAAACGTTGGGCCGTGCTATTTACTTGCATGAGTGTGCGAGCCATTCATATAGAGGTGATAGAATCTATGGACACATCCAGCCTCATTAATGCCTTCAGACGGTTCTTCGCCATCAGAGGACCAGTGAAACAGTTGAGGTCAGACCAGGGAAGTAACTTCATCGGAGCCTGTAGAGAACTGAACATCGACACTAAGCCTATCCAAGATCAGTTGGCGGAGAAAGGTTGCACCTGGATTTTTACTCCTCCTCATAGTTCCCACATGGGGGGTTCCTGGGAGAGAATGATCGGGATCTCACGCAACATCTTAAACTCTATGTTGATGGATGTAAACTCTTCAAGACTTACACACGAGACTCTCGTCACTCTTCTCGCTGAAGTTTCAGCTATTATCAATTCAAGACCCCTTGTGCCAGTATCTATGGATCCTGAAACACCAGCCACACTGTCTCCGGCTATTCTACTTACCCAAAAAACGGACAATATGCTAACGCCTAGTGGAGAATTTACTCATGGGAATATCTACCAAAAACACTGGAAATGTGTACAACACCTGGCAGATTACTTCTGGAACAGATGGTGAAAAGAGTATCTCAATATTCTTCAAGGAAGGAGGAAATGGCAACATCAAAAACCAAACTTGAAAGAAGGAGACCTTGTATTGATGAAGGAGCAGCAAACCGAAAGGATCGCCTGGCCTATGGGACTAATTACAAAGGTTCTTTCTAGCAAGGATGGCAAGGTCCGAAAGGTGGAGCTGAAGATCTTCAGGAAGGGTGAGCTTAAAACGTTTGCAAGGCCAATTAACAAACTCATTCTAATATTACCCATCGAGAACGTTCCTGAAGGATGAAAAGGACTGAACTTGAACTTCACAGTTCTACCTGCTATGGGTCAGCCAACCCACTATGTTATGTTTATTGCATTTCACATGTTCTTTGTTACAGGTTGTATCATATTTCATGGACATTAATCATAGTGAAATCTCCTTACGGAAATTTCAGATGGGGAGTGTGCTGTTCTCCTCACAGCTATTTGTTCATTGTATTATTAATCTTTATTTCTCCATGTTTGTTTTCATGCATTTCTTTCACTGCTGCCATCTGCTGGCCAGAATTTGCTTGCCACACATCTCTGTTCTTGTTGGTAAAGTTTTTTGTATCGGAGGCGTGGACTCTAGCTGGGCAGTCCTGTTCCCTGGGGGCAGCCATGTCAGTTTTCCTCATGGCTGTGTGACTAGACACTCCACATTTTTGGGCTCGAAAAGGCATCAGTTTTTGGACCAGCAGACGCTCAGCAGAAGTCAGCAGTAGTTAGCAGCCATTGCAGCTAGCCTCAGGACATATACCAACAAGTCAGCATTGATACCACTTCTACAGAACAGTATTGTATCACCGTGTATTGTCTTATCTGGATTGAATAAACCCACAATGATTCATCCTTATGTCTGAGTCTGGATCCATCTAACCTGAGCATCTGCCGGTCCTGTCTGCCCCACTGCTTGGATACGAAGGTAGGAAGTCACACAGTTACAATCAGTTATACCTTCATTCGCCTTCATGTGGGAACAGAACATCTACAGGATTGGATGTTAAAACCATTAGTGCTTCCCCTCCGATTTTCAGCGATTACGCTTCTACTGCAGAGTGGCTTTGCCTTTACTAAACCCCAAACTAACTAATCATTTGGGGTGTACACAGCAGTGCAATTTGCTTTATGGGGACACTAGTTAGATTGACCTGTGTGTCCCCAAGAAAAGACATTGGTAAGGTTTTAACCTCACTTCCTGTTCAGCTGTGTGACAGGAAGTGAAGCCAATTTTAAGAAATGGGGACACAAAGCCCAACCCAAAAACACAAGCAGGGGTTCTAACACTCACTTGGCTTCCCTCAAACACCCACAATTTGAATAGGATTGCCTTGCGCTAGATTTAAGCACAGTGCTGTTAATCAGCACTTCAAGCCTGTCCAACACCCCCCCCCCCCCCCACCCCCAACAGGCCAGGTTTGCAGGTTTTCCTTCATCTTGCACATGTGCTTTAAAAGACAGTCTGGACAGCAATTCTTGATAAGATAAATAAACAAAACATGTCCTGTCGGGGGTACTTGACTGAGGCCCACTGCAGTAAAAAGGAAACAATACTTACAATAAATACGCTGTATTTTTCCTTTCCTGGTGAATAAACATGGCAGCAAACATTTCATGCATACACACCAGGAAAAGAGTTTCCAGACATAAATCACAACTGATTGTTGTAACCAATCAGCCCTAATTCAGCTGCAGCTGTCAAAATCTGTAGCATGAAAAAGTAACAAAAAACAAACTTAAAAATTTGAAAGTAATTTTATTGGTCAACAAAACAAGGAAAGCAAAAAAAAAATAAACAAAAATAAACAAAAATAAATAAATATAAAAATAAACAGGTTCATTTGAGACAGTAAACAGCATATGGTTTATGCTTTGGAAATAACACAATAGAGACACAGACACAGGTTTGAAACATTAGTCACAACATCTTGAGAAATATTTAGCAAAATAATGCAGCACAGAGACATCAAAGTGAGTGAACAGCGTAAAAAAAAAATACGTTGACAAAAAAAAAAACCTTGATCAAAAACATATCTTTTTGCAAAGACATTCTTGCCAGCCGCCACACACACAACCTTCCCTCTTTCAGGGCAGCTGACAAATGCTCTACACGCTTTATATAACATAGGCTTGTGTGTTAATGACACAATTGAAAACACATGGACACAGTTCAGTCTCTACATTGGGTGCACTTGTTACACCTGTTAACTATCTCCTTAAATTAGAACTAGGTGATACTCCTGCGCTGTGTAGGATAAATGGGAAAAGGAGGGAGGTGATGGGGGGCCAGGGAATGGGTGTGGGCACTGCAGCAAACAAAGAAAAAATCTGTCCAATACAGACAGTGAATAGTGATTAAAAAGTGTATATGTCTGCGCTGTGAATTAAACTAGTGTTATAAGTGAGCAAAAGGAAGGGGAGGGGGGGAGGGGTGAAGTAGTGTGAACTTGGGAAGTGAAAAACTATGCAGACAGAAAATGGAAGGGACCTATGTGACAATCTATAAGTACAGTCCTAACTGGACCGTATTAAAAATCCATGGTGAAAATGCTTCGGTGAAAAAACCATATAAGTGATGAAGATAAAAATATATGAAATATATATGATATGCAAAAAGTCCCGGATTAGTCCAAGTAAATACAAAACAGTTCCAGGTGAAATTAATGGAGTAAGTGGATGGTTGAAAGTGAAAACAAAATCCAAATGCACGTGGGTGGAAAATGTGCAGTTTGATCAAATCCACAACAGCATGCAGCCCACACCATAAGTGATCTTGTCAGCTTACCTCCCAGCTGTCACTTAAAGCCAAAGATAATTACCAATACTCCAAATTCCTGTTAGATGGCTGTCACTCTGTGTACTCATCGGTGATTGGTCATACATAAGGGAGAAAAAATATGAGGTGTAACCTGGTTCTTCTATCACATATGAGGAAAAGGGGTGTAGCCAAGGTGGGTAAGTATACACTTACACTACTTACACAACGTGTAAGAAAAGGGAGCCTATCTCCACGAGCGCCGAGCTCGTCTCTCTGACTTCTCTCCGTCTCAGCTCCAATCCCTCAGTGTCCTCCAAGCCGATTGCTCGTGGTAAGATGGAAGAAACCGGGGTAGGGAGAAGTGAGAGAGGGGGGGCACATCGCGTGAATGGTACAACAAAAGTATATGGAAACACAAAGGTGCGGTAAAAAACTCACATGGAGCAGTGATGGAACGATCGCAAATCCACGAGCGCCGCGCTCGTCTGCCGTCCGTCTGGTGCTGCTCCTGATTGGTGCTCTGGTGTCCCGATGCGTGTTCGTCACATCACGTGACTTCATCAGGGGATGGTAACTAGAGCACTGTATCATCTTTAAATAGTGTCCGATTGCTTGGACACAGCGGCGGCCATTTTGTCGAAGTCAGCATGATGAGCTGACAGGCACGGTGTTTGCACCATTAAATTACCTGGAAATGTCACACACTGCTGAACAAGCCAGACAGGGAGAGGAGTGGACAAAAATGCAGGGACATGGGCAACATAGGGGCCTGTATGGCATATGCTAGGAGCGAGTAAAAAAAGGAGAACATTTTAATGGTGTATTGGTTATAAAAACGGGAGCAAATAATAATACTACAGCCAGAGTGGGCGGCAGCATATAATCCCTATAGGGAAAGCGTCACAGGTTGGATGCACAAGTGCTGCGAATGCTGTCACCGCTATCTGGTATACAAATGTAAGAATGTAAAAATGACCATCGCTTAGGGATGCAGCACACTGCGTTATCCTCAGCTCCGACGGTCAAAAAACATATGTATTTTAAAAACCTATTGTGAACTAGCACAAAAGGCAAGGATAATGAAAGCAAATGTTTATAAAAACAAGGTTTAAAAACAAGTATATTAAAAAAGGTATCTACAGAGCACCCCTGTGGGTAAGCACAGATATTCTGAAGCATCTGGTAAAGGGAGGGGGCATAGGCCTAGTGTAGCACCATATAGAGCAACACCAAACGCACAACAGACGCACGACCGAAGCATGCAGAGAGCATCTCACTAAAAGTGATAAATCTAATATACATACTGCAAAAATAAAAATAAAGATGAAGATGACCTAACAAAGGTGGGCCAGGAGAAGATGTAGCATACTGTTAAAAGTCACTCAGGAAACAGTTCAGGTCGAACTCTATGTTGAGGCCTCTGGGTGTGAAAGTATCCATATTGAAAATATATTTGGATTCCAGTTGGCTTAGGGCCCTAACTTTGTGGCCACCCCGCCATGGTTTGGAGTATGGAACTATCCCCCAGAACTTCAAATGTGTAGGGTCCTTGTGATGTACTTTGGCAAAATGCCGGGATACGCTATGGTTAGGGAACCCGCTTTCGATATTTTTGACGTGTTCCTTGATGCGTATCCGTAACAATCTTTTTGTGCGACCAATATAGTGTAGTCCGCAACTACATTCAAGGGCATAAACTGCCCCTTCTGTGTTGCAGCCAATAAAGTCCCTTATCTCATATTCGGTCCCATTACTGTTGGACTTGAATGTAGACACTTTTTTGTTCGGTTTATTGGTGTGTGTGCAAGAGTAGCATCTTTTGCAAGGGTAAAAACCCTTTCCAGTGAAGAAGGTAAAATGTTTCTTCGGAGGGTTAATTACGTTTTTCACCAAATGATCCCGTAGTGTGGGGGTTCTTTTATATATAAACCTAGGTTTCTCAGGTAGAAGGTCCTGTAGGTCTTTGTCGCATTTCAGAATGTGCCAATGTTTTCGGATGACCTTTTCGATTTTCCTGTATTGTGCGTTATAATCCAGTACTACAGGGACCAGATCTTCCCTGACTGTAGATGTTTTATACTCCTGGAGAATAAAACATCTACAGTCAGGGAAGATCTGGTCCCTGTAGTACTGGATTATAACGCACAATACAGGAAAATCGAAAAGGTCATCCGAAAACATTGGCACATTCTGAAATGCGACAAAGACCTACAGGACCTTCTACCTGAGAAACCTAGGTTTATATATAAAAGAGCCCCCACACTACGGGATCATTTGGTGAAAAACGTAATTAACCCTCCGAAGAAACATTTTACCTTCTTCACTGGAAAGGGTTTTTACCCTTGCAAAAGATGCTACTCTTGCACACACACCAATAAACCGAACAAAAAAGTGTCTACATTCAAGTCCAACAGTAATGGGACCGAATATGAGATAAGGGACTTTATTGGCTGCAACACAGAAGGGGCAGTTTATGCCCTTGAATGTAGTTGCGGACTACAATATATTGGTCGCACAAAAAGATTGTTACGGATACGCATCAAGGAACACGTCAAAAATATCGAAAGCGGGTTCCCTAACCATAGCGTATCCCGGCATTTTGCCAAAGTACATCACAAGGACCCTACACATTTGAAGTTCTGGGGGATAGTTCCATACTCCAGACCATGGCGGGGTGGCCACAAAGTTAGGGCCCTAAGCCAACTGGAATCCAAATATATTTTCAATATGGATACTTTCACACCCAGAGGCCTCAACATAGAGTTCGACCTGAACTGTTTCCTGAGTGACTTTTAACAGTATGCTACATCTTCTCCTGGCCCACCTTTGTTAGGTCATCTTCATCTTTATTTTTATTTTTGCAGTATGTATATTAGATTTATCACTTTTAGTGAGATGCTCTCTGCATGCTTCGGTCGTGCGTCTGTTGTGCGTTTGGTGTTGCTCTATATGGTGCTACACTAGGCCTATGCCCCCTCCCTTTACCAGATGCTTCAGAATATCTGTGCTTACCCACAGGGGTGCTCTGTAGATACCTTTTTTAATATACTTGTTTTTAAACCTTGTTTTTATAAACATTTGCTTTCATTATCCTTGCCTTTTGTGCTAGTTCACAATAGGTTTTTAAAATACATATGTTTTTTGACCGTCGGAGCTGAGGATAACGCAGTGTGCTGCATCCCTAAGCGATGGTCATTTTTACATTCTTACATTTGTATACCAGATAGCGGTGACAGCATTCGCAGCACTTGTGCATCCAACCTGTGACGCTTTCCCTATAGGGATTATATGCTGCCGCCCACTCTGGCTGTAGTATTATTATTTGCTCCCGTTTTTATAACCAATACACCATTAAAATGTTCTCCTTTTTTTACTCGCTCCTAGCATATGCCATACAGGCCCCTATGTTGCCCATGTCCCTGCATTTTTGTCCACTCCTCTCCCTGTCTGGCTTGTTCAGCAGTGTGTGACATTTCCAGGTAATTTAATGGTGCAAACACCGTGCCTGTCAGCTCATCATGCTGACTTCGACAAAATGGCCGCCGCTGTGTCCAAGCAATCGGACACTATTTAAAGATGATACAGTGCTCTAGTTACCATCCCCTGATGAAGTCACGTGATGTGACGAACACGCGTCGGGACACCAGAGCACCAATCAGGAGCAGCACCAGACGGACGGCAGACGAGCGCGGCGCTCGTGGATTTGCGATCGTTCCATCACTGCTCCATGTGAGTTTTTTACCGCACCTTTGTGTTTCCATATACTTTTGTTGTACCATTCACGCGATGTGCCCCCCCTCTCTCACTTCTCCCTACCCCGGTTTCTTCCATCTTACCACGAGCAATCGGCTTGGAGGACACTGAGGGATTGGAGCTGAGACGGAGAGAAGTCAGAGAGACGAGCTCGGCGCTCGTGGAGATAGGCTCCCTTTTCTTACACGTTGTGTAAGTAGTGTAAGTGTATACTTACCCACCTTGGCTACACCCCTTTTCCTCATATGTGATAGAAGAACCAGGTTACACCTCATATTTTTTCTCCCTTATGTATGACCAATCACCGATGAGTACACAGAGTGACAGCCATCTAACAGGAATTTGGAGTATTGGTAATTATTTTTTTATCTCCTTAAATTACTAACCCAAAAAATACGCTCTATGAGACACAAAAAGCAACATCAAAAATTCTAAGTCCCTGGGCATGCTCAGTTCACCAGAAATGTAGAGGCAGAAGCATGAACAAAGCTGTCATCGCGGCTGAAAGCATGAGATCTGTGTTTATTTTTTTCCCGATCGCATGCTTTCCAGTCTGAAGGACAAGATGTGAGGTCTTATTGAATTATTACGTAAAAAAAAAATAATAATAATTAAAACGCCCCTGTCCCCAGTAGCTCGCACTCAGTAGCAAACACGCATGTAAGTCCCGCCCACATATGTTAACGCCGTTCAAACCACACATGTGAGGTATTGACGCGTGCGTTAGAGCGAGAGCAATACTTTTAGCACTAGACCTCCTCTGTAACTCTAAACTGGTAACCTGTAAAAAAAAACAAGCGTCGTCTATGGAGATTTTAAAGTCCTGAAGTTTGGCGCCATTCCATGAGTGTGTGCAATATTAAAGCGTGTCAAGTTAGGTATCTATTTACTCGGTGTAACATCATCTTTCACATTATCACAAAAAATTGGGCTAACTTTACTGTTTTATTTTTTAACCACTTGCTGGTCAATGACCGGACCACTTTTTGCGATTCGGCACTGCGTCGTTTTAACTGACAATTGCGCGGTCGTGCGATGTTGCTCCCAAACAAAATTGGCATCCTATTTTCCCCACAAATAGAGCTTTCTTTTGGTGGTATTTGATCACCTTTTTATTTTTTGCGCTATAAACAAAAATAGAGCGACAATTTGAACAAAAAATAAAATATTTTTTACTTTTTGCTATAATAAATATCCCCAAAAATCAATAAAAAAAACATTTTTTTTCCTCAGTTTAGGCCGATACGTATTCTTCTACATATTTTTGGTTAAAAAAAATCGCAAAATGCGCAAAAGTTATAGCGTCTACAAAATAGGGGTTAGTTTTATGGCATTTTTATGGAAAATTATTTTTTTACTAGTAATGGCGGTGATCAGCGATTTTTATTGGTACTGCGACATTATGGCGGACACATCGGACACATTTTTGGGACCATTGGCATTTTTATAGCGAGGAGTGCAATAAAAATGCATTGATTATTATAAAAATGCCACTGGCAGGGAAGGGGTTAACACTAGGGGCGAGGAAGGGGTTAATTATGTTCCCCGTGTGTGTTCTAACTGAAGGGGGGGTGTGACTGACTAGGGGAAATTACAGATCGCTATGACGATCAGGCATTTGTCCCCCTGACAGGACCGGGAGCTGTGTGTTTACACACACAACTCCCAGTTCTCGCTCTGGGGCCAGGGGCGAGCGGAGACGCTAAAGGGGAACTCCACACAAAAAAAAAAAAAAAAAACGGCGTGGGTTCCCCTGCAGTGGCACATCAGGCCCTTCGGTTTGGTCTGGATCGTAAGGGGGAAACCTACACTGAAAAAACAGCGTGGGGTTCCCCCAAGATCCATACCAAACCCTTATCCGAGCACGCAGTCTGGCCGGACAGGAATGGGGGTGGGGACGAGCAAGCGTGATACGGGGGGCACCCAGGCTTCGTAGTTTTCTGCCGGGGGGCGCCACCCCCCCGGCAGGGGGTGGGCTTCTCTCCGCTGTGTTCTCTGTTCCCTCTTCTGCCTGTCTCCATCGCGGGTGCCAGGGCTTCTCTGCTGACACAACGAGCTCTCCCGCTGCAATGGCGTCTGAGCGGTGCGCATCGACTTATATAGGCATAGGGCGTGGTCACCGGGTGATGCCACCCTGCGACCCCAACCTTTGTGACATCATATTCCCGGAATGTGATGTCACCCGGATCTCTTCTCAAAGTAATAACTTGTGGAATCAGGCAAGTGACGGGTGATCACTGCTCAGCCTTTTAGTACTGATAGGTCCTTCAATGAAGTTCAGGCCCCCTTTGAGTGTACCAGCCTCGTGCTGGGTGCTCTTCAGACAGGTACTTCATTCGACGGCTTCCTCCCTCTTGGACGGATAGCACAGGACCACTTTTGCAATGCAAACCCAGTCTGACTACTGGGCCTGCTCAGCAGGGCACGACTCCAGACCAACGTGGTTCCAGAGTCTGAAAACTCTAAACACACCCCCGGCCAGGAGAGCCAAACACAGGGGTGGTGGGACGACTGCCCAGGGTGGACGACAACGACCCGGAACCCGTGACGTCTGTCCCTTAAATACCCCTCCCCAGCATGCACAGCGAGGCGATCAACTCTCACTGATTGGCCGCTGAGAAAGAATACCCAACGCACCTGGATCTGACTGCTGCCACCATTGGCCTGGGGTGGAACTGACACCCCAGACAACAATAGTGGTCACCTGCAGTACAGCCATCGCTGGAACAGAGGTCCAAATTTGAAAACAAAATAGGTCAGAGGTAAATAATCCTCTGACTAACCCCTAAATTTAAAGCAGGGCCAGCAAAGAAAAAAAGCTGCCCTGCATTAAGGTGAAAAAACATCCTAGGATTAGCGGCCCCCCAGCCCCCCCGTTTGTAGTTGTTGAGCACCCGTGCCCTAACCCAGGGGTGTCCTTGAACCCCCAGTCCCATCTCAAGCACCCTAGAGCCTATGCAAGAGACCAAGCTGCTGTCAAAAATTTCATTGAGTACCGGAGGGGATTGCTGCTGTCGAAAATTGCATTGAGAACCGGGAGGGGAGGGGGGGTTGCTGCTGCCAAAAAAATTACATTAAGAACCGGGGGGGGTTGTTGCTTCCGAAAATTACATTAAGCATTGGGAACTGGGGGGGGGGTTGCTGCCGAAAATGACAAAATTACATTGAGAACGGGGGGTGCCCAAAATTACACTGAGAATATGGGGGGGGGGGGCGTTGCTGCTGCCGAAAAATAAATTGGGAACAATCTCACCTCCACTTCCCTCTGTTTTCGCTCCTCTCACAAGCCATGACATAACAGGGGGAACTTCAGAAATGAAAGTGAAAGTGTGAAGCGGGGGGGGGGGGGGGCAGGGGTTGCTGCTGCGAATATGGGAGGGGGGCGTTGCTGCTGCCGAAAAATTACAGTGAGAACCATCTCACCTCCTCTTCCCTCTGTTTTCTCTCCTCTTCTCTCCTCTCACCATCCGCGACATGACAGGGGGAACTCCTGAGATGAAGGTGAAAGTGTCCTCTCCTCTCAGCCTCGGCGCCGCCCCTGCACCCACTGCCGCCTCGAGGTCTGGCCTTGTTGGCCTTGTCTGGAATCCGGCCCTGGCTGCCATGCTGTTTCACAACGTGTATGCTTGGGGAATAAGAGCCAAACTGGGGCAAAGATTATTAAAGCTCTTCAGACACACACACACTAAGAGGCGGTAAACTCCACGCAAGTTTGTGCCATGCCAAGTCATGTGTGACAACAACAGTACAAACCTGCTGGCCATCCTTTGGTATGAAAAGTCAACACACATATATAGTAGCTTTCCTGCTAAATGTCCTGAACCTGTTTGTGCAACTGAAATGCAGTGGCAACACAAGTTGCCTGCCAACTGCCTGATATGTGATATACCCAAATGCAGAAACTTCACATTGGTCTTTCTACAGCAGCTGCAACAACATCAGCAGACCAACATGTCAGTGGTTCCTGATTCACAAGGTGTGTATTATCTAGTCATCATTCAAGGAGGCAACCAGAATGGTGATCCGCGATGAGGCAGCAATAAGAAAAATGATCCCTCTATTGTTCCTACTGGACCACATGCTGCATTGTGTTATAGACTAAACAAGAGGCCAAGCAGCTGGAGGAAGACTATGACTTATGCCGCGTACACACGACCATTTTCGGGTTCTAAAAAATTACGTTTTTAAGGGTCTAGAAAAAACAATGTTTTTTCAACCCGATCATTAAAACGGCTTTGCCTACACACGATCGTGAAAATGGGAAGTTCTATTCGGATGGCGCCACCCTTTGGGCTGCTTTAGCTGATTTCGTGTTAGTAAAAGACGATTTGGGCTTTTCTGTCTGTTGCAGCGTGATGAATGTGCTATCTCCATTACGAACGGTAGTTTTACCAGAACGAGCGCTCCCGTCTCATAACTTGCTTCTGAGCATGCACGTTTTTTTCACGTTGTTAAAGCCCACACACGACCATTTTTTACAACCTTAAAAACGTCAACGTTAAAAATGTCGTGAAAAAATAGAGCATGTTTGAAATTTTGAAAAATGCTCTGAAGCCCACACACAATTGTTTTTAATGACATTAAAAAAAAACTTAATTTTTTAGAACCCGAAAAACGGTCGTGTGTACGCGGCATTATCGTTGTCTAAAGGCCAGCAGAAGAAGAAAATAATTTATGGCTCATTCAAATAGACATTTCTTTATCGTACATCACGGGACACAGAGCGGCATATTCATTACTATATGGGTTATATGGAGTACCTTCAGGTGTTGACACTGGCAATCTCAAACAGGAAATGCCCCTCCCTATATAACCCCCTCCCATAGGAGGAGTACCTCAGTTTTTACGCCAGTGTCTTAGGTGTTGGTCATGGTTTAGCTTGCCTCCGCATCCTTGGGATTAGGTGAGCTACCGGTTCTGTCCAAAGGCCTCAGCGCTAAAGTGGTCAGTAACCGGACCCCAAACCCTTGGGGTATAGCCCATAATGCTTTTCTTTTTAGAGAGCTGGACCCTGGGCCCAGAACTTAGAAACCTTTGGGTGCCTAATGTTTCTGTTGCCAGAGTGCTATATGGGCCCAGGACAGTGGATCCTTCATAGGAACCCAGGGCCTGAAGGTCTAGACATCCCCACGGAGATGGGGGAAGATTGGGCCTCTTGCTTGGCAAAGTCCTGCGGCATGGAGCAGGTAAGTGAGGGGAAAACTTGCGGAACTTGGTTCTTAGCAGGTTTTTTCTGGGAGGTCACAGGGGACATGCCTAAAGTTATGCGCTGCATCTGGCAAACTAGTCACATATCTTAAAGATAGGATGGCTCTATGTGTATTTTTTTTTTTCCCCATAAGAAGTGACCTCCCTTGTAGTGTTGGAAAAGCATTGAGTGGGGCCTGTGTGATATAAAGTGTATGTGTGTGTCAGAGAGCTATGCTTACCTGCAAGCCTCCAGGCGATGCTCCATCAGTCTTCCTCCTCAGAGCCTGCAAGCAGGCAGAACGCTGACCTCCTCGTGGTTCCAGCTGGAGCAGAGAGGCTCCCTTCCCCCCCAACCCCCCCCCCCTATCGGCGGGCGCGCGCGCGCGTTCACGTGTTATAGGCGCAATTCGCGCCGTTCAGCTGAGGGGGGAAGGGCGGGTCAGTGGTTTAAGGAAGGGGCGGCCCTTCCTTTTTTCGTTCCAAACAGCTCATTCAATACATTGGAACTGGGGAGGAAAGACCAGAGCGGCAGCACGGGGCGCCGAGGACACACAGTGGCCAGAAAGAATATTGCAGTCTTCAGAAGACTGTTTTCAAGCCTAGAAATAGGCTGTTTCTTTTCCATCTCATAGTTTTTCTTTGCAATACTACTCAGGGGGACAGAATGCTTTTTCTTTCCTGGATTTGAAACAAAAACGAAAAAAAAAAAAAAAAAAAAGGAAAAAGATTGAAAAAAAAAAAAAAAAGGCCATATAGGGGAGAGGAAGCATTTTTTATCCCCCAAACAGGTGTTTGGGCAATTAACTATTTATAGTTCCAAGTACCAATAAACTAGCAGGTGTACCTCGGTAGTGTACCATGACATCCGGGTCAGAGGGTACATGAGGTGGGGATTCCCCCAGAGAGTCTGAGGTCTCGGACAAAGTTATGCCGCTGCTTTCCCCACAGGGAACCTTGGGGCCATCGGGATCTGGGGCTGGAGCTGGCGCAGGTCAGTCCAACCCTAAGATAGTCACAGACGAGGTATTACTCACCTCTTTAAAGGAGATGGAGAAAAGAATGGGAAAAATGATAGCCACAGCTATGCGGGGCAGTAAACGGATTAGATCTCCGTCGCCCGAGCGCGGACCCTCAGAAGAGGAGGTCCTTTCCTCAGGGGAATTGGACGACCTCTTGGACAAGGACCAAGTAGGTTCAGGGATCGAAGATCCGGATACAGAGGAGTCTGGAGCAGTCTCCCAAGGGGAGAGCTGGTGGATTCAAGCCTTAACGGACTTGGTCCATAATGCATTCAACTTGCCAGTACCAGATCTCCAGGTATCTACGGTTTCAGCTTTGGGCTCACTGAGGGCGCCTCAAAGCAATGCAGTATTTCCGATCCACCCTCTACTAGAGGGAGTTTTGTTCCAAGATTGGAACAAGCCAGATAAAATCTTCTTACCACCTAAAAGATTCTCTGCCCTATATCCTATGGAAGATAAATTTTCCAAGAAATGGGCTACTCCTGCAGTGGACGCAGCCATCTCATGTATTAACAAATCATTAACATGCCCTGTAGAAAACATACAGGTATTCAAGGATCCAGTTGATAAACGCTTGGAAGCACTACTTAAGAACTCCTTCACTACTGCAGGGGCAGTAGTACAGCCAGCTGTGGCTGCGATTGGGGTTGCTCAAGCATTATCGGATCAAGTTAAGCAGATGCTTAAACTTATTCCTGCCCAGCAGGCAGAAGAATTTTCGGATGTCCCTAGGGCCATATGTTTTACAGTAGACGCAATTAAGGATTCTATCCAGCAAGCGTCACGTTTATCGTTATCCCTTATCCATATGAGAAGACTCTTATGGTTAAAAAGCTGGGAGGCCGAGCCCCCATGCAAGAAGCTCCTGGTAGGGTTCCCCTTCCATGGAGGACGACTCTTCGGAGAAGACCTAGATAAATACATTCAAACCATTTCAAATGGCAAAAGTACTCTCTTGCCAACTAAGAGGAAGTTTCAGGGGCCTGCGTTTAAACGACAGTACTCCCCTGGGCAGGGGCCCTCTAATGCCAAACAGTATCGACGGCCTCCTGCGAAAGCAAACTTCGGCTTCAACAGCAAATCACAAGGACAGGCTGCTAGAGGCAGAAAGCAGTGGTTTCGCAAACCAGCAAAACCAGCCCCCAAGCCGACCTTATGAAGGGGCGCCCCCACCCACGAAGGTGGGGGGAAGGCTGCGACTCTTTTCAGAGGTTTGGGAAGCCAGCATTCCCGACGAGTGGGTACGGTCTTCCGTGGCCACGGGCTACAAATTAGATTTCCTAAGGTTTCCTCCTCTTCATTTCCAGGAGTCGAGGATTCCAAACGATCCGGAGAAAGGAGCCGCATTAATGTCGGCATTAAATCATCTACTTTCCCAGGAAGTAATAGTAGAGGTACCAGTCCTGGAACAGGGGCTAGGTTTCTACTCCAACCTATTCATCATCCCGAAGTCCAATGGAGATGTCAGGCCAATTTTGGACCTAAAGATGGTAAATACATACCTAAAGATCCGCTCATTTCGGATGGAATCCGTGCGGTCAGCAGCTACCACACTCCAGAAGGACGACTTCATGGCGTCCATAGACATAAAGGATGCCTACCTTCATCTTCCAATTTATCAGCCACATCAAAAATATCTACGCTTCATGGTGGCTTCGCGTCACTTCCAATTCGTGGCGCTTCCCTTCGGGTTGGCTACGGCCCCCCGGGTGTTCACGAAGGTCCTAGCTCCAATCCTAGCCAAACTAAGGATCCAAGGGGTCACGATCCTAGCATACCTGGACGACCTCCTAGTCATAGATCACTCGTCTCCCGGCTTGGAGCGAGCAGTGGCCCTCACGGTCCAATACCTCGAGAAGTTCGGCTGGGTCCTAAATCGAGAAAAGTCAGCTTTCCTGCCCACAAGGCAGTTGGAATATCTCGGCATGAGATTAGACACAGAACAACAAAGAGTGTTTCTACCTCTGAGGAAGGTCAAAGCCATCAAGGAATTAATCCTACTGGTTCTAAACAAGAAGGAACCGACTATTCGCCTATGTATGAGGTTACTAGGCAAGATGGTGGCCACATTCGAGGCGGTACCATACGCCCAGAGCCACACTCGCATCCTGCAGGCAGCCATCCTGTCAGCATGGAGCAGAAGGCCACAGGCCTTGGATATCCCGTTGCCGCTCTCATCAAGAGTCCGACAAAGTCTGTGTTGGTGGTTAGACCCTCAGAATCTACTGAAGGGGAAGTCTTTCAGCCCAGTGGCTTGGAAGATAGTGACCACAGACGCCAGCCTGACGGGCTGGGGAGCAATTTTGGATGGTTGCACTCGCCAAGGTACTTGGGCAACGCCAGAGAAGCAGTTGCCCATCAACGTCTTGGAGCTCAGAGCTGCTCGACTAGCCCTCAGGGCTTGGACGTCAAAATTGCAGGGGTTCCCGGTGAGAATTCAATCAGACAATGCCACGGCCGTGGCATACATAAATCACCAAGGGGGAACCAGGAGTCAAGCCGCTCAGAGAGAGGTGAGCTTGATTCTCCTATGGGCAGAGGCTCATGTGCCCTGCATATCGGCAATATTCATTCCAGGAGTGGACAACTTTTAGGCGGACTTCTTAAGCCGCCAGACTCTATTGCCGGGGGAATGGTCTCTGCATCCACAAATCTTTCAAGCACTCTGCCAAAGATGGGGAGTGCCGGACGTGGATATCATGGCATCGAGACTCAACAAGAAGCTAGACAGGTTCATGTCCCGCTCAAGGGATCCGATGGCCTGCGGAACCGATGCGTTGGTTTGCCCTTGGCATCAGTTCAAACTTCTTTATGCGTTTCCCCCGCTCCAGTTACTACCCCGCCTGCTGCGCAGGATCCGGGTGGAGCACATACCAGTCATCCTGGTAGCTCCAGCATGGCCCAGAAGGGCATGGTACTCACTAATCTTAAGGATGGTAGTGGGAGACCCTTGGACTCTTCCTCTACGGCCAGACCTGCTATCGCAAGGTCCGATCCTCCACCCTGCCTTACGGCATCTAAATTTGACGGCCTGGAAGCTGAATCCCTGATTCTCAGGGGTAGAGGTCTGTCTCAGAAAGTAATCTCTACCCTAATCAGAGCCAGGAAACCGGTCTCTAGGGTGATTTATTACAGGGTCTGGAAGGCCTATGTAGGCTGGTGTGAGTCCAAGCGATGGCTTTCTCGCAAATTTACCATCGATAGAGTATTAAGTTTTCTCCAGCTAGGAGTGGATAAAGGATTGGCATTAAGCACAATCAAAGGACAGATTTCTGCTCTGTCAGTGTGGTTTCAGCGGCCGCTGGCCACCCACTCGCTGGTTAAGACCTTCCTTCAAGGGGTCTTACGTATTAAACCTCCAGTTAAATCCCCGCTTTGCCCGTGGGATTTAAACCTTGTTCTGTCAAGTTTACAGAAACAACCGTTTGAGCCGTTGGCTGAAGTTCCTTTGGTTTTACTGACAAGGAAGTTAGTATTTTTGGTCGCCATAGTTTCCGCAAGAAGAGTATCGGAACTGGCGGCCTTATCCTGTAAGGAACCATATCTTATTTTTCATAAGGACAGGGTCGTTCTCCGCCCTCATCCTTCCTTCCTACCGAAGGTTGTATCCAGTTTTCATTTGAACCAGGATTTGGTATTACCATCCTTCTTCCCTAAACCTACTTCCAGAAAGGAAGGGTTGCTGCATACCTTGGATATCGTCAGGGCCATGAAGGCCTATCTTAAAGCTACAAAGAAGATCCGGAAAACAGATGTGCTGTTCATATTACCGGATGGGCCCAAGAAGGGGCAGGCAGCTGCAAAGTCCACCATTTCTAGGTGGATTAAGCAATTAATCACTCAGGCCTACGGCTTGAAAGGGTTGCCTCCTCCAGTATCATTAAAGGCTCATTCTACTAGGGCCATGGGCGCCTCCTGGGCAGCACACCACCAGATCTCTATGGCTCAAGTTTGCAAGGCGGCAACCTGGTCTTCTGTCCACACGTTTACAAAATTCTACCAGTTGGACGTAAGAAGGAAGTCTGATACAGCCTTTGGGCAGGCAGTGCTGCAGGCTGCAGTTTGAGACCCTCGGATTCCGGGGGCTCCTCTTTTTTGAGTTAAATTTAAAATTTAAGATTATTTTTCTCAACTAAGTTGGATTTATTATGATTTGAGTATTTCTCTAAATTAAATCCTTTTGTCTTGGAGATGTTCTCCCTCCCCTCATTGTGAGCATTGCTTTGGGACATCCCATATAGTAATGAATATGCCGCTCTGTGTCCCGTGATGTACGATAAAGAAAAAGGGATTTTTAATACAGCTTACCTGTAAAATCCTTTTCTTGGAGTACATCACGGGACACAGAGCTCCCACCCCTCTTATGGGGACCATTTTGGGAGGCATACTGCTTGCTACAAAACTGAGGTACTCCTCCTATGGGAGGGGGTTATATAGGGAGGGGCATTTCCTGTTTGAGATTGCCAGTGTCAACACCTGAAGGTACTCCATATAACCCATATAGTAATGAATATGCCGCTCTGTGTCCCGTGATGTACTCCAAGAAAAGGATTTTACAGGTAAGCTGTATTAAAAATCCCTTTTTCTTCCTTACCTGATCCAAAGGGAAAATAAATTTAAGCACTTTTACTAGGCAATGAGAAATATCATGGAGCTTTCAATTAAGAAATCAACATTAGAATACAATTATTCCCCAAAAAATCCCAGAAAATGTTGTACTGACTCAAAGTACAGTATTTATGCATGTAGCGGGGTCGTCCTGTCAGAAGTCTAATGACAGGCTATCCCCACTGGACGTTATTCATGCTTGTAAATATGTGCGTTACCTTTAAGGAGTTATGCATTGTGGGATTGCAAGTAGCGGGAGATATGGACTCCATTAACTCTTAGGAGAAACAGACTACACATCCCACAATGCCCTGCGACATTAGAATATGTGACACCTCCGCACAGACTTATGGGGGAGGTTACTTAAAGAGAGGGCGCCACTGATTTCAGCCTCTTGGGACCTGCATCTTCTCCTCTGCGTAGCTGCTGACAGAGCACAGCCGTGTGACTAGGCCAGAAGCCTGGGCCTAAATCCACCGAGAGACCAGCCATCTGGAAGGAAGCAAGACTCCAGTATCCAGCCTGTGTTCTCGAAGATCGAAGAGGCAGCCCAGCTGACAACTGAAACAGTGGAGCCACCCTCGTCCGGGATCCTTGTGCTGTGGAGCAGTGTTTTACTAACGCGCCTTCTGAGGAGAATCCAGGCGGTTCGGCCTGTTGGGTGAGAGAGTATATGCTCAGCTTTTGACTTTCACTTAGACAGACACCTTAGTGCCACCCCACAGGCCGCAGACACACGTTCAGCCTCCGGCTGAAACTTAGAGGCCCAGTTAACTGTTTAAGTGTTCATAGAAGTGACTGACGCTGACGAGCGATTTGTTCACCAACGTTTACTGTTCCTGATACTTCGTTGTGTACTTTCACGGATTGCCACTTGTGGATTACAAATTTAACGTGCACCAACCGGCCACAACGTGATATTAACTGTTCTTTGGAACTTTTTGCTAGAGGGTAAGTAATAGCACTATAAGGGCCCTTGCGGAATCATAGAGAGATATTATCTAACAGTTGTTTGTTTATGGTCTAAACCTATGTCTATTCTTCAAGTTCACATAAAGTAAACTTATCTTTTTCTGATTTAAATATATCCACTGTGTGAAGTGTGTTTTTCTCGTCTGGAGGGACTTTCCAGGAAAGCAGGTAATACTATTGTTTATTGTCACTGTATATTGTATACCTGCTATTGTGACCCGGCCCAGCAGAGGTCACAATACCTTACCCACCAGACTTCTGATGTGTCAAGGGAGGATTCGAGCTGTTTAAATAGGGGTGAGACAAACCATAAGAGAGTAGACCCCAAAACAAACCAGCGGCTCCTTTGGGGGTAGCACTACATGCAGTTTTACTAGACTTCATTTTGAACATGAGAAACATCAGCCACTGTTTAACCACGTGCCTTCAAACATAATGGACACCTTCACCACAGCCACCTTTTGACTATCTTCCCACCCAATGACTTACTGTACGATCATATATGTTTAGAAGGGAGACCCGACCATGCCTTCCTTAAACTATCGAAGACTTCTCCACTCCCTAACCACCCCATTTCGCTCATGTTACATTTTCCCAAGGTTGCACTAAAATCTTGCGCTAAGACGCCTCGCTCCTATTTGACAAAAGTATACCTCCCAACTTTTTGAGATGGGAATGAGGGACACCTATTAGCAAAAGTATGTAGGCATAGGACACACCCCTTGCCACGCCCCTTAAAAGAGAATTGTACAAAAAACAAGATTGGTTAAACCCAGAAGTGATTTTTTTACCGCTACTATTCCTTTATAATGTTTTTTTGGAATTTACAAATGCAGCAATTTAGAAATCAGATGAAAGGTTTAGCACTAGAAAACCCTTTTTGATAGATAAAAAGCGCATTTTATATACAACTATATAGATCAGACCAAAATGAGGGACAAATGAGGAGGAATGAGGGACAGAGAGACTTTACTCCAAATCAGGGACAGTTAGGGCCAAATCCTCAGCCAGGCGGCGTAACTTAACTTTCAGCAGTTAAGTTACACTGACTTAAAGTTTTTACCTAAGTGCCTGATCCTCAAAGCACTTACGTAAAAATTTCAAGCAGTGTAAGTTAAGTGCCGCCGTCGTAAGGCGTTCCTCCTCTCCGGGGGGCGTTTACAATTTAAATGAGGCGCGCTCCCGCGCCGGCCGTACTGCGCATGCGCGTGACGTCATTTTCCCGACGTGCATCGCGCGAACGTAATTGACGCCGGGCGGCTTTGTGGATTGCGACGGGACACTAAAGTTACGACGGGTGAAAAAAAGACGCGCCGGGAAAACAAATAATTTTAAAAAAAAATGACAGCGTCGCTCGGCATGCATTCCTGAGGGAGAACTCCATGCCAATTTTCAATGAAAAAAACGGCATGGGTTCCCCCTCAGGAGCATACCAGGCCCTTAGGTCTGGTATGGGTTGTAAGGAGACCCCCCTCCGCCGCAAAATTGACGTAGGGGGTCCCCCTACAATCCATACCAGACCCGTATCCAAAGCACGCTACCCGGCCAGCCAGGAAGGGAGTGGGGACGAGCGAGCGCCCCCCCCCCCCCTCCTGAGCCGTGCCAGGCCGCATGCCCTCAACATGGGGGGGTTGGGTGCTCTGGGGCAGGGGGGCGCACTGCGGGCCCCCCCACCCCAGAGCACCCTGTCCCCATGTTGATGAGGACAGGACCTCTTCCCGACAACCCTTGCCATTGGTTGTCGGGGTCTGCGGGCGGAGGCTTATCGGAATCTGGGAGTCCCCTTTAATAAGGGGGCCCCCAGATACCGGCCCCCCACCCTAAGTGAATGGATATGGGGTACATCGTACCCCTATCCATTCACCTGTAGGCAAAAAGTAAAAGTTAATAAACACACAACACAAGGCTTTTTAAAATATTTTATTATTCTGCTCCGGACGCCCCCCCTGTCTTCGTTATTAGCTCAATTACCAGGGGGGGCTTCTTCTTCCACTCTCCGGGGGTCTTCTCCGCTCTCCGGGGGTGTTCCGCTCTCCGGGGGGGGGCTTCTCCGGACTCCGGGGGGCTTCTTCCATCTTCTCCCCTCTTCCGCTCTTGACTCGGCGAACCCCGGTTCTTCTGCAGCTGTCCGGTGCCTTCTTCTTCAGCGCTGGCTGCCTGCTATGTTTGTGTGTTAGCTCGATTTCAAACAGGCAGCCGGCGCGGTCTTCTGTGGCGTCAGGGTCTTCTGGTCTTCTGTTCTTCCGATGTTGCCTCGTCGCCTGTTGTCGCTGTAATGATGGAAGCGCGCCTTGCATCACATTTATATAGGCATCACCGTCCCATCATGCTCCGGTAGGTACCCACGTGGTGGGTGCACGTGGGTAGGCACCCACCACGTGGGTACCTACCGGAGCATGATGGGACGGCGATGCCTATATAAATGTGATGCAAGGCGCGCTTCCATCATTACAGCGACAAGAGGCGACGAGGCAACATAGGAAGAACAGAAGACCAGAAGACCCTGACGTCACAGAAGACCGCGCCGGCTGCCTGTTTGAAATCGAGCTAACACACAAACATAGCAGGCAGCCAGCGCTGAAGAAGAAGGCACCGGACAGCTGCAGAAGAACCGGGGTTCGCCGAGTCAAGAGCGGAAGAGGGGAGAAGATGGAAGAAGCCCCCCGGAGTCCGGAGAAGCCCCCCCCGGAGAGCGGAACACCCCCGGAGAGCGGAGAAGACCCCCGGAGAGTGGAAGAAGAAGCCCCCCCTGGTAATTGAGCTAATAACGAAGACAGGGGGGGCGTCCGGAGCAGAATAATAAAATATTTCAAAAAGCCTTGTGTTGTGTGTTTATTAACTTTTACTTTTTGCCTACAGGTGAATGGATAGGGGTACGATGTACCCCATATCCATTCACTTAGGGTGGGGGGCCGGTATCTGGGGGCCCCCTTATTAAAGGGGACTCCCAGATTCCGATAAGCCTCCGCCCGCAGACCCCGACAACCAATGGCAAGGGTTGTCGGGAAGAGGTCCTGTCCTCATCAACATGGGGACAGGGTGCTCTGGGGTGGGGGGGCCCGCAGTGCGCCCCCCTGCCCCAGAGCACCCAACCCCCCCATGTTGAGGGCATGCGGCCTGGCACGGCTCAGGAGGGGGGGGGGGCGCTCGCTCGTCCCCACTCCCTTCCTGGCTGGCCGGGGTAGCGTGCTTTGGATACGGGTCTGGTATGGATTGTAGGGGGACCCCCTACGTCAATTTTGCGGCGGAGGGGGGTCTCCTTACAACCCATAACAGACCTAAGGGCCTGGTATGCTCCTGAGGGGGAACCCATGCCGTTTTTTTCATTGAAAATTGGCATGGAGTTCTCCCTCGGGAATGCATACCAAATGCCGTCGCTTGAATGGGCCTTTACAAGGTGTGACTAACTTTACACTTTGTAAAAGCAGCCCTAGTTTTACACCAGGCAAACTAACACTTACGGCGTAAAAACTAGGTACAAAAGCTTTGAGGATCGCCCTAAGTGCTAATTTGCATACTAACAGAGGCATTTCGACTCGAAATGCCCCCAGTGGCGGATGCGGTACTGCATCCTAAGATCCGGCAGTGTAAGTCCCTTACAGATGTCGGATCTTCTGCCTAACTTAGGAAAACTGCTTCTGAGGATCAGTTCCAAAGTTAGAACCAGAGATACGACGGCTTACGCCGGAGTATCTCTTTTGTGGATATGGCCCTTAGGAGCTATGTAACCCCCTTGCTACTGGATAACCCATTACCCATGCCTGGTTTTACTCTCTGCTGTTTGTCTGCTTTTACATTCCCACAAGTTCATGATTACCCATAGCAACTACACACTTCCAGCCTACTCCTTCTGTGAGTTACCCTTTCATGATGGTCTTTCATTCCTTCCTCTTTACACCATATGTGCTTACAGACCCTGTTCTTCTGATGTGCCATGTACCTCCATGCAACCCTTTAACCACTTCAGCCCCGGACCATTTTGCTGGTCAATGACTGGGCCACTTTTTGCGATTCGGCACTGCGTCGCTTTAACTGACAAATGCGCGGTCGTGCGACGTGGCTCCCAAACAAAATTGGCATTCTTTTTTTCCCACAAATAGAGCTTTCTTTTGGTGGTATTTGATCACCTCTGCGGTTTTTATTTTTTGCGCTATAAACTAAAATAGAGCGACAATTTTGAAAAAAAAAAAAGAATATTTTTAACTTTTTTC
Organism: Rana temporaria; assembly: GCF_905171775.1. Lineage (NCBI taxonomy): Eukaryota > Metazoa > Chordata > Amphibia > Anura > Ranidae > Rana > Rana temporaria. Next base: position 33,845,362 of record NC_053492.1, on the reverse strand, counting down.
TGTAATAAATGTCCCCCAAAAATATATAAAAAAACATTTTCTTTCCTCAGTTTAGACCGATACGTATTCTTCTACATATTTTTCGTAAAATAAAATCGCAATAGGCGTTTATTGATTGGTTTGCGCAAAAGTTATAGTGTCTACAAAATAGGGGATAGTTTTATGGCATTTTTATTAATATTTTTTTTTTACTAGTAATGGTGGCGATCAGCGATTTTTTTCGGTACTGCGACATTATGGCGGACACTTAGGACACTTTTGACACATTTTTGGGACCATTGGCATTTTCATAGCGATCAGTGCTATAAAAATGCATTGATTACTGTAAAAATGCCACTGGCAGGGAAGGGGTTAACACTAGGGGGCGAGGAAGGGGTTAATTATGTTCCCTAGGTGTGTTCTAACTGAAGGGGGGTGGGACTGACTAGGGGAAATGACAGATCGCTGTTCATACATTGTATGAACAGACGAACAGTCATTTCTCCCCCTGACAGGACCGGTAGCTGTGTGTTTACGGTTCTCGCTCTGTAACGAGCGATCGCGGGTGCCCGGCGTGATCGCGTCCGCCGGGCACGTGCGTCGGCACCAGGGGCTCTAATGGCTGGAATGCGAAATGACATGTACCTACGTGATTTCGCGCAGCCGAGCCGACCTGCCGCCATATAACTGGGGCGGCTGGTCGGCTAGTGGTTAACCACTTAACCCCCGGACCATATTGCTGGTCAAAAACCAGAGCACTTTTTGCGATTCGGCACTGCGTCACTTTAACTGACAATTCCGCGGTCGTGTGATGTGGCCCCCAATCAAAATTGGCGTCCTTTTTCCCCCACAAATAGAGCTTTCTTTTGGTGGTATTTGATCACCTCTGCGGTTTTTATTTTTTGCGCTATAAACAAAAACAGAGCGACAATTTTGAAAAAAATGAATATTTTTTACTTTTTGCTATAATAATTATCCCCCAAAAAGATATAAAAAAAATTTTTGTCTCAGTTTAGGCCGAAAGGTATTCTTCTACATATTTTTCGTAAAAAAAAAATCGCAATAAGCGTTTATTGATTGGTTTGCGCAAAAGTTATAGCGTTTACAAAATAGGGGGTATTTTTATGGTATTTTTATTAATATTTTTTTTTACTAGTAATGGCGGCGATCAGCGTTTTTTTGACACATTTTTGGGACCATTTGCATTTTTATAGCGATCAGTGCTATTAAAATGCATTGGATTACTATAAAAATGCCACTGGCAGTGAAGGGATTAACACTAGGGGGCGGGGAAGTATGTCCCTGGGTGTGTTCTAACTGTAGGGGGGTGGCCTCACTAGGAAAAATGACCGATCTTCTGTTCATACGTTGTATGAACAGAAGATCAGCATTTCTCTCCCTGACAGGACCGGAAGCTGTGTGTTTACACACACAGCTCCCGGACCCCGCTCTGTAATGAGCAATCGCGGGTGCCCGGCGGTGATCGCTTTCGCCGGGCACGCGCACGGGGGTCGGGGGCGAGCGGGGGGTGCGCACGCCCCTGCCGGCGCACACGTGCCCCTAGTGGCCTGCGCGAGAGCCGACGTTATATTACGTGCTCTCACGCAGGGGAGCCGATCTGCCGCCGTAAAACGACGGCGGCTGGTCGGCACGTGGTTAAATAACTTCAGACTAGGCATAAAACAGTTGATCAGACTTTACTGGACAACTCGGGAATACAGTTCAACAGTGCAAACATAGTTCCTTCCTAACTAGCTAGACCCAGGCTGCCCAGTACCCAAAAGTGATAGTCCATGTGTGGTAGAGTCCTGGCTCAGACGACTCCTTTAGCGTATGCTCCAGATGCTACTGGGGGCTACATCTTTGGGCTTGGTTTATCGATTCTTCCCATGCAGGCCATGGCAAAGAGCGTGCCTCCGAGCAGATCCTTCCCCTTTTTATTAATAGCACAGGTGGGGGGCAGAGCTCAGAATAGCCCGGGAAGTTGCTAAGCCTAGCTTAACCCCTTCCCACATTACAGCTAAATGAAATTAACTCCAACCGGTAAGCACCTACCTGTACACTAGCCATTGGGGACCTGGATGTTGGGGAAATCCACAAATCTAAAAAAAAACGCAGAACTCCATTGAAGTCTATAGGAAATGCCTATTTTTTTCTGGCCTTTTTAAGCTATTGGTAAAAATAGGACATGTGTAGATGGGCACTGCGTGCGGGGGGGGGGGGGATTGATGTATCAATGCAATATATATATATATATATATATATATAAACATTCAGCAGGTCTTCTGATTAAAAGTCAACATTAAAGCTTACTTTAAAGCGGTTGTAAACCGCATAAACTTTTTTTTTTTCCCCCCAAACCTGCAATGCAAAAGGCATAATAGGCTAGTATGCATCGCATACTAGCCTATTAGGAAATACTTACCTCGGAACGAGGTGTGTACCACTTACCTGGTCCACGCCGAGCAGGATGTCATCTTGCTCCGGCGTGTCTTCCGGGTATCGCCGCTCCAGCGCTGTGATTGGCTGGAGCGGCGATGACGTCACTCCCGCGCGTGCGCGCGGGAGATTTAAAATCGGCAGGGTCCGGCGATGCCGGTCCTTCAGCCGTGGAGTCCCCCCTGCGCATGCGCCGCCCGCATTGCGGGGGTAATATCTCCTAAACCGTGCAGGTTTAGGAGATATTATCCTTACCTACAGGTAAGCCATGTTGTAGGCTTACCTGTAGGTAAAAGTCCAAATAGTGGGTTTACAACCACTTTAAGCACATTTATTTTTATTTTAAATCAGCACTAGGGACGGTACTTTTACATTGAATGAACAATGTTCTTTGTACTGGCGACTGCTTCAACCGTTCAGTCCTCTGCCCCCGCAACCGTGATCTTCTGATGCTTCGGGAGTTAATATAAGGCCCCGTACAGACGACCGAACATGTCTGCTGAAACTGGTCCGCGGACCAGTTTCAGCAGACATGTTCGGTCGTGTGTAGGCCCGAGCGGACAGGATTCCAGCGTACATTTGCCCGCCGGGCCTTTTTCCAGCGGGCAAATATTTCTGAACATGTTTTAAAACATGCCTGCTGGAATCCTGTCCCTCGGACATGTTCGGTCGTCTGTACAGACCTACCGTACATGTCCGAGCGGCCGCCATCCCTCGCATGCGTCGAATGACCTCGACGCATGCGTGGAAGCATTGACCTTCCTGCGTCGCGCACGCCGCCGCGTCATCGTTGCGGACACGTCACCGCGCTGTCTGTCTGCGCGGATTGTCTCTAATTTCTGTCTGATGGTGTGTACAACCATCAGACAGAAATCCCCGGGCAGACATGTACGCTGAAAACGGTCCGGCGGACCGTTTTCATCGTACATGTTTGCCCGTGTGTACAAGGCCTCAGAGGCTTCACCTGTGACAAGCACTTGTCACCTGTGACAAGCACTTGTCAGACTAGGCCCAACCTTTCTGTTCCCCTCCTTCATTCATAGAAGCTGTACTATCAGTTCCCACAAGGTAAAGCGCTCTATGAATGGGAGAGGAGAACCTTTCATTTGTCTGGTCTGCTCATTCATAGAGCACTTTTTATTGTTGGAACCAATAATACAACTTTTATGAATGGAGCAGGGCCGGTGAAAATTAAGCCCTAAAAATTCATATATCTGTAGCGCTACCCCCGAAGGAGCTGCTGATTGTTGTTGGGATCGGCATATTAAGTTACCTCGGTGTTGTCTAGGGGTGTATTTGATGAGTAGAGTAGTGAGCGAATGTCCAGTCAATGAATAAAGGTTTTCAAATGCTTTATTTCCAGGCCCAACATGGCCAACATCAACATCAAATAGGGAGAAAAGGTTGATGAAGCGAGAGAGAGAACTTTGCAGTATCAGGCCTGGATATGAACCGAGCAATCCTGCTCTCAGTAGTATCAATTGCAGTTCGTCGCCACTCTAGCCAGAGTGGGTGAAGTACTCCCCGGACAGACTCCTGCCACGAGCCTGGCAGCCGAAGTGTCACTTTAGATTGCTGGGAGGAACAGGCCTCTGCCACAGACCTGGCTCTAGGGCCTCTGCCACAGGCCAGTTACTTTGAATGAGCTAAATGGACGAATTGAGCGAACCCTCCCAGTAGATTTAAGCATAGGTCACCGGAAAAGTGTACCTGTCAGCATTCCGGTCACCAGATCCCCGATGGTTCGTTCAAGCCCTGTTGGACAACCTGCCTCCGGGTTCTCCTCAAGCCGACCCCCCAATCGAGCGGCACCCAGCCTGGAATCCTTTCAATAGAACTAGGGACCCCGTAAGTCACTGGGGCCCCTCTCAGGAACATGAAACTCCACGTAGAATGCGACCCCGGCCTGGTAGGCCATCGCCGGGATCGGTGGGATGCGCACACCCTGAAGGTGGTTGCTGCACCTGGAACCCGCGAAGAACCAAGGAAAATGGCGTCTGCTACAGATATACTCCTCCCCAGCATGCTCCGCAAGAGAAATCTCCTCTAATTGGCTGCTGGGGAAAAGTGGCTCTGCCAGAACCCCTCTAGCGCCACCTGTCGCCCAGGGGTAGAAACGACACCCCTGGAGCGCAGACTGACCTGCAGGACAGTTCAGGAATGACAGCAGCCCAAATTTAACAAATTGTGAATGGGAGCAAAATAATTCTCCCATTCCCCACTAACTTTAGCGTAGTGCCCATACTGAAAGTAAGGGGGCGCTACATACTCCCCCCACTTGAAATGACACTGTGTCATACAATATAGATCTCAATCCACAGGTGGTCTGGGTCTCCCCAACTTGTGGAAATACTTCCTAGCCGCGCGCCTCTCACAGATTTCCCAATGGTTCTCCCCAAATAAAAATATCCCCTGGTTGAGGTTTGAAACCTCATCCATACACCCATTGCACTTACAGGGAATTCTCTGGTCCAGATATGTCCTTTATCGAGACCTTATCAAGCGCAATATCATAGTTGCTCATGCATTTAAGCTCTGGCAAGGATCTAGAGATATATTTTCACTAGCCTCAGAAATCTCTCCACACACATCATTCTTAGGTGACCCTAGACTCCCCCTTGCATTTAAAGATAAACACCTGTTCTCCTTTTGGATTCACCATGGACTGACCTCCTTGGGCTCACTGCAATCCAAATGGATTTTCAGATCTTTTGAATCCCTTCAAAAGGATTTTAACTTCCCTTCCTCAGAATTGGAAAGATTCCAATTGATCAAATCCTTTTTCCAAACATATTACTCTATCTCCACGAACACCAATATAACAACATTCGAGAGAATTTGTAAATCCTCATCCCGAGATAGAGGCATGATCTCTAGACTTTACACATACCTCAATGACTTTTCTACCCCAGAAAAAACCCAACCCATGCTTCACTGGGAGTCAGATCTTAATGTCGACCTCCCACTGGAGACATGGCACTCTATGATTGAAAATCTTAAGAAGAGCAATAAGGCAATTTCCTTCAGAGAATCCCCTACCAAATTATTTACAAGATGGTATTTCACACCTTCAAAAATTCATTCCTTCTACCCATCGGTCTCTCCGGACTGCTTTAGAGGCTGCGGGTCAGAAGGTACTCTACTCCACCTATTCTGGAGCTGCCCTTGTCTCTCACAGATATGGTTGGAGGTTTCTCAAAGATTTGAGTACTCCTCCAAACAAAAAATATCCCTTACCCCTCTAATCTGCCTTCTATACAGTAACATCCCTGATATCCCCCTTCCATGCTCTAGACTCCTTCATTCACTATGCAGCTCGGTTCAATGGATGATAGCACTCAACTGGAGGTCTGATGTAGTAGTATGGTCACAAGTGCTTGATAGGATGGAGCTTCTGAAGCTCTCGGAGAGAATTTTCCACACAATCAATGACAGCCTCCACATCTTCGAAACGAAATGGTCATACTGGTAGATTACAAATAGACGTTTCTGATAACTTTATACACTTTCAATTTTTGTGTTGCACAGCTTTGTATACCATTTAAGCACTCAGATGCCAATTATTGTCAAAATACCTTATGTATCACCTTCCTTCTGATATGCCTTTTAAAAGTTCTATGCTTTTATTTACCTATGCTTGTACCTATTTTTTGTACTATCCAATAAAAAACTTTTGTAAACAAAAAAAGAAATGACACTGTGCCCAATGTCCTAAGGCATTCAAGCCTGAATGCCAGCCTGATACTTGCTAAACCAGACAGAAAAAAGGAGGAAAAGAAGGAAGAACAGGATTCAAACATTGTATCACAATATTGACATAATTTAAATAACAGAAGACATACAAACATACACAACCCTATCTATCTAGCTGCCCATTCTCCGCAGTGTTGATAGTAGGTGGGTCCAGAAAAGAAAAACCTGCATGGGAAAAATAAAAAAAACATACCAGTACACAATATACATCCTGACATATCAATATAATTCACTATCTATGTACAACCTCCAAGGTCAGAATTGAAACTGCACGCTCAAGTCTGAACGCAAAGTTTCCACTCCTCCCGAAGAGTCCTAAATGTAAGTGCTTGAGCAATAATCTCTGTTGCAAGAATGTAAAATACAAAAAAAATAACATTTCTGTCCTGCAATGTAACGTTGCAGAACACTGCCCCTAGCGGTCAGTGCGCTGGTACTGCGGCAGTTCAGTTAAAGTGCAAAGAAATAGCAGCAAAAGGGAAGTAAAAGGGCAGAACAGTTCCTTTCTAGTGGAATCTTCCTGTACTGCTGCGGAGAAGTTGGCAAGGACCCCTCTCTAACTGACTGAACCCAACCCCTCCAAAGTTCTTCACAATAGTTCTGATGTGGATCCGGAGGGGCCAGGGGGAAAAGAGGTAAACTGGGAGAAAAACAAAAGTGGGGCAAAGAAAATCCTCGTCCAAAACTTCTTCAAAACGAGTAGGTCAGGCAAAGCCTACATGTATTTTACTTATAAAATCAGGGGGCAGGCAGAATGACGGTGTCCCCTCTTACGGTGGTCGATGAGACCGAGAAGGTCTGATCCTCTTTCCCGGGACACTTCAACACAACCCGGTCTCTATAGATATGCCGGCCCCAGCTCCAATCTCTGACAAAGTCCTGAAAATGCTTCCCCACACAGGCAAAAGCATAAGGGGTCTCCCGCTCTTTCTCATGGACATTTAAGCGGTCCCACACAGCGTTTCAACACCATCCCTCCCTCTCCTGATCAATTTGGTAAAGGAGAGGGGGTGGCACATATGGATATTCGTATCCAAATTCTGTAGCAACCCGTTGGACCACCACACGCTGTAAGCGGGCCAAGTTGGGCAGGTTCCGCGGGTCTCCTCGTCCCGGCAGCACTAAAGCATCCGGTGCCCTTCTCAATACGGGAGCAACAAGGGGCACAGGGGTGGTGAGTGAGACAGGGGGAACAGAAATGGACTCACCGACTCCCCAGGTTAGCTGCGGAACCGTGAAGACGGACGGCTGCTGAGACCCACGGGATGAGCTCCGAATACCAGGAATGACGAGAGATCCTCCAAGGCCTTGCGATTCCGGAAACCTTGGTTCAAACAAACTTTCCAGTGTGTCCTCATCTTCAGACACAGAATGAAGCTTGGAAGAGTGCAGCTCCTCCGCAGGCATATATCTGCAAGGTTTGGCTGTGAGATCTATGGCCCGATCCGGCAAGGAGTGGCTGGAGGGTAGGCCTCGACCGCAGCCGCGGGAGGCTGGAACAGATCCCACTTCGATTGAGGTATGCCACACGGAGATTGCTGTGGATGGGATGTTCTCCAAAGTGGTATCGGCCTGCAATTTTGTCACGTCCGATAAGCTGGTCACGTCCGATAAGCTGGTCACACTAGTTGGGTCATCTTCGGTCATAGGGCTTACCTCCGGAGAGCAAGATGACGGGGTAGCCGATTGCAAGGTCATGGTTGATGAAACCGACATGACCTCTATGTCGGGAGCCTCCGGCTCTACGAGCTCCACTGATGGGGATGGCTCCGGCCTTGTGGGTTCCTCCTCCGCAGTGACGACAGCTGTAATGAAATTCACCCTGTACTCCCTTGGAGTCTTAACGGGTGATGTGGCGACGAACAAATAGGCCCGGCATCTCTGGCATTGGGTGAAAGACTAATTCTTGACTGACAGTTCCTCGCACTGAGGACAGGTCAGTCCAAGCATCTCCGTTCCTCCGCTGGACAATAGCATGAACTGTCCCTCTGAGGTCAAGCGAACACCTGTGTCAGTGACAGACACTCCCGACAGTGTAAACATGCTGAGGACCCTTGGCAAGGTAGTTGGGGGCCTCAGTCGCTGAGGGTCAACACCCGGTTGCAGGAAGGCAGACATCACCATGCGGTTCTCCTTCCTCCTTGCTGGTGGGCGGTGCTCTTCTGGCTTAGCGCGAAATCCTATTATACATCCCGCGCAGGGGAGGGTGGCTCCTCCCACTTGAAGAACCTGTCCGGACACGTTGCAGGCACGTGCTATGCGGCACGTATGCCCAAGCTTAGCTGTGCGAGGTTAACTCCCTCGTAGCCGGACAGTTCTTAGTACACGACACTTCGCTCTTCAGTAAATTGCTACTCACAATTTTCCGTTGTCAATGGCAACAGCCGAAATCCCGGACGAGCCCCCACGTGTAGCCCTACCCCCGAAGGAGTCGCTGATTGTTGTTGGGATCGGCATATTAAGTTACCTCGGTGTTGTCTAGGGGTGTATTTGATGAGTAGAGTAGTGAGCGAACGTCCAGTCAATGAATAAAGGTTTTCAAATGCTTTATTTCCAGGCCCAACATGGCCAACATCAACATCAAATGAGGAGAAAAGGTTGATGAAGCGAGAGAGAGAACTTTGCAGTATCAGGCCTGGATATGAACCGAGCAATCCTGCTCTCAGTAGTATCAATTGCAGTTCGTCGCCACTCTAGCCAGAGTGGGTGAAGTGCTCCCCGGACAGACTCCTGCCACGAGCCTGGCAGCCGAAGTGTCACTTTAGATTGCTGGGAGGAACAGGCCTCTGCCACAGACCTGGCTCTAGGGCCTCTGCCACAGGCCAGTTACTTTGAATGAGCTAAATGGATGAATTGAGCGAATCCTCCCAGTAGATTTAAGCATTGGTCACCGGCTGACAGCAAAGTGTACCTGTCAGCATTCCGGTCACAAGATCCCCGATGGTTCATTCAAGCCCTGTTGGACAACCTGCCTCCGGGTTCTCCTCAAGCCGACCCCCCAATCGAGCGGCACCCAGCCTGGGATCCTTTCAATAGAACTGGGGACCCCGTAAGTCACTGGGGCCCCTCTCAGGAACATGGAACTCCACGTAGAATGCGACCCCGGCCTGGTAGGCCATCGCCGGGGTCCGTGGGAATGCGCACACCCAGAAGGTGGGTGCCGCACCTGGAACCCGCGAAGAACCAAGGAAAATGGCGTCTGCCACAGATATACTCCTCCCCAGCATGCTCCATGAGGGAAATCTCTTCTAATTGGCTGCTGGGGAAACGTGGCTCTGCCAGAACCCCTCTAGCGCCACCTGTCGCCCAGGGGTGGAAACGACACCCCTGGAGCGCAGACTGACCTACAGGACAGTTCAGGAATGACAGCAGCCCAAATTTAACAAATTGCGAATGGGAGCAAAATAATGCTCCCATTCCCCACTAACTTTAGCGTAGTGCCCATACTAAAAGTAAGGGGGTGCTACATGTCCTTTAACCTCTGCTCGTACTATAGCCAAAAGATGGCTACAGCGTGGGCTCACTTTGCCGGGAGGGCATCTATGGACATCCTCCCATGATCATACTGCATGCACGCCTCCTGCAGTGCACAGCTTATCACAGATCGGGGAAAGAGACAATCAAAGCAACTCTTTACCATGTGACCAGCTGTGTCCAATCACAGCCGACCACAGTGTAAACAGAATTTGCTGGTTATCGGCAGTCCTCTCCTCACGCTGAGAGCACGCGAAGAGAGGAGAGTCGGTAACCAGCAAATCAACACAGAGGACACTGATCATCAGTGTCCTGATTTAGCACTTTCATAGCTAGCATTTTATTCAAATAGAACAGAGCCAGTTGTTCTCTAGAAGTTGGAAACAATATTTTGAATGGGTAACCATGTCAGGAAATAATAACACCAAATGTGCTGTACAAAAGGTTATTACGGCGAATCTGGGACAAATCTGATATTCCCTCCTGTATTACCGAAATCCATACTGTGCATATGCATTTTGTTGTTTCCAATCGTTTTCATTGAAAATTTTCAGGTAATGCATATCAAACAAATACAAATGTTTAATAGAGAGAATAATTATCCTACATTCATAGAGCACTTTTCATTGTTGGAACCAATAATACAACTATCAATAATGCAGGGTGGTGGAAAGAGTGAACATGGTTGGCATGATGAGAGGAGTAAGTAAGGTGTTTGGCACAATGATAATACTCCAAGCTTGGACTCCAAAAGCGCCTTTAAACTCTACAAATGCACTACTAGGTAGTTAATCTAAGGCTCCCAAACCTTTTCGAACTGTGAATCGTTATCATTGAGGATAGCTGAGAGTTTCTGGTTGATCATTATCAAGGAAAGTTGGCCTTAATCAGGTCAAATGGTATCATAGGGGATTTCTATGACTTAACTATTGCAATGCGGGCCTCCAAAAAGACAAATGAGGTCAGTTTCCTCACGCAATTCTAGAATTGGGTGGCCCACATATTCATTTCTAAATACACACAAATTATACTTCCAGGCCTAAACACCCCCAAACTGGGACTTTCAAAAATATTTATAGAAAAAGTGAACCCCCAAATAGCCACGCTTGCCATGCGAGCCTTCTCGCTGCTGAGCCTATCCATTTTGACGCTTACAGCAGTGGCTGCTTTGTACGCAGACAGTAGGGGCAAGAAGCAAGATGCAGATAAGTATGGGGGAGAGGTCTATCATGGGCAGCTAAATATTCACTTGAGTCATATTTATCACCAGGTAAAATTACATTTTTTTAACATTGAAAAAACAATTCTACAAAATGTCAATTGCTTCCATTTAGGTGTATTCACTTGGATTTCTGATATCTTTAATGCTATTGTCAAGAAGCCTTGTCACCACAATGTACCTTTCTGCCTTGGACCTACTTTCTGGAACTTGCCTCCGAGTCCCTGGTCATGAATGGGGTGAACTTCACCTGGGGTCAGCACTCAGCGAAATCCATATCCATTGTCAGGAGCTCTGGTGAATATCGTGTTGCCCTTAGGCCCCATACACACGAGAGGATTTATCCGCGGATACGGTCCAGCGGACCGTATCCGCGGATAAATCCTCTCGAGGATTTCAGCAGATTTCTATGCGATGGCGTGTACACACCATCGCATTGAAATCCGCGCCGAAATCCTCTGGCCATGACGTGTCGCGCCGTCGCCGCGATTATGACGCGGCGACGGGCGTGACGCTGTCATATAAGGAATTCCACGCATGCGTCAAATCATTACGACCCGTGCGGGGAATCCCTTTGGACGGATGGATCCGGTGAGTCTGTACAGACGAGCGGATCCATCCGTTGGGATGGACTTCAGCAGATGGATTTGTTGAGTATGTCAGCAAATATTCATCTGCTGGAAATCCATCCCAGGGGAGATTTATCCGCGGATAAATATCCGCCGGAGTGTACACACCATAGAATCTATCCGCTGAAACCCATTCGATGGGATTTATCTGCGGATAGATTCTATGGTGTGTACGGGGCCTTAGACTCCAAATCTTATGCCGCATACACACGGTTGGAATTTCCGACAGAAAAAGTCCGCTGAGAGCTTTTCTTTGGAAATTCCGACCATGTGTATGCTCCATCAAACTTTTTCTGTCGAAAATTTCCACCAGCAAAAGTTTGAGAGCAGGTTCGCAATTTTTCAAACGGGAAAAAAATTCCTATTGGAAAATCCGTTCGTCTGTATGCTTTTCCGACACACCAAAATCCATGCATGCTCGGAATAAAGTCGACGCATGCTCGGAAGCATTGAACTTAATATTTCTCATCGTAGTGTTGTATGTCGCAGCGTTCTTGACGGTCGGAATTTGGTGTGACCGTGTGTATGCAAGCTAAGCTTAAGCGGAATTCCGTCGGAAAACCATCCGATTTTTTTTCAACGGAAAATCCGTTTGTGTGTACACGGCATTAGGTGATTCCGCAATTAACTGGCCTCCCCTGGAACACTGGCCTACTTCTGTGTGTCCTGATCTTATTCCATTCCTGATCTCCCTGTGGTGCACTGTCTTACTGCGAACCAGCTGTCGGCCTACACTTCCTGGTTAAGCCTACTATGCTTCTTTGGGTATCCCTTAAAATGTAGCTAGAGGGACCGTGTTGGCACAGGTACTATACTCACTGTCTATATGAACAGATATTTTAATAATTCAGCAGATATGGAGCAATCCCTTGTAGTGTTAAATGGGGATGAGAATATTCACGGGAAATTGTCAAGCGATCCTGGCCCAACTAGTACAAGATACTCAAGTCTATATTAGGGGCACCAGCAAATTCTTGGATTAAAGTCTTTGTTAACCCCCCAAAAATATAGATTTCCTGGTCCTGGCTGTTGTGCCGCCTGTTCTCCCTTATAACAGGCGCTTTCAGCACCGTAATGCGTTCCACGCTGGAACGCATACGGCGCCTGCGCAATGACGTCATCGCCCGACGCCGTGGTGTGTTCCAGCCTGGAATGCGGAAGTGCACCGTGGTGTACGGCTATTCTCCATACACCTGCTTTGAATTCAGTGCCGATGCACTGCACCTGGTTACCTTCCTATAAAGGCATTCACTTTAAACCAGAACTTTGTTCTATTATTGTCAGCCATAGCCGGCTAGGCTACAACCAATCTATAGCTACCAGTAATCCCTGGACTGCATCCCTCCCCATTCTGCAACACCGCTCCAGCTAAAACTACTACTTTAGAGCTGTTACATCTACTGCAACAGAGAGCCTTTGCTGGGGACAAACTTGAGGCCTTCCTTGCTGAACGCCTTACACCACGGAATCCCTACACTGAAGCCTGCAAACGGATAAGTAGCCATTGTGTCACTTGTAGTGCCATAGGAAGATTTGCTGCTTATGTTCCATCTAATACAATTGCTGTTATTTATTAGACCTTTTTGCCTATCAACATACTATGTGGGATATACTGTTGTGCTTATGGCTCATTGCTAAGGAATATCTTAAAGGGACATTTACTTTCAAATTACGTCAGCAATAACTGCCTCTCATATGCAACTATTATTTCCTATAATTGCCACTCTTATGCAATTATTAGTTGTCGCTACAACTCCTATTTACTAGGAGTACCCTCAAAGTACCTGTGCTATAATTGCCTCCCAGATGCAACTATTAGTTGTTGCTACAACTCCTATTCTCCTATCCAACTCCTACGTGTACTCTCAAAGTACCTGAGCTATAATTGCTTCTCATATGTAATTATTAGTTGTCTCAACAACGCCTATTTACTACGTGCTTGACGTAAGTACTACCTGTTTATGGGCCTATGCCCTAAGTTGCGGAACATGTTCGCTTAAACTTTTCTATGCTAAGGGTTGACGTATTTCATACCTTCTCCCTTAGTGGCCTAATGCACAACGCTATGTAATACTGATAATCGCTTGCATACAGTTGTGCATTGGTATTTTTTAGTGCATACTATAATTTTAACCGCTAAGCTCTGGTCGCATGTTGTAATGCATCCAAGCTCAGTAGCTCAACGCCTATCTTTATGTGAGAGAGAGATGATGTAGAGAACCCCCAAACTCCTGTTTGTGTGGAGTGTTGCCTATGGCCTAATACTGAATTCTCACATAAAGAAGAGCATTGAAATCCTTGCTACCTCAGTTGTGGTTCACTCCCGTTCCCTAGAGCTGTTACACACAGCAACATTGCTTGTGCTGTGTAATCTGCCCCCCCCCCTAAACTGTAAGAAAAAAACAGAATCTGCCACTTCCTGTATGGCCTCTCTAAACAGACCACGAAAATCATGGCTGCTCCACCCTGAACACCGTGGTCAGAGTACATCCTCTCTGCTCTCCTCTCTTCCCCTCACCCCCTCCTTCCTGCCTGTCATCTTGTGTCTCCATCAAAACCCCCCTCCCCGACACTATTAGTAAAAAAAAATAATTGTAAATAGACACTGCCAGCCCCTCTATGATATCCTGGCATACCACACTGTATTCTTTTATAAAAAACGAGTGCTGTAAATACAGTTTTAGCACTGTCTTCAGGCCGGCCACGTGACTCTCGGCCAGGTTTCCAGGGCTACTGCAGGAGAGGAGGCTGAGTGACCACGTGATCTCCCTGGCTGAAGTCAGAGGGAGATCACGGCCCCTCCTGCAGAAGCCATCTATCGGATGTATACAGCGGTCGTGAGTCATGTGACCGACCTGAAGATCATGGTAAATTGGTATTTACAGCGCTCGTTTTTATAAAAGACTACTGCTGTGTGCTCTGCCAGGCTCTAATAGAGGGTCTGGCAGTTTTTGTATTCTATGGGTTAACAAACACTTTAAGTGCACTTTAAGTGCACACAAGGAGGTGAAACAGGTCTCTGGCCTCTACACATCAGTTTAGCATGATCTGTTCATGTGGAAAATACTTAATTTATTTAAAGGGGTTGTAAAGGTTCAGCTATTATTATTTTTTTTAAACAAACATGGCGCTCCTGTGCCATACAATCGGCATCCATAGCCACCGATTGTATGAGTCGGCCCCGCCCCCGGCGGCCGCATCATTGGGTTAGATTGACAGCAGCGGGAACCAATGACTGCACTGCTATCAATCTATCTAGGGGACCTGGGGAAAGCGACGCGGGATCACACCCACAGAGATTCGGGGCTCAGGTAAGAAAAACAGGGGCTCAGGGGGGGGGGGGGGGGCTTAGTCTGCAAGGTGTTTTTTCACTTTAATGCATAGGATGCATTAAGGTGAAAAAACACAAAGGTTTACAACCCCTTTAAGCAAAATGTTAACACACACACTGATTGTACAACATTTGAGTGCTTGGTGGCACTATACAGATGACTTTGGTTTCCTACATGACTTTCATCAGTGTAGCTCTACCCCCATTGGAGTCGCTGAAGTTAAGGTTCCCCACTGCTGCACAGCCAATCACTTGGCATTTTCTTCAGTCGCTCAAACACAGAAAACAGTTCTTGGCTTATTTTTTCTGTTGTTTTATTAGGGGATGATAACTTGGATGGGGTAGGTAGGCAATTATGGGATGCCCAAATTAGAAATGTCCAGAACACAGACAAATAGGGGACAACTTCCTCCATATTATTTACACAACAATCCTCTTCCTCCTTCTTCCTGCACAAATGTGGTTCACTATTTACAGCACCCACTGATCACTCCAGGGAATTAACAGTCCTGTCAATTCAGCAGATGGCCATTTAAGGCTAGGGACATCTCATCCCTGTGTGGATAAGTTTAATAACAGCATTACCTTCTGCCCCCCTGTAGACACTGAGCCCAGTTTTACTACTGCAGAAGACCACCAACCCACCTAGCTTCTTGCTCCTCCAGTTCTTCTGACTGGCACACAAACATGGAGATTCCCCAGGGCAAGATTAGATGAAGACTTGGCACACCACAGGCTTCAAGAGAGAAGTCTCTCCCCTTGTCTTGTCCCTGCACTGTGCTGATCTACTCACTGTCTTTGCTTGCTCTCTCTTGTTGCCTCTTAAAGCATGAATACTTCAGACTGCCTCCTGTGGTGGGGTCCTTCCAGGCCAGCAATCCCAAACTCCAGCCCAAGGTAAACTCCCTCCCAGGCAGGGGTCCCTCAAGGGGCCACTCACAGCCTCTCCTCAGCACTGCTTCTCCATCTTCCATCCGACTCCCCTGCTGGTATGGCCCATTTCCTTTTATGGGCTTCTCAGTCCCCTAAATGAAAAAATAATAAACAAATAAGTGCGCAACCAAATAGGTTTGGTTTATTTTTTCCACTTGATGGAAACAAAATACTGACATCTAAAAAGCCTTTAGCAACAAAGTTCAAGAGTCCTGGGTAAAAAGTTCAACCAACTTCAGCTCAGGCTGAACAGCTGGGAGTGAAGTGACGTCTGCTGCTGATGCTCCACCCGACGCTGCGTTTCTCCCTATTGGGCATCAACGGGGAACAGAGGCATGAGTCCCCTGCCAGACCCACTCCTGGGGATTGTGTCAGAAACCATAAATTAGACCGAGACAGAAGTACAGTTAAATCACACTTGTTTAATAATAATATTAATAAAAAGATAAACAGAGTAAGCATGGTCAAAACATAGCCAAAGTTCAGAAACCAGATCGGAAAGTTAGCCAAACCAAATGTCAGAGAGCCAGAGATATACGTAGTGGAACAGCAAGCAGGATCAGGAGCCAGAAGGGATGTCAGCCAAGAAAAGTCTTTAACAGGAATGCAGGAGAAAGTCTCTGTGACGTTGACCAAGGCAAAGGCAGAGATCATATGAACTGGAAGGCTTAAGTAGGCAGGACATCAACAGGTGAGTAACTGTGGAGAGATAGGAGCTGGCAATTAGCCGACAGCTGAATGGCCAACTCAGAGAAGCAAGGGCTGAGACCAGCCCTGACAGATTGGCCCGACGGCCCACAAAAGTTCCAGGCAGTGCCTCCTAGCCTCCTCCCACTATTTTCTAGAACATTCTCCAACATTCTAGAAAGGGGGGGCACAAGTGAGCTGCCAGGATAAGTCATCCAGCCCTGAACTCTTGTAGCCCTGATCCAATTACAGACTTACCACGTAACATGAGTCAGAATACAGTTTACCTACTCCTATTGCTAATAGCACACACTAGAGCAGAGGTGGGCAAACTACGGCCCACGGGCCGTATACGGCCCGGCGGACCTTTTAATCCGGCCCCCGGGCGGATCGCTAGAAATCTGAATTTGAAGTCTGAATTTGCAGCCGAAAGAATTGCGGGTGTTAGCCGCACCTCTTTCCCGCCCCCCGCTGGTGCAGCCGAAGAAACCCGTGGGTGTTAGCCGCGCCTCCTTTCCCAACCCCCGCTGATTCAGCCGAAGAAGCCATTGGAGCTGGCCACGCTTCCTTTCCCGCCCCCCGCTGACGGCATTCCCAGCCGCCCGTCACCACGTGGAGTGAGTGTCCCCGAATTCAAAAAAGTCCCCCAATTCCCGCCAAGTAATGACCCGGTCCCGACTCCTCACCTCACACTGTGCACACTGCACAGGCTGCTGTAGGAGACCCGAGACGGCCGAGGACTGCAGGCAGCAAAACACTGACAGGACAGAGATTTCATCATCATCATTATCAGGTACTTGCTTGTGGGGATGCTGGCAGCAATTAATGGCACACTGGCAGCAATTGATGGCACACTGACAGCAATTGATGGCACACTGGTGGCACACTGGCAGCAATTGATGGCACACTGGCAGCAATTGATGGCACACTGGCAGCAATTGATGGCACACTGGTGGCACACTGGCAGCAATTGATGGCACACTGGCAGCAATTGATGGCACACTGGCAGCAATTGATGGCACACTGGTGACACACTGGCAGCAATTGATGGCACACTGGCAGCAATTGATGGCACACTGGCAGCAATTGATGGCACACTGGTGGCACACTGGCAGCAATTGATGGCACACTGGCAGCAATTGATGGCACACTGGCAGCAATTGATGGCACACTGGCAGCAATTGATGGCACACTGGTGGCACACTGGCAGCAATTGATGGCACACTGGCAGCAATTGATGGCACAATGGCAGCAATTGATGGCACACTGGCAGCAATTGATGGCACACTGGTGGCACACTGGCAGCAATTGATGGCACACTGGCAGCAATTGATGGCACACTGGCAGCAATTGATGGCACACTGGCAGCAATTGATGGCACACTGGTTTATGTATGTCTTAGTGATTGATTAACATCACAACTTCATTGATTTGAAATTGATACCCTTATTTTTTGTATGATTTTTGCTTTTGCTCATCACTGCCACACACATGCAGCCATGCATTGCACGTGTGTGGCAGTAATGAGCAAAACTAAAAATCATACAAAAAAAAAGCTATCAATGAAGTTGTGATGTGAATCAATCACTAAGACAATAAGACATACATAAACCATAATTTATGACACGACATACCGTATTTATCGCGGTATAACGCGCTCCACCCCCAAAGTGGCCCCCAATCCTGTGGGAAAAAAAGATTTTTTGTTTTTTTGTACTTACAGTTTTGGTGTCTTGCGCGGCGTCCATCTGCGGCCTCGTTGGGTCCGGCGTCCTTCTGCGGCTTCGGGTGTCCTCTTCGGCGGGTCCGGCGTCCGTCTTCGGCGGGTCGGGCGTCCATCTTCGGCGGGTCGGGCGTCCATCTTCGGCGGGTCCGATGTCCATCTTCGGCGGGTCCGGTGTCCATCTTCGGCGGGTCCGGCGTCCTTCTGCGGCGTCCTCCCGCTCGTTTCCCACCACGACTTTGAATACTGCGCCCGCATATAGCGAGCGCAGTACACTCGTGAATCTTCGGGCAGGCTCGGGCGCCTCTCGCACTGACGTCCTGTACGCTCAGGACGTCAGGACGTCAGTACGAGAGGCGCCGAGACTGCCCGAAGATTCACGAGTGTACTGCGCTTGCTATATGTGGGCGCAGTATTCAAACTCGTGGCGGGAAAGCGGGTATCGGCGTATATCGCGCACCCACGATTTTGCCCTGATTTTCAGGGCAAAATAGTGCGCGGTATACGCCGATAAATACGGTACATTGTCGTTTGGCAGGACTTTATGGGGACAATGTCTGCAGTCTCTGGTCCTCTCTAGTATCATGTCTGCAGTCTCTGATCCTCTCTGGTATCATGTGCGCAGTCTCCGATCCTCTCTGGTATCATGTCCGCAGTCTCTGATCCTCTCTGGAAATTTTCACTAATATGAGTCACAAATAGTGAAAAATGTTCATTGTTTCGGGAAATTTTGTTTAATAAATTATTATTTTTTTCTTGTAAGGCAACCTCACTTTTTCATTGTTTAACTATAACAAGTACTCGTACCAGTTGTCCAACAATGATATTTACTGCTTTTTATAAAGAAATACAATTGATTTTATGCAGTATTGAGTTTAGCCTTTTGGCCCGGCCCTCCAAAATATTTTTAGTTTCTCATGTGGCCCCATCGAAAAAATAATTGCCCACCCCTGCACTAGAAGGTGCTACACCAGTTTTTGAACTCATACAGCAAATATATTGAATTTAATATGACAATGCACACCAAACAGATTCCATTTTTGGAACACTTGAAGAAGGTTGTTTGGAAAATTACATTTATTCTAAACCAACCAATTAAAAATAATACTTATGGATAGGTGTGATAGTTTTCACCCAAAGTTTTAAAATCTGTGGTTCCTAGCCAATTGCCAAGGGTACAGCACAATGTATCAGATAAAACAAAATTACCAGCTCGGTTGCAGTAGATGGTTGGGACATTTCAGGAAAGAGGATACCCAAATATACTGTTGGAAGAGCAAAAAGCCATATTGGGTAGGAAACAGGGGATGCAGATTAAGTAAAACAGAAATACTGTAGAAAGCATGTGCTACCCAGTATCATCCTATAATCGAAAAAGTATTATGTTTTAATATAAAAAAACAAAAAAAATACTTACCTTTGCTATCCCGAGATCCCAAAATTACAACAGCCTTCCTAGAGAGTTTTTGTTGAAATTGCATCCTAAAAAATTGGCTTCCTTGATCGGATTTTTAGTGTAAAAACAGAGGAAGTTCAATCCATAATATTGGGTAATAGAAGTGTAATCTCATATACATGTCTGAAAATGCACATAGTGAAGCTTAATGATTAAAGGTGTTGTAAAGGAAAATACTTTTTTTGCTGAAATGACTGTTTACAGGGTATAGAGACATAATAGTTAACTGATTCCTTTTAAAAATGATTACAAATAGATAAAAATCAATCATATAATGTACCTGAAGTTTCAGTTTAGTTTTTGCATGCTGTTTCCTGCTTATGTGATGTACAGAGACACAGAGCCAATACAGGGCAGTGATGGTTTGTAAAACGAAACTGATTGGTGTTGAGGGGTTTTAGATACACAGTAATCACACCTCCTTGATTAGTGACCATAGAGAGAAAGCTCCCATTACTTTTTTCATCAGAAAACAGACAACCAGGAAGTGTTCAGAACAGAGAAGGATTACAGCAACATCAGAGCAAAAACGAACAATGAGGACATGAAACCAGGACTGCAGTAAGGTAAAGGAAGCTACAGTATTTAGCTAAAAAAAAATTCCTTTAGTGACCCTTTAAGTGCACAGACACCCTCCCACTGTTAATGACCTTTGACCACACCAAATATTTGATGCGGTTTGGAGGGTGTGTGTGTAGTAGAGGGCAGGGTTATTTTTTTTTTTTTGGGGGGGGGGGCATGGTTGAGTTCCTGCACCTTTTGTATGAGAAAAAAAGCCCTGTATGTTATACAATATTGATCTGATTTTATGGTGGCACACATTTTTGTTGTGTGCTTATATGAGAATATATATATATATATATATATATATATATATATATATATATATATATATATATATATATATATAAAATAAGGGAAGGGGATCACTGGGGTACACATGGCTAGTGTAGCAATTGTCTATGTTACATCAATTGTTTTCATTGTTGCCACAAGCATTGTACCTTTTCATGTCATTTTAGGAACCATTACCTATACAAAGACTGACACTGCATTATGCTAATTGCTTTGTGTTCAGAGTAATTGACTAATATTTGCATGCATCCACTATTTACTAAAGCAGTATAGGGCGCTGTGTGCAGCTTGGCCTGTCAGTCTGTAGATGGCAGGGATAATGGTTTGGATAAAGACAACGCTATATTGCATTATTCTGCTTGAAGTCCTCTTCTACATACTTGCTGATGACTATGAGAATTCCTATGAAGAAGATAACTTTGTGAGTAGGAAACCAACTTTATAATTACTTACAGAGGGGTAGATTCAGGTAGCTTTGCACAGTTTTTACGGAGGCGCAGGGCACCGTTTTTGCCCTGCGCCCCCGCAAATTATCTGCGCTACCCTTGATTCACGGAGCAGTGGCTCCGTAAATTGTGTGGGCGCTCCGGCAAAATGCCCGGCGTAAGCGCGCACAATTTAAATGATCCCGTAGGGGGCGGGAATCATTTAAATTAGGCGCGTTCCCGCGCCAAGCGTAGGGCACATGCTCCGTCGGGAAACTTTCCCGACGTGCATTGCGGTAAATGACGTCGCAAGGACGTCATTTGCTTCAAAGTGAACGTGAATGGCGTCCAGCGCCATTCACGATTCACTTACGCAAACAACGTACATTTCAAATTTCGCGACGCGGGAACGACGGGTATACTTTAGCATTGGCTGCCCATGCTTTTAGCATGGGCAGCCTTACGCAAAAACCGCCGTACGCAAACGACGTAAACTGCGTACGCAGGGCTCGCGTAACGTTGTGAATCGGCGTTAGTATGCAATTTGCATACTATACGCTGACCACAACGGGAACGCCACCTAGCGGCCTGCGTAAGAATGCAGCCTAAGATATGAGGGCGTAAGAGCCTTATGCCACGCATATCTTAAGCTGCAGTCGGCGTAACGAGCTCTCTGAATCAGGAGAAGTCGTTACGCCGGCGCAAGTAAGCAATTGCGTTGCCTAACTATGGTTACGCAGACGCAATTGCTTCTTGAATCTGGGCCAGTGTTTACATTAAGTTATTGTGTATCCACAGCCAAAAGGTTCTTTCCATACTTGGAAATCGTTGGGTTTCTAATGCTATTTGTATCCCCACTGGGGAGCTTTGTGTAGCCATTTGGGCTGCCAAACCAATAAATAGAACAGGCTTCCGACTCCCTGGCGTTTCCAAGGTACTTACCTACTATTATATAACTTTGCTTAAATTCTAACTCCACCAATTACCCCCCATACCCTTATTTCCCATAACCCCATTGGAGCAACCTACAATTTGTTTGTGACATAATGTGGCCCTGTTCTCTAAAACATTCTGAGTTGAGGGTGACTGAAATACATGTTCCCAGGGAGCAGTTCATTGACCCCCTGAGATCACAGGGAGTGGATTACGTAACACTGAGCATCATTACACCTAGAAAATGGAGATTTCAGGTGACAGTGCCAGACATAGGGTGAGTAGTTCCCCTTGGAGCTGGGTTGTAACATTTTAAGCCCCGGTGAGGGGAGCCTATTAGAAACCCAAAGCATGTTGGCTTTTTAATGGAGACTGTAAAGGATATGTTATTTATGGAATCCACCACTTTTTGGTTCTCTCCTTCCTCTAGTTCTAGCTTTTTATTATTGCTGTCTGTGTTCCTACTGGGGGGAGATTCACTTTATCTACTTTTCCTGGTGACCAGTAACACCAGGGCAGAAAGTGGTGGGAAAACCAGTTGTCATCAAATCAGGCTGTGAGGCAAAATATTCCAACACACCCCTTTCTAGAATGTTGGAGAATGTTCTAGAAAATAATGGGAGGAGGCTAGTGGGAGGAGGCTAGGAGGCACTGTCTGGAACTTTTGTGGGCCCTAAGCCAATCTGTCAAAAATCAAGTATGCAGATCAGGAGTTCTTTTTTTTTTTTTATCAATACATTATATTGAAGTTTTAAGGCACATTAATAAATAAACATACATGTGGTTTTGTATTTCACATATAATCGGTTAGCAACAGAAATGGAACGCAGAAGCATCAACTGCTTTTAAAGAACAAATATGTGTAGCCTGTATTACCAAAAGTTCCATACATGTATGCAAAAATTATAATATTATAAGATCATGTTGATAACTAAAGCAATACCATGGGAAAGTGAGGGCTTACATATGTTTTCTTTTAATATACTTTGTTCTTTATTTTATAAAAGTAATCCTCTACTAGCTTCAGATTCCTCTATTTCATCCTCGATATACCTACCCTACATGTCACCCTTCATTTCACCTGATTTATAAGGTTTTGCAGCCCACAATATTGGGTATTTCAGGGCATACTGGATTTACACCGTTATGGTCAAACTGAGTGTTTCTTGAAATTTGCGATCTGGATGGATTTTCCAGATGGTAACGAGTGGGTATTACTACTCTCATGCAACTGTATTCTGATGGAGTGCTGAAAAACCTAGCAGCTCTGCATAGACTACGGTTTAGATCAAAGAGGTTTTTTTTCAATATCTACAAATAAGACATGCTTTGAAGACCCAAGGTCTGCCCCCCACTGTGTCTTTCTATTCAGTCTCTAGTTTGGATAGTGTAGTCCAAGCAAGCAATACCAAGGGACTTATCTCTAAAGTTTATACAGTACTTTATTTTTAGTTTATAATTTCTGCAGAAAATGTTGGGAGATGGACGTTGATGTGGCCCTAGGGGATATATATGGGGACCAAATGATGAAAAACATACAGCAGGTTTCGATATCTCCGACCCATAGAGTGACCCAACTCTTTATTCTATACAGGGCTTACCGTACACTAGAACTGCTGTACAGGGTAGGTAGGAAAGAAAACTGAATATGACTGTAAGATGTGCTTCATTTCCTGGCTCTTTTTTATGCCCAAAATGACATCGGTATGGATAGGATGTGATAGATGTGACAAATTCTGTATATTATACTATACTGATTCCAGATTTTGTCTTATTTCTCCTTGGGTATATCAAGTCCAATAATTTGGAATATGGTGAGGCAGTGGCCATTATAAGAATGCTGTTTTTGGCCCACAAGTTAATAGCCTCTCGATGAGTTTCATCCAATCCTCCTACCCTTGGGGACTGGGTTCGGTAAATGGACAAACATGTATTGTTTGAGAAATATAATTATTTTAGTCAAGGTAATGCTTCTCGGAAGTTTGAAAAAAATTTGGAAAAATTGATAGATTCCCCATGTTCCTATCTAAGCCTGCTTTTTTTATTACTTTTTTCCTCCTTCCCTAGACAGGCCGGTCTTTTATAAGAAAATTTCTCTATATTAAACACACAGTTAAAGTGGTTATAAAGGCACAATGGCCCAGATTCTCATAGATGGGCGCAAAAATGTGCGGGCGTAACATATCTCATTTACGTTACGCCGCCGCAAGTTTTTCAGGCAAGTGCTTTATTCACAAAGCACTTGCCTGTAAAGTTGCGGCGGCGTAGCGTAAATCACCCGGCGGAATTCAAATTCGGCGGGTAGGGGCGTGTTTCATTTAAATGAAGCGCGTCCCCGCGCCGAACGAACTGCGCATGCGCCGTCCCTAAAATATCCCAGCGTGCATTGCTCTAAATGACGTCGCAAGGACGTCATTGGTTTTGACGTGGACGTAAATTACGTCCAGCCCCATTCACGGACGACTTACGCAAACGACGTAATTTTATAAATTTTCGACGCGGGAACGACGGCCATACTTAACATTGGCTGCGCCTCATATAGCAGGGGCAACTTTACGCCGGGAAAAGCCTAACGTAAACGTCGTAACTTTACTGCGTCGGCCGCGCGTACGTTCGGGAATTCGCGTATCTAGCTAATTTGCATACTCGATGCAGAAATCGACGGAAGCGCCACCTAGCGGGGAAAAAAAATTGCAGTTACGATCCGACGGTGTAAGAGACTTACGCCTGTCGGATCGAATGGATATCTATGCGTAACTGATTCTAAGAATCAGTCGCATAGATACGACGGCCCAGATTAGGACTTACGACGGCGTACATAGCGCTGCGCCGTCGTAAGTCCTTTGAGAATCTGGGCCAAAGTTTTTTACCTTCATGCAGGTAAAAAACCTGCTGTGTGCAGAAGCTCCCCCCCATTCACCTAATACTTCCCCGAGCCCCCTCTTCAACCAGCGATGTCCATGAGAAACTTTCCTCTTCGGGGACTCGCATTTCTGATTGGCTTTTGACAGCAGTGGGAGCCATTGGCTCCTGCTAATCACAGCCAGTAATCCAATCAGGAGATGGAGGGGTGGGGCCAAGCCATGGCTGCGTGTGTGAATGGACACGCGGCGCCGCGGGTTGGAAGCGTGCCTGTTTGGCTGCCGCCCACAGCAAGCTGCTTGCTGTGGGGGAATCTGGAAGGGGAAGTGGCAAGGAGCGCCAGCGTGGGACCTGAGAAGAGGAGGATCCAAGCTGCTCTGTGCAAAACCATTGCACGCAACAGGTAAGCGTGACATGTTTTTTTTTTTTAAATCAAGGCTTTAATATCACTTTAACAGTATGGAGTAGCGGTAGATCTAGGATATCTTTTTCTTCTTCTTTTGAATACTTTTGTAAGGCTGTAGGATAATGAACTAAAAGTATTGTTGACGCTACGGTTCTATTTGTTAAATTGACTCTGTGCTTAATTTTATTTTCATATTTGTTATAAAAATTTCAAAATAAAATCTGATTAAAACTCTTTCTGTCAAAAAAAAATCTGATTAAAAACTACTGGACGCAGTAGATGTACAGACCTGAGAGATTAGCACAGCGATGGTGGGAACCCCTCATAATGGACACAGTAGGTGTATAGACCTGGAAACTCAGCACTGAGATGGTGGGAACCTCTAATAATGGGCACAGCGGGTGTACAGACCAAGGAACTCAACACAGGGATGGTTGGAGCCCTTCAAAATGGGCACAGTAGGTGTTAAGATCTGGGAACTCAGCACAAGGATGTAAAATGACTTGCAAAATAAAGAGCATTTCTTACAGTAAAATGTTTTTATTAAACAATAGTCAAAAAGATGAAAGAATTTATTTTTTACATCTTTTTGCCTCAGGTTTACATAAAAAATGAATCAGGCCACAGTGGTGTGCAGTACCAGAGTGTGGGGGCGCCGGAGCAGATCGGAGGCGTTTGGAGCCGTTCAGTTCCCGAGCATTTCTAAGGTTTTCCGAGTTCAGCCGTGCTGTCCCTAAGCCTTACCGAATATTTTCGATGCTCTCCGGCGCCCCCCCACCTCTGGCCACATGCGGTATTGCATGCCATTGAAGTCAATGCGTAACAAATGTTCGTTTCCGTTGACTTTAATGGGGAAACTCGCTTTGATATGCAAGTGCTTTGGATTACGAGCATTCCCCTGGAATAAATTATGCTTGAAATCCAAGGTTCCACTGCATATATTAATTTGTTATCTTAAAGTGGTTCTAAAGGCTGAAGGTTTTTTACCTTCATGCATATGTATGAAGGTAAAAAACCTTCTGTGTGCAATGCCCCCCGAGCCCCCTCAATCCTTACCTAAGCTCCCTCCTATCCAGCGATGTTCATGATAGCCTTGGATGTATGGGGACTCTCCCTCTTCATTGGCCGAGACAGCAGTCAGTTTTGAGTCAATCAAAGCCAGTGAGCCAATGAGGAGAGAGTGGGGGTGGGGAAAAGCTGTGGCTCTATGTGTCTATGTGTCAGGAATGACCATGCAGCGGTTTCCCCTAGGGCAAGTGGCGTTCTCTGGGGGCACTGCTCAAGGGGTAGGAGCCAGGAGCACCAGTGGGGGACCTGAAAAGAAGAGGATTGGAGCTGCTCTGTGCAAATCCACTGCACAGAGCAAGTAAGTATAACAGGTTTGATATTTAAAAAAACAAACAAAAAAAAACAAGATTTAACATCACTTTAAATAATAACAAAGTTATGAACAAATAAATGGGGTCATATTGGAAATGTAAAAAGTGCTCTGGCTATACAGGTACAAGAGCTGTTCATTTGCCAGTTTACTTTGCAAATCAGTGCAGCACATTATGGGGGATCTCTTACCAATTTGAATAATGTATTTTGAATTACTTGCTATTATCATTCTGTCAGCCCTGTTGACATGCAAACAGTGAATGCAAATGATCGTACCTGGTCCATTACCTGATGATCTCACTGCATCCATTACAATGCTAATTGGAGATATGGATTATTAGCCTCTTTGTCCTTTGCGAACAATGTACTGTATGCACTTGGGGGGCATATTTTTAAAGCAAGACATAGGGGGAGATTGACTTCTGTAAAACTTGTGCGCACAGAATGTGGTGCAGCTGTGCATAGCAACCAACCAGCTTCTAGGTTTTATTGCCAAAGCTTAAAGTGGTTCTAAAGGCTTAAGGTTTTTTGCCTTCATGCATTTTATGCATGAAGGTAAAAAACCTTCAGTATTCAGCTCCCCCGCAGTCTCCCATAATACTTACCGGACCCTGATTCCGATCCAGCAATGTGCATGGTTCAAGACCTGTTCAGTGTGTTTTTTTGTACACACACAGCAGTACTCGGAAGCGAGCATGCAGGAGTGCCCCCATAGCAGGCGACTTGCTATGGGGGCACCTGGAGAAGAGGAGGAGCCAGCAGCACCAGCAGGGGTCCCCAGAAGTGGAGGATCAGGGCTGCTCTGTGCAAAACCTTTGTAAGATCAACATGTTTTTTATTTAAAAAATAGAAAAACAAACAACAAAAAAACATTTAATATTACTTTATTTAACCAGTTCCTTACTGAGCCATAGTAAAATGACGTAGGCAGGAACCTTCTCTCTCTCCGGGTGGATGTCATTTGACGTCCTGGGCTTCCCAGCCGTCTAGGGGGCGCGCGCATGTAAACACACAGATCCACGTCCTGTCAGAGAAGAGACCGATGTGTGTTCCCAGTACAGAGGAACACAGATCGGTCTCCTCCCCTTGTGAGTCCCCTCCCCCTACAGTTAGAACCACTCCCTAGGGAACACATTTAACCCCTTGATCGCCCCCTAGTGTTAACCCAATGTCACAATAAAAATTTGCCACTACTAGTAAAAAAATAAAAATAAATAAAAATGCCAATCTATCCCCTATATTGTAGACACTGTGGGCTGGATTCAGATACAATGGTGTATCTATCCGCCCGGCGTAACGTTTCTCAGATACGTTACGCCGCCGTAATTTAGGGCGCAAGTTCTGTATTCAGAAACAACTTGCGCCCTTATATACGGCGGCGTAACGTATCTGTGTCGGCGTAAGCCTGCCTAATTCAAATGTGGATGATGTGGGCGTGTTTTATGTATATTAACTGTCCTATTCGCGAACGACTTACGCAAACGACGTAAATTTTTCAAAACTCGACGCGGGAACGACGGCCATACTTAACATAGGATACGCCTCATATAGCAGGGGTAACTATACGCTGAAAAAAGCCTAACGTAAACGACGTAAAAAAATGCGCCGGCCGGACGTACGTTTCTGAATCGGCGTATATACCTAATTAGCATATTCCTTGCGTACATATACGGAAGCACCACCTAGCGGCCAGCATAAATATGCAGTTAAGATCCGACGGCGTAAGAGACTTACGCCGGTCGGATCTAATAGAAATCTATGCGTAACTGATTCTATGAATCAGGCGCATAGACACGACCGGCCTCAGTCAGAGATACGCCGGCGTATCTCCTTTGTGAATCTACCCCTGTAACTTTTTTGCAAACCAATCAATATATGCTTATTGCGATTTTTTTTAACCAAAAATATGTAGAAGAATACATATCGGCCAAAACTGAGAAAAATACATGTTTTTTTTTCTTAAATTGTGATATTTATTAAATTGAAAAGTAAAAAATATTGTGTTTTTTTCAAAATTGACGCTTTTCTTTTGTTTATAGTGCAAAAAATAAAAGCCGCAAAGGTGATCAAATACCATTAAACTAAAGCTCTATTTGTGGGGGAAAAAAACATAAACATTTAATTTGGGTACAGTGTTGCATGACCGTGCAATTGTCATTCAAAGTGCGACAGTGCTGAAAACTAAAAATTGGTCTGGGTAGGAAGGGGTTGAAAATGCCCTGTATTGAAGTGGTTAAAAAGGCTGCAGTTAGGGAGCTGTGGTGGCTCAACGCGATTGGCACTGCGCTGACAAGCCATTCACCTCTGCAGCTAGAGGTTCGGATCCCGGTCTCGGCTTCATGTGAATTGAGTTTGGTGGTCTCAGCCCGGCTCCCGGTGGGTGTGCTATGCAAGGTAAGCCTGTGCTTAGTACGCCCACCCCCCTCCCACAAAAACCACCACACCTACACAGGCACTCTAAATTGGGTTAACACACTCACATTGACCACGCGGTCTCTAAAAGAGAGGCGAAGGACTAATGGGGCTGGTTGAGCGGGCTAATCCTCTCACTCCCTTATAGGGAGTCCCTCTGCCCCGTTGGGCTTCAAAGCGGAGCAGGTAGGGCGGGCTGTGTGGGAGGACCCCCTCACACACCCGCCATTGCCACCCGGGGCATGGAGAAAGGTGGCAGATTGCCTCTGGGGGAGGCCTGCCTACTCCCAACTCCTGCAGTCCGGCTCCTCTCTCGAGTACACGCACAAAATACACTTTAGGAAAAAAAAAAAAAGAAGAAAAAAGAAAAAAAGGCTGCAGTTAGAAGCTGATTGCACCATATTCTGTGTACACAAGTTTCAGTATAGAGTAATGTATTCACTGATCATATACTGCCTCTTTGCCATTGCAACATTCACCTTATTTATGAAAGTCATTCTCCATCTGGAATTGTTAACATTTGCCCATATGAGCAACAGTTATCCACCTTGACTATCATTTCAGATAATAAGATTGATGGAATTAGTGACAAGATCCCCACTGTCCTGACATCCCCACCTAACATACCTTGTCTATCAACACCTTCAACACTTTCCTCCTTAGATCCTGTTGCCACATAGTAGGTTGCCATTCTTCTGGCACCCACCTAACCACCTACACCCTTGACACTATTCCTTCACAAGTACTCCACTCACCACCTCGCTCTATTCTATGATTACTAATTCACATTTTCAATCTCTCTCTTTTTTTACTGGCATCTTCTTCATCCTTCTAAAACATGTCACTGTTTACCCCTATCTTTATAAAAAAAAAAAAAAAAAACTCATTGAAGCAGAAGTCCAGCCTGGGCTCCTTGGTTGGGCTTCTCCTAAGGATCACAGGAGTGCCATTCGTTTGGCACCCATGTGACCTATTTTCAGCAGACAGCGGTCGGAAGTCCGCTCTTTGCTGACGTCGTCAAGATCAGTTCGGGCACCGCGTCATCCCGAATTCAGATGTCTGGATCCGCCAGGTGCCTGGACTGATGGCAGTCTCAGCCTCTCAGTGAGCCGCTGAGAGGCTGAGACGGCCGCTCCCCATTCCTCCACAGCTCCGAGCTCCAGTGAGCATGGAGGAGCAGAGCAGGAGAGCTGCTGATTGACAGTCAGCAGCTCTCCTGTTGGGGAGCCGAGAGAAACGAGCCATCTGGGGTGTTCGATGGCTCAGTTCTCAGTGCAGAGATGCCAGGGGACAGATGCAGCATCAGATGGATGCTGCATCCACCTAGGTAAGTATGATTATGGGAAAAAGGCCAAACCCTTGCTCCCAGTTACCTCCAAACTTCTAGAATGCTTAGTCTAAAACTGCCTGAGCCACCAACTCCCTGTTAACAACATTCTCTGATTCTTAGCACTCCACAGAAACTGCCCCCCTAAAACTCGGTTCCCTTAAGCCTCGTACACACGCACAGTTTTCTTGGCAAAAAAGCTGCTGGGAGAGCTTTTTTTTCAGAGAAAACCGTGCAAGTGTATGGTTTCTCGCTGAGAAAACTGCCTGGAATCTTGACGAGTAAAATAGAGAACCTGCTCTCTATTTTCTCGTCGTGATTCTCAGCAGTGTTTTCCTACCGAGAAACCCGAGCGTCTGTATACTTACCTGCCTCCATTGAAACCCGTGCATGCTCAATGAGACTTTGGCACATGCGCGGTAGCTTTCAAGGCATAGTGTAGGGTTTAACAAGATGGCGACGGCATCGAATGTGACGAGCGCATTCTCGTCGTAGTCAATGACGTCACTGCGTTCTTGCCATTTAAAAGAACGGCGGTTCTTTTGAATTTGCCCGTGTGTACACTCGGCAAGCAAGAAAGCTTGCCAGGAATCTCGTCAGGAAAAACTACATTTATTTCCTGACGAGATTCCCATCCGTGTGTACAGGGCTTTAGACTTTTGACACATTTGACTTCTTGTTCCTCCTCCAAAAACTCTATTTCCTTGGCCTCCAAGACTCTCCTCTTTCCTGGTTCTCCTCCTACTTATCTCAGCACACCTTTAGTGTCATCTATGTGTAAACAGGTTATTAAAAAGGTATTGCCTGTGTTAATTGCCTTTTTGGTTGGGTTGTATTTTCAGTTTGAACTGCTGTGTTAATTTCGCTATTTAGTTGTGTTGGCCTAGCTGAGATAGAGTCCTGATAATCAAGGGTTAACTCTTTTCCCAGGCTACTTGTAAATGACTTCCCTCTGCTGGACAAAACACATAAAAAGTGGATGGCACCATTTCTTGGGGGCCCTCTGTTAGTAAGTGTGACAGACCCAACTGGGACAGGGGCTTTTGGAGGGGACTGTAGGGTAGCCTCTTGCCTACTAACTATGGGCCCTGGCTTTTGAGAAGGCGTGTGCCTGGGGACCTTTGGAATGGTTTTGCTTTTCATTCAGATCCTTATCTCCCTGAAACCCACAGACTCTGGAAACCTAGGACCTGGATACAGATTTGGGGCCTCTATGCCCAAACCAACATTGACTGCCACTACAGAATCGCTTTCGGATGTGATAAAGCATGTCTTCATCCACAACACAAACTCAATAGGCACAATTTTGTGATTTGTTTTTATGCAGAAAGACTATTGGTCATTGGATGATGGCGCAGTGAAGAATGGATCTCGGAGCAAGAGAGCAACAGGTATGAAGATTTTTTTTTTAATTTGTAATATTAGTAATAATAAAAAAAAGTTTAACTCAAAATGTGACATGGGGAGGGCAAGAGAAGTGAAGAGCGCTCCAAGGATAATATAACAATGGGAAAGATAAATGATTGAAATCATTTGCTTTCTCTCTCTCTCTGCCCATTCTCTTCCCCTCTCCCTCTTTCTCTCTCACCCCCCTTCCCCTCTCCCTCCTTTCTCCCTTTCTGCATATTCCCCTTCTCTTCTTTTTTTTCTTTCTTTCCCTCTCCCCTCTTTCTCTCTCCCCCCTTTTTCTCTCTCTCCCCTCTTTCTCTCTCTCCCTCTCCCCCTTTCTCTCTCTCTCTCACCCCTCTTCCTCTTTCCCTCTCCCTCCCCCCCCCCATATCTCTCTCATCCTTTCCCCTCTCCCTCCTTTCTCCCTTTCTGCATCTTCCCCTTCTCGTCTCTTTTATCTTTCTTTCTCTCTCCCCTCTTTCTCTTTCCCCCTTTTTTCTCTCTCTCCCCTCTTTCTTTCTCTCTCTCTCTCCCTCTCCCCTCTTTCTCTCTCTCACTCTCAGTACCTCCATTCTGTTTCTCCCTGTCTTTCTCCCTTTCTGCCTCTCCCCTTTTCTTCCCTTCTTTCTCTCTCTCTCTTTTTATCTATATCTCTCTTGCTCTGCCCCCCCCTCTCTCGCTCTCCCCCCTCTTTCTCTCCCTCCATTTCCTTCTCCCCTCTCCCACTCCCTCTTTCTCTCCCTCCCAACCTCTCTCTCCCCTCTTTCTCTCTCTCTTGCTCCATTCCTCCAATTCTCTCTTCCCTCTTTTTCTCTCTCTCACACCCTCCCTTTCCCCCTCTTTCTGTCCCTCTCACCCCACTTTCTCCATCCCTCCATTTCTCTATCGGTCTTCTCCCTTTCTCCCCTCTTTCTCTCTTTTTCCCATCCCTTTTCTCTACCCCTCCCCTCTTTCTCTCCCTCCTACCCCCCTTTCTATCTCTCTTACCCTTTCCATCTCCTCCTCTTCCCTCTTTCTCTTCCTCCTATGCTCACTCTATCCCTCCCTTTCCCTCTCCCCACTTTCTCTCACTTCAACACTCTATCTCTCCCTCCCTTTCCCTTTAAACCTCTCACCCTCTCCCCCTTTCTCTTCCTCCTACACACTCTCTCTCTCTCTCTCCCTCCCTTTCCTCCCTTTCTCTTCCTCCTGTACTCTATATATCTCTCCCTCCCTTTCCCTCTCCCCTATTTCTCTTCCTCCAACACACTCTCTCTCCCTCCCTTTTCCTTTCCCCTCTATATACTTCTCCTACACTCTCTCTCTCCCTCCCCCCTCTTCCCTCTTTCTTTTCTTCCTACACTCCCTCTCTCTCCCTTCCCCCCTCTTCCTCCTACACTCTCTCTCTCTCCCTCCCTTTCCCTCTTCCCTGTTTCTCTTCCTCCTTCACTCTCACTCTTTCCCTCTCTTTCCCCCCTTTCTCTTCCTCCTACACACTCTCTCTCTCTCTCTCTCTTCCCCTCTCCCCGCTTCCCCCTTTCTCATCCCTCTACTCTCTCTCTCTCTCTCTCTCTCTCTCTCTCTCTCTCTCTCTCCCTCCCTTTCCCTCTCCCCCATTCTCTTCCTCCTACACTCTCTCTCCCCCTCCCTTTCCCCCCTTTCTTTTCCTCTACACTCTCGCTCTCTCCCTCCCTTTCCCCTCTTTCTCTTCCTCCTACACTCCCCCCTTTCCCTCTCCCCTCTTTCTCTTACTCCTACACACTCTCTTCCTCCTACACTCTCGCTCTCTCTCTCTCTCTCCCTCCCTCTCCCCTCTTTCTCTTCCTCCTATACTCTCTCTCTCCCTTCCTTTCCCTCTCCCCTCTTTCTCTTCCTCCTACACACTCTCTTCCTCCTACACTCTCTCTCTCTCTCTCTCTCTCCCCCTCCCTTTCCCCTCTTTCTCTTTCACCTACACACTCTCTCTCCCTCCCTTTCCCCTCTTCCTCTTCCTCCTACACTCCCCCCTTTCCCTCTCCCCTCTTTCTCTTACTCCTACACACTCTCTTCCTCTTACACTCTCTCTCTCTCCCTCCCTCTCCCCTCTTTCTCTTCCTCCTATACTCTCTCTCTCCCTTCCTTTCCCTCTCCCCTCTTTCTCTTCCTCCTACACACTCTCTTCCTCATACACACTCTCTCTCTCTCTCTCTCTCTCTCTCTCTCTCTCCCTCCCTTTCCCCTCTTTCTCTTTCTCCTACACACTCTCTCTCCCTCCCTTTCCCTTGCCCCCTCCTTTTCTTCCTCCTACAGCCTCTCTCTCCCTCTCTTTCCCTCGCCCATCTTCCCTCTTTCTCTTCTTCCTACATTATCTCTCTCTATCCCTTTCCCTCTCCCCTTTTCCCTCTTTCTCTTCTTCTCTTTCTCTTCTTCTTCTCCTCTCCTCTTCTTCCTACTCTCTCTCTCCCTTTCCCCCATATCTCTTCCTCCTACACTCTCTCTCTCCCCCCTTTCCCTCTTTCCACTTTCTATTCCTCCTACATGCTTTCTCTCCCTCCCTTTCCCTCTCCCCTGCTTCTCTTCCTCCTACACTCTCTCCCTCTCTTTCCCTCTCCCCCTCTTCCCTCTTTCTCTTCTTCCTACACTCTCTCCCTCTCTTTCCCTCTCCCCCTCTTTCTCTTCTTCCTACACTCTCTCTCTCTCTCTCCCTTTCCCTCTCCACCATTTCTCTTCCTCCTACACTCTCTGCCTCCCTTTCCTTACCCCCTCTTCCCTCTTTCTCTTCCTTCTACACTCTCTCTCTCCCCCTTTCCCTCTCCCCCTTTCTCTTCCTCCTACACACTCTCTCTCCCTCCGTCTCTCCCTCCCTCTCTCTTCTCACTCGCCTGCCTCCCTCTTTCTCCCCACTCCTGCTGTCAAATTGACAGTTGGAAATTGTTGGCAAGTGTGAGGGGGGTGTGGCAGCCAGGCTCGGATTTCCCACAAGGCCACTGAGGCCAGGCCTTGGGGCGGCAGGGCGCCAAGGGGCGGCAGTGGCATGGATTCCTCCGACGCCCGTAACATACAGTTAAGGGCGGTAAGTTATGGGGGAATCCGCTCACTCGTTAACAAGTGATTGTGGCGATGTCGCCGAAATCACTTGAAAAATGTGTGCTCCCGTCCATCCTCCCCTCCCCCCACCCACCCCACATACCTCTCTCTGCTGGCTCTGTCTTCGGAACTCCATCCTCCCCCCGGCCACCGAGTCTGTCTCCTGTTCCTGCTGCCCATGTACACAGTGAGAGGGGAGAGCTGTGCTCTTTCCATCTCAGCTGTGGCAGGAGTTCTAGCACAGTGCTAGGACTCCTGTTTTGGAGGTGACAGGGTCAATAAAGAGAACCTGTCACCTCCAATTGCTATCACACAGGGAATTGTTTTCTCCTGTATGATAGCAAAAAAGTAAAAAAAAATGATAAAAAAATAAATAAATAATAATTAAATTACTAAAATAAAAAAGTAATAAAAAAATAAAGAATAAGAAAAATAATAAGAAAATTATACAAAAATAAAAAAAAAGTAAGCGACAAGCTACAAATAAATAAAAATAAAAAAAAGTGATAAAAAAGTAAATAAAAAAAAAGATTCTAAACAGGACAGTAAGTGAGGGGTGATACAAAATTTGAGAATTAGGCCAGAACAAGAGGTGACATCTCCCAGCAGGGGCACCTGTCTAAGAGGAGAATTCCCTTTGCTTTCCTGGGATTTTCTCTCACGTCCTCTTGCATTTCTGGGAAAGGAAGGGAAGAAAGATCTCCCAAACCAAACACAGAAAGCAAAAAATAGGAGGACATTTATCCCTTCTGTACTTGATCCAAAATAAAGAATATTGGGCTATACACAGTGTATACTTAATTTCAAATAGAGTGGCAGAGCGACAGCCTCTCTATTTAAAACTATTAACAAGTATGATTTTTTCTTTACTTTATTTTCCTTTCTGTAAAAAAGTCAAATAACGACAAACTACAGTAAACAAACACACAAAGGAAATAAGGCAATGAACACTTTGCAAAACAATGTAGGAAGATTGCTGTTTTTCAAACCATTTTTTTAAGCAAAAAATTATTTAAGAAACTAGAGAATAATTTTGTTAACGTTTTTCAGGGGGTGAAATCAATTTTGCACATATTTTACTCATCCGAGCATGATAAAACGTTGATCATATGCTGCAAATCAATGGATTTCTGGTTGAGTGCGCCATCACTTCTTTTTTTCCAACAGCAACAAGCGGTTTGTGTTACTTTCCATTTGTGTTCAACCATCACATCTACAGCACATGTACCACAGATGGCGGGACAGCATTTCATTGGTGCAGTCAGACCTATAACTTCGAGACAGACTTAAAATGGAGCCTATGTAGCAGCCAAGGTAAGAATTGTTTTCACATGTGTAGCGCCGGGCTCCCAATGACAGGGGCGCTACTGTAAATTTAGGGGGTGTCTAAGCCATAGTTTGGCTCAGACTTTAATAATTCTATGTAAATTAGCCTCTGTTCTGGCTGTGGTTGTGCTCGGTAGAAGTTTTCCCCTGTTGCCTGTAGGTGGCGTTACCACCTCAGACCCATGTTGGAACACGGGCGAACCATTGTGTGGAGAGTGACCCTTCTCAGCAGCAGCCCAGTGGGTCGTGGTGCCCCGCTGTTCATGCTGGGAGGGGATACTTTGGGGGCAGATGCCATTTCTTGGGGTCCTTCACCTCGTGGCCCTCCTGGCACAAGATGCCTGTGTGTGATTCCAGCCCCGGGACCACGTTGGTCCGAAGCTGTATTCCTATCAGGTAGGCCCAGCTATGCTGGCTGGGGCCTATGGTTCTAAAAGGGATCCCAAGTTGTCCATCCAAGCGGGGGAAGCTCATTAGCGAATGAAACCGGGGAAGGACCTGCCCTGGAGGAGACC
Source organism: Rana temporaria (assembly GCF_905171775.1). Taxonomy (NCBI): domain Eukaryota; kingdom Metazoa; phylum Chordata; class Amphibia; order Anura; family Ranidae; genus Rana; species Rana temporaria. The sequence goes on along the minus strand of NC_053492.1, from coordinate 33,808,864 downwards.
AAGCAAGGCAAGCTGATGTCTCGGGATAGGCCTGGTGACCTTGTTAAAGCGGAGTTCCACCCAAAAGTGGAACTTCCGCTTAATCCACTCCTCGCCCCCTTACATGCCACATTTGGCATGTAACTTCCTGTCCCACTTCCTCCTTCCGCCCAGGGACCACTAAGGCGATACGTCATATCGCCTTTTAGCGGCCCCTCCCTGTAGGCGATCACCTGGGACACGTGACAGGTCCCAAGCGATCGCTTGTCCAATTAGGGAGCGCTGCGCCGTTCGCGCATGCGCAGTGAGTGCCCGGCCGTGAAGCTGAAAGCTGTCACAGCCGGGTGCCCACAGTTGCAGTGGAGGCGCCGGCGGTGAAGGGGGGGACCAGAACGAAGCTCCCAGCGGCACATCGCTGGACCGTGGAACAGGTAAGTGTATGTTTATTAAAAGCCAGCAGCTACACTTTCTGTAGCTGCTGACTTTTAATAAACATAAAAAAAAGGCTGGAACTCCCCTTTAAGGAAAGGGATCCATTATGCAATTTGTCTTACAGTCCGCCGGATCGGCTTAAAGGCTCTTTTGCTGTAAGGCAGGAAGTTTGGGACTGAAATCCTGTGGCAGAGGGTTCCCTGACTATCCAGTCTGTGTTCTCAAACGATCTATGAGACTGTTTCTATCATTCAGATATCATTTAACGGTTAAGTCTCTGCCACAGACCCTCCTATTAAGATTGGAGATAGTTATGGTCTGGAATCCTTTCTTAGTAGATTCAGCACCCGGATCTCCTTCAGGTAGTTTTTGTCAGTCAGTAGCTAACAGGCGATCAACATCCAGCCCGTCAGAACTCAGGTGGTCCGCGATGAATGGATTGCCCCTCTTGGGACACCAGCCTTGTGCTAGGTATCTCCCGGACGGACTCCTCACCAGTCGGCTTCCTCCAATTGGACGGACAGCTCGGGACCCCTTCCAAATTGAGGACCCAGTCGACTACTGGGCCCACACAGTGGATCAATCGCTCCGGGCCAACGTGGTCCCAGAACCAGGAACACTGCTGCCCATGCACACCCCGGCCAGGAGGGCCATTTGCGGGGGTGTCATGGAATGGCTACCCCAATGGTGGGCGCCACACAAGGAAGAACCTTGAGGTAATGGCGTCAGCCCCCTTTATACCCCACCCCAGCATGCACAGCAGAGGGATCAACTTCACTGGCCGCTAAGGAGTGGCACTCAGAGCACTTGAACACACTGCTGCCACCTGCCGCCCGGTTGTGACGGGAGTCCCCGGACGAAAGGCCAGCCCACAGTGCAGCCAAGCTAGAGCAAAGACCCAAATTTAACAATCAGATGAACTCAGATCCAACTATTTCTCTGAGTCCTTCCCCTAAATTTAACATAGCACCGGTTCTGAAAGTGACCAGGCGCTACATAATGATGATGTAAGTAATCTTCCGCAGCAACCCGATTTTTCCAGAGAGATGCACTTTATTGACCTCCAACACAGGACAAAGTCCAATGCTTGCAGATGACAGATGACAAAAATCCAACAGAGTAAATATAACTTAGAGTCTCATTTTTCCTAGATCTGTGCCTTCATAATCAAGGAGCATGAATAGACTGAACTCCAGGTTATATTCCCTATACACTGAATGGCTGAGCAATTTGATTGGCTGTCTCTATTAGGCCTTTGATCTGCCCTTTGTCTTTCAGAGTGACAGACAAAGACCCCTAGCCGGAAACAGCTGCAGTCATAAATTGCCCTAATTTGCATATTAACCACTTGCCGACCTCCTCATGTAAATATACGTCAGCAGAATGGCACGGACAGGCACATGCACGTACCCGTACGTCCTCTGCTTGATGTGGGTCGGGGGTCCGATCGGGACCCCCCCGGGTACATGCGGAGGTCGGTAAGCCTCGGGGAGCAATCCGGGACGACGGCGGGGCTATTCGTTTATAGCCGCTCCGTCGCGATCGCTCCCCGGAGCTGAAGAACGGGGAGAGCCGTATGTAAACACGGCTTCCCCGTGCTTCACTATGGCGGCGCATCGATCGAGTGATCCCTTTTATTAGGGAGACTCGATCGATGATGTCAGCCCTACAGCCACACCCCCCATAAGTTGTAAACACACACCAAGTGAACACTAAATGTTACAGCGCCCCCTGTGTTTAACTCCCAAACTGCAACTGTCATTTTCACAATAAAGAATGCAATTTAAATGCATTTTTTGCTGTGAAAATGACAATGGTCCCAAAAATGTGTCAAAATTGTCCGAAGTGTCCGCCATAATGTCGCAGTCACGAAAAAAATCGCTGATCGCCGCCATTAGTAGTAAAAAAATTAAATAAAAATAAAAATGCAATAAAACTATCCCCTATTTTGTAAACGCTATAAATTTTGCGCAAACCAACCGATAAACGATTATTGCGATTTTTTTTACCAAAAATAGGTAGAAGAATACGTATCGGCCTAAACTGAGGAAAAATAAAAATAAAAATGCAATAAAACTATCCCCTATTTTGTAAACGCTATAGATTTTGCGCAAACCAACCGATAAACGATTATTGCAAATTTTTTTACCAAAAATAGGTAGAAGAATACGTATCGGCCGAAACTGAGGAAAATTTTTTTTTTATATATATGTTTTTGGGGGATATTTATTATAGCAAAAAGTAAAAAATATTGCATTTTTTTCAAAATTGTCGCTCTATTTTTGTTTATAGCGCAAAAACTAAAAACCGCAGATGTGATCAAATACCACCAAAAGAAAGCTCTATTTGTGGGGAAAAAAGGACGCCAATTTTGTTTGGGAGCCACGTCGCACGACCGCGCAATTGTCTGTTAAAGCGACGCAGTCCCGAACTGTAAAAACACCTTGGGTCTTTAGGCAGCATATTGGTCCGGGGATTAAGTGGTTAAATCACTATCTGTCCCCTTTGATATGTGGAGTAAATCTTGTTTGGTCACTTCCCCCCTATGATCAACAAGTACCCTTAACACCCTTTTGCCTGGAATGTTTTTATGTGACACACATACACTGTGCTATACATATAACACAATATATAAAATACATACACATATATATTAATATTACAACAAGGGGCACTTAGGAATTTTTTTTAGATTTTGCAGGGGTACTTCACCGTAAAAGGTTGGTGTAAAGGACTTGAAAGCAAAACTGCAGCAGAGAATGACAGGGTTGGGCTCTTGGAAGAGTTTGTGTCAATTTCAGGTCTGTATGGACACAAATAGAAATCTCTGGCCAGGTGAAAACACTTTTATTAATGTATTTCATCTGTATATTTGCCTGGGATTTAGAATTAAACCATACCATACCTCAGTTTTCAAATTCAATGAGGTCAGTCAATGTTTTGATCTTGTTTCTGATCCTTTTAAAGGAACCGTGGGAATTTCCAACTGTACTTCATCAACTATCTGCAGTGCTCAGCTAGATGTCTGCACTCTTCTATATAATGATACTACAAGTCAAGCTGCCGCTAGCACATCCTGCACAATGCTAAATTCATATGTAAATGGCTATGAACAAATACAGTGCAGTGGACCAGGTACATTGTAAATTGTATGTGCACAGATTAAACACGTCTGACTACAAAGTCTTGTATTTATTTTTTATGCGTATATTCTCCGCTTGGTTTGTACTTCTCATTTAATTGTTTTTATTTCTTTACAGTGTTACCATCTAATAGCACCTTGTGTTCTACTACAACCGAGACAACATCTACCACAGATTCAACTCCACCACCCACAACAAGTAGCCAACTTATGACATCAACCACACTTCCACCATCTACAACAACTGTCCAAATCACAACACCATTAACTACATCTCCACCACTCACAACAAGTGTTCAATCTGTGACATCAACCACACTTCCACCTTCTACAACCTCTGTCCAAATTACAACACCATTCACTTCATCTCCACAACTCACGAGTGTTCAATCTGTGACATCAACCACACTTCCACCTTCTACAACCTCTGTCCAAATCACAACACCATTCACTTCATCTCCACCACTCACGAGTGTTCAATCTGTAACATCAACCACAATTCCACCTTCTACAACCTCTGTCCAAATCACAACACCATTCACTTCATCTCCACAACTCACGAGTGTTCAATCTGTCACATCAACCACACTTCCACCTTCTACAACCTCTGTCCAAATCACAACACCATTCACTTCATCTCCACCACTCACGAGTGTTCAATCTGTGACATCAACCACAATTCCACCTTCTACAACCTCTGTCCAAATCACAACACCATTCACTTCATCTCCACCACTCACAAGTGTTCAATCTGTAACATCAACCACAATTCCACCTTCTACAACCTCTGTCCAAATCACAACACCATTCACTTCATCTCCACAACTCACGAGCGTTCAATCTGTGACATCAACCACAATTCCACCTTCTACAACCTCTGTCCAAATTACAACACCATTCACTTCATCTCCACAACTCACGAGTGTTCAATCTGTGACATCAACCACAATTCCACCTTCTACAACCTCTGTCCAAATTACAACACCATTCACTTCATCTCCACAACTCACGAGTGTTCAATCTGTGACATCAACCACAATTCCACCTTCTACAACGTCTTTCCAAATTACAACACCATTCACTTCATCTCCACAACTCACAAGTGTTCAATCTGTGACATCAACCACAATTCCACCTTCTACAACCTTTGTCCAAATTACAACACCATTCACTTCATCTCCACAACTCACAACGAGTGTTCAATCTGTGACATCAACCACAATTCCACCTTCTACAACGTCTGTCCAAATTACAACACCATTAACTACTTCAACACCACTCACAACGAGTGTTCAATCTGTGATATCAACCACAATTCCACCTTCTACAACAACTGTCCAAATTACAACACCAACAACTACATCTCCACTACCCACAACAAGTGTCCAATCTGTGACATCAACCACACTTCCACCATCTACAGCATCTATCCAAATCACAACACCAACAACTACATCTTCACCACCTACAACAACTGTCCAATCTGTGACATCAACCACACTTCCACCATCTACAACATCTGTCCAAATTACAACAACTACATCTCCACCACCCACAACAAGTGTCCAATCTGTGACATCAACCACACTTCCACCATCTACAGCATCTGTACAAATTACAACACCAACAACTACATCTCCACCACTCACAACTAATATTCAATCTGTGACATCAACAACACTTCCACCTTCTACAACAACTGTCCAAATTACAACACCAACAACTACATCTCCACCACTCACAACTAATATTCAATCTGTGACATCAACAACACTTCCACCTTCTACAACAACTGTCCAAATTACAACACCAACAACTACATCTCCACCACTCACAGCGAGTATTCAATCTGTGACATCATCCACACTTCCATCATCTACAACATCTGTCCAAATCACAACACCATTAACTACATCTCCACCACTCACTAATGTTCAATCTGTGACATCAACCACAATTCCACCTTCTACAACAACTGTCCAAATTACAACACCAACAACTACATCTCCACCACCCACAACAACTGTCCAATCTGTGACATCAACCACACTTCCACCATCTACAGCATCTGTCCAAATTACAACACCAACAACTACATCTCCACCACTCACAACTAATGTTCAATCAGTGACATCAACCACACTTCCACCTTCTACAACAACTGTCCAAATTACAACACCAACAACTACATCTCCACCACTCACAGCGAGTATTCAATCTGTGACATCATCCACACTTCCATCATCTACAACAACTGTCCAAATTACAACCCCAACAACTACATCTCCACCACTCACAGCGAGTATTCAATCTGTGACATCATCCACACTTCCATCATCTACAACCTCTGTCCAAATCACAACACCATTAACTACATCTCCACCACTCACTAATGTTCAATCTGTGACATCAACCACGCTTCTACCTTCTACAACAACTGTCCAAATTACAACACCAACAACTACATCTCCACCACCCACAACAACTGTCCAATCTGTGACATCAACCACACTTCCACCATCTACAACAACTGTCCAAATTACAACACCAACAACTACATCTCCACCACTCACAACTAATGTTCAATCGGTGACATCAACCACACTTCCACCTTCTACAACAACTGTCCAAATTACAACACCAACAACTACATCTCCACCACCCACAACAACTGTCCAATCTGTGACATCAACCACACTTCCACCATCTACAACAACTGTCCAAATTACAACACCAACAACTACATCTCCACCACTCACAACTAATGTTCAATCGGTGACATCAACCACACTTCCACCTTCTACAACAACTGTCCAAATTACAACACCAACAACTACATCTCCACCACTCACAGCGAGTATTCAATCTGTGACATCATCCACACTTCCATCATCTACAACAACTGTCCAAATTACAACACCAACAACTACATCTCCACCACTCACAGCGAGTATTCAATCTGTGACATCAACCACACTTCCATCATCTACAACATATGTCCAAATCACAACACCATTAACTACATCTCCACCACTCACTAATGTTCAATCTGTGACATCAACCACACTTCCACCATCTACAGCATCTGTCCAAATTACAACACCAACAACTACATCTCCACCACCCACAACAACTGTCCAATCTGTGACATCAACCACACTTCCACCATCTACAACAACTGTCCAAATTACAACACCAACAACTACATCTCCACCACCCACAACAACTGTCCAATCTGTGACATCAACCACACTTCCACCTTCTACAACAACTGTCCAAATTACAACACCATTAGCTACATCTCCTTCACCCACAACACCTGTACAGCTTGTGACAACATTGGCTTCACCTCCACCATACTCAACTGGTGTACAAACTATGATACCAACAACCACACTTTCGTCATTCACAATGGGTGTGACAGCTGTGACAACATCAGTAACAACCACTGCTATGCCTACAACAGCAATTATTTCCACAGGACAACAAAGCACAATCTCTCAGCTATCCTCAGGATTCCCTTTGTCACGTACAATGCCTTCTACATCAAGCGCACCTGGCTCCAGTAGCTGTAAGTAAATGTATTTTACTGAAATTACATTCTACAGGGCTAACTTACTAAAGAGGGAAAGGATGTTCATTTTAAAAAGTGTGCGTTGTTAACTAAATTGTGTGAACACAACATAACAAGAGAAAAGGAGGGGAAGAAGGCAATGCTCTGGCTAAATGTGCAAATGAGCCTAAAGCACCACCTGCTAGCCTAATATGAGAATCTAAAATAAAACACGCACCATTTCATCACCTAATTTAAAGAAAGAAAAATATATATTTTTTTTGTTACTTAGGGCCAGATCCACAGCCAGCGGGCGCAACTTAAATTGTCCGATTTAAGTTACACCGCCGCAAAATTTCTACCTAAGTGCCCGATCCACAAAGCACTTACCTAGAAATTTGCAGCGGTGTAACTTAAATCCGTCCGGCGCAAGGCGGGCCCAATCTAATGGGGCGAGTCCCATTTAAATTAGGCGCGCTCCCGCGCCGGACGTACTGTGCATGCACCGTCGGGTAAATTACCCAACGTGCATTGCGCTAACTGACGTCGCACCGACGTAATTTGCTTAGACGTTAACGTAAATGGCGTCCAGCGCCATTCACGGACGTCTTACGCAAACGATGTAGGTTTTTAAAATTCGACGTGGGAACGACGGCCATACTTAACATGGCTTAAGCAAATAGGGCTCAGACGTAGATTTAGATCGACGGGCCATTCGGGACGTTCGGGGATCGCCGTAAGTCTTCATTTGCATATTCTACGCCGGCCGCAATGGCCTCGCCACCTAGCGGCCGGCCTAGAATTGCATCCTTAAGATCAGACAGTGTAATTCAATTACACCTGTCGGATCTTACGGCTAACTATGCGTAACTAATTCTATGAATCAGCCGCATAGTTAGAAACAGAGATACGACGGCGTATCAGTAGATACGCCGTCGTATCTCGGCTGTGGATCTGGCCCTTAGTCCTTACCATAATAAATCAATAAAGAAAATATATGCAAAACCATTTTAATGCCTTTTAAGATTCCACAAGTAATGGAATAATGTGAATAGACCAGTGTGAAAGGTAGGCAACATGCTCTTGTATAAATGAATAATGATATTTCTGCTGTTAATTATCCTTTATGTGTTCCATATCAGCCACCAGTACATATGCAATAAATATGGCCAATCTACAGCTTTGGATGAATCAAGCATCTTTGGTAAGTTCAGATTTTTGCCATTCTAAGAACAATGCTGAAGAACGTTGATAAGGCTCTGAAAAGCGTCATCGGGATGAGTGAGGGACCTAATAGCAAGCTATATATTGTACATTTAGTCTTCTTGCACACGGGAATAAACGCTAATTTTTTTATTGATCTGAACGCAAGGCCTTTATGGAACATTTTACTTAAAGCAGAGTTCCATCCGTTTTTGTGTTTATTAAAAGTCAGCAGTTAGAGAAAGTGTAGCTGCTGACTTTTAATAAACCAACACTTACCTGTCCCGCAGTAAAACGATGCAGCCGCCTGAACCCTCGATCCTCTCCCTCGCCTCTCCGCAGCACCGACATCACTACTGTGGGCACCCAGCTGTGACAGCTTGTGGCTTCACAGCTGGGTGCTCACTGAGCATGCGTGAGTCGCGCTGCGCGTCCTGAGTGGCCGGGCAATCTTCTGGGACCGGTGACAAGTCCCAGAAGATTGTTAGGAGGAAGGAGTAACCTAGGGGGCCCGCAGTAGAAGTAGGAGCTGGGTACCTGTGAAAACTAGGTACCCGCCCCACCCAAAAAAAAGACATGCCAAATGTGGCATGTCAGAGGGTCAGGATTCCTTAAAGCGGAAGTTCCACTTTTGGGTAGAACTCCACTTTAAGATCTTTCTGTCAACAAGATCCTGAGTATAAACATCAGTAAATTATTAGACTTTGTGCAAGAGGCGTCATCAGAGGCGTAACTAGAACCTTCAGGGCCCCAGTGCAAGAAACCATGAAGGGCCCCCCTGACCCCTAGCTGTGGTCCTTCCCTCCGAGCTCGGTGGTGGATAGGCCAGGGCCCAGTCACCTTTGCGACCTTTGCCACCATGGTAGTTCCCGCCACATGTGTCAGTAGTCTTTTTGTTATTTTATTTTTATTTTTTTATTATACATTTTTTTTTATTATTTTGTACCATTTTATTTTATTATTATTTTTTACAATATTACTTTTTATTATTTTCCCAATTTTTTTAGGCGTACGTTGGTGACAGAGAAAGGAGATAGAGACATAGCCCTCAATCTATATCTCTGCAGCCTCAACTGCACAGAATAAATGGACAGGAATACCTCTGTACAGAGCTTCCCGTTCATTCAAAAACTTAAGCATACTAAACACAGTTTACTATGCCTCAGTTATGAATGAACAGAGACAGGGATCTGTACTGATCACTGACTATGTGTCGGAAACCATGAATCAGACCAAGACAGAAGTACAGTTAAATCACACTTGTTTAATAATAATAATAAAAAGATAAACAGAGTAAACATAGTCAAAACATATCCAGAGTTAAGGAACCGGATCGGATCATCAGACAAGCCAAACATCAGGGAGCCAGAGATGAACGTAGTGGAACAGCAAGAAGGATCAGGACCCAGAAGGGATGTCAGCCAAGCAAGTCTTTAACAGAAACACAGGAGATAGTCTCTGTGATGTTGACCAAGGTGAAGGCAGAGATCATCTGAGCTGGACAGCTTAAGTAAGAAGGACTGACGAGCAGGATATCATCGACAGGTGGATCACTGTGGAGAGATAGGAGCTGGCAATTAGCCGACAAGGATCGGGCTGGTAAATGACATGTTTACCAACCCCTTCCCTGCTCTCCATGCTGTCAGCATCCTCTGCAGCAGCCAGTGGGAGAGGGGAGGGGGGAACCCATCAGAGCTACCAGGGATTAGGGGGGGGCACTGAAGAGAGCACATGGGGCTGGGAGAGAGCACAGGGGCCTGAGGGCAGTAGAAGTAAGCTGGATATGAGGTGCAGCAGTATATACTGTAGAGTAACCAATCTCCTCCATGTTCCTGCTGCAGCCACTGAATGCCTGCTGGAGGGTGAGAAGCGGCTGCAGCAGGAACATGGAGGTGATTGGTTCAGCTATATGCCGCTGCCCCCCGCCTCATCTACTATCCAGGAGTAGAAGGATGGGGCCAGGTCGCATTTGCAACTGTCAGGGATCAAGTACTCACCGAGACCAAAATGCAGAGGGTGGCTCACCTTTACGACCAAGCGCGCCCGCCCCCTGGAGTTGAGACAGGAGGCAGAAGCACGAGGAGGTACCGGTGCCAGCGGTGAAGTGATGCTTGATGGTGGCTGTAGTAGATAACGGTAGGCTCTGAGTAGCGGCAGCCGAAACAGGAGACAAGCGGTGACAGGACCGGGATGCAGGTACTGATCAGGTTTCAGGAAACAGACAAGGTAAGTCCGGGGTTCAAGCCAGGGTACGAGGAGCGGAGGCAGCAGCAGATCTGGGTCACAAGCCAGTGGTTCAAAGGGCAGGAGAAAACAGCAAAGTCCAAGTCACAAGCCAAAAAGGTCAGGGTCAGGAGAGTTCAATAGAATGGTGAGCAAGCCGAGGTCAGGTTCCGGGAGAGAGCTGAGTCGGAAGGAATTCCAGGTAAAGGTTCCAAGGAAACAGGTAACAGGATGCACTAGCTGACGATAAACCAGCAACCTGTCTTCAGACAGGAGCTGGTTTAAATAAGGCGGTCAAGCCTGTGATTGGTCCTGAACGGGTGCTCGTGCACGCGCCGGAGCGTGTGGTCGTGCACGCGCCGGAGCGCCGCGCACATGCCTGAAGTGCCCAGGCAAGCGCTGAGGCGCTGATCTACCGCGCATGCGCGCCACACGGGGATCCACGGAGCTAGGGCCCTGACAGCAACCCCTGTGCTTAGGCTCCTAGGCATCATTAAAAATGTGTGTATTCCTACCTGCAGGGAAGGAATGGTCATTTACAAATTTTGATCATTTTGATTATGATAAAAGAATTGCTTAAAAGGTGGGTTTTTGAACAGGTTCTCCAAAAAAGTAATGACATACAGTGAAAGCTTAGCCAGGAGGGCTAGAGAAGGGGGCAGCTGCAGCCAGGTGAGCTGGCAGTGCTTAAGAGGTGGTGCTGAGATCAGTAGCCACAGAGATGTAAGCTGGGCACTAGAATTTTGCTACACAACTAACAGGCCCACGGTCCCTGCCTGTAAAGCGCATTTGCTGAAATCTGACTGAGCCCTATTGTCAGATGACCTAAAAGTGTGCCAGCTGGTCCTGGGAATTGATGTGCTTCAAGCATGGTTTGTGTTGGAGGAAGCTGAGGAGTGTGTAAATAGACTGTACAGAAGAAGTTGTCCCTCAAAAATCCTGCTAAAGTCAAGTGTGCATCCCATAATATCATAAACCCCATCCAAGTTCCATCCCACAAAAAAACAAAATAGCTGTGCAGGGTGGGGGATCTCTACTCACCAGCGGCTCTTGCAGGGGTAGCGCTACATTGCTTTTTGGTCAATGATAAAATAAAGGTTCTTTATAATTTTGGGGGAGGTGGGGGGGGGGGGAATATTTAGTACTTAGATATATTATTATGATGAATCATGGTTTATGCCCTATTATCCCTCAATCTCTTAAACTGTTCTGCTATATTTCTAGAACCAGCTGAATTCAGGAGGAGTCGATGTCATAGAGTCTCTCTGGAGTTATACCACCAGCTCCTCTGTTGGATTTCAGAAAACCGAAATTCCATTAGCATTATACATTTTAGGGAATATCACTAAAAATGCTCAACTGGCAAACCTCAAATTTAACGTGACCACAGTAGAAGTAAGTATCAAGGATCCCAAAATACTAAATATATACTATATATTGCTGCTTTAAAGCCAATTTTAGCACCAGGGGAGAGTTATTAGTTCTTGCAATCATGTTAATACATTAAAGAGTAATACACAAAAAGACACACAAGCTCCTGCGCACGGTGGATTGTCCGACAGTTAGTCAATATTCCGCATGGGAATTTCCACAAATATCAAAACTGGTAACAAAGGCCTTGCTGCCCTTCAGGGACGGGGAACATCCTAGCAGAGAACGAAAAGAAGAAAAACAAAGGCGCACCAGCCTAGTGTATTACCGTTTGACAGTTTAATAAATAGATAAGATAAAATAAAACTACTCACAAACGAGATAGTGTAAAAGGCTTGTCAACAACAGTTGATGATGAATACCCCTCGAGCCACAATCCCAAATGGGAGGGGAAGAGGTGTGTCACTGCCGGCTGACGCGTTTCAAGGCAACAGAGGCCTCTTCATCAGAGCTCAGCAGTACCGGCCCTTCCACAAGAATCCCCTAGATATACCTACACATATGCACAAACTACGCCTATCTCCAGCCAAAGGGGACCTCCCAGGGGCCACCAGGACTCCTCCCACCCAATGATGGGCAGTCCCGGGTATTACAAAACGACAATATGTGAAGAGTGACAGCAATACCAGAACAATGAAAGGAAAAAAGATAGATGAATAAGTAGAAATAAGAAGAAATGAATAAAGATAAAGATTTCCTACACACCATCAGTCAAAAATCCGACCGATGACGTAAAACACTATGACGTGCTGAGAAAAATGTTCAATGCTTCCAAGCATGCGTCGACTTGATTCTGAGCATGTGTGGATTTTTTTACGATTGAGTTCCACACAGACGATCGGATTTTTCTGTCGGTTTTTTATCCATAGAAAAAATGTAAAACATGTTTTATTTTTTTCACTGATGGGGAAAAAACAATGGGGCCCACACGATCGGTTTATCCGATGAAAACAGTCTGTTTTCATCAGACAATTTGCCATCTGTGTCCCAGTGGGGTCAGGGGGGGGATTTGCCATCTGTGTCCCAGTGGGGTCAGGGGGGGATTTGTCATTTGTGTCCCAGTGGGGTCAAGGGGGGATTTGTCATTTGTGTCCCAGTGGGGTCAGGGGGGATTTGTCATTTGTGTCCCAGTGGGGTCAGGGGGGATTTGTCATTTGTGTCCCAGTGGGGTCAGGGGGGGATTTGTCATTTGTGTCCCAGTGGGGTCAGGGGGGGATTTGTCATTTGTGTCCCAGTGGGGTTAGGGGGGAATTTGCCATCTGTGTCCCAGTGGGGTCAGGGGGATATGCTATCTGTGTCCCAGTGGGGTCAGGGGGATATGCTATCTGTGTCCCAGTGTGGTCAGGGGGGAGATTTGCCATCTGTGTCCCAGTTAGGGTGACCACATTTCCAAACTACCACACAGGGACACCCCCCCCCTCCCAAAAATCAGCTTGTGCTGTAACGAAATACAGCACAGTCATTGGACACAAGAGGTGGGATTTATGATTTCTCCAATCACAAGCAGGGGGTGGGGAATGTGCTCCTCCAGGCATCCCTGGGCCAGGGCAAGTAATGTCAGTGAGTAAAGTGGTGATGTGGCAGCCTTTTTAGGGCCATCAGATCGGCCCAGGGGGTGACTGTGTCAGTTTTATTCCGGGACACTGTATTGTCCTGGCATAAAGGTACCCGGGACAGACCTGCAAAACAACGTGGTCACCCTAGTCCCAGTGGGGTCAGGGGGGGAATATGCCACCTGCGTCCCAGTGGGGTCAGGGGGGAATTTTCCATCTGCGTCCCAGTTGGGTCAGGGGTGGAATTTGCCATCTGTGTCCCAGTGGGGTCATTTCCCTTCACTTGTTGTCCCATAGCCAAAACAGGAAGTGAAAGGAAATGCTGGTTGTCACCAGGTTCACCACTACAGTGTCCACATAGGAAGATTTCCTCTCTATTCACAATCCAAAATTTGGGAATTCTTTCACTTTCCCTTTCAATGATAATGGTAAACGTGATATAAAGAAAGACAGCAATAAAACCTGACAGTTATTCTAATCCATCTCCTTTAGTTAGGCCCCATGCACACGAGACGCTGGTAAACTCGAGTTCAGAGGCATTTGGGCATTTTTTTCAACTGCCCCTGAACACATTTAATGTTATCCTATGTGTCCATGCACACATTCACGTTTTTTTGCGTTTTAAAGCAGTTGGGTTTAGGCTCGTTTTTTCAGACGCAAAATTTTGGGTTCAGACGCAAACGTTTTTGCGTTTCAAAGCTTTGGGAGGGTCTACAATGTCTTTGTTATGAACGCTGATAGCCGCAAACGTGGTAAAACGCCGCTAAACGCGGCAAAACGCCATGAAATTCGCGGCAAAAACTGGCATTTTAAACGCCGGTTTTTGCCTTTAAAAACTTGAGTTTACATGTGTTTGCATTTGCTTCTCATGTGCATGGGGCCTTATACTGTAAAATGAAAGAAAATATGTAGAATGAATATGAGATAAGGATAAGAGATACACGGACAGATATTGTGCTACTATTATTATTTTTTATTATTTTTATTATTGTTATTTTATTATTATTATTATTATTATTATTGTATTATTTTTTTCTATCACACAGAAAGTGCTTTTAGTTGCTGACCAGCTGATGACGGATATCTCTTTGGAACCCTCACTCAGCCCAGAGGAGAACCTCGGTCCTCAGTTACTGAGATGTCTTGAGAATGTTGACTCGGTGATGTCAGTGACCTATCAGCCCTTAAGTAAATCCTACAAGAACTTTGATTTTTCCTGCACTGCGTCCCCTTGTGGAGATCTTGAAGAGAACAAAATCCTGCACCTTGACTCTTTATCATCTGTATCATTGCAAAATAAGGGCAACAATTTTCCCTCTGGATGTTATATGAATTTACTCTTTATGACTTACAGTCCAAAGAACTGTAGCATTACCGGCCTGTGTGATAATAACACAATGGATGCAGGCTACTTTTTGGCCAGTAACATACAGATATATGTGATGATGATAAATAATGATAGCTACCACATGGCCAACATCAATACAACCTTTATATGTGGCAACAGGACATGTGACCAGACCGCTGTATGCGTCTTTTGGGATTTCCTTTCTAATAAGTGGTCATCCCAGGGTTGTGTTACACAACTTTCCAATGGATCCGTTTACTGCATGTGTAGTCATCTGACCTCCTTTGCTGTCTTGATGTCTAACTCCATACAGGAAAATACTGCTGATTTAACTATACAGGACTACATTACCAAAATTGGACTTTTTATTTCCATAGTGTCCCTAGTAATATGTATATTGATACAAGTGATACTCTTAAGGCACTCTGTGAAAATGGCAGCTCTGTATAGACACGTGGTCATCATCCATATGGCTGTTTTCCTTTTAATTGGCATGATCTCTTTCCTAGTACCTGATTTCATTACCCAACCTGTTCAAGATCACCTATGCATGGCCTTCACCTTCTGCAGTCACTTTTCCTTCATGGGCTTCTTCTCTTGGACCCTAATTCAGTGCCTTTATCTGGCATTTCGACTGCTGTTTGTTTTCCACCATGTTACGAAGACCGAGCTTGTGTCCGTCTCTCTTGTGCTGGGTTATATGTGTCCAGTGGCTATAGCTGTGGGGACGTTCTTGGCGTATTTTCCAAACAATTACACGCAGAGCCCAAATTGCTGGTTGGACATTGAGTCTGGTGCCAATTTGGCATTTGTTATACCAGTGATGGTAACCTTGTTCATAAATTTTCTAGTACTCATTGTTGTGATCCGGAAACTCCTGAGACCATCAATCTCAGAGGGAAAAAGTGAAGATGAAGAAGTGCTGAAAAAGATGGCAAAGGCTGTTATCTTTTGTGTGCCACAGTTTGGTTTGACATGGGCAATTGGGATCCCTCTCTTCTCTATTCCAGCAGCCCAAAAATCTTTAGTTTTACAATACATGTTTGTAATTCTCAACCCTCTTCAGGTAAGTTCCTTTGAAATGGATTCCTTTTTTTTCCCTTAGAGATAAACACAAATGGTTTCACGCTGTATCATGTCTTAGGCCTCATACACACGACCGAACATGTCTGCTGAAACTGGTCCGCGGACCAGTTTCAGCAGACATGTTTGGTCGCGTGTACGGCCGATCCCCAGGAAAATTGTCCGGTCGGACAGGTTTCCAGCGGACGAATGTTTCTTAGCATGCTAAGAAACATGTCCGCTGGAAGCCTGTCCGTTGGACATGTTCGGTCGTCTGTACGACTTACCGGACATCTCCGCTCGGCCGAAAAGCCCTCGCATGCATCGAAGTGATTCGACGCATGCGTGGAAGCATTGACCTTCCAGGGTCGCGCACGTCGCGGCGATGGCGCGGCCACGTCACCGCGTATCCTGTCCGCGCGGATTTCGGTTTGATGGTGTGTACAACCATCAGACCGAAATCTCCGAGCGGACATGTCCAATGAAAACGGTCGTTTTCATCGGACATGTCCCCTCGTGTGTACGAGGCCTTAAACTCATATATGTTACTTATCAAAATTTCTAACATGCATAAATCATATGCCATATGCATTTTTGTGCCCTAAAATGAACTCTAGTGTATATTTTTACTGAGATTTATGCGTGATAAACCGTTGCACTAATATTGTGTGATCTAAAAAATTGGAACTACCACTACTTTATTTTCCAGGGTGTCTTATTACTAGGAAATATATTATATTTTGGGTAGTTTAAATATTCTTCAGACCTTTTTTTTAAACATGTGTGCAAAATTTTTAAAATGGCTCTGTTAACAAAAAAAGTTTAAGGGACTTGTCACATGTCTGTGTTTCAAGCCCTGTAGAATCTCTTGCCGGCCGAGTGTACACACACTCCATTCAAAAGAACCGCCGTTCTTTTGAATGGCACGAACGCGGTGAAGTTATCGACTACGTCGAGCATGTGCTCGTCACATTCGATGCCGTCGCCGCCATCTTTCTTCACCCTACCTATGCCTTGGAAGCTACCGCGCATGCGTCAAAGTCATTTTGAGCATGCATGGGTTTCCACGGCGACAGGTAAGTATACATATAAACATATTTGCCAGCACACCAAGGATCATTTAAAAAACGTCCACAAATTTTTAATGCATAATAGCGATCCAAAAAGCAACGTTTCGAGGTCGCACAGGACCTCTTCGTCAGGCAAAAGGTAAGTATACAGACGCTCATGTTTCTCGGCAGGAAAACACTGCCGAGAATCACAACAAGAAAATAGAGAGCAGGTTCTCTATTTTTCTCGTCGAGATTCTGGGCAGTTTTCTTGACAAGAAACCTCAAAGCCTCGTACACATGCTCGGTTTACTCAGCAAGAACCAGCAAGAAAACTGCTGGCAGAGCTTTCTTGCAGAGAAAACCGTGCATGTGTACGAGGCTTAACTCATTTACATAGGTGGGTCGGTATCTGGGTGCCCCCTTTCTGTTAAAGCTTCCAGATTCCGACAAGTCCCCTACTGGCAGACCCCCACAACCACCGAGCCAGGGTTGGGGGGAAGGGGCCCTTGTCCTCATCAACTTGGTGACAAGGTGCTTTGCCAGGGGGGGTCTCAAAGGGCCTGGTATAGAATTTGAGGTGGCACTCAAGCTTTTATTTTTATTTGTTTTGTTTTTATTGCGTAGGGTTCGCTTAAAGCGGATGTCCGCTGAAAAAAAAATATTAAAAGCCAGCAGCTACAAATACTGCAGCTGCTGACTTTTAATATTAGGACACTTACCTGTCCTGGAGTCCAGCACCGTCCGCAGCAGAGGACGAGCGATCGCTCGTCAATCTGCTGCCCCCCCCCCCGGTGGAGGGTGGAGCTCCGCTTTAAAAAAAATACCAAACCTAATGGGTCTGGTATGAATTAGGGGGAACCCCATGTGTTTTTTTTGTTTGGGGGTCCCCCGTCAACATCTATTTCAGACCCTCCGCCTAAAATAAGGATCTGGTATATATGAATGGAATCCAAGGCTGCTTTGATTAGAAACCGAACAAGGGGGGGTAGCTCTCAATTTAAACACACATTTTTCTTTGTAAATGTTGGTATGGTATTTAATGGAGTTTTGCGTTTATAATGTTTCAAATTAGGCATTATTAAACTTGCTGCTCCTCACCAAATGGAATTTTGTAAAACATTTTTATTGCTTTGGTACATTTCGATATTTGTTCGATAATCCCACCCCTATCATTAACATAAAAATGGCCATTACTGGTTTTCACCATTTTGCTCTTATTGATTTCATTGGGGTTCAGAGTTGGCACACTACTTCCGAATAGCAGGGAACTGCTAGAGATTATGTTGGCCCTTATTCTAATAACGAAATATAGTGCTTCTTTCTTAGAACACTGAATTCACAAGGAGAATGATGCCCCTTGGAGAATATGCTTATGAGCAGTTCAGATTTTTTTCCAACTTTTTTAGAGTGATCAAGTGTTCAAGTGAATTCTTTGTGTGCTTCTATTGATAACCCACTAGAAGTCACAAAAATACTCTTATGGATCCCCATTGGGAATATATGGGCAAGCCATTTCTATAGGACTGTATGGAGAACTACTAGCCAAGCTTTAGCCATTACAGTCATGCAAAGGTGGGGATTTCCTGTAAACATCGACTGAGTAAAGGTGAGATTCAGGTTGAGCTCAGATATTGGCTTGAGGCTAACCCAGACTGTTTGCAGTTCATTTACCCACTAAACTAATGTGGCAAAAAGCTAGGGGTCTCAGGTGACATCCATGACCAAATTACGTCATTGACAGCACCTATTGCAACTTGTTTAGGGATCTCTTTTCAAGTGATGGGAGTGTGACATGTACACATCAGCAGGAACTGAGTCGTCTTGATCAACAAGCATCTTATCACTGTGGAGTAATGCCGCGTACACCCGGTCAGAAATTCCGCCAGCAAAAGTGCGATGTGAGCTTTTGGTCGGAAATTCCAACCATGGGTATGCTCCATCAGACTTTTGCTGTCGGATTTTTTGCCAGCAAAAGATTGAGCGCTGGTTCTCAAATTTTCAGACGGAAAAAATTCCTATCATCTGTTGCAATTCCGACGCGCAAAATTCCGACGCATGCTCGAAAACAATGTGACGCATGCTCGGAAGCATTGAACTTCATTTTCTGGGCTCTTCGTAGTGTTGTACATCACCGCGTTCTTGACGGTCGAAAGTTCAGAGAACTTTTGTGTGACCATGTGTATGCAAGCCAAGCTTGAGCGGAATTCCATCAGAAAAAACATTCAAGGTTTCCGCTCGTGTCTACGGGGCATAAGAAGTCACTAGAACAATTTATTGTGATTATACCTAATTACGACACATCCCTGCAAGTGCTTGCAATACTACTCACAGAAACGATGCCAGGACTTCCAATGGCACTTACAGTATTCCTGCCAGTATTTCCAATGATATTTACAGAATCCCTGCCAGTACTTCCAATTCCAATTTGCCAGGACTTTCAGAGTTCCCTAAAATCACACTGTGCATTACCTCTAACCAAAGGGTATTTAAGCTTCAGCCTTTGAAGTGCCTGGTTCTGTGTCTAATGACCAGCGATGTGTGCGATGGGAATATGGACTGTGTAGCCAGTAGCATAGTCATGATCAAGTTTGGTCATAAACAGTCAGGCAATCTTGCAGATAAGTATTACAGCTCTTGCAATAATGAATTATTGCAAGAGCTGTAATACTTATCTGCAAGATTGCCTGACTGTTTATGACCAAACTTGATCATGACTATGCTACTGGCTACACAGTCCATATTCCCATCGCACACATTTCTGGAATAAGCTCTCAAGATATTGGGTGCTGCAACTACCACCAGCTGGATACTGGAACATACACAACAGGCATGTGACAAAGGAGTCCCTTGTGGCCCCCGAAACGTTGCACTACACTGTTTGTGACGTGATCTTTCTTCAGTAAAAAACTATTTGGACTTAATTGAACATCTTTGGTGTGCTGGCAAATATTTACATTCTATTCTTCTGAATACAAAATACAGAATACAAAAAATGTAGCACTGAGAAATAAATGATAAGAAGACACTAATTGTCTATATCAAACACCAATATATCAGTGTGAACAAATATAAGTCCATGTGTTGCTCATAAACCAAATAGATGAATAACTGGTAGATGATGATACAAAGACACTGATTGTCTATGTCCAATACCAATTAGACTGTGTACAAGGGTATAAGTCCATATGGATGAACGTAAACTTGATGGATGAAAAAGCCAATTCCAACTACGGTGATCCAAAACCCACGGTGATTCTTAATGAACTAAACATGTAGTGATAACACCCGCCACCAGAAGGGGAGGCTTACCAGATGTGGTGAACCCAAGTGAGCATACGCTCAAAGGGTCAACAAGACTGAAAATATAGATGAGAAGATGTACCGGCAAACACCAAAATATGCGATCAACAGGAAACAATGAAGTCTTCACTTGATAACAGATGGAGGAGGTATCAACAGCTGGGAGATGACTCATGGAAAATGGAAAACATGCCCAGGGTACATGGAGGAAATAAAAGGCACATAGTGTAATTCCGTACAAACGTGGAAAGTTTAATACCGGTTAAAAACACTTACAGTTGGTAGATTAAAAGGGACATCAATGTTGAAATGTGCATGGCAGCAGTAGAGTCCCGACGCGTTTCGCAACAACTTGCATCGTCTGGGCCCCACACCTAGACCCGACACCTGCTAATGTGTAGATGTAGCATTCTCATTAACTTTAGGGTTTCCATCAAGCCTTTTATTTCAAGGATTCGTATTTTTAATGCTACCCATTAATTCTAATGAAAATATTTTTTTTTTTTTTTTTTTTTTTTTTTTTTTTTTTTTCTTTTTTTTTTTTTTTTTTTCCTTCAATAGGTTTTTATTAAAATATAAATTGAAACAAAATCATCTCCCATACAGTAAATTAAAGTCAAGTACAAAGTTATATGTGTAAAAAAAACTTAGAAAGCTATAGGAACTGAGAAATACACTAATTATCTAATTTACACAGCTCTTTACATATTGTACATTTGCATCTGTCCTGGGGGAGCTTACAATCTAAGCTCCCTATCTTTTATATACATACAAGTGCCAATGTACCTACTACTATGTCTTTGGAGGGTGGGAGGAAACCCATGTGAGTACATGAAGAACATGAATAATCCATGTAGACAGTGCCCTGCTTGGGATCCGAACAAAGATCTCCAATGCTGCAAGGTGGGTGTGCTCATCATTAAGCCACTGTGTTGTACACCTATATTTCTGATGGCAGAGAAATTGGGACAGATTCAAGTACAAATGCGGCGGCGTAACGTATCCTGTTTACGTTACACCGCCGCAAGTTTTTGGCGCAAGTGCTTGATTCACAAAGCACTTGCGTGTAAACCTGGGGCGGCGTAGCGTAAAGCCGTCCGGCACAAGCCCGCCTAATTCAAATGGGGCGTGTACTCGCGCCGAACGTTCTGCGCATGCTCCGTTAGGAAATTTCCCGCCGTGCTTTGCGCGAAATTACGGCGCCCCGATGTGTTTTTTGAACGGCGACGTGCGTAATGTACTTTCGTATTCCTGGACGTCTTGCGCAAAAAAAAAAAAAAATTGAAATTCGACGCGGGAACGACAGCCATACTTTAACATGGCTGTTCTAAAATGTAAGCCATGAAAAAGCAGGCTTATGTTTACGACGGGAAAAACCAACTAGCGACGACGTAAGAGAATGCGACGAACGCGCGTACCTTCGTGGATCGCCGTAATCAGCTAATTTGCATACCCGACGCGGAAAACGACGCGAACTCCACCCAGCGGTCGTCGAAGTATTGCATCCTAAGATCCGAAGGCGTACGAAGCCGTAAGCCTGTCGGATCTTAGCCAAAAGCCGTCGGATCTTCGTTTGTGAATTACAAACAAAGATACGACGCGGCAAATTTGAAAGTACGCCGGAGTATCAGCAGATACTCCGGCGTACTTTTTCTGTGAATCTGGCCCATTGATCCCTATCTTAGAACATTGCCTTTAGGCTACTTTCACACTGAGGTGCTTTGCAGGCGCTATAACGCTAAAAATTGTGCCTGCAAAGCGCCCTGAAAGAGCCACTTCATTCACACTGGAACGGTGCGCTGGCATGGATTCTCAAAAAAGTCCTACTAGCCACATGTTTGAGGCACTACAGGAGCGCCCCTGTCCATTGTTTTTTTTTTTTTTATTTTTTATAATTCTTTATTTTATATATCTTTTTCTTTTATCATATACAGAAAATAAAATACAGCCATTTCAATTTCCTCAATGACATATCAACCATGTTTAACATTAACTAAATATCTCACATTCCATATTTGGAATATCTGCATTTTATATCATATCAATTTTTCCTTTCCTTAATTGTAGTGCATTCTTTTACCTATTCTTACTACCCTCCACTACAATCTTCGAGAGAGCATCTTTACCATCAAAGAGCAATAGTTTCCCCCCCACCCCCCCCCCCCCCCCCCACAAAAAGAAAAAACAAAAAACAGAAACAACACAAAAAAAATAAAAAAAATAAATAAAAAAAATAAATAAAAATAAAATAAAAATAAATAAAAAGGGAACAGATTCTCCCCCCTCTCTCCAGCCCCTCCCGCCCCCTCTAGTTATCACAACCCCCATATTCAATATATGGGGTCCAAGTCCTCAAATACTCCTCCTCTCGCTCCCTGAGTCCCATAGTAAGATTTTCCATCAATTGAATCTCATTTATTCTGCTAAACCATTGTGTTTTTGTTGGAGGAATCGTGCTCTTCCATAAGATTGGTATGCACGCCTTAGCTGCCGTTAATAAATGTCTTAATAAGGATTGTTTATACTTTTCCAGAGACAGTGAAATATCGAAGAGCAAAAATGCTTCTGGTCTATCACCTAAATTTACCCCAGTAATCTCTCGAATCGTCTCCGAGACCATGTCCCAGAAATGAAAATATTTTTTATTTTTGCATTGGTATCTGTGTCCCCCCGCCATGGCTGTGACCATCTCCCCATGTGCCTTTTTAGCAATAGATTGCCTATAATGCCACGTACACACGGTCAGACTTTTGACCGGGCAAAACTAAGTCAGAATTGCCGACGGAAAAATAGAAAACCTGCTCTCTATCTAAGTCCGTCGGAAATTCCAACAGAAAAGGTCCACCGACGGAATATCGGATGAAAAGCTCCCATCGACCGTGTGTATGCAGCATAAGCATTTAAAATGGACAGAAAAAAAAACACGAGTACACAGACTTTATGGGGTTTGGTGCTAAGTTCGAGCTGTGTGGACTTTCTGGGTTTACCAAACCTTGCACAAACTGAACTCAAGTAGATTCACTCACTCTTCCCTATCATTGGGAAATAAAACAGCCCTAGTTCCCCCAAACTGTAAAAATATGTTATGGGTTAAAATGTTAAATCTGTTTACAGTGATGAAAAATGATTTTATATACATTTGTGTTCTTTTCAACCCCCAGGGTTTCTTTTTGTTGCTGTTTGGCTGTCTTCTGGATAAAAAGGTTAGTATTTCCCTGGTATAGCAATAGTCTGTTGGCTACTTTGCTTAAAGGTAAAGTATAGCATTTTTGTATAAATGTTTTCTTATTCATTAGATTTGTTTGGTAAATCCCAATCAGAGTTTTACATGTTAAATATTCAATCCCTCCCCCCTTTTGCTGCAATACTCACCTCTTCTCTGGGGTTGCATTACTCCAGAGTCTAACACCGGTCCTCTTCTACGTTTGAACGACATACATCCATACATACAATTTAGGTATTAAATTGCAAATCTAAATACAACTCTATTTGTCAATGAAAGATTTTCATTAAAATTATTGAAACAGAAAAACTGACAGACAGATTCACTTCACTCTACCAAGCAATTGTCCCACAATCTTGGCTGAGATTTAGTGACTCACCTTGCATACAGCTTCTGGGACCCCTCAACTCCAGAGTGTGGGTGAAATCACACTGGATTTTAGAGATGAACAAAGTGATTTTACTAAAATTGTGTTTTCAGCAAAATAGTATTAGGGTTATGCCTTGTACACATGACCGGTTTTCACGGATAAAAAAAACAATTGTTTTCCCGATGGAATTTCTCTCAAGCCTGCCTTGCATACACACGGTCGCACAAAAGTTTGGTGAAATTTTGACTGCCAAGAACGCAGTGACGTAAAAGACTACAACGAGCCAAGAAAATTAAGTTCAATGCTTCCGAGCATGCGTCGAATTGTTTCGGAGCATGCGCAATTTTTTTTTCCCCATCGGAAAAGCATACAGACGAACGGTTTTCCCGCTAGAATTTTTTCATGATTTGAAAAAAGAGATCCTGCTCTCTTTTTTATTTTTCGGCAGTTTTGCTGTGGGAAAAGGCCAGATGAAGCATACACATGGTTGGGATTCCCGACGAAAAGCACTCATCGCAGTTTTTCCAACTGGAAAACCGGTCGTGTGTAAGGGGGCATTAGGGTTAGCATTAAGGATGTCTAAACCCAAGAACAAAAATGTTACATATTGCATCTTGCCAGTTCTCAGATGTGATGGCGGCATTAGATTTCTTTTATTCAGGCTAGAAATATTTTTAGCAAGTACATAAAAATCCTGTTCATTTTTCCATATAATGCGTGTCCTTGTAAATCCCTGTGAATTCAACTGAAATCACAAGCACTATTATTGTAAACTGCCCCACTGCCCTGTATGTAATGGAAATGAAGAGAGAAAGACATATTTGTAGTCCAAAATAAACATTTTCCCCAAATTTAGGAGCGTTTTCTGTGCTTAGCACTGGCTTAGTGGTGGGCTTTTTCGTTTTTCTGAGCCCACCTAACCAAATCCTGTCTGGTTGTACTTTTAATCTTTAAATCTTGTATAGCTCGTAATGGAGTGATTTGGAATTCTCCAGCAAGTCTATTCTGCAAATGATTCTGGCTTGTTTTTGCCTCAGGTTATGAATCTTGTCAGAAAACATCTTTGGAAGAATTCATCCCCCAGCAGCTTGGTAAGAAATGTTATAAAAGCGGAACTTGTTTTTTGTGAAAGCTTTGCACATAATATATCTTTCTGTAAGAGAAAGTTTTCCTAATGTAAGTTGCAGGGTGTAAAAGCAGACACTGAGCTTATTTCCTCCTTTACCAGTTATTATAGTGAGCGAATACCAGAGAAAAAAGCTCATGAAATATCAAAAAGTGATAATGCAAACTAACTATTACAGCTCTGCATTAATATTATCATTGGTCTCTGGCATTATCCTGCTCACCAAGCAGAAGGTTGAGACATAGGTGACAAGCCATTATTTAGCCTTAAAGCTGAAGTGTAATGTACGCATATGTAACCACCCTACTTTAACATTGATTGTCTCTCTAAACTTAGTACTGCTAGACTGCAGTACCAACTACAGCTTAATTCATGTAATCTGTCATGGATTGTCTACTTCAAAGAGGCAATAGGTGTGAATTATGAATATCGATGTCCTTCTTTGACCAACCACCAAGAGGTTTGTTGTCAGTGGTGCTTGCTGGGGAAGGGTATAAATATTTGTATTTACTCTCCAGGGCCTGGCCTTGGAAGAGGTAGGTCACCTCTGTTGTCCTCCTAGGCCTGCTGCCTAGGGCAGGCCTGTGTTGTTTAGATGTTAGGTTTGGGGTTCCAGCTTGAAATTTACTCTACCTGTATGGAGCGAAGCCATAGGTGTGCACAAGGGGTGTGCCAGGTGTGCCTGGGCACACCCTAATCCTGGAGTTGACAACCTGTCAATGGTGGGCATGTGATAGGTAAACTGCAATCCTTCCTTGCCGACCCTCAGAACCTGGACAGGAGAGGTGGTGGGGGTTGAATTTAGTGGAACCGATCTGTATTTTCCTCCTGCCAGAGGAGGAAAATATAGGGGATCGGTACTAATATATGTCACCCCTTATTTCCCTGTTCCTCTTCCTTCTGTTGCCTGGGTCCCTGAAGAATGCAATATAATAATATATATACCCTCTATATATATACCTATAATATATATAGCTATCACATAAATGTATTCATTGTATTTGTATGTCCCTATAATTAGCTAATATATATGACCAGAGTGTACTAGGCTTAAGGCTATAATGCTAATTATAAAGACTGACACCGTTGCTAGGTACACACATTATATTTATTTCCTTCAAAGTAGGAATATCACATTCTAACAACAGATATCAGATACAGTCTATATCAACAATAATAATAATGAAAGATACTTAACACTCCTCTCGGTAACCCTCACTGGCTGTGCTCAGATGTAAAACAGACGTGCTGTTTTTAAAGGACCTCATCCATACATCATTCAAACACCCTCCCATTGCCCGTCCATCTGCCGTTCAACCAATCGTTGAACTTCCATGATTCACATCCTTGTTCCTGATTGTCCTGCCATACCTAGCC
The DNA here is from genome assembly GCF_905171775.1 of Rana temporaria. NCBI lineage: Eukaryota > Metazoa > Chordata > Amphibia > Anura > Ranidae > Rana > Rana temporaria. The sequence continues at coordinate 33,782,490 of NC_053492.1, read as the reverse complement.
TCTGGGGACGATATTGCCCATATAATCTCCAATAGATGGCTGGTCTTTTGATCATTGTAATAATGTTGACAGTAGCACTTCCCTTTTGTCTGTGCTGGAGCTAATCAATTTCGTAGACATTGGGGAGTTGGGTCTAACAGATTACATTCCTGAGGGGGGACATCCTGTCCCCTAGGACACTGCAAGCCTCAGCTTATCTGACCGTTGGGACTGGAAACAGAATATGTTCAATACTCAGAAATGATACTCCTTGCAACAGTCCCACATGTGCTCCCTTGCTCCTTCTTCCTCCCATTTTTTCTGGATCAAGAGTGGGGAAGATACGGGGGAAAATATGTCAAACTCATATGTGTTAGAGCTTTGGGGTGCACACCCTAATGCAACAGGCTGTGCACACCTAAGAGCGAAGCATTAAATGAAACACATCCCTAAAATCCCTTTGGATGTTAGATGTTAGATGTTCATTCCTGCAGGCCACTGGGTGTTTAACAAGAAACTATTCAGTAGGATGCGCAGCTAAAGTCTGCAACACCCAGTGTCTAGCAGGGAGGCACATCTAGAGAGAAGCTCTAAAGTTCACGCCCACACATAATGTAGAGTAAAATTGATTGATGGCATAGCCAGCTAACAGCTGTGAAAGACTTGGCAACAACAGTATGGATTATGAGGAGAGGGACTGGTGAATTTTTATGTTATTCAGACTTCAGGAAATTAAGGTTGGCTAAAGGTTGCTACTGCAGCTTCAAGGGATTATAATATGGATATGCTAGTTTGCAGAACACTGATGCCTAGTACACACGATCATTTTTCCTGTCTCGAAAACTGCCGTGTTTTCCTTTGGCTGGGAAAACCGGCCGTGTGTATGCTCCTTAGCAGTTTTCCTGACAGGAAAACTGCGGTTTAAAAAAAGAGAACATGTTCTCTTTTTTCTCGCCGCGATTCGCTGTGTTTTTTTTCCCGCAGTTTTCCTATGGGAAACACTGCGAGGGAGCATACACACAGCCGGTTTTCCCGACCAAAGTTCTCCTGGTAGTTTTCCTGTCGGGAAAACCGGCCGTGTGTACAGGGGAAAAGGGACCGAGCCGGTTCCCGGTTTTCCCCTCGGTTTTCCCGGTGGACTTTTGACCGTCGGGAAAACCGATCGTGTGTACTAGGCATTAGAGTAAGCAATTTCAACACAGGAGAAGTTGACCTCTTTGGGAGACAGCAGTGCTGGAATTACCATTTTTCAAACAGCGGTGTAAGGTTTTTCCAATTGACCCAGAATTAATTGGGTTGGAAACTATTTCAGCCTGTTCATCGATCAAAGGAATACAAAGGCTTCATTTGGCACACACTGTGGCAACAGTTCTGGAAAAAATACAAAACTGGATGAATTGAAACATCTCACACCACCCATATACGGTATCAAGATCGATTGTATCCAGTACTGCCATTGTGAGTGTTGGTGATGAAGATCTAGTAGAGATCACCAGAGATCACTGGTCAGACATTAGGATGAGTTACTTCTCCTCGGTATCCCCATGGTCTCTACTCCAGGTAAGGGATGTATGGGCTTGTAGACACAAGGATGGCACCATCTTTAAGTGGTTGGTTCTTATATTACAGTATTGTGGTTACCCATCAATAACTTGCTCTTTTTCATGTTCTTCATCATTTGATTGAAATATTTTTTTTTGTGTTTTATAAAACATTGTAACAAGATATGGTTGGTGTTCTGGGGAAGATGCTTACAAAATCTATTGGACTAACTATGTAAAATATATGCTGTATTTTAATATCTATTAGGCATTTTTTTATACATGCTTTTATATAATTTTAATGAAAAAACCTCACTTAGTAGAATATCAGCATTGTCTTACTCAATGGATGGTTAAAAACAAACCAAGCTATTCACTTTGTTTTATAGGCCACATCAGTGCTATCCACTACATGAACAACTCTTGAACATTGATACTTGGTAAGTACGGCATGAAGGTTTGCAGTCTATTTTAGCTTTTCTCAACTTTTTATTACAAAGGGACCCCTTGAAATAAATTTCAGGTCTTGGGAAACCTTTGCTACAACTAGTTTATTGAGTGTCCTTGGCAAGAATGCTCCCCTTAGGGTACAAGTTGCCTAGAAGTCGCCTTGAAGTAGTACAGGAACCGTTTCTGAAGTCGGAGCGAGTTCAGTAGTGTACATTAAGACGGCTCCCATTCACTTCAATGGAATTTCTCATGTTGCGCGACTTGGGGCAACTTGGGGCGACACAAGTCGGCTCCCAAGTCGCTGTAGTGTGAACCGGCACTTACAGTGAAGGTAAGAATGCCACCCTTTCTGACATCCAAAATATTATTGGTGTCATGCAGCTGGCTCTGACAAATGTCCTTGGCCCTGGAACTATGCAGGAACTAATACATAGGAAGTCCCTCAGCAACAGCTCAAGGAACCCTTAGCAACTTCTGGAGGAACCCCCGACTGAGAAATACTGGTCTATCCTATTTTACAGTTGTTCTAACAGTATAATTAGTTGTATTATTACCAAATGATAAAGACAATAGATAGATAGAGAATATCAGAAACTTTCAGATAGAAAAGATCTGACTGCATGCTAAAAGGTTAGTCTGAATATAACCAACATTTCTGATTATATCAAATATAACAAGTAATGGCTCATATGTGTAGAGTTTCCAGCTTGATTGGTTTCAGGGCTCGACAAATCCCGATCGCCAGGTCGCCAGTCGCCAGGACTAGAGTGTCCTGGCGACTTGGCTTGGAAGGTGGGCAAGGTGGCGCCATCTGGTGGTGAGCCGTTGGTATTACAAGTTATTACCACCAGATGTGAGCTGGCGCCATCTGGTGGTGACCGTTGGTATTACAAGTTAAGCATCACAAGTCAAACAGCAATTCTAATGTCATTTTTCACTGCCATCTTCTTCCCTCTAATTAGAACCCCCAAAAATTATATATATTTTTTATCCTAACATCCTAGAGAATAAAATGGCGATCGTTGCAATACTTTCTGTCACGCTGTATTTGCGCAGCGGTCTTACAAGCAAACTTTTTTGTAAAAAAATTACACTTTTTTTAATTAAAAAATAAGACAACAGTAAAGTTATCTCCATTTTTTTTATTATTATGAAAGATAATGTTACGCCGAGTAAATTCATACCCAACATGTCACGCTTCAAAATTGCGTCCGGACAGAGTAGGCGCCAGGGCTCAAGTCCTGCGGGATCGCGTGGGAACGGAGTTCCTGCACTTTTTTCACAGCAGGAATGCAGTTCCCTTTGCAGGACTAGAGCAGCCGAGAGTAGCCGAGTCGCCCGAGCCAATCCTTCACTAAGCGGCGATGCCCAGCTCGAGTCACTGTCAGGGGCAGGCGAACCTTAGTAATCCTTTATGTTACTGTCCGCTTCCTGTATATGGATTTATTGGGAAGTGTGCGGGTATTCCGTCACTTCCTCGATGCCGCAATGTCTCCTGGGAGCTTTTGTCATTGTTCCCAGGAGACATTGCGGAGGTCTTCCGTGAGTTATCCCAGGTTTAGAAAGAACTTACTAAGGTACAGTGGATCGGAAAAAAAAAATATGCGGTTTAATAATTATGCATATGAGCATATCATTTTTTTTTGGTGGGGGAGTGGATCTTGGGTGGGAGTTTCCACACTTTTTTCCCCAGGACTTGACCCCTGGTAGGCGCCAGAAGTGGCGTAGGTCATCGCGCTTTGATGATTAACAAAATGATTAGTTGATGAAAGAAGGGGCAGAGGGTGTTAATTAGGGCTGATTAGAGTAAACTAAAGGTTAATAAGGAATTAAATAGACAAATGTCAAAACATTTAAAGTTTTTTATTTTACTCGTCGGGTTGCTTTAACTGACAACATCTGCAAATTGAAGTTCACCCCTTTGATGAGTTGATAAATGAAACAGTAAATAATAGTAACAATGTAATTTTGTATGTCTTCTGAACTGTGTTAACAAACTCTGAGTCAGATGGTTCTTTTGACAGCAGCAGCTGCTGGAGTTGCTGTATTTACACAGCAACTTCCAGCTTTATTTTCAGAACCGATTATTGCTGGCAATTGGGACAGAAGGACTGGACATGCTACACATGTCCCGTGTACTAAGATGAAATTTTTTGGGGTGTGCGTAACACATTCAGTGTCCTCAACCCGTTAAAGCTGGGCAGATACAAAAGACACAAATTGACAGTCCATATGAGGTGCAGGGGCGCTTCCCCCTAAATCTACATGCAGGTCACCGGACTCATGCTGGGTTATTTACTAAAGGAAAATCCGCTTGCACTACAAGTGCACTTGGAAGTGCAGTGGCTGTAAATCTGAGGGGTAGATCTGAAATGAGGGGAAGCTCTGCTGATTTTATCATCCAATCATGTGCAAGCTAAAATGCTGTTTTTTGTTTTCCTTGCAGGTTCCCCTCGGATCTACAGCGACTGCACTTTCAAGTGCACTTGCAGTGCAAAGTGGATTTGCCTTTTGTAAATAAGCCCTATGGATTCCAATGAGGGTTTATTTTTTTAGAAGCACATGATTAGAGCCAGAGGCTTTAATTATCTTAAAAAAAGGGTGGGCTCAGGCGCAGAGCACTGCGCTGCGAGCCCACCCAGTTGTGTGACAAAATCAAATTAATATTCGCTATTGTCTTTCTCATTCTCCTCCCGGCCAATCAGGAAGCGGGTCCTGAGACCCATCTCCCGATGGTCCGTCCGGGGAGAAGCGATCCTATTGGCCGTCAAGGAGGAGGGAGGAGACGCAGGGGAAGCCATTGTGAAGCCCAGAAGGAGGAGACACAGGGTTAAGCCTCCACCACCTAGATGGGGTAAGTGTGGGGCTGGTGACCAACCGACTGCTGGGGGGGGGGGGGCTGTGACCCTACCTACCTCACACGGTCTTGGCCTGTTGCAGGAAGTGGAAAAATAACTAGGGGGGGGTAGCTAAAAAAGCTAACAAAAAGAAAAGCTGTATTAAAGCTAATAGCAGACTGTATTATATAGTTATACTTTAATATTAGGTTTCATTTAATGCATACCTTTTAATTATGTCCATATCAAGGAGTCAAATTAGGTTTTCCTTTTTCCCATAGTGACCCCTGGGATACACTGGCCTATGGCTCCGAAGATACAGCTGTAGAATGTGGTCATACATCTTCACCTCTAAAGATTCTCGAAGCTTACTAACATCAACTCCAGCATTGAAAATTACTGTATATACTCGAGTATAAGCCGAGGCACCTAATTTTACCACAAAAAAATGGGAAAACGTATTGACTCGAGTATAAGCCTAGGGTGTCCATCTGCATGCCTCACTGTGCCTCAATTTTCCTCACTGTGTCCATGCCTCACTGTGCCCATGCCTTACTGTGCCCATGCCTCACTATGCCCATGCCTCACTGTGTCCATGACTAGACTGACGTTTAACATAGGAGTCTATGGAAGGGGTGCCCGGGTTTGAAAAATCTGTGCTCCCCAACCGTACGTTTCCCAGACAACAAACTTTGCACACTTGTAGAGGAGAAATGAGACTACATGTGTGCCAAGTTCCGGGTTCAGGGGACCTACGACCGGCCGGTACTGGGTCCCCAAATTCACTGGAGAAATTACCATTTAACATGAGAGTCTTTGAAAAATCGGTGCTCCCCGGCCGTAGGTCCTCCGGACAACAACTTGCACACTTGTAGAGGAAGAGTGGGGCTACATGTGTACCGGTACTGAGTCCCCAAAGTCCAGGAGATCAGGCGCAAAAAAGGTGACTCGAGTATAAGCTGAGGGGGGCATTTTCAGCACAAAAAAATGTGCTGAAAACTTGGCTTATACGCGACTATATACGGTAACATCTAAAAGTCTCTAAGAAACTCTTGTTTCTCTTGTACTGACATATTTGCTGACATAATTCTGGGATTTTATGCCAAGAAATAATAAAATTCACATGAAATAAAGTGAAGTTAGTTTTTGGTTACAGTCATTATTTGCATGTAAAGACTTTCTTTATTGCCACACAAAGGTGACCATTTTATATAGAAATCATATACGATTATCTAAAGCATTTGTACAGCTGTCACAAATAATTGCATTTTACCTAATGGGTTTATTTCCTATGGTTGTCATCTTCATCTAGTGGTCATAATGCAATATTTTCCCAAAATAGATCAGTCAGAAAAAAATACTGCATCATGGCCCCTAGATGGAGCTGTTAAACATATTCTGCAAAATGTTGGGTCCCAAACAAATAGGGCCAGATTCACGGAAGAGGGCGCATCTTTTGGCCGGCGTAGCGCATCGCACTCATTCACGTATGACTTACGTAAACGACGTAAAATACGACGGCTGTTCCGTCGTCCATACCTTGCATGGGTTGCGCCACCTGTAGAGGTGTTTTATCTTTACGCCGGACGTATGCCTTACGTAAACGGCGTAGCTTACTGCGACTGGCGTACGTACGTACGTTCGTGAATTGGCGTATCTTGCATCTTTACATATCCGACGCGTAAATCAACGTAAGCGCCCCTAGCGGCCAGCGTAAATATGCACCCAAGATACGACGGCGTAGGAGACTTACGTCGGTCGTATCTTGGCAAAATTCAGGCGTATCTAGTTTTGAGAATAGCACGCATAGATACGATGGCGCATCTGGACACTTACGCTGCGTATCTATAGATACGCCAGCGTAATTCTTTATGAATCTGGCCCATACTGTCTACATATAAGAAATATGTGTACTTGCACTTGAATCTTGGTGCCCTTTGTGTATTCCTTCCTGATTCGGACAGTAACCTAGCATGAATTAAGGTGGAATTAACAATCCTCAGGATCACCCCTCCAGGAGGTGAGCAAGCCGGGATCCCGTAGCAGATAGAAGGTAGGGATAAGCAGAAGTGTAGTCAGTAAACAAGGCAAAAGTCATATTCTAGTAGTTGCCGGTTAGGATCAAGCAGAAGCATTGTAGAAGAACAAACCAGACGGCAGCAGGAGTGACAAGAGCGAGATATTAGCTGGAGACAGCATAATAAACTGGCAAACAGAAAGTTCCTGGGAGGAGCAAATGGTTCAAGGTTCAAGGCAGGATCATTCAAGAAATTGTCCAGAGATCCGTCCAACATCCCTGGTGGTTCAGTAAGAAGAGATGTCGCCAGACAGGCAGAGTTTGCAGGTTCAGATCTGGCCCCTGACAGCTGTGGAGAAGATCCTAGCACCAGTGAGGGATCTCGTGGGCTTCTGATCATTGTCATAGAATTAGGTTTTTCTTACTTTAACTAATGTATTTTGACTTTGTGCAGGAGTTTCCTGTAACAGACTGGTCACTGCTGCTCTCCCCCTTTTACAAGATATTACCTGGGTTTGAAAAGGCATCTAGTGCACACAAAGTGGATTTATATTCTTTGAGTCTATTGAATATAATTGTCAGTACCTGGTTCACCTGCTGGTGGCGCTGTGCTTCCAAGGGCAGAAGGTTGTAGTTTCAGTGTCCACCAGCGGATGTCTCCCTGGAGATCCAGCAGTAATAATTTTCCATACGATGCTGGCTGCTGGGAGTGTATTTAGGTCCCCCTACTAGTGCCTCTTGCTTCAGTGTTTTGCTCTGCTGCCAGATAATGTGCTCCATTTATTCTGACCCTTGCTTCTGCCTCGCATCCTGTACTCTGCTGCCTTTTATCTGCTACCTTTGTTCCTGATTCCAGTCTTCATTCCCCCTTCCTATCTGTTCCCTGTATCTCCAGTTTACCTTGTTTATCTCTGTTCCCTATTTTGTATATATTGATGTATATTGTAATTGTATATAGTTAGTTTATTAGATTATTAACCTTTGTTGTTAGGTATTTGTCACTAGGTTTTTAGTTCACGTGTATCTTTATGTTTGCTGTTTATACTGTTTTCTGGTGCTTGGATGGATATGTTTTACTGTAATAAATCTCACTTAAAGCATACGCAGTCTGGTCTCAGTTTCCTGAGTGTAGCTACATAGATTTGGCCATCCTTGCTACTGATTCCAGACAATAATATTTAAATGGTTGCTATTGAGCCCAGGGTTCTTTTTATTTTTCAAAAGACCATTGGGGACACTTGCTCTCCATTTTAGAAGATAAGGTGTCCCAGTGTTGACATTTGGATCTCCGTAAATGTTTCCTTACAGAGTTCTTCTCTAGTTATGGAAAACCAGATAATGACTCCTGACATTTTTACATCCATTTAGGTTGTGCTTCTTCCTGGTCCATAATTCCCAAATCTTTGAAGCCAGACACAGCCAGGCAACTAGAATGTTTAGAGGGAAGTCAGTAACAATATATGTACTTTAAATTCATTGAGAGGACCATAGGCGTGCGCACAGGGTGTGCCAGGTGTGCCCAGGCACACCCTAATCACCCTGTCCTGCATAGATTCTCCCTACTGCCCTAGCACCTCCCTTGCACTGCTGCAGGCTCCCCTCCTCTCCCGCTTGCTGTTGTTGCAGGGATGTTTATTGGCCCCTTCCCTTTCTGAATGCGATCGTTAGGTAGTGTTTGAGCTTTGGGGTGCACACCCTAATGCAATAGGCTGCGCACACCTATGGAGAAGACACAACTTACCCGTAGAGTGGATCTACTCGACCATCCTTCCATTCATTTTGTGCCCCTGGCTTTAATATAGGTAAAAAATCTATGTAGCGAAGTCCCGGGACCTCCAGAGTTAAGAACCACTGAAATCCTTCAGTGTAGAGTGGGTTACAATGCATGGTGGGTGTAATGCAAGATGAACAGGTGGGTTCCAGACACTTTTTGGATGCAAAGAGATTTATTGTCTCTTAAACAGATCTGTGGGAGAGAAGATTAGGGCCAGGTAGATGCAATGTTAATTGGCAGACGTCGAGACTTCTATTGGTAAACAGCTACACCACTTTTGTATAGGTAGGACCACTGTCTCCTATGGCAACAATCTTGTAGCTGTTGCTAATGGTAAAAGTGTTCAACTATCTGCAACAAGAACAGTTCTCTTTACCCCCACACTCACTCACTGTGGGTCTTCACTCAATGAGCTCCAGTCTATCTCACTAGACTTCAGATCCACTGGCCACTGGATCCCCTTGAGCTCGTTCACTGTAGCACTCAGAATCTTCCTCAAGAGTCACCCCCAATTTACTGCTGGGTCCCTGGCTTGGCACTCACAGATACTACTCAACCTTTACACCTGCTGACACGTTAGATCCCTGGCTTGGCACTCCACAAGAGTCATCTCTGCTGTCACGCTGGGTCCCTGACTTGGCACTTGCTGATGCTCCCCCACTTCTTCACTGTCCCTGGTTAGCGAGAAGTCTGCTCTGGTACTGGCCTGCGGAACTGCAACTTCTGGTTGGACTACCAGCCTGCAGTCCCAACCCTGCACTACTTCTGGATAGGCTCTCAAATAGCCTAGCAGCCAGATGTCCCCGGGATAGGCCTTGGGTTTCTGGCCTAGCAGCCCGAGGTAATACGACACACGTCCACCCAGACAGCCGTCCAGGTGGTACAGAACCCCAATCACCTGACTCCACCCTGCAGGCCAAGGGACCCAAGAAAATCCCTGCCCATTGGCTGAAACACCCCATTCATTCCTAATCTGTACTTGCAATACCCTTGTCTTATCTAATGTTACCAGATACCCGGCCATCCAGTGACAGAAGAGAGAAGTGCAGCCATTCCAGAATTAGGGTGAAATCAATTGACCTCCTATCAATAGGCCAAGGAAACCATAACTTGGCAAATAAATTTAATAGCAACCCTGCCTAAACATCAGGGTGCTACATGTATGGCAGCCCAATTTGAATGTCCCTGGATGGAAACCACATGCAAATATCCCAGCCAAATGTGGTGAATGTGGTGATTTATCTCCAATCGTTATCCAATTGTTAAATAAGACTCCAACAATTAAATATCCCTTCATAGTTCCTGCTTACATTGGAGTTTTGGGTGTTCCTCCCTAGCATGGAGCCAAGACACAGAAAAATGCGGTTTAATTCTCCAGCATATATTAAATATCTGAATTTAACGTGTATTAGATGACGCATTAAAAGATCTTCCTGTAGTACTAAAAACAGGAAGGTGCTGCTTGAATTATATGCCAAGGCCTGCCCAGAAACACTCAGAAATTCAACTGTATCTGACCACATCAGATTAAAGAGAAACAAATCATGGGTAATGTTCAGCCCGACTTCCCTAAAGAAATCATTCCCCCACAAAAACAAAAACAACGTAAAATGTTCAAATTTCGATGCAGGAACGACGGCCATACTTAACATTGGCTACGCCACCTAGGGGGCAGCTTTATCTTTACGCGGCGTATCTCTTACGGAAACGGCGTATCTTTACTGCGACGGGCGCACGTACGTTCGTGAATCGGCGTATCTAGTCATTTACATATTCTACGCCAAACTCAACGGAAGCGCCACCTAGCGGCCAGCCTAAAAATTACACTTTAAGATACGACGGCGTAGGAGACTTACGCCGCTCGTATCTTAGCCTAATTTAAGCGTATCTGGTTTCCACAATACGCTTAAATTTAGGACGGCGTAGATTCAGAGTTACGTCGGCGTATCTACTGATACGCCGGCGTAAATCTTTCTTAATCCAGCTAAATGTGTTTTATCCAGTCCTGACATTAGGGGGAGCAGACCTCAAACTTGGTTTCATATGGCGTAGTCAGCAGGATGGGTCCGGTTCATGTACTTAGATCTACGAGGAGTGGGTGCTCTGGAGGAGGACTGGTTACTTAAAGGCTGGCATCTGCATTCCAGTCTATGAGAAAGATGGCATAGATATCGTGCATAGATACTGTCCCCTGTTGAGGAACCTGCACTGTTTCTTCATTGGTCCATGTCTCATTAACTGTATAAGCAATTCCCTGCCCAGCCACAAAAGACTAGACAAAAAAAAACATAATAAGGTCCCTTTATCTAAAGCTCATAATGGTGCCCAGTTGTGGGCTGGATTATCTATGGTTCAGATTACATTTCCCCACTTGAGGAAGGATATAACTATTGCTTGAACCAGTTTTCAAGGCTTCAATGGTACCTGAATCAACAGAAGACTGTATGGGAATACATGGGAGTTCCCAAGCAGTACATGTAGATAAAGGAAAGCCAGTAGCTCGATCTTCCGCAAAGAATACATTTATTAATCCAGGTGTGGTACCAAATAATACAAGGCTTATGCGTTTTGGCATGTAGACTTAGTCATAGCAAGCAGTAGCCCATCCACAGAGTTGAGAGCCCCCTCTATCAGGAAATTTCATAGATGTTTCCAAGAATATAGATATGGCCATCACAGTCACATCATGAAGAATACATTTTTACCAGTGTGGCCAGGCACAGACAACACTGAACTCTTTGTAAAACATAGACACCCTGAAACTAGAAGATGAGTTTATCTCCATTAGCCTTGGTGTTATATGTTATGTTATTATATTATACTGTATATAAGACGCCTCACTTTGTTATATTTGAGATGCCTTAGTTACCCAAGTCCCAAAGTGTATCTTGTTTTTCATCCCGTGTGTGTTATAAGCCGAGATCCAGAGAGTGGCAGCACGTCCTGACTCCCAACAACATTATACAAAAGATATTAACCTCTAGATTGACAACTCTTTTCCCAAGGCAAGCTTTGCCACAGGAATGCAAGGAGAGGGACTGACTAACATAGGAGCACTGTTTGTGCTGCTCACATATGCCTGGTCTTTGTAAATGCATGGAGAAGCTGGGGAAGAACTGAGAGCATGCACTTCAGAGAGTGATAGCTGGACAGCATTTCTCAGAGCGGGGTTTCCTAGTGATTACCACAGTGGACCATGCCTCAGTGTTAAAACTGCCCCAAGTCTTCATTGAGGGAACATGTGACAGGGTGACAACACAAGCAACAAGGGGAATAGAACAAGAAGCGCCCAAACAATGCCCTTTATGGCAGGATCCAGTGATGTGCACAAGAGCAGAAGTTATCCCTGGTCTCTGCCCCCTCATTGGCTAAGACACAGCAACAAAGCCAACTGGCTCCCACTGCTGCCAATCACAGCCAGTAAGCAGGGAGCGGGGGGCAGGGGCAGCTCAGGAGTGAGCAAGCACGATTGCCCCCAGAGCAAGCAGCTTGCTATGGGGGCACTCAGCAGTAGGGATGAGCTTTGTGTTCGGGTCGAACATGGCTGTTCACCTGTTCGCCGAATAGCGAACAATTTGGAGTGTTCGCGGCAAATTCCAAAGACGTGGAACACCCTTTAAAAGTCTATGGGAGAAACTTTACAGGCATACTATAGACACCACCCATTTACGAAATTGAAAGGAATATTTCACTTTTATTGTTTCACTTTAAACATTATTAAAATCACTGCTCCTGAAAAAACTGCACTTTACAGGCATACTATAGACACCACCCATTTACGAAATTGAAAGGAATATTTAACTTTTATTGTTTCACTTTAAACATTATTAAAATCACTGCTCCTGAAAAACTGCAGTTTTTAAAACTTTTTTTGCATTGATACATGTCCCCTGGGGCAGGACCCAGGTCCCCCAAAACTTTTTATGACAATAACTTGCATATTAACCTTTCAAATTAGCACTTTTGATTTTTCATGTTCGTGTCCCATAGACTTTAAAAAAAATTGCCTGTTCGCATGTTCTGCTGCGAACCGAACCGGGGGTGTTCGGCTCATCCCTACTCAGCAGTGGAGAGAGTTCAAGAGCTCCTGCGTGGGACCTGAGAAGAAGAGGATTGGGGCTGCTCTGTGCAAAACCATTACACAGAGTAGGTAAATATAACATGTTTGTAATTTTTTTTTTAAATGGAACCTTTACAAACACTTCAAGTTTACATAAGAGTTTAGTTATTGGGTTTACTATCTACTATAGCAGCCCTCAAAATTACACTCGCCTGCTCGCATTTTGCGAGTAAATTTTGAGGGCTGGCGAGTGTGGGCTGCCTGGAAGCAGGGGGGGCGAGCAAGGAGAGGAGAGTCGTGTTGCCGCTGATGTCGCCGCCGCTGCCGCCTGGTTGTTCAAAGTGCGGGGAACAGCTTTCAATTCAATAGCTGTGTTCCCCGCCGCGCGCGTCATATACAGCCCCTCCCAGCACTTTGAGACAGATCACCCAGGATTGGACGGGTGATCTGTCTATCAAAGTTTCCCGAACAAGGGGGAGGGGCTGTATACAACGCTCGTCGTGGGGAAAACAGCTATTGAATTGAAAGCTGTTCCCCGCACTTTGATCAACCAGGTGGCGGCTCCGGCTGCACTGGGGACACATGTTGCATTCGTAGACATGGGCAGGCTGCATTTTTGGGCATGGATAAAGTTGTTAATATTTATTTTTATAACTTAATTCTGCATAAAACATTTAAGTGTCATTTCATGAGATAATTTATGAGGGCGTGTCTAGGGGCAGGATTAGGGGGCGGGACATGGTAGGGGTTGGGCGGGGCAACTGGTGGCGAGTAAGCCTTGAGGCCTGGCTAGTAGCTCAGGACTTGAAATTTTGAGCCCTGTACTATAATATATGTTTTGGATTTTGGGGATGGGGGGTTAAATATTAGGGGCTCCTTTTGGAGGTTAGGTTAAATATTACACACATTTAAAGGAAATTTAGTTTGAAGATCTTTTTTTGGCTGTTTACTGTATTTGACACCAAAAGAAGTAAAAGTTTTAAAAGATATACATTTTGTACCACTAAAAATATTCAACCAATAGAATCATATAAAATAACATTATAGATTCCTATTAAAATGAGTCAGTGTCATCTGTTGCTCTTTAGAATCAGGTGAGGAGATTGATGATGATTTGCATTAACGCTGCATGAACAAAAGCAGTGCAGCTGAGTACATTACCTAGATGTGCTGTTATACGTTATGTACTATGGGTTGGATGAGAGCAGGACTATACTGTCTCTTCCTGTTGCCAATTGTGACTTTCGCTCAGACAGAAGAATATCCAGAAGATGGACATGTAAAGGTAGGTAGGACTCAGATGGTGATATATTTTTGAGATGTACTTTGCGTAAATCAATGCTTCAGGAACAAACAACCCATAACTGTTGTTATGCTGGCCCCATCCACATTCTACAGAAAAAATCTAACCATACACTATGCAAATGTTTTCAGGTTCCTGATGAGCTGGCCAAAATTCTCTCTATGGGTTGCCCTGTTGCCACCCTCCTGCCAGATATCCTTTGATTTAAAGAATTGAAGGAGCTACTGTAGATGGAACTTTTTTGGCCAAAAAGCAGCTGCATCGAGTCAGATACCCCATTGTACAGCATGTAAGGAGGCATCTGTAACGGTGTATTGCCCGATTAAGTCAAAGTGCACATGGACAACAAAAGTGGAAACTTGACAAAAAATTTCAATGACATTCTAAGCTCAATTACTAAGTGCGCCGCAGTGCAGGTATCTTATTGGTCATTGAAAATTCCATCTGTGTTGTGATGTGGCAAGATCCCTACTAACAGACAATAAAGGTATTTTAGTGTACTCAATGACTCAATGTATTGCTGGTATTCTGGGGGAATTTGGAGATGGGGTCCTTTGGATAGGATAATACAACTGTGTGACTGCTGAAGTTGTTAGTAGGTTGCAACCAAAGTCTGCTAACAGGCAATAAGGGTAGTTTAATGCCCTGTACACACAAGCGGAATTTCTATTTTAAAATAATCGGGTGGTTTTTCCTACGGAATTCCACTCAAGCTTGGCTTGCATACACACGGTCACACCAAATTCTGACCGTCTGACCGTCTGAACGCGGTGACGTACAACAATACAACGAGCCTAGAAAAATTAAGTTCAATGCTTCCGAGCATACGTCGACTTGATTTTGAGCATGCATGATTTTTAGTGCGTCGGAATTGCATAAAGACAAACGGATTTTCCGATAGAATTTTTTTCTGTCGGAAAATCAGAGAACCTGGGGCCAGATCCACAAAAGGGATACGCAGGCGTATCTACTGATACGCCGTTGTATCCCTGTTTCTATCTATGCGGCTGATTCATAGAATCAGTTACGTATAGATATTCCTAAGATCCGGCAGGTGTAATAGTTTTACACTGTCGGATCTTAGGATGCAGTACCGCGGCCGCCGCTGGGGGCATTTCTCGCCGAAATTCCGCGTTGGGTATGCAAATTAGCACTTACGGAGATCCACAAAGCTTTTTCCCTTCGTTTTTTTCCGTAAGTGTTAGTTTGCCGTCGCAATTAGGGCTGCTTTTACAAAGTGTAAACTTAGTACACCATGTAAAAGTAGACCCTTCTTTCCCGCGTCGCTGTCCAATTTTTTTTTTTTTTCCGCCGCAACTCTTTTTTTTTCTTTTATACCCGTCGCGATTCTCAAAACTCGGCGCAATGTAAATCCGCGCAAAGCACGTTGGGAAAATAGCATCGGGAGCATGCACAGTACGTCCGGCGCGGGAGCGCGCCTAATTTAAATGGGACTCGCCCCATTAGATTGGGCACGCCTTGCGCCGGACGGATTTAAGTTACACAGCTGCAAATTTCTAGGTAAGTGCTTTGTGGATCGGGCACTTAGGTAGAAATTTTGCGGCGGTGTAACTTAAATTGGAACATTTAAGTTAAGCCCGTTGGCTGTGGATCTGGCCCCTGCTCTCTATCTAAGTCCGTCGGAAATTTCCGACAGAAAAAGTCAGATGGGGCATACACACGGACGGAATATCCGACGAAAAGCTTCCATCTGACTTTTTTCATTGGAAATTCCGCTTGTGTGTACAGGACATTACATAATTTATATGCACTGGGACACTTTAAAGATAATGTATAGCTCAATATTATTTATTTTTTAGTTTAGGGTAGAGTGCGGAATGGTAGGACCCTCTGTAAGATCTTTAATATCATCTGTGTCCTGACAAAAACGATGCACCTTCTTTATTTTTTCCTGGTGACCAATGTCATAGAGTTAGAACGTGTTGGGAAATCCCAAATTTTACACCAGAACAAAATGTAAGGGTAAACGTTCTAATGGGGGCTATATGTTTTGGTGACAACAGGTTAAGAAAATAATTTTAGCGTTTTCCTCTCAATTTAACTTATTTTTTAATCTAATTCAATTTTCAATTTAATTTTAATTTTCAATCTTCATTTTCAGTCTTTATTTTCAATCTTCATTTTTAATCTAATTCAATTTTCTATTTAATTTTAATTTAAAATTTAAGGTGAAACAGGAGTCAAGACACGCATTTGCTAATGTTCTAAGCCTTCCCAATTCAAAACTAAAACGAATTTTCAATCTAATTAAATTTTCAATTTACTGATGGCAAGATACAAATCTGCTAATGTTCTAAGCCTTCCCAATTCAAAACTAAAAAAAAAGTTTTGGCTATTCATAATGTAAGGGGATAGACTCAACTGGTATAGGCAGCAATAAGCCATGCATGAGATACCCAAGGTAAGGTCCAAACAGGTTTGTTCTGCACTTTTATTTAGTAAGGCAGCAAACAAACACAATTTCAATGCAGAAGGCTTTGTATGGCAAGTCCACAGTATAAAACAAAGAAGACATTTACTCGTCTGAGCCATTAAATAAAGTAAAATCACTCCGGACTAACAGGATACCCCCTAATGGGCTCCCTAAAACAAACGGACAGCACTTATTCCTTTTAGTGTTCTGTCAGCACTCAGCCTTTTCACCCAGCGGCAGTCTTCCACAACAGAGCGAGAAAAAGCTTTGAAAATCAATCCCTCCAAAGCTTTACAAAGTCACTGGGCTCAAGGACTCGGGACAGGCCTTATTAGGATTCTGAGGATACAAAAATTTTATTTTCTCCACATCAGTCTAAATCCTGGATCCAGTCACAATGTATATGTGAGAAATCTATGTGACACAAATACACCTTCTACAATCCACAAAGCACAAACCTGTAACAATACTGATCATTTAACATAAAACATTTGGTTGCTCTGGGTAGCGTAAACTAAAAACTGCTCAAAATTACATTGGACATGTACTCTATGGACAACTTAGATAGTATGGGCAGAAATGTCATTGCATTTATTAGTAATAGTAATCGTTAGTCTTGCAGTAAATAAGATATGTGAAACATTAGTCTTATATTGAGTTGGGAAGATTTCTATTGGTATGCTCAATAGTGCTAGTGCAAGTTAAGTGAAGGGAGCATTTGCGTTAGAATCCACATCACTCTGGAGAAAAGGAAGAATATGCTATACCAAAAACCTTTAACCTTTCTACATCACCATAGTATAAGAAAAACATTTCCCACCTTGCCACATTGGTGCCAACAAAATAAAGGGTTGTTAGGAAACATTTTGAATAACCTGTAAGGAGTCATGTATCCCCTATGTAGAATTTTCATGAAGTTGTCCCAGCGGTTAACGCAATCCATGGTAATATAGTTGTGAGAAATCACTCTCTAACAATCAGTAGATGTTAATTCCCCTCCCAAGTACTGTTGCCACTTAAGAATAGTAGAAGTCTTTAAAAAGGGCATACTGTGTTGGAGGTAATTTTAAATAGACATGTGCATACTGAAATATTTCGTTTCGAAATTTCGTTTTCGTCCGAAAAATTAATTTAGTTACTCCCGAAATTATTTTTTATTTATTAAATTTTTCATTAGAACTTGCATTCGTCCGAAAATCTAAATTAAGGTGGAATCTGCCATTGAAGGCTTATGGTGTCTGTCGAATTTTCAAAGAAGATTCGACGGAGCAGCGAAACTGTATGACACCGCGATCGTACATTTCCGGTCAAATGTTCTGCCTACAAGCTAGCTATAGTAGAATTCTAATGTTGTATGACTAGTAATAATTATATTTATTAATTATTATTACTAGTCAACCAACATTAGAATTTTTCTATAGACTATAGCATTTGGCCTGAAATGTACGATTGCGGCGTCGTACAGTTTAGCTGCTCCGTCGAATCTTAGGACTTTCGACAGACACCATAAGCCTTCAATGACAGATTCGACATTTGTATGTTTTTCGATGCTATGTCAAATTTTTTTTGTTCATGTCGAATTGTCAAGTTAGTTCTAGCTATTTTACTGCTCCCCCTCTTTGGTTACAATCAGCCAATAACATTCATCATCATTGATTTTATTTTACTTCCCCCACCCAATTCCAGCAGTGATCTTTTCTCTCTATAATGTCAAATCTTTTCTCTCTATAATGTCAAATCTTTTCTCTCTATAATGTCGAATCTTTTCTCTCTAAGCCATGGGTCTTCAAACTACGGCCCTCCAGTTGTTCAGGAACTACAATTCCCATCATGCCTAGTCATGTCTGTGAATGTCAGTGTGTTACAATGCCTCATGGGATGTGTAGTTCTACAACAGCTGGAGGGCCGTAGTTTGAGGATCCCTGCTCTAAGCAAATGCATTCAGACGAAAACAAATGCACATTTCTAATTTTAAAACTAGGAGCTACTTCCCTTCATGAGGCAAGGTGTTAAGATAGCTCCAGATAGCAGCGTCAAGCTCTACGTGCTCTTTCGAATATCTTTGATAACAATGGCAAATTTTTAAATGTTCCTAGGCACACTTTTTTGACACATCTGGGGAAATTATTTGACGAGACCTTAAGAAGAAATAATCAACTCGAATAATTAAAGTCAATATTTATTACCATACAGTTCACTTTCAAATTTTAAAATAAAGTACATAAATGTACTTTTTATATTTAGTGCTTTTTCGCAAACTGATGAGCATTCTGGTCCAAGCATTGCTGTTAACACAAAACAATAAAATCACAAACACCGAAAATCATTTTGTTTGCTATATGGGTGCATTCGCTTTCAGTGGTTCCTTTAATTTGTCAACAGTTGCCAGTTTTGTAGCATAGAATTTATCTTTTAGAAATCCCCATAAGAAAAAGTCCAGTGGTGTGAGGTCTCTTAAAATCCGGAGAGTATTCTACGGAAATCTCTTTGCCCAATCCATTTGTTTGGCAGATTCTCATCAAGATAAGTCCTTACGTCACAATGATAGGGCAGGGAATGCCCCATTTTGTTGGAAATAAAAGTCCTTATTTCCAAAATCTTCACAACACCAGTTACAGTGCCATCAAAAATAATGGCCCAATTAATCCATGCGATGACAAGCCGCACCACACTGTCACTCCTGGTAAATTCACATAATAATGTGAGGATTCTGAGGTGCCTGTAAAGAAAAAATAAAAAAATCGGGGTATGAGTTCTTTTAGCGGCACAGTAAACAACATATATGTAAAAAATATGTGTAAAAAATATATAAATGTTTAATAGAAAAAGAGGACCATATATATGAAATAAGATACAAGGATAGTACAAAGATTAAAAATCATACATATGAATACATATTAACCCGAATGAGGTGCCCAGTAAATACAATTGTGGCGGTTAATTGAACAGGGCGCTAAGTATAAAAAAGTAAATTTACCTTAATGATCTAACTATTATATTGATCTAGTACTAGCATGCCATGTAACTATAGTTATTACTAATTGATCTAACTAATCTTGATGTTATCGCCTATTTTTGGTGTATTATTGGAAACTTAATAAAAAAATTATAAATACATTTTAATTTTAATTTTTTTGAAAGTTAACTGTATGTAATAAATACTGAATTTATATATATATTATCTATGTTGTTGCCTCAAAAACTTTTAGAATTTTAAGACCCATTTGGAAACACTAGTAGCTCAGATCTTGTTTCTTAGCATACGATATAATGTCACTTGTTATCTTAGTATCTTAGCCTTTGTTTGGTAGTCTATACCATTGCCTAATGACTAGTAATCCTTAGCCACTTTACTTTGCAAATCAGCATTCCATATTGGAAGGATTTGAATGGTGTTGATTTCGCCTTAGTACTTTATTAGAGGTTGCTCATCGTTTCTATAGATGTATGTAAAGCACAGAAGGCAAAATGCTCACCCGATACCAAGGATTCATTACATAGAGAGGTGATGGGGCATTTCCTATACATCACTATAATAAAAATATTCCAGTTCTCTTGGAGAAAATGGAGACTCTTATGCCGCGTACACACGGTCGTTTTATGTGATGAAAAAAAATGACGTTTTTAAAAACGTCACTTTAATTGACCGTGTGTGGGGGAAAACGTCGTTTTATGTCTTCTAAAAAACGACCAAAAAAAATTGAAGCATGCTTCAATTTTATGTGTCGTTTTTCAAAACGTCAACTTTTACTTCACAGAAATTGACCGTGTGTAGCAAAAACGTCGTTTAAAACGACGTTTTTTCATCCGCGCATGCCCAGAAGCTAGTTATGAAGCGAGCTTCAATGGAAAAACGTGGTGGAACGTAACCTTGCTTTGCTAGAACATTGTGAGAAAAACGATGGTGTGTAGGCAACTTCGTCTTTGAAAATTGAAGTTTCAAAAACGTCGTTTTTTACTTCACAGAAAATGTCGTTTTTTTTCATCACATAAAGTGATGGTGTGTATGCGGCATTAGAATGTGCCCCCAAAACACATTGGCAAGCAAGTTCTTTCTAAATCCCGCGATAACTCGCGGCAGACCTCCGCAATGTCTCCTGGGAACAATGACAAAAGATCCCAGGAGACATTGCGGCATCGAGGAAGTGACGGAATACCCGCACACCACCCGATGAATCCATATACAGGAAGCGGCCAGTAACATAAAGGATTACTAAGGTTCGCCTGCCCCTGACAGTGACTCGAGCTGGGCATCGCCGCTTAGTGAAGGATTGGCTCGGCGGCTCGACTGCTCTCGGTTGCAAAGGGAACTGCGTTTCTGCTGTGAAAAAAGTGCAGGAACTCCGTTCCCATGCATTCCCGCAGGACTTGAGCCCTGCTCAGGTGGTTAACTTGAGGGCCTGAGTCAGAGAAAAGCTGCAAACCAGATGTCCTGCAGAGCTGACTGGAAGGGAGAAAAGCCAGAAAAGATCTGTTTCTGTCTACTGTGAGTACGGATCTGTACTGTGAGGGCCATCCTTTCAGCTAGTAGAGCCAGTGGACGGGTGTCAGTCAAAGGTGACGCTAGTGAGTGCCTGAAGATAAAATGGTTTAATTAAGTCTACTGCCAGAGCAAGCAAAATACTTATTCCTCGCATACAAGCGCAATATGGTATAGCAGAGAGTCTGCTAACACATTCAACCTGGTGAGGCCGTGTGAGAGTTGTCCTCATCTGTAATTAGTTCCAGTTGGAGTATCTTACTATTCCCTTCTCCCATCCCAATTCCAAAAATAAATACCAAAAAAAAAACACGGAATGATTATTGGATAATGAGCGGATGAGCGTACGGGTGGTCATGTGAAAACCCATAATAACTGTCTGCAAGATACTAAGGGCAAGACCCAGGGAAGTCTACACACAGCAATCCCTACAGGGGCAGTGCTGCACCATATTCTACAAAGAAGAACTAAAAATAGATAAGGGGAAATGTTTCTAAGGGAGCCCACGAAAAACCCAACAGGTGTTCAAATTATTCCTCAATAAAAAAAGATAGAAGTTTAGATTGGACACATACTTTAGGTGCCCAAAGCAGTATAATTCCTCCAGTATATTTATGCATACACTAGGGCCCACTTAGTCAAATGCTTTTAAACCCACCATTATGATTTAGGGTTGAAAGCTTCAGTTATTGGTAAGAAAGCCACATAAACACAATAATACCCTATTTAAAGGGGAAAAAATATCCAACACTTTATTAAAAAAAGGTATTGTCCTTGCCCACAAGGTGTGCATATCAGCACACTAGAGCCAAAAGTTAAAGGTAACCTACAGTACCGGCACAGTTGTAGTTGGAAGGCGCTATGCACAGAGACCTACAGAAACATGGAAGAAAAACAAACCCAATGAATATAGAGGCCCAGATTCACATATAATTACGTTGCTCCTGGGCAGCGTAACGTATGTGATTTACGTTACACCGCCGCAGGTTTACAGCGTAAGTGCCTGATTCTCAGAACACTTACCTGTAAACTTGCGGCGGTGTATCGTAAAAGCGCTCGGCGCAAGCCCGCCCAATTCAAATGGGGCGGGCACCATTTAAATTAGGCGCGTTCCCGCGCCGAGCGTACTGCGCATGCTCTGTCGGGTAAATTACCCGACGTGCATTGCGCTAAATGACGTCGCACCGACGTCATTTGCTTAGACGTTAACGTAAATGGCGTCCAGCGCCATTCACGGACGTCTTACGCAAACAACGTAGATTTTTTAAATTTCGACGCGTACGTTCGGGAATCGTCGTAATTTGCTAATTTACATAAGCGACGGGGAAAACGACGTCGGCGACACCTAGCGGCGGGAAAAAAAAATTGCATTTAAGATCTGACAGCGTAAGAGCCTTATGCCTGTCAGATCTAATGGGTATCTATGCGTAACTGATTCTAAGAATCAGTCGCATAGATACCCGGGGCCAGATTAGGTCTTACGGCGGCGCAAATGGTGTTGCGCCGTCGTAACGCCTTTGAGAATCTGGGCCAGAGTTTCTTGTAGGAAAGCATGCTATCCACTTGGCCACCATTCTTCCCAGCATACACATTTATGTTACACATTGAACAAGAAAAAAATATAATTCAAACTCCTAAAATGGTTCCCATATGGCCATATGAACTATCCACAGCTATTATTTGGTTGGAATTTTTATTTATTTTTTAATAAAAGTGCCTGCTTTCCATGACACATTGGGGTTGATTTTTTAAAGGCAACTGTCTGTGCATTCTGGAAGTGAAATTGCTCCAGACCTTAGTAAATGAGGGGAAGTTAAAGCGGTTGTATACCCGCAATAATGTTATTTATTTTTTTACACCTGCAAGGCAAAAGGCATAATGAGCTAGTATGCACCGCATACTAGCTCATTTTGAAATAATTACCTTGGAACGAGGTGTAGAGAACTTACCTGGTCCACGCCGAGTGAGATGTCATCTTGCCTCGGCGTGTCTTCAGGGTATCGCCGCTCCAGCGCTGTGATTGGCTGGAGCGGCAATGTCATCACTCCCGCGGGAGACTTCATTCCAGCAAGGTCCGACGGCTGCCGGCCCTTTAGCAATCAGCGACGCATTGCGAGGGGAATATCTCCTAAACCGTACAGGTTTAGGAGATATTCTTTATACCTACAGGTAAGCCTTATTATAGGCTTACCTGTAGGTAAAAGTGGTAGTAAAGAGTTTACTACCACTTTAAGAATACCTATCACATACGAGAGAATAAAAACAACGTCATTTTTGCTTGCACATGATTGGATAATGGAAGTCAGCAGAGCTTCCTATAATTTACCAAGCTCTGTAGAAACTGTATTTCAAGAGTGAACAGCCTTTAGTAAATGAACCTCATTGTGACCCATAATTGACATTATTTGTATTGAAGTCACTCATTGTCACACATATGTTTTTGCTTGATTTGCAGAAGGACTATGAGCAGAAGGACTATGTGGCTTGGACTGATGCTGCCCAAAAGAATCACACAAGGAACAAGAGAGCATTATGTATGGGGTGCAAAAACACAGCTCTGTAACAGGGATGGGAAATGTGGGAGCCTTGTAGTCATAGTGGAAAGCTACATGAAGGATGTTCTTGGTGGTTAAAAAAGTGATGCTATTATCTTAAAAAAGAAGTGAAAATGAAAGTATCATACAAAAGAAGAGCACTTATATTCCTTTCTCCGATGGCGCAGATCTCCAACTTATGTTTCAGTGCTGAAGCCTTCATCAGTCTCTTCAGTCTTGGATACCTCTTCAAGTGTTGGATGTCTGTGCCTCCCACCACCTGAGTTGAGTTGCATCTTGATATAGCCTGGTCATTTACCCCGTAGGATCTTGACGAGCTGGTACATATACTAGAGCCAGGGCCAGTGCAAGGATTTTTGCCAACTCAGGCAAAGGTGCATTTTGCCCCCCCCCCCCCCCGGCACGCTCGCACGCACAAGGCACAACACATCAGGGTACAGTGCACATCAGGGCACAGTACATCAGGGCACATGAGGGCACAGTGAACATCAGGGCATAGCACATTAGGGTACAGCACACAAGGCCACATCAGGGTAAAGGGCACAGCACATCAGGGCACACAACATTGAGGCACAACAGACTGGGGCACAGGACATAAGGGCACGGGACATTTGGACACATGGCACATCAGGGCACGGGGCACTTGGCGCACACCAGGGCATATTGACACACATCGGGGCATATTGGAGCACATTGGGGCATATTGGAGCACATTGGGGCACAGCGTTTACCTGGCAGACAGTATGCAGGAAGCATCTGTGATAAGTTCTCTCTCATGTCACGCTGCCCCGGTGTCGTCTCCTCTCTTCTCGTCCATCCCAGATGATGTCACAAGCAAATGGGGATGGACGAGAAGAGAGGAGGGGCCGCCGGGGCAGCGTGACATGAGGGAGAATTTATCACACATACTGCCAGTGTGGCTGCAGCGCTCCCCTCCCTCCCTCCTCCTCTACACTTCACACACAGCAGGCATCTCCCACTGTGTGTATCGGAGTTTAGTGTGAAAACTTTGGCCGCGCTGTGAGAAAAGTATTGCCCTCCTCCTAGATCAGCTTGTGTGATAAAGGCATTGTTCTGCCTATCACACGAGCTGATCTAGGAGGAGGGAGGGACTTTTCTCACAGTGCGGCCAAAGTTAACACGCTAAGCTCCAATACACACAGTGGGAGATGCCTGCTGTGTGTAATTCTGGGACTCACAGAGGCAAGAGAGACACTGACACAGTGACACTGTCAATTTTCTGCCCTGTTCCCTGGCGCCGTAAGGCAAGTGCCCATGTTGCCTTGTGCTAGCACCGGCCCTGACTAGAGCCAATTTAGACGAGAGCCAATTAACTTACCTGTATGTCTTTAGTTCCACTGGTTCCTTTCTCCAACACTACATCATTGTCGAGTCATGTAGTGATTTAGGGGTCAGAGGATGGAATTGTAATGTGCCACATGAATATAATTACTCTTCTTTATCGGGACACTTTCATTTTGATTTCTTTTGTAAGCTGACACAGTCACGTGAAAGGAACAGTTGACTTTAAAGCAGTGGCGGTGCGTCCAGAATGAGCGCTGGAGCGCCGCCCCCTCTCTCCTGAACCCATCACTCAACAATAGATATATTCATGCATTGCATGGATATATCTAGTGTTGTCGCTGCTGCCCACTATTCAGGTGTCTGGCCCCCTGTTGAGCGCCGGTCATCTGAATAAAAGTGGTGGGTGTGTTTTGGAAGTGCCTGATTAGAGCCAGCTGTGGGCTCTAATCGGTTTCCAAATGGTTAAACAGCGGGGGCATGGCACGGCTGCGATGTTTGTGATATGTTGCCACTTTAAATGGCTTCAGAGTTCCTTATAAAACTTTTTTAAAACTATCCTTGACCTATTTCTATGGCAGAAAACAGCCCTTCATTAGCTGGGAACAGGATAGGCACCGCCAATCATAAGAGGCCAAGGAATGCCTTGGACGCTTAGCATTGGCTTTCTGCAGTGATAATTTCCAGGTGGCATAGCTCAAGTGGGTTTTGATTAGGATCTGATTAGGATCTGAACATGCCTGAGCTCATCTTTAATTCTAATAAGTGTCACAAACTTAAGCCGGCCATAGGCGGTTCGAATCTTGACCGGTTAAGCAGTAACTGGCTGAGATTTAAACCATGTATGAGCAGGCTGAATGTACCCAAGTTGATCGATCAACTTGTGTACAACCAGCCTGTCAGATTTTACAAGAGATTATTGCTAGCGATGGATTCCACCACCCCCTTCCAGGAAAACACAATGGCTCAGCGGGAGGGATTCCACCATCAACCCTTCCTTAGGTGCAGGAATGAAAATGGCAACATCTATGGCCGGCTTTATCCCAGTATTTATAACCACACCTGTAAATAAATCACCTTAAAGGGGTTGTAAACCCTCGTGTTTTTTCACCTTAATGCATCCTATGCCGTAAAGTGATAAAAACTTCTGTCACTGAGCAGCCCCCAAACCCCCCGTTTTACTCACCTGAGCATGTTTGTTCCCACGCCAGAGACGTGCACACCCTTTCTGGCTGGGGTCTCGGCTCTTTATTAGATAGTTTGATAGCAGCGCAGCCATTGGCTCCCCCTGCTGTCACTCATATCCAATGACATGGGGGGGCGAGGCCGAGCCCGGCTTTCTGTGTCTATGGATGCAAAAGCTGGACTCAGGAGCATGCTCGCACAGGTAACCCCAAGGAGAGCGCTTCTCCTAGTAGCTGCTAGTGCTGCCGGGGGGACCCCAGAAAACGAGAAAACGAGGAACGGGGCCACTAGTGCAAAACTAACTGCACAGTGGAGGTAAGTATGACATGTTTGTTGTTTAAAAAAAAACACATGAGGGTTTAGTAACCCTTTAATCACTACAGAAGGTATCAAGACAGATGCTGATTTTCCAAGATGGTAGAAGCGAATTCACCCTGTTCTAAGCACATAATCCAATGCAATCGTGCCGGTAAGCCCAGACTCCCATGACACTGAGCTTTTGGAATGTGTAATTAATTTTTTCAAACTTTCACACCTCTAGTAATGTTCTTGGACAATCAACATTTACATGTTCTGTGGTTGTTAGATTTCGGAGACTTAAGCCCTGTACACACGATCGGATATCTGATGGAATCTGATCCGATGGATTTTTTCGTCGGATATCCGATGAAGCTGACTTTCATCAGACTTGCCTACACACTATCAGTCAAAAATCTGACTGTGTCCAAACGCAGAGGCGTAAAACACTACGACGTGCTGAGAAAAATTAAGTTCAATGCTTCCGAGAATGCGTCGACTTGATTTTGAGCATGCGTGGATTTTTGACCGATGGACTTCCACACAGAAGATCGTTTATTCTATCGTTTTTTTATCCATAGAAAATTTTTAAAACATGTTCTATTTTTTTTCACGGATGGAAAACAAACCAATGGGGCCCACACACGAAAAAGGTCCATCGATCCGTTTTCATCAGTCAAACCGATCATGTGTACAGGGCTTTGGTTACTTATGTGGGTTTAAATGTTGGGGTATGTCCCTGACGTTCATTAGAACCAAAGAGCCACTTGGATAAGCAGTCCAGTTATATGTGACCATATAGTTTTCAAAAATAGTTTTTGAAAAAAATAAATAAACCTCTGTGTTCGTTTACAAAGTAATTTTTTTATTTATTTCTCAACTATCACAAACAGCTTTGATGATTGGTATCTGCACTCTACCCTTCTCTTTCAATGGAAAGGTGTATAATCAATGCACCAAGGATGGCGGAACAAATTTTTACTGGTGCGGTCAAAGCTACGATGTTGATAAAGATTTTTTATGGAGCCTGTGTACTATACCAGGTAGGCAATTTATAACAAACTCATTTTTAATGCAATCAGTATACAGTAAAACCTTGGTTTGAGAGTAACTTGGTTTGAGAGCGTTTTGCAAGACAGGCAAAATTTTTTAATACATTTTGCTTTGATATACAAGCGATGTCTTGATATAAGAGTAGCGTCATGTTACAACTGAGTATAAAAAAAGAAGAGAGGAGCCTCTAAGGCCCCATACACACGGGAGGATTTATCCGCGAATACGGTCCAGCGGACCGTTTCCGCGGATAAATCCTCTCGAGGATTTGTGCGGATTTCCATGCGATGGAGTGTACTCACCATCGCATTGAAATCCGCGCCGAAATCCTCTGGCGATGACGTGTCGCCCGGTCGCCGTGATTATGACGCGGCGACGTGCGCGACGCTGTTATATAAGGAATTCCACACATGCGTCGAATCATTACGACGCATGCGGGGGATCCCTTCGGACGGATGGATCCGGTGAGTCTGTACAGACCAGCGGATCCATCCGTTGGGATGAATTCCAGCGGATAGATTTGATAGCATGTCATCAAATATTTATCCGCTGGAAATCCATCCCAGGGGATAAATATCCGCGGAAACAGATCCGCTGGAGTGTACACACCATAGGATCTATCCGCTGAAACCCGTTCGCTGGGATTTTTCAGCGGATGGATTCTATCGTGTGTATGGGGCCTTAGAGGTGTCTCTCTTCTCTTTTATACCCTTTAAAAAAAATGCTTTGATATACAAGTGCTTTGGATTACAAGCATGTTTCTGAAACAAATTATGCTTGCAAACCAAGGTATTACTGTACAAGCTTTATTGCCTAGGCTGACATATCTGTTCTGTCAGGGAGTGAATAAAATGTGAAAAACTTCCTATTCCTAGGAGTAACATAACAATATAACATTAAAAAGTATTCTTTAACCACTTCCTTACTGGGCACGTATACCCCTTCCTGACCAGGTGACATTTCAGCTTCTGGCACTGCGTCGCTTTAACTGACAATTGCGCGGTCGTGCGATGTGGCTCCCAAACAAAATTGGCGTCCTTTTTTCCCCACAAATAGAGCTTTCTTTTGGTGGTATTTGATCATCTCTGCGGTTTTTATTTTTTGCGCTATAAACAAAAAAAAAGTGACAATTTTGAATAAAAGTCAATATTTTTTACTTGTTACTATAATAAATAGCCCTCTAGTGGCCTGGAAGAGCGAAGGATGCATATATGTGTCCTGTCAGAGATTTAGAACCACCCTGTGGCCGCACATATTCGTACGGCCGTCGGGAAGTGGTTAAAAAAATGTAATAAAAATGTAAACACTCATCCACCTCAAAGTGTATCTATAGCCAAAACATATAGAAGTGTTAAAACTCCTGTCAGTATTTTGCTGCTGTCTGTCTCCCTTTGTAGAGATTTAAATTATCTTCCTGTCCCAGAGACACAGGAGGAAGTGTGATTAAATGAAGGTGAGGACAATCCTTTTATACAGTTGTCAACAGAACACTGCCCCCCCCCTAGTGACGCCACTGCAGAACAGGTGTCCCCATTGGAAGTCCAACCCTAATGTTTTGTACTGGAGACCACTGTAAACGTTTAGATTTCCCCCTGCTAATTCTTATTCCAATCCTTCCCCACTATCCCAAATCCTATGCTACTATACGCAAAAAACAAATACATAAAGATTTGGCTAAACATGCCATAACAGACCTCTCTAAATATCAAAATAGTCCTTTTTACACTTAAACCCTACTACACTACTCACGTAACCTATAACTTGTTCTGTAAAACTTTACCTCTTCAAGTTCATTTTATGCATTAAGTTAAAAAACCTTCTTGGAGCAGCCCCCCAGTCCCCCTTATACTTACCTGAGCCCGATCTGGATTCAGCAACGTGCATAAGAGCAGCTGCTCTCCCAGGTCTCGCTCTCCTCATTGGCTCACACAGCAGGGGGGACTAGTGAGCTGCAGCTGCTGTGATTGAGCCCTTTAGTAACTGACTATTCAACACAACACCAACAATGGGGCACAATCCCTGCTACTAATATCAACAACAGGCCCTGCTACTGACATCAACGAGCACTATTGCTCCCACTGACACCAACAATGGGGCACTATTCCTACCGCTGACATGAATGATGGGGCACTATTTCTCCCACTGATACCAATGATGGGGCACTATTCCTCCCACTCATACCAATGATGGGGTATGATTCCTCCCACTCATACCAATGATGTGGTACGATTCCTCCCACTCATACCAATGATGGGGTACGATTCCTCCCACTCTTACCAATGATAGAATGTAATCAAATACAATAATACAAATACATACAATCAAATTCGGTTGAAATAATTTCCAATCCGGTGGAAATAATTTCAAATCCGGTTGAAATTATTTCAAATTCGGTTGAAATTATTTCAAATTCAGTTGAAATTATTTCAAACTCGGTTGAAATAATTTCCAATCCGGTGGAAATAATTTCCAATCCGGTTGAAATAATTTCAAATTCGGTTGAAATAATTTCCAATCCGGTTGAAATCATTTCAAATCCGGTTGAAATAATTTCAAATCCGGTTGAAATGATTTCCAATCCGGTTGAAATATTAATGATAGTGGATGAAATATTATTGAATTCTGTTGAAATATTTTCGAATCCGATCAAAATATGATCGAATTTGAATCCGGTAGAAATATTATCGAATCCGGTAGAAATGTTTTCGAATTCAACTGTGTTTTTCGAATTCGGTTGAAAACGATCAAATTCAGCCGGGTTTTTTCGAATTCGGTCAAAAACGATCGAATTCCGAAAACGAATTTAACAAATTTAACTTAACTAAATTAATTAAATAACGAATTAAAACGAAACGAAACAAAACATTTTTTTTCCTTTTGCACATGTCTAGTGTTTACGTCTCCTGACGCCAGTATAATTTCTACTCCCAACGGCCACAATCCGGCCCCCCTTAAGTCTGAAGGCCAGTAAACTGGCCCTTTGTTCAGAACGTTTGGAGACCCCCTGACAATAGTTTGTAGATGCTATAACTTTCACTTAAACCAATAAATATACATTTGTTGGGATTTTTTTGGGCCAAAATGTATGAAGAAATTTGTTTTTTTATGTTTTGTAGCAGAAAGTAAACATTTTTTTTTTCAAAATGTTCAGTCTTTTTTTGTAATTTATATTGCAAAAGAAAAAAGAAAAACACAGTGGTAATCAAATGCCACTAAAAGAAAGCTTACAAATTTTGCATGGGTACAGCGTTGCATGATCACGCAATTACCAGTTAAAGTAGCCCAGTGCTAAAAATCAAAAACAGCCTGGTCATGAAGGGAGTAAAACCTTTTGGATGTCACGTGGTTAAATATCTGTTGTCTAATATTTATTGATATAATGTTGGTATGTAACAAAGTGATCCTGAATCAGAAGAACCCCTCGTTTACTAATTATGATTTCTGACCCAGACAATTGTAATTCAAAAAATGTATTATTTTTCTGCAGAATGGACCAATCTACATACATAATTATTCATTTGAAAACTCATCCGATATGTAAATATATTTACTCATTGGTATAACTTTACACAACAAGAAACAGCAAAATATTGGGTCTTTGTAAGTGCTGAAACCTCTTCCTAAAATGATCAATTATACAACATGATATTAAAACTTCATTTTATTATAAATTATTAACATTGTGTCTACACCAAAAGATAGCCATATTATAAAAAGGTAAAAAAGTGATGAGCGCTCCAGGTATGTGTCAAATTACAACCAAAGTATATACGTGAATGAATGGACCACAATCAGAAAATGAGTGACCAAACTCAAAATGTGCAGTGGGTGCCAAAAAATAATAATAATAAGAAAATATATTCAGATGTGATAGATTATAGGGATGTCCAGTCCTCTGTGAATCTAAAATCACTGTGATGATCACACATAAATAAATATATAAAAATAGATATATAAACTGAATATATATACATATATATATATATGGAATAGTGTAAAAAGTAAGTGAGCGAATGTGTAAAAGTGCAACAGTGATGCTAATGAAGCAGTCTATAGGTGGAGATGATGAGATGTTTCCATAAAAGATATCTGTGTAGAAGGCAGCAGTTTAAAAATCCTCATGAGTGTTGTAGTGCCCTTACCATGAAGGTGCTATATGTGCGCATATAGAGATATCCCTCCGGGTCTCCGATCACCCCTGTCCAGGGATCAGTCAGTGTACGTTGTACCAGCAGCTGTATTCCATTAAGGTGTCCTGGGCGCGTATCTACTGATGTCCTCCGGGTCTCAGGTCACCTTTCTCCTGGGGTCACTTCATTCAAGTCTGTTCTGACTGCTGCATACCTCCAAAATATTCCCAATTGCAGTGGTCCAATAGGCAAAACAATGGGGTGGGGAGAAAAGAAGATAGCCTCCAATGGTGTAGTAGGATTAGGAATCCAAAAGTATTTATTGTGGTTAAAAAGCAGGTAGCACAAACAGTGCTTGAAATAACAGAGCAGCGTTAAAAATCAAGGTGCAGACGTGGCGTTTAAAATTACCGCCTTACGTCCGATAGCCTCCGGCTTGTGTGAGTATAATCCTCGGTCTCGACTTTCGGCTCCCTACGGCGTTACGTCACGCACCTCGTGACTTCATCAGGGGATTCCTATTGGCTGTCGGGCCGCCGGCTAAATACGCCCAAACCGGAAGTAAACAGACTTCCATTTTCTTGAAGTCCATATTCATGGACATTATGTGTTATAATAAGGGCTGTTATTGGGACGTAGCTTAAGTGTAAATTAACACCTAAACAGATGGTTAACCTCACGTTTCATGTGTGCTCCTAGTGCAGGACTGCAAAACTTAGAATATTAATTACAGAAGAAACTTAAAAGGGTGCATCTCATCACAATTAGTGATAGACAATGTAAAAAAGAATCGGTCATATGTAATTATGAATAATTACTGTATAAATGCACACACATGTATATTATTTTAATTATAATGATAAAGGATTAAATTCGATAAATAAAATTAGTCGTAAGATTAAGATTAAAATTAAACAGTTATAAAAGGTAATAAAGGTTAAAAGTCAAAACCATATAGGGCAATGGGTGACGCATGTTAAAGTGCATCAATGTCGTACTTTATTAACCCTCAGTGGGCCAGTGAACTGAAGATGGCCCTAATAGGTAAATAGTGTACCTATTTGATTTTTATTAATAGTAGTGGACTATATTATTATAGGGATGGCAGTGTGGATGAGATAAAGGTCCTGAGTGATGGATTTAACCCCTGCTACTTTGTCACATTTATACACATAAGGACAATGTCTCGTCGTGTAGAAAACCTCAAATCAGGACTTGAGTTGTGTTATTAGTGGTAGAGAGCAAGGTATCTTTCCCACCAGGTGAGGTAGGTATAGGAACAAATATTTAAAAAAGTCCCACACTACCGGTACATCTACTAGATCTAGATGCCCAGTAGTGTCCATGGGTATACCAATCAATATAAAATTGTCTCAACCGATACTCCCACAAGCCTAAGTCCATCAGGACTGTTTGGGTATCATACTGACATAAATTCACATTTGGTAATAACTAAGGTCAGAGAAAAATAAATTCATTAAAATGATGTTAAAACATTTAAAAATTATTTAAAAAGCAATTCAAGTCGAAATCCACATTCATACCTCCTGGAGTGAGTGTGTTTAATGTATGAATCCAGCGTGATTCTTTCTGACTAATGACTCGTATTTTGTGGCTACCTCTCCAAGAGGCTTTATATTTTTCTATGCCCCAAAATTGGAGCATAGTGGCACGCCATTTTGCGAAAGTGCACAATCAAGACTTAGGCTTGTGGGAGTATCGGTTGAGACAATTTTATATTGATTGGTATACCCATGGACACTACTGGGCATCTAGATCTAGTAGATGTACCGGTAGTGTGGGACTTTTTTAAATATTTGTTCCTATACCTACCTCACCTGGTGGGAAAGATACCTTGCTCTCTACCACTAATAACACAACTCAAGTCCTGATTTGAGGTTTTCTACACGACGAGACATTGTCCTTATGTGTATAAATGTGACAAAGTAGCAGGGGTTAAATCCATCACTCAGGACCTTTATCTCATCCACACTGCCATCCCTATATTAATATAGTCCACTACTATTAATAAAAATCAAATAGGTACACTATTTACCTATTAGGGCCATCTTCAGTTCACTGGCCCACTGAGGGTTAATAAAGTACGACATTGATGCACTTTAACATGCGTCACCCATTGCCCTATATGGTTTTGACTTTTAACCTTTATTACCTTTTATAACTGTTTAATTTCAATCTTAATCTTACGACTAATTTTATTTATCGAATTTAATCCTTTATCATTATAATTAAAATAATATACATGTGTGTGCATTTATACAGTAATTATTCATAATTACATATGACCGATTCTTTTTTACATTTTCTATCACTAATTGTGATGAGATGCACCCTTCTAAGTTTCTTCTGTAATTAATATTCTAAGTTTTGCAGTCCTGCACTAGGAGTACACATGAAACGTGAGGTTAACCATCTGTTTAGGTGTTAATTTACACTTAAGCTACGTCCCAATAACAGCCCTTATTATAACACATAATGTCCATGAATATGGACTTCAAGAAAATGGAAGTCTGTTTACTTCCGGTTTGGGCGTATTTAGCCGGCGGCCCGACAGCCAATAGGAATCCCCTGATGAAGTCACGAGGTGCGTGACGTAACGCCGTAGGGAGCCGAAAGTCGAGACCGAGGATTATACTCACACAAGCCGGAGGCTATCGGACGTAAGGCGGTAATTTTAAACGCCACGTCTGCACCTTGATTTTTAACGCTGCTCTGTTATTTCAAGCACTGTTTGTGCTACCTGCTTTTTAACCACAATAAATACTTTTGGATTCCTAATCCTACTACACCATTGGAGGCTATCTTCTTTTCTCCCCACCCCATTGTTTTGCCTATTGGACCACTGCAATTGGGAATATTTTGGAGGTATGCAGCAGTCAGAACAGACTTGAATGAAGTGACCCCAGAAGAAAGGTGACCTGAGACCCGGAGGACATCAGTAGATACGCGCCCAGGACACCTTAATGGAATACAGCTGCTGGTACAACGTACACTGACTGATCCCTGGACAGGGGTGATCGGAGACCCGGAGGGATATCTCTATATGCGCACATATAGCACCTTCATGGTAAGGGCACTACAACACTCATGAGGATTTTTAAACTGCTGCCTTCTACACAGATATCTTTTATGGAAACATCTCATCATCTCCACCTATAGACTGCTTCATTAGCATCACTGTTGCACTTTTACACATTCGCTCACTTACTTTTTACACTATTCCATATATATATATATGTATATATATTCAGTTTATATATCTATTTTTATATATTTATTTATGTGTGATCATCACAGTGATTTTAGATTCACAGAGGACTGGACATCCCTATAATCTATCACATCTGAATATATTTTCTTATTATTATTATTTTTTGGCACCCACTGCACATTTTGAGTTTGGTCACTCATTTTCTGATTGTGGTCCATTCATTCACGTATATACTTTGGTTGTAATTTGACACATACCTGGAGCGCTTATCACTTTTTTACCTTGTTATCTTTTTTTGTGTTATGTGAACACTTTTAGATATAGCTGCCCCGGGTAATATTTACATCATTTACACTATTTTCACACATTTTGTTTACTCACAGTAGCGCATTGGAACTAAATATTTATTTTTCACATATTATAAAAAACAAGAGTTATACAGCGTACCTCTAATAGATTAGACAAACTCCCCCCTCTCCCCTACAAATGTAATATGCAGTCACGGATAACCATGGCAGACAGTATTTCACATATGTGAGGAGATGCACAACCAACGCGTTTCGTCTTGTCGGCTTCTTCAGGAGTTTCTTTGGATGGGAATACATGCAGTAGAGTTACTGTAAAAGAAACAACTGGATACAAATAATATACATTCGCAGATATTCCTAAATTCATAATGCAATCATAGTTATCCCCTTCGTATGGGGTATTGAGCAATATGAGGTCTTGACATCAATTGTAACAAGCCAAGCTCCAGCTGGCACAACGATGTATTCCAATATTTTTAACAAATCCCTAGTGTCCTGTACATAGGAAGGTAAAGATGTAACAAATGGCCTTAAGTAATCATCAATTAATTTACTCTACACTATTGGCCGACCGGCGGAGTCTCCCTATTTCTATGTACCTTTGGTAAGGAATAAAACGTTGGTATATAATTGGATATTGAACGTTAAGAAATTAATATGTGTTTTTGTTAATTAGGCCCACTGTAAATGCTCTTGCTATGATCTCCCTAAACTCCAGATAGAACGTTTTAATTGTGTCTCCGGTATACGTCTGTACCATTCCTTATTATTTATAATATCCATACACACTCTCTGTGGGAGATAAGGTATGTGAATTGTGTTTGAGTTCCATCAGATGACATGGCATGTGCAGGTTCTCTGGGAATGTAAATGAGTATTGTTTCTCCTATGCTAGTCCAGATATGATAGTGTGCACTTCATCCTGGCATTTGGAATCTGCCTACCTTCTTGTTCATGGATTTGAACAGAAGCTTTCTTTTCGAGTTATGTTTTATATGATGTAGAGTAAATGGATAACTATGCTTTGAGTGTAGGGTATGTTTTAGCTATGTGTAATTTTTACCCCTTTTTCCAGTTCCTTTGATTAAACATAGGATTGGATAGCCTGAACTGTCAATCCATTTGTATTGGACCCTTTCTTGGCTTTTGGATGAAGCCCTTACATTCGACCCCAGGTCCGCCTGACATAGACAGGTTATCGGTCCACATTTTTGTGCTCTGGCAGGGATGTGTAATGCCCCTAGGGGGCTTTCCAAAGTCAATATATCAGATGCAAGTTTTTTAACTACAGTACAGACCAAAAGTTTGGACACACCTTCTCATTCAAAGA
Source organism: Rana temporaria (assembly GCF_905171775.1). Classification (NCBI taxonomy): domain Eukaryota; kingdom Metazoa; phylum Chordata; class Amphibia; order Anura; family Ranidae; genus Rana; species Rana temporaria. The sequence continues at coordinate 33,746,223 of NC_053492.1, read as the reverse complement.
GTTTGACTATGAAAATTGTAGATTCACACTGAAGGCATCAAAACTATAAATAAACACATGTGGAATTATACATAACAAAAAAGTGTGAAACAACTGAAAATATATTTCATATTCTAGGTTCTTCAAAGTAGCCACCTTTTGCAGCAGACACATCTCTAGAACTGTTAAGAGGAGACTGTGTGAATCAGGCCTTCATGGTAGAATATCTGCTAGGAAACCACTGCTAAAGAAAGGCAACAAGCAGAAGAGACTTGTTTTGGGCTAAAGAACACAAGGAATGGACATTAGACCAGTGGAAATCTGTGCTTTGGTCTGATGAGTCCAAACTTGAGATCTTTGGTTCCAACCCCCGTGTCTTTGTGCGACGCAGAAAAGGTGAACGGATGGACTCTACATGCCTGGTTCCCACCGTGAAGCATGGAGGAGGAGGTGTGATGGTGTGGGGGTGCTTTGCTGGTGACACTGTTGGGGATTTAATCAAAATTGAAGGCATACTGAACCAGCATGGCTACCACAGCATCTTGCAGCGGCATGCTATTCCATCCGGTTTGCGTTTAGTTGGACCATCATTTATTTTTCAACAGGACAATGACCCCAAACACACCTCCAGGCTGTGTAAGGGCTATTTGACCAAGAAGGAGAGTGATGGGGTGCTGCGCCAGGTGACTACCTCTTGAAGCTCATCAAGAGAATGCCAAGAGTGTGACAAGCAGTAATCAAAGCAAAAGGTGGCTACTTTGAAGAACTTAGAATATGAAATATATTTTCAGTTGTTTCACACTTTTTTGTTATGTATAATTCCACATGTGTTAATTCATAGTTTTGATGCCTTCAGTGTGAATCTACAATTTTCATAGTCATGAAAATATAGAAAACTCTTTGAATGAGAAGGTGTGTCCAAACTTTTGGTCTGTACTGCATGTGTATAACAACTATCGTGAGATCAATTGATTATGAGTTTAGGAATATCTGTGAATGTATATTATTTGTATCCATTTGTTTCTTTTACAGTAACTCTACTGCATTCATTCTCCTCCAAAGAAAACCCTGTAGACGAAACATGTCGGATTGTGCAACTCCTTTACATATGTGAAATACTGTCTGGTTATCCATGACTGCATATTATGATTGTTTATAGAGGATTTACTATACTTTGGAGAGGGCGGAGTTTGTCTAATCTTAATACTATGTCTACCTTTTGGTACAGACACAATTTTAATAATTTATAATAAAATGAAGTTTTAGTATCACGTTGTAAGATTGATCATTCTAGGAGGAGGTTTCAACACTTACAATATCCTAATATTTTGATGTCTCTTGATGTGCATTTTTATTTCGGGAAGTGGTGCCGAGTGTCAACTGAATACATTATTACATAAAAATGTATTGCTATAACTTTTTTCATCTTTTTGTATTTGTCAATTAATCACAGGGTTCATTGGAATATCAAACTGTTCTCCCACAACACCTTCGGGTAACACTTCATATTGTCTGATAATGCCTAATAACGTGGCCCTTGTGAATACTCTCTGCACCGTACCCGGAACTTTCAATGGCATACATATGGAAATGTACTGCTCTGGGCCCAGTAAGTTATCATTTCAATTTATTTAATATAAAGTTAACTTTAGTTCTGTGAAAACACTATGGTAACATAACAAACCTTTGTGTATGATTAGCATAATCACAAAGAATATTTTTCCTCTACTACAATGCATCGAAAAATTGTAATTTTTGAAATTTTCCACATTTTGTCACATTACAAAAAAAAATAAAACATTTTTATTGGGATTTTTTGTAATACACTAACACAAAGTGGTACATAATTGTGAAGTGGAAGGAAAATGTTAAATGGTTTTCAATTTGTTTTACAAATAAATATCTGTAAAGTGTGGCATGCATTTGTATTCACTCCCCTTTACTCTGATACCCCTAAACTAAAATCCAGTGGAACCAACTGCTTTCGGAAGTCACCTAATTAGTAAATAGAGTTTACTTGTATGGAATGGTAGCGAAGGGGTTATTTACACTGCTCAAAAAAATTAAAGGAACCCTTTGAAAACATATCAGATCTCAACAGGCAAAAATCTCCTGCTGGATATCTATACTGATATCGACTGTGTAATGTGTTAGGAAAGAAAGGATGGCACATCATTTGATGCAAATTTAAATTATCCACCTACAGAGGGCTGCACCCAAAACCCCCCCCAGAAAATCAAAGTGAAAAAATTATGCAGCAAGCTAGTCCATTTTGCTGAAATTTCATTGCAACATCTCAAAATGGTCCTAAGTAGTTTGTATGGCCCCCAAGTGCTTGTATGCATGCCTGACAACATCAGGGCATGCTCCTAATGAGATGACAGATGGTGTCCTGGGGTATTTCCTCCCAGATCTGGACCAGAGCATCACTGAGCTCCTGAACAGACTGAGGTGCAACCTGGCAGCACCGGATGGACCTAAAAATAATGTCCCAGAGGTGTTCTTTTGGATTTAGGTCAGGTGAGCGTGGGGGCCATTCAATGGTATCAATTTCTTCATCCTCCTGAAACTGGCTGCATGCTCTCACCACATGATGCCGGGCATTGTCATGCACCAGGAGGAACCCAGGACCCATTGCACCAGCGTAGGGTCTGACAATGGGTCCAAAGATTTCATCCCGATACCTAATGGCAGTCAGGGTGCCATTGTGTAGCCTTTAGAGGTCTATGCGTCCCTCCATGGATATGCCTCCCCAGACCATCACGGACCCACCACCAAACCGGTCGTGCTGAACGATGTTACAGGCAGCATAAAGTTCTCAGCAGCTTTTCCAGACCCTTTCACGTCTGTCACATATGCTCTGGGTGAACCTGCTCTCATCTGTGAAAAGCATGGGGCACCAGTGGCGGACCTGCCAATTCTAGTGTTCAATGGAAAATGCCAATCAAGCTCCACAGTGTCCGGCAATGAGCACAGAGCACACTAGAGGACGTCGGGGCCCTCAGGCCACCCCCATGAAGTCTGGTTCTGATTGTTTGGTCAGAGACATTCACAACAGTGGCCTGCTGGAGGTCATTTTGTAGGGCTCTGGCAGTGTTCATCCTGTTCCTCCTTGCACAAAGGAGCAGATACCGGTCCTGCTGATGGGTTAAGGACCTTCTACAGCTCTGTCCAACTCTCATAGAGTAACTGCCTGTCTCCTGCAATCTCCTCCATGCTCTTGAGACTGTGCTGGGAGACACGGCAATGATACATATTGATGTGCCATCCTGGAGGAGTTGGACTGCCTGTGCAACCTTTATAGGGTCCAAGTATTGCCTAGTGGCTCCCAGTAGTGACACTGACCCTAGCCAAATTCAAAACTAGTGAAAACAGTCAGAAAAGATGAGTAGGGAAAAAAAATGTCAGACACCTCCACCTAAAAAAACATTCCTGTTTTGGAGGTCGTCTCATTGTTGCCCATCTAGTGCACCTGTTGTTAATTTCAATTAACAGCAAAGCAGCTGAAACTGATTAACAACCCCCTCTGTATACACCCCTCCCCCTCTGCTACTTAACTGACCAGATCAATATCCCAGGAGTTCTAATTCAAAAGTGTTCCTTTAATTTTTTGGAGCAGTGTATAAACTATACTATTTGGATATTATCACCAACTTTTTGCATGTAGTTAGATCCTAACAAAAGCATATTGATCTTGTGTAAATTATCTTTTTTTATTTTTTACAGCAATACCAACTTCTTCATCCATTTTAACATCTACAAGTTCCTCAATTACTACACAGTCATCAACAACATTTAGTACAGCGCCACAATCCACTAATATCTCAGCTACAACATTTAGTACATCTGCACCTTCGACAGCAAGCATCTCAGCTACAACATCAACAGGGTTTTCTTTACCTTCATCAACCACCAATAATGTCTCAAGGACTTCAGCCATTACATCACCTCCATTGACTATGAGTTTGTCGTCATCAATAACAGCAATAAGTTCACCCCAACCCTCCACTGGATCATCTATGACATCAGCAGTAGACACAACTAGCACAAATACAACTGGGAGCGTGTCAAGTGGTGCATCTTCATCCCAAGCATATGTGACCCCTCAGATGTCTTCAAAAACTCCAGCCTTCAGCACATGGTTTTCTACTTTTGGGACTCCTGCCACCAGCGTTGGTAAGCAAACTTGCCTTTCAGTTAAAAATCCAGTATGTGAGAGTCATATATGAAAATTTAGCATCAAACCTATTTCAGGATATACATATGTAAATCCAAATATGAAAAAAGAGTGTAGAAAAAAACTGCACTAAAAAGGAATACAAAACTAAAACAGTAAACACAGGCAGCAATACTCCTGTATGACATAAAGCACAGTATAGCATAAATTAGAAGAAAATTCGAATTGCGCTAAATCTATATTCCATCAATCAATTTTTCAGATCTATGGAGAAAGGACTTCATATAAAATATCCACCAGTGCTTGAAACTTCGGGCTTTTCCAAGTTTGTGATGGAATGGTCCATCCACTGTCACCATATGTGAAAAATCCACCACCAGATTTGCTTCTTACCAGCTCCACATGATCCCCCATTACAGAGGATCAAAAAGCGTGTGTAGTTTAAACACAACCTGGATCTTTCTCCCAATGTGAGCGTACACCTGTCCACAGGGCACCCCTCGTTCGGTCAGGCAGATGAATGGATGGATTAATATAGAAGATAAAAGATAAAATAGCTCCATATAGTGTAAAACCTTTTACATGTTTATATTATTGCACTTACAGCATCAGTGTTTGTTAAAAGCCTTAAGTCTGGTGTTCCGGCTGGCGCACAACCAGACAAACCCGTTCTTCCAGGGCACGAAGGAAAAAATGAGGTGATGTCAGCGCGTTGCTCCGCCCTAGGCGTTTCGTCAGAGATGACATCACCAGACTTAAGGCTTTTAACGTACGCTGATGCTGTAAGTGCAATATTTTGTCCTTCTAATAAACATGTAAAAAGTTTTACAATATATGGAGCTCTTTTATCTTCTATATTAATCCATCCATTCATCTGCATGAGAGAAGGAGAGGTGCCCTGTGGACAGGTGTACGCCCACATTGAGAGAAAGATCCAGGTTGTGTTTAAACTACACACGCTTTTTGATCCTCTGTAACAGATGATCATGTGGAGCTGGTAAGAAGCAAACCATACTATCTGGTGGTGGATTTTTCACATATGGTGACAATGGATGGACCATTCCATCACAAACTTGGAAAAGCCTGTGAACTCCTTTCTCCATAGATCTGAAAAATTGATTGATGTAATATAAATTTAGCACGATTCTAATTTTCTTCTAATATAAACCCAAATAACTGGGCAAACTCACAAGTGGTAATTCAGAGTTTGGAACGTTAAAGAGGTACTTAACATTAAACATTGAGCCCAGTAAAAAGGCATGCAGAAGGCAAAGAACTAGTCAGCCATATTGGCAGTGGTCTCCTTTCAGCTGATCTTTGCCCTATTACTGACTTACCATGCCTTGTTCTGCTCTGTGTTTCTTTGTGAAGGTGGCCATCTTGATAGAGGCAGGACTTTTGCTGCTTCCACATGTCAGAGCTTCCAGCAAAGAAAACAGTGAGCACCACAGTAGTGACATCACCAAATCTCACTACAGATCTCCTGAGACTAGCAAGAAGAGGCAGCAGTGCCTTAGATCTCACACTGCAGATATACAGCTACAGTACATGGCAGTAGGCACACTCACATATCAGGAAGTTCACCTCTATAAATGTACAGTACATGTTTCTTGTTCTGGACACCATGTTGGAGACGTTCTCCAACTCCATATGCAGAGAGCCCCGTATGTGCAATTAACTATCAGGAAATAGAATAATAGAATAAATAGAGTAAAGGTGGATGTTGACTAGAGTAAGGATGGGCACTATTTCTTATATCTTTTGTGTTTCAACCCTAGGAACTAATACAACTATGATGGTTATAACCAATTTTCAATTGTGGATAGAACAAGTTTCGCAAGTAAGTTGTGTTTTTGTTGTATCCTGAACCCGAATTAAAAAAAGGATTGCAGACACTTAGCAGTAAAGGTGAACTGGATCACAAGGAAATCTGCTGTGTAATCTGCACGCATGCCTGAAAAAGTTTTCTAAAAGTTCATTGATCTTTACCCATGGATTATAGCAGTTAAAGTAGAGCATCTTTAGATCTGCAATTATTGATGGGCATCAGTGTTTGCTGTAATACTAATGATAGGCACTGGAGGGGGTGCTTGGATGCAATTGCCTGATCTGACTGCCTCCAGGGCAAAAGGACTGCAAAGGAGGAGAGGGAGAGAAGAGGGAGAGCAGAGGAGAGGGAGAGAAGAGGGGGAGCAGAGGAGAGGGAGGGCAGAGGAGAGGGAGAGAAGAGGGAGAGCAGAGGAGAGGGAGAGATAAGAGGGAGAGAAGAGGGAGAGCAGGGGAGAGCAGAGGAGAGGAGAGAAGAGGGAGAGAAGAGGGAGAGCAGAGGAGAGGGAGAGAAGAGGGAGAGCAGAGGAGAGGGAGAGAAGAGGGAGAGCAGAGGAGAGGGAGGGCAGAGGAGAGGGAGATAAGAGGGAGAGCAGAGGAGAGGGAGATAAGAGGTAGGGCAGAGGAGAGGGAGATAAGAGGGAGAGCAGAGGAGAGGGAGAGAAGAGGGAGGGCAGAGGAGATGGAGAGAAGAGGGAGAGCAGAGGAGAGGGAGGGCAGAGGAGATGGAGAGAAGAGGGAGAGCAGAGAAGAGGGGGAGAGGAGGGAGAGCAGAAGAAAGGGAGAGAAGAGGGGGAGCAGAGGAGAGGAGAGAAGAGGGAGATCAGAGGAGAGGGAGAGAAGAGGGAGATCAGAGGAGAGGGAGAAAAGAGGGAGATCAGAGGAGAGGGAGAAAAGAGGGAGAGCCGACGAAAGGGAGAGAAGAGGGAGAGCAGAGTAGAGGGAGAGAAGAGGGAAGGCAGAAGAGAGGGAGATAAGAGGGAGTGCAGAGGAGAGGAGATAAGAGGGAGAGCAGAGGAGAGGGAGAGAAGAGGGAAGGCAGAAGAGAGGGAGATAAGAGGGAGTGCAGAGGCGAGGAGATAAGAGGGAGAGCAGAGGAGAGGGAGAGAAGAGGGAGAGCAGAGGAGAGGAGAGGAGAGGAGAGAAGAGGAGAGAAGAGGGAGAGCAGAGGATAGGGAGAGAAGAGGGAGAGCAGAGGAGAGGAGAGAAGAGGGAGAGCAGAGGATAGGGAGAGAAGAGGGAGAGCAGAGGAGAGGGGAGAAGAGGGAGAGCAGAGGATAGGGAGAGCAGAGGGAGAGCAGAGGAGAGGAGAGAAGAGGGAGAGCAGAGGAGAGGGAGAGAAGAGGGAGAGCAGAGGAGAGGGAGAGCAGAGGAGAGGGAGAGAAGAGGGAGGGCAGAGGAAAGGGAGAAAAGAAGGAGAGCAGAGGAGAGGGAGAGAAGAAGGAGAGCAGAGGAGAGGGAGAAAAGAGGGAGAGCAGAGGAGAGGAGAGAAGAGGGAGAGCAGAGGAGAGAAGAGGGAGAGCAGAGGAGAGGGAGAGAAGAGGGAGAGCAGAGGAGAGGGAGAGAAGAGGGAGGGCAGAGGAGAGGAGAGAAGAGGGAGAGCAGTGGAGAGGGAGAGAAGAGGGAGATCAGAGGAGAGGGAGAGAAGAGGGAGAGCAGAAGAGAGGGAGAAAAGAGGGAGAGCAGAGGAGAGGGAGAGAAGAGGGAAGGCAGAGGAGAGGGAGAGAAGAGGGAGTGCAGAGGAGAGGAGAGAAGAGGGAGAGCAGAGGAGAGGGAGAGAAGAGGGAGAGCAGAGGAGAGGAGAGGAGAGAAGAGGGAGAGCAGAGGAGAGAAGAGGGAGATTAGAGAAGAGGGAGAAATCGCAGAGGTGATCAAATACCACCAAAAGAAAGCTCTATTTGTGAGAACAAAATGATAAAAAATTTATTTGGGGGGCGTGGCTTGGCGCGCGGCGGACATGGTCGCTCAGTGAGAGAGCTCCGGAGCACACACAGCCTGCAACGGATAGTTTCCCCGACCCACAGCTCTCAGATGCCGGGCAAGCGGTCCTACAGCACCCCGCACTCTCGCGCTAAGAAAGGAACGGCTCCTACGCCGGCTCGGATCATTACAGACCTGTTTAAGCCGTCGGCCGGGGCCCGCAGCACGATGGGGAAAGCCAAGATGGCGCTGGAGCAACACCACGAGGAGGAGTACAGCGAAGACTCCCAATCCCTCCCGGAGGACTCAGGTAGGGAGGTGACCCGCTCCAACAATCCCCTCACGCTGGCGGACATGTCGGTGATAGCTGCAGACATTAAGTCTGCGTTCTCCGCTGCTATTACCGACATTAAGTCCAATCTCCTTGCACTTAATGAGCGCATGGCGGGAGCTGAATCTGATGGGAAACAGAGAGACAGAGCGATTCACCGCCTTGAAAGAGCCTCCTCTGCCCACAACTACCACTTTATTGAAATAAACAGGCACCTAGAGGATTTGGACAATAGGGGAAGGAGAAAGAACATTCGTGTAAGGGGTATCCCTGAATCCGTGGAGTCTGCCCAAATTATGCCTGCCCTGCAACGCGTGTTCAACAGTTTACTTGAAAGACAGGAGGATGTAGTGATTGATTTTGTTAGAGCACATAGAGCTCTCAGGCCAAAGGGCCCTGACTCCGCTCCCCCTCGGGACATTATCTGCTGTCTGCAGAGCTTCCCTCTCAAGGAAGATATCATGAGAAAGGCGAGGGGGAATGATCACATTATATTCAATGGGGCCACCATTATGCTGTTCCAGGATCTCTCCCAGATTACGCTGAAGAACAGGAGAGCCCTACGCCCCCTGCTGAATAAACTCAGAGAACGGGACATGAGATATTCCTGGAAGTTTCCCTTTGCCCTGTCAGTGACCTCTGGTGGCCGCCAACACACACTACGAGACCCAGATGGACTGCGGGATTTCTGTGCAGCATTGGAGCTGGATTATGTCTCGCTTCCTGACTGGTATGCTGAGTTCCTGGGACCTCAACCCGAAAGTTCGCCCCTCAGATCACCTTTCTCCACCCCGGAGAAAAGATTCCATAAGAGACTGAAACCTCACCGTATGGATGGCTCGAAGGCGGGCACCCCGCGCACTTCCAGGGATGATCGCAGAGAACGCGGGGATGACTGAACGGGGCTATCTCGTGCCCAAAATTGATCTATCGCTTTACTCCTTTCCCGGATGTTCAGTACTTACCTAACTCTCAACATGCTATCCCCAAGTTTGACCTTTTTATTTGCTAAGTGATTGACAGTTGTCGATTTGGTGCCCATGCCGTCTCCCCTTTAGTCATCTCCCTAAGTCCCTCGGAGAACCACGTGACAACGGTTTTTGAAATTATTGCCTGAACTGATCGCATAGGTTACCAGGCATTCCCCCCTCCTTCACCTGGGACACCGGTTAACATTGCCTCTCCTGCCCATCTAATTGCCGTAGCTTTCAGAGAGGTTTCCTTTGAAACATAGAGGGTGGCGTACCGAATCCAAGAATGTAGATGTTCCTGATAAGGGTCGCAATACAGGGCAAGACATGTTTGATGAAGGGGGGGATGGGAGCTGTTAGGGGCGAATTGGGGAACATTGTACTAACTGAGTCGCACAATAGCTGAACATCTGGGGGAGGGGGGTTTTTCTTTTTTCTTTTATTTTTTCATTTTTTTGTTTGGCCCTCTTGTTTTCAGGGCCGGGGGAATTACGTCAGCTATGTACGGTGGCTGACGATGCTACATTAGCCTTAATTTGCAGGCTGTGTGTGTTTTCTTGTTTCTATTGAAGTTGACATATATATTGTTTGAAACTTACTGTATTGGTTTTAAAAATATACAGGTAAGGTTGTCGGTCCATTGTCCTGCCGACCGCCTCCCTCTACTCCCCTACCCAGTGCCTCCGCACCCACTGAGTGGTTGTGGACGCACTGACAAACTCCGCCCGGGGAGAGATCCCTCACCCGGGAAGGGAAATCTGTTGCTCTCCTTAACTTGTTCCACCCTACACCTTACCTCTCTCTATATCTCTTTTTCTTACTCTCATACTGGCTGGACCTACAGCCTCTCTTTTTCTTTGGTATAGTCGGTTTTGCTTATAAACTGTGTCTCTCTTTGTATGACAGTGCCTGTATTTTGTGACTCTTTGCTGCAGGTATACTCCATCTCATCTCGCTCTGGGCTCTGACCATGGCTTACGCGGACCTTGGAAGGGACCTATTTGTAGTGTCCCATAATGTGAAGGGACTGAACATCCCTGAAAGGCGCTCCACCCTACTGAGGGAGCTCAGGAAAGGTAGGCCTCAGTTTGTGTTTCTCCAGGAAACCCATTTTAGAACACATCATGTCCCCCGATTGACAGACTCATGTTACACAGAAGCTCACCATGCCACTAGTGATGACTCCAGGGCTAGATGGACGGGACTTTACTTTCTTTTCGCCCCCACACGACAGACATTCTCGCATCGACTACCTCTTTATCTCCCAGAGGGATCTGCCAAGGGTCTCGAGGGCACGCATTGGAATACAGTCCTTTTCGGACCACGCACCTATCTCGCTCTCCCTGGGAGACTTTGCAGCTCTCCCCAGTCCCCCATCGTGGAGACTGAATGCTTCCCTCTTGACGGACCCCGCCCTCTTGACTGAATTGACTACGTCCCTAGCCGAATTTTTCAGACGCAATGTGACAGAGGGTGCTGACCCCTTGATGGTCTGGGAGGCGCATAAATGCACAATACGTGGTGACCTAATGAGGATGGGGGCCCGTCGCAAGAGGGATAGAGAAAAAAACATTAGGACTTTGACAGAGCAGATAAAGGGACTTGAGACCCTTCACAAACAATCCTTGTCTGTTCAGACAGCTACTGAATTACTAGAAAAGAGGAAAGATTTGCAACAGCTCTTTGAGGAACGGTCAAGACGGTTCCTTTTTTTCAGGAAGCGGATTTACTACGAGTCTGGTAATAAGTCAGGGAAGCTATTGGCCAGGGCCCTGAAGGAACAATTTGGCAAAAACTATATCCATGGCATTCGGAGGCCTGACGGCACGCTGGATGTCACCACTGAAGCGATTGCAGGACATTTCCATGATTTCTATACAAAGTTGTATAATCTACCACCCCAGCATAGAATGGAGGGCATGGAGGGAGATAGGACACAGATAATTCGTGACTACCTGATTGATAGTGGATTACCTACTCTCTCAGACTCCAACATTGCTCTCTTGGAGGGCCCGATTACGGCGGAAGAAGTAGCATCTGCCATCTCGCAATTAAAACCAGGGAAAAGCCCCGGCCCAGATGGCTTCACCTCTATCTACTACAAAACTTTTGCACAGATCCTGGTGAACCCTCTCAGAGCTGCGTTAGACTCACTATCTGAACCTAGAACAGTTACGCCCGATTTTCTCTCAGCACACATTACGGTACTGCACAAGGACGGTAAAGATCCTGCCGAATGCTCCAGTTACCGCCCCATATCGCTTCTAAATCTTGACGCAAAGATACACGCAAAGGTTTTGGCGACCAGACTAGGCCCCATTCTCGCGGATCTGGTTGGACCGGATCAGGTGGGCTTCATGCCGGGTCGTGAAGCACGAGATAACGTGATAAAAACATTACTACTTACACAGGCGGCACGGACCGGGAACATCGAGGGCCTTCTCCTGTCCACTGATGCGGAGAAGGCCTTCGACCGCATTGCTTGGGACTTCATGCTGGCCGTATGCGCGAAGGTGGGCCTAGGCCCCCACATGTTGGCTAGAATTTCGGCGCTGTACCAAGGCCCCTCGGCCAAACTGAAAATTAATGGCACGCTATCTGATAAAATCTCGATTGCGAATGGCACCCGACAGGGATGCCCGCTATCTCCCCTCCTATTTATACTCTCCCTAGAGCCTTTCATCAGGACAGTCAGGAATAACGCAGACGTTCGGGGCTTCAGGATCTTGGGCAAGGAATACAAGGTCGCCGCTTATGCGGACGACCTTCTTTTCTTCCTTACTAACCCTGTGACGTCACTACCAGTCTTGTTACATGAGTTTGCTAAATATGGATATATATCCAACCTCAAGATTAATTACTCCAAGTCGGAAGCCCTGAACGTCTCGCTGCCGGATAACGTTGTAGCCCAAGTGAGGGCATCGTCCTCCTTCAGGTGGGAATCTAAGTCTCTGAAATACTTGGGAGTGTGGCTCACGCCCAATTTAGCAGACACTTATAAACAAAACTTCCCCCGGTTTCTCAAAACTATAGAGGCGGACTTCGAAAACTGGAGATCAGGTCGTTTTTCATGGTTTGGGCGCGCGGCCATCATCAAGATGGTTGTTCTTCCACGTCTGCTCTACCTCTTTCACACCCTGCCCCTTAGAATACCTCGGGCCTTTTTCACCTCGCTGAAATCTGCCATATTGAAGTTTCTTTGGAACTCGCAAAGGGCTAGAATTAAATACTCCTTGTTACTGAAACCAAAGGACCGTGGGGGGATGGGTTTACCTGACTTTCTGTTGTACTACAGGGCCACCCACCTGACTAGGGTCATTGACTGGCACTGCCACGGCTCACTGAAGGACTGGGTATCGTTGGAGGCGGACCTGTGCCCGCTCCCACTCAAACACTTACCATGGATCACTTGGGAAAGCTGCCCGACTAATCTCAAATTGCACCCCGTTACGGGTTGCACTTTAGAGATACTTCATAAAATAGCTAAAACATCCACTATCACCTCTCAACCAGGACCTCTGACACCCTTAAAGGATAATCCAGACTTTGTACCAGGCTTAAACAACCCACAATTCGGTCCACCTGACAATCTGAAGCCCCTTCTGGCTGGGGATTGCTTCAAAGACGGAATAGTGAAGGAATGGGCTACACTTAAAAGGGACCTGAACATACCACAGTTACCTATGTGGGCATACTTCCAATTACGGAGCTACCTGGGGGGAGCCCCCAGGAGGGTTGCATGCTGTAGGGCCCCTACGGCCTTGGAGTCGATCTGCCTTGAGGGCACGAGGTGTGTGAAACCCACCTCACAAGCCTATGTATGGCTACAAAACGCAGAACACAGGGCCGCTGACGAGCTCAGAGCGAGATGGTCAAGGGAGTTGGACATGGAGATTACGCCTACACAGTGGAGGTACGCCTGTATTTTGATACATAAATGCTCGATAAGCACTGCTATGCAGGAAACAGCATATAAAATTATGACCCATTGGTATAATACCCCGGCTAAGATGCATGGTTGGAACCCACAAATTTCGGACTCCTGCTGGAGATGCGGACAGGAGAAGGGCACACTGGTTCACATTTGGTGGCAGTGCCCACTCATTGCACAATACTGGGAAAACATCATCCGACTGATTAGACAAATCACCGATACAAGCCTTACCCTGAACGCAGCCACTTGCTTACTACATGTCACAAATTTCTCATTGAAAAGATATAAAAACTCTCTGACGAGACACTTATTGAACGCAGCAAAGTCACTAATCCCATTGTATTGGAAATCTCAAAGGGTTCCTTCCATAGCTGAGTGGCTCAGGAGGGTATCGGAGGTGCATGGAATGGAGGAGACCCTGGCTCAGGCGTCTGATCGAGTTGACAAACTCCATAAGATATGGCAACCCTGGGTCGCTTTCAGGTATTCCTCTGCTTACCCTGACGGGGCCTTGCAGACGTCTGCCTGAGAGGTTCCCGGAAATTGTCTACATCGACTTTTTACCATACCTTATACTGCTTCTCTTTTCTGTTTTCTCGCTACTTCTTTCTGGCTATGATTCGCGATTATAGCAAGGGCTGCTTGATGAAATAGTATGCTACGACCACCTAAGGTCCGCACCCCCTCGGGGTCTCCTGTTCTTGTGGTTGCTTTTGTTTTTGCCCTCTTTTTCTTTCCTTTGACAGGAGGAGGGAAGGAGGGAAAGAGGGAAAGGGAAACTGGCCGAGGCCTACTATCCAGTATTATACACCTTTGCCTCGGGCAATACTAACTATTTGACAAGCAAGGTTATGCTGGAAATACTTTTTTTTTCCTTCTGTCTTTGTACACCACTTTACATGGGTCGTAATGGTTTGGTTTTCTTTGTTTGCCTTTGGCATGTTTTATAACTTACTATGCCATGCTCCTATCATATCACTGCTCTGCGAGCAGCTGCATTGCTATATGATATAACCTGTTATGCCTTTGTTTATTACAATAAACTTTGAATGATTAAAAAATTTATTTGGGTACAGTGTAGCATGACTGCGACAGTGCTGAAAGCTGAAAATTGGCTTGGGCGGGAAGGTGCGTAAGTGCCTGGTATGGAAGTGGTTAAGTGGTTAATATTATTTATTTATGGGTGTAACAAGTTAGTCACATTTATAAATATAAGTGACAGATAATTACAATTTACTGTTGTAGGGCTTCACCACTTTCTTGCAGAGCTGGTGGCCTTTTATACAGACATGGGGACACGGAAATGTGCTAAATTGTTAAATTTGTACTTGTTTTCACTTGTGTTTCAGCTGTCTCTTTTTATACCAGATCTAATCTATTTAGACAAACAGCCGGTCTTATTTAGTTTGTTTTACACCATCCTTAAAGTGAGGTTGTATTATAGGGAATCTAAAGGTTACAGCTAAATCTGGCCATACATTATACAATTTTCTTATTCAATTTCCTTTAGCTTTACCGTCAACTATGTAATGCAAGGGCGGTCCTTATGGCTCACAAATTGAAGGTGTTTAGGTTTGACCTCATATTATATAGTTTTGGGCAAACCTAAAGGAAAATTGTACATGAACATTGTATAATGTATAGCCATTATCACACAGATGTTTGTGCTATATATGTAAGCAGTTTTTATATATATACTTTAGATACCGTTGTCTATTATTTTTAAATTGTAAAAAGTGACAAATTTACACCACTATTTTCTATTCTATGTAGAATTTACTGGATTCTGGGGGCCTTGACACCATCCATTCCCTCTGGATGTACACCACCAGCTCCTCTGTCAGGTTTCTGCCAAGTGATGTTACATTGGTTTTATATATCTTAGGGAACATCACAAAAAATGCAGAGTTAGCTGGTCTTCGGTTTAGCATGGACACAGTACAAGTGAGTATTACTAAATACAATATTTAATGGGGTTGACCATTACTTAAGTGGTACTCATCATCCTAATGGAAGACAACTCGATCGGAATTCTGACGAAAAATTCCATCGGATTTTAGTCCATCAGAAATTCCTATTGTGTGTACAAGGCATTAGTGTGCGTCTCTGAGCCTGTCACCATCCTCAGTGAGGCATGCTAATGTTGGAGGCATTAAGAGCCGAAAAGGGAAAGCCAAAGGGCTGGATGTGGCCCTCCTGGGGGGCAATTTCCCCATATCTCGTCAAGCACAAGTCTTATTTGCGTAGGTCAAGCACATGTCATACTTGTGTGGGTTCAGCATACAGTATGGCTCATTTATGTAAGCCCAGCACATATCTCTTTTGTGCAGCCCCAGCACATGTCAGATTTGTGTAGGTCTAGCACATGATATATTTGCATAGTATATTACAACTGAGATCCCTATAGACAAAACTACAACAGACTTTTAAGGTACCACACTATATGAAAAATCTGAATTTTATTGCATCATAGATCAAAATCTCCATTAGTTGCACAGTATACATTGCTGAGTCGCATTACACATGACTTGTGCATATCATAGTAAATGCACATTCAGGCCCAGATCCACAAAGAAGTTACGCTGGCATATCTATTGATACACCGTGTAACTTCTAGGTTGCTCCGGCGTATCTTTGTTTTGTATCCACAAAACAATATACACCTGAAGCTGGGCTAGATCCGACTGGCGTACGTCTTAGTACGCCGTCGGATCTAAGGTGCATATTTACGCTGGCCGCTAGGTGGCGCTTCTGTCGATTTCCACGTTGAGTATGCAAATCAGCTAGATACGCTAATCCACAAACGTACGTCCGGCTGGCGCATTTTTTTACGTCGTTTCCGTAAGGCTTTTTCCGGTGTTAAGTTACCCCTGCTATATGAGGCGTATCCTATGTTAAGTATGGACGTCGTTCCTGCGTCGAATTTTGAAAATTGTACGTCGTTTGCGTAAGTCGTTCGCGAATAGGGCTTTGCGTAGAATTACGTTCACGTCAAAAGCATTGGCTTGTTGCGGGTTAATTTGGAGCATGCGCACTGGGATACCCCCACGGACGGCGCATGCGCCGTTAAAAAAAACGTCATTTACGTCAGGTCAAGACGTATTACCATAAAACACGCCCACATCTTATCTATTTGAATTGCACGCCCTTACGCCGACACAGTTACACTACGCCGCCGCAACTTACGGCGCAAATTCTTTCAGGATACGGAAAATACGCTGAAAGTTACGGCGTGCAATCTGAGATACGCTACGCCGGACGGAAAAATGCGCGGAGGTACGTTGATCTGGCCCTCAGTGTTTAGAGACTCCCATATAGATATCCACATGGAGTCACATTGCTTGTTCAAAGCATTTTGCAGGTCAACGCCTGCTTCATCGGGAACATTAACACTTTAAAAACATCTGTAAATGCAAGAGAGCAATTAACAATTCATATCCAAAATACAGTTATTCCATTTCATACCCTTGACATTTACCAGAATATTTTTACCTGCACCAATCATAAAAACAATATGCACAACCAAATAAAAACAATTATTGACCATTCCTAAAATGAAGAAGATCCAAGGTGTTCTAGTCTGGCAAGTGTGGCAAAAGAACCAAATGATTGAATTCTGTAAATAATTCATAGATCATTATCCATGCATGTCCGTACACTAAATTCCAATAAAACTAATATAAAGTTGTGCTCCTAAGTTTACATACCCTGGCAGAATTTATGATTTCTTGGCCATTTTTCAGAGAATATGAATGATAACACAAAAACTTTTCTTTCACTCATGGTTAGTGTTTGGCTGAAGCCTTTTATTATCAATCGACTGTGTTTACTCTTTTTAAATCATAATGGCAACAGAAACTACCCTAATGACCCTGATCAAAAGTTTACATACCCTGGTGATTTTGGCTTGATAACATGCACACAAGTTGACACAAAGGGGTTTGAATGGCTATTAAAAGTAACCATCCCCACCTGTGATCTGTTTGCTTGTAATTAGTGTGTGTGTATAAAACAGGGGTCTCAAACTGGCGGCCCTCCAGTTGTTGCGAAACTACAAGTCCCATCATGCCTCTGCCTGTGGGAGTCGTGCTTGTAACTGTCAGCCTTGCAATGCCTTAATGGGACTTGTAGTTTTGCAACAGATCGTGGGCAGCCAGTTTGAGACCCCTGGTATAAAAGGTCAATACGTTTCCGGACTCCTGACAGACCCTTGCATCTTTCATCCAGTGCTGCACTGATGTTTCTGGATTCTGAGTAATGGGGAAAGTAAAGGAATTGTCAAAGGATCTGCGGGAAAAGGTAGTTAAACTGTATAAAACAGGAAAGGGATATAAAAAGATATCCAAACCACGGTCAGGTAGACCAACTAAAATTTCAGCCACAACTGCTAGCAAAATTGTTCAGGATGCAAAGAAAACCCCACAAATAACTTCAGGTGAAATACAGGGCTCTCTGGAAGCATGTGGTGTGGCTGTTTCAAGACGCACAATAAGGAGGCACCAAGAAATATGGGCTGCATGGTCGAGATGCCAGAAGAAGGCCATTACTACGCAAATGACACAAAGTATCCCGCTTACAATACGCCAAACAGCACAGAGACAAGCCTCCAACCTTCTGGCACAAAGTCATTTGGAGTGATGAGACCAAAATTTAGCTTTTAGGCCACAACCATAAACACTACATTTGGAGAGGAGTCAAAAAGGCCTATGATGAAAGGTCCTCCATTCCTACTGTGAAACACGGAGGTGGATTGCTGATGTTTTGGGGATGTGTGAGCTACAAAGGCACAGGAAATTTGGTCAAAATTGATGGCAAGATGAATGCAGTATGTTATCAAAAAATACTGGAGGAACATTTGCATTCATCAGCCAGGAAGCTGCGCATGGGACGTACTTAGACATTCCAACATGACAATGATCCAAAACACAAGGCCAAGTCGTCCTGTCATTGGCTACAGCAGAATAAAGTGAAGGTTCTGGAGTGGCGATCTCAATCTCCTGACCTCAATATCATTGAGCCACTCTGGGGAGAGCTCAAGCGTTTTTACAGGATTTACAGGAACTGGAGGCTTTTTGCCAAGAGGAATGGGCAACTTTACCTTCTGAGAAGATAAAGAGCCTCATCCACAAATACCACAAAAGACTTCAAGCTGTCATTGATGTTAAAGGGGGCAATACAGGGTATTAAGAACTGTAAACTTTTGATCAGGGTCATTTAGGTAGTCCCTGTTGTCATTATGATTTAATAAGAGTAAACAATATTGATTGATAATAAATGGCTTCAGCCAAACACTAACCATGAGTGAAAAAAAAACGTTTTTGTGTTATCCTTCATATTCTCTGAAAAATGGCAAGAAATCATAAATTATGCCAGGCTATGTAAACTTAGGAGCACAACTGTAAATGTTATTATGTGAGAGTCCATGCTATTGTCTCAATTATAAAAAAAAACTGTATTACAATGTATTATTTAAAGATTCATGCTAGATCCATGCTATTGTCCCAACTGTTTGAAAAGGGTGTATATATGTCTGCGCTGTGAATTACACTAGTGTTGGGGGGGAGGGGAGGGGGGGGAGGGGAAAGGGTGGGGTATTGTGGACCTGGGAGGTGAAAAACTATACAGACAAAAAATAGAAGGGACCTACGTGGCAGTCTCTAGGTGCAGTCCTAACTGGACTGTGTTAAAAGTCTATAGTGGAAATTCTTCAGTGAAAAGCCAAATATATACATAAAAAAGAAAATGTAAAATAATAGGAAAAGTCCCGGATTAATCCAAGTAGATACAAAACATTTCCAAGTGGAGTAAATGGAATGGGTGGATGATTGAAAGTGAAAATAAAATCCAAATGTAAGTGGGTGGAAATGTGCAGTCTGAACAGATCCACAAAAGCATGCAGCCCACACCACAAGTGATCTGGTCAGCTTACCTCCCAGCTGTCACTTAAAACCAAAGACAGTTACCAATGTTCCAGATTCCTGTTGGGTAGGTATCACTCTGTATAATCTCGGTGATTGGTCATACATAAGGGAGAGAAAATATAAGGTGTAACCTGGTCCTCCTGTCACATATAATAAAAAAGGTTGTAGCCAAGGTGGGTAAGTATACACTTACACTACTTACACAACGTGTAAGAAAAGGAAGCCTATCTCCACGAGCGCCGAGCTCGTCTCTCTAACTTCTCTCCGTCTCAGCCTCTTAGTCCCTCAGTGTCCTCCAAGCCGATTACTCGTGGTGAAATGGAAGAAACCGGGGTAGGGAGAAGTGAGAGAGGGGGGGGGGCACATCGCGTAAATGGTACAAAAAGGAGTCAATGAAAGCACAAAAAAACGGTAAAAACTCACATGGAGCAGTGAGGAAACGATCGCAAATCCACGAGCGCCGCGCTCGTCTGCCGCCCGTCTGGTGCTGCTCCTGATTGGTGCTCTGGTGTCCCGACGCGTGTTCGTCACATCACGTGACTTCATCAGGGATCACTGATGAAGTCACGTGATGTGACGAACACGCGTCGGGACACCAGAGCACCAATCAGGAGCAGCACCAGACGGACGGCAGACGAGCGCGGCGCTCGTGGATTTGCGATCGTTTCCTCACTGCTCCATGTGAGTTTTTACCGTTTTTTTGTGCTTTCATTGACTCCTTTTTGTACCATTTACGCAATGTGCCCCCCCCCCCTCTCTCACTTCTCCCTACCCCGGTTTCTTCCATTTCACCACGAGTAATCGGCTTGGAGGACACTGAGGGACTAAGAGGCTGAGACGGAGAGAAGTTAGAGAGACGAGCTCGGCGCTCGTGGAGATAGGCTTCCTTTTCTTACACGTTGTGTAAGTAGTGTAAGTGTATACTTACCCACCTTGGCTACAACCTTTTTTATTATATGTGACAGGAGGACCAGGTTACACCTTATATTTTCTCTCCCTTATGTATGACCAATCACCGAGATTATACAGAGTGATACCTACCCAACAGGAATCTGGAACATTGGTAACTGTCTTTGGTTTTAAGTGACAGCTGGGAGGTAAGCTGACCAGATCACTTGTGGTGTGGGCTGCATGCTTTTGTGGATCTGTTCAGACTGCACATTTCCACCCACTTACATTTGGATTTTATTTTCACTTTCAATCATCCACCCATTCCATTTACTCCACTTGGAAATGTTTTGTATCTACTTGGATTAATCCGGGACTTTTCCTATTATTTAACATTTTCTTTTTTATGTATATATTTGGCTTTTCACTGAAGAATTTCCACTATAGACTTTTAACACAGTCCAGTTAGGACTGCACCTAGAGACTGCCACGTAGGTCCCTTCTATTTTTTGTCTGTATAGTTTTTCACCTCCCAGGTCCACAATACCCCACCCTTTCCCCTCCCCCCCCCCTCCCCTCCCCCCCAACACTAGTGTAATTCACAGCGCAGACATATATACACCCTTTTCAAACACTTTCACTGTCTGTATTGGACAGATTTTCTTTGTTTGCTGCAGTGTCCACTTTCACCCACTGGCCCCCCATCACCTCCCTCCCTTTCCCATCTATCCAACACAGCGCAGGAGGTTCACCTAGTTTTATTGTCCCAACTACCATGGATCTTTAAATAATATATTGTATACACTATCTGAAGACAGATAGCTGAAGACCAGTGTTTTATACTGTATACAGTATATGGACACCTAATAAAGAATGTATCAGTATATAAATATGGAAGATGCCATTGCGGACCTGTTTTTAAAAATGTATGCTCCCGCCCCAGTGCATGAAATATACAATAATGACCGGTCACACAACTTATGAAAAGAGTACCGTATATACTCGAGTATAAGCCGAGATTTTCAGCAATTTTTTTGTGCTCACAATACCCACCTCGGCTTATACTCGAGTCATCGCTGCGCCGTGCCCATTTGCGGCCTTCTTATCTCCAGCGATGTGATATATTCAGTCTACTCGTCCGTGATAGGCTGAACACTGACTCACTGCTGGAAACCGAGTCAGTGTTCTGTCATGGATGAGGATGAGGAGGAGGCTTTGGTACTCTGCATGGCTGAGTATATCACAGCGCTGGAGATAATACGGCAATAGATGGGGACAACGCCGGGAGATAATAAGGCCACAGATGGGGACAACACGATGCCGATCAGGTACTTGAGAGGGAGGCTGAGGAATGCAGATGGACACAGTGAGGGCAGTGAGGGAGGCTGAGGCATGCAGATGGACACAGTGAGGGCAGTGAGGGAGGCTGAGGCATGCAGATGGACACAGTGAGGGCAGTGAGGGAGGCTGAGGCATGCAGATGGACACAGTAAGGGAGGCTGAGGCATGCAGATGGACACAGTAAGGGAGGCTGAGGCATGCAGATGGACACAGTGGGCCAGATTCACATAGAGATACGACGGTGTACTGTATCTCCTGATACACCGTCGTATCTCTGAGTTGTGCCGGTCGTATCTATGCGACTGATTCAGAGAATCAGTTACGCATAGATATCCCTAAGATCCGACAGGTGTAACTGTGTTACACTGTCGGATCTTAGGCTGCAATTCGAGGCCGGCCGCTAGGTGGCGCTTCCCTATCTTTTACGCGACGATTATGCTAATGAGCAGTTACGCCGATTCCGTCGTTTGCGTTCGGCTTTTTCCGGCGTATAGTTACCCCTGCTTCTATGAGGCGCAGCCAATGTTAAGTATGGCCGTCGTTCCCGCGTCAATTTTTTTTTTTTACGTTGTTTGTGTACGTCGATTCACAAAAGCGCTGGACGCAAGTTACGCTCACGCCGAAACCAATGACGTCCTAGCGACGTCATTAGGAGCAATGCACGGCGGGAAAATTTGCAGACGGCGCATGCGCATTTAAATCGGCGTGGGAATGCGCCTGATTTGAATACTACACTCCCCCTAGCCGCAGAATTTGAATTCCGCCAGGGGATTTACGATCCGCTGCCGCAAGTTTTGAGGTAAGGGTTTTGTGAATTACCCACTTGCCTCAAAAACTTGCGGCGGCGGATCTTAAATCACATAGGTTACGCGGATCTAAAGATCCGCTAACCTATGTGAATCTGGCCCAGTGAGGCTGCAAATGGGCATTGGTGGGCATTGTTGACCCTCTTTTCCATTTACAGTAGCTGCTGCATTCTCACCCTAGGCGTATACTCAATTAATACGTTTTCCCAGTTTTTTTGTGGTAAAAGTAGGTGCCTCGGCTTATACTCGGGTCAGCTTATACTCGAGTATATACGGTAATCTCCTTTCTAATCTTTTCTCAACTTTCAGACATGCATATAATACAATCACTAATGGTGAAAATATTCTTCTATTTACAGAAAGTACTTGTGATTGTTGACCATCTTAATAGGGCACTTTCCTCCGAACCAGCAGCCAGTTTGGAGAATTCTGTTGGTCCACAAATGCTGAGATGTCTCGAGAGCTTCTTTTCACTGATGTCGGTCACTTATAAATCTTTCACTTTATTCTTCAAACATTTTGACCTTTACTGCTCGGTGTCATCTTGTGAAGATTTAACAGAGAATGGGGATATGCAGTTAGGTACTGGCAGCCTGTTGTCACTTCATGATAATGACATTGAGTTTCCTCCGGAGTGTTATGTAAATGTTTTGTCCATGATTTACAAACCGCCCAACAACATCTTCAACAGCCAGCATGATAAAGATGGAAAGACACTCAACTCCTTTTTTTTGGCCAGTGCTATACAGACACATGTCATGACCTTAAATGGTAGAAGTTATCATATGGCCAACATCTCTATGACCTTCATGTGTGGTAATAACTCTTGTGACCAGACTGCCATATGTGTGTTCTGGGATTTCCACCTGGGTAATTGGTCATCAAATGGTTGTGTTACGCAAACCACCAATGGATCTACCACTTGCTTCTGTACCCATCTGACGTCCTTCTCCATTTTAATGTCAAGCTCAGCGTCAATAGGAAACTTGGATTCTGTTATTTTAGATTGCATCACAAAGGTCGGACTTTCCTTCTCCATACTCGCTCTCATTTTCTGTATAACAATACAGATTATTCTCCTGAGAAGAACCCATAACCGCATGGCATCACACAGATACTGGACCATCCTTCACATGTCTGTGTTCTTGTTAATAAGTAACATTTCATTCTTAGCTTCCAGTTTTATTCAACCAGTGATTCAAGAGAAGTTGTGTGATGCCTTCACCTTTTGCACCCATCTTGCCCTAATGGCTTTCTTCTGCTGGACCTTGGTCCAGGGTGTCTTTTTGGTCTGTCGTTTAGTTTTTGTCTTCCACCATGTCACTATAAGAGAATTTATAGTTCTCTCCGTTTTGTTGGGTTACACTTGTCCTCTGGTCATAGCTGTGTCTACTTTCTTGCGGTACTTTCCACATAATTACAGAAGTGAAGATGCTTGCTGGTTAAAGGGCCCCTCTGGTGCTTCCTTGGCCTTCACTATCCCAACCATAGTTATTATGGTTGCAAATTTTCTGGTACTCATTGTTGTGATCCTTAAACTTATGAGACCTTCAATCTCCGAGGCAAAAGATGAGGATGAAGAGGTGATAAAGAAGCTGGCAAAAGCTGTTGTCTTTTATATCCCTCAGTATGGGCTGACTTGGGCTGTTGGGGTCCCTCTGCTGGCAAATAAAAATGCTATATGGTTACACTACGTGTTTGACATCCTCAATCCTTTACAGGTATGTGACTTTCAAAATGTATTTGGTTAACTCCACCATTCTCCATATTTTTGGAAAAAATATAAATACTTTTGTATGTACAGACTGAACTAAAACACGTTACAAACTTTCTATTTGCTCCAGCTAGAAAGGCTGGCTATACACCTATTGTCTTCCTCTCAACCCTATCTCGGTGGTTACATAGTTACATAGTTAGTCAGGTTGAAAAAAGACACAAGTCCATCCAGTTCAACTATAAAAAAAATAATATTACACAATCCCATATACCCAATTCTATACTCAGTTGATCCAGAGGAAGGCGAAAAACCCCAGCAGAGCATGATCCAATTTGCTACAGCAGGGGAAAATATTGCTTTCTGATCCTCCGAGAGGTAATCGGATTTTCTCCAGATCAACTTTACTTATATATGTAAGTACCCAGTTATATTCTGTACATTTAGGAAAGTATCCAGGCTTTTCTTAAAGCAATCTACTGAGCTGGCCAGAACCACCTCTGAAGGGAGTCTATTCCACATTTTCACAGCTCTTACTGTGAAAAAACCTTTCCGTATTTGGAGATGAAATCTCTTTTCCTCTAGACGTAGAGAGTGCCCCCTTGTCCTCAGTGTTGACTGTAAAGTGAATAACTTAACATCAAGTTCACTATATGGACACCTTATATATTTGTACATGTTGATCATATCCCCCCTTAATCTCCTCTTCTCAATAGTGAATAAATTCAGTTCCAGTTTTGTTGCCCTTCTTTGCACTTTCTCCAGTTCCCCGATATCCTTTTTGAGAACTGGTCCCCAAAGTTATGGGGGTTGAAATCTGGTAACACCCTTCAACAATAAGGGGGTATCCAGATACAAATTCCCCCCTATGTAAATAAGTAAGGGGTACATAATAACCCTACCCATTCACTAAAAAGTAAATAAAAACACAGTTTGGACTAGTTCTTTAATAATAATAGTGAATATGTAAGAGGTACATAGTCACTGTACATAGTCACTGGGAGGCCCCACCGTTTTATTAATGCTCAGCTGCCATCTGCCAGAGTTGTCATTTGTAGGTGAGCAGACGTTGGGATAAGATCCACATTAAAGCGGAGCTCCACCCTCAATTTAACTTAATGTTAATATTACTAACGGTACAAATCAATGCTACATCCGATAGTTTTATATAAAAAAAAATTACTGTACCATCTGCACTGGTATGTCTTCCGGTCTGCATCCCCTCGGGTTTCCGTCTGGTTTTCTCTGGCTTCCTGTCCCGCTCTGTGTCTTCTGGGAGCTTGTCTCTGAGCTCCCTAATTATCATAGTTGGCCCTGTGAAAGCAAACATCGCGTGACTTCGTGTAGCAGGAAGTGACGCGATGTAAACAAAGCAAGGAGGGCGGGCGTTTTGAACACTCTCCAATCTGCAGATACACCGGAACAAGGAAGTGCTGAGCTGTGGGCTTATGCCCACAGTTAAAATGGAGCAGGAACCGGATGGAGGAATATAAGTTTTTATTTGCCACTGTATAGCAGCGGAGCGGCCGGGGGAGACAGGACACGTGAGTAGCGCTAATTAGGGTCATTTAACTTTTAAAGAGCCATTAAAAAAAAAACATTTTTGGCGTGGGAGATCCGCTTTAATGTTTTTTTTGTTGTCAGTGGATTAACAGGCATCATCGACGGTGCATTTACAACGTACATCATGGAGCAATTTATTTTTTAATAACCACTTCAGCCCCGGACCATTTGGCTGGCACTTTTTGCGATTCGGCACTGCGTTGCTTTAACTGACAATTGCACGGTCGTGCGACGCTGTACAAAAACAAAATTGACGTTCTTTTTTTCCCACAAATAGAGCGTTCTTTTGGTGGTATTTGATCACCTCTGCGGTTTTCATTTTTTGCGCTATAAACAAAAATAGAGCGTCAATTTTGAAAAAAAGCAATATTTTGTACTTTTTGCTATAATAAATATCCCCAATTTTTTTTTAAAAGGGCAATTTATTTTTTCAGTTTAGGCCGATACGTATTCCCCACAATCCAGGCCCTTCAAGCGGAGGTCCAGCAATAAAAAAATAAATAAATAAAAGTCAGCAACTACAAGCACTGTAGCTGCTGACTTTTAATGAGCACAGTTACCTGTCCAGGGTGCCCGCGATGTAGGCAGCCGAAGCAGGGCAATCGCTCGGGTCTCGGCTGCCCCGCCGCCATCCTCGGTGAGGGAATCAGGAAGTGAAGCGTTGCGGCTTCACTTCCCGGTTCCTTACTGCGCATGCGCGAGTCGCGCGGTGCTATGTGAATGGGCGAATGTCTCCTGGGACACACACAAGGTACCAGAAGACACCGCTTTCCATTTCCCAGGAGGCAGCGTGAGGAGGAGAAGAAAGAAGACCGCTGCGGACAAGGAAGTGGCAGATTAGGACGATCCGTCTAGTTACAGCTATTTCTGGTAAGTATAAAAAAAAATGAAAAATTTTGGTAGCCTTTTTGGATATTTTTTTTTTTAGGGCGGACTTCCGCTTTCAGTTCTGGTGTGGATTTTAAGGGGAACCTCGCGCCAAAATAAAAAAAAAAAATGTTGTGGATTCCCTCCAAAATCCAATCCAGACCCTAATGCTGCGTACACACCATCACTTTATGTGATGAAAAAAAATGACGTTTTTAAAAACTTCACTTTAAATGACAGTGTGTGGGGGAAAACGTCGTTTTATGTCTTGTAAAAAACGACAAAAAATCATTGAAGCATGCTTCAATTTTATGTGTCGTTTTTCAAAACTTCATTTTTTACTTCACAGAAATTGACCGTGCAAAAAACGTTGTTTAAAACTAAGTTTTTTTACCCGCGCATGCCCAGAAGCTGTGGTGAACGTAACCTCGCTTTGCTAGAACATTGTGAGAAAAACGATGGTGTGTAGGCAACTTCGTCTTTGAAAATTGAAGTTTAAAAAATGTCATTTTTTACTTCACAGAAAATGTCGTTTTTTTTCATCACATAAAGTGATAGTGTGTATGCGGCATTAAGGCTGGGTTCACACCTCCAACAGTTTCGGCTCGCAGCAGGGGTCCGGTGCATCCCTGTTCTCCATTTCAGGGGTGAATCAGGGCCGAATTTTTGCCTGAAACCAAAGACGCACAACACTGCTGTGCATGTGCAAGCGCTCCGCAGCTGCCACAGGGATATATGAACCGGCTCCATAGAGAGAACAGTTACAATATAATTCAATACAGTGAGAATCATAGGATATATATTTACCTGATCTTTTGCTACTCCCTGCACAAGAACCTGCAGCTCCTGCACCCCCGTGCTTTAGCAGTCTTGAATGGTGGCAAGAAACAATACTTCACTGCACCTACAACACAGAATTTCTCTTTAAATCTTAAAAAAAAAAAGAAAATTCTGTAGTGATACAACATGTCAGATTGACTTCACCACCTTAATTCTTTCCTCTTGCAGGGAATCTTCTTATTGCTTTTTGGGTGTTTCCTGGATAAAAAGGTTAGTAGGCTGATTTTGTAAAAACAAGCATAGTATTCTCTACTATATATACACTGTATAGCAATGTACACTATATTTTCAAAAGTATTGGGACACCTGTCTTTACACACACAAGAACTTTAATGGCATCCCAGTCTTAAGCCCTGTACACACACTCGGTTTCCACGGCGGTAAAAACTCAGCCGTGAAAACCGAGGGGAAAGACAAGAACCCGGCAGGAAAACTGCCATGGGGCACTGCCTCATAGTGTTTCCCATAGAGTATTAGTAAATCTGGCGGAAAAAAAGCCACCGGGAATCCCGACGGGAAAATAGAGAGCAGGTTCTCTATTTTCCCGTCGGGAATCCCATCTGTTTTCCTGACGGGAAAACTACGAGGAAGCATACACACGTCCGGTTTTCCCAGCCAAAAGCTCTCCTGGCAGTTTTCCCAACAGGAAAACCGGTCGTGTGTACGAGGCTTTAGTCTGTAGGGCTCAATATTGAGTTGGCTCACCCGTTGCAAATCTTATTTAAGAATTTTCATTCGTATTTCGAACCATTAGTGGGCTGCAGCAACAGCCGATTTTCATTGCTAGGTGGCAAAAAGACCAGGGGCTTCAGCCCAAAGTCCAAGATCGGGAACCGGGGGGGGGGGGGGGGGGGTTGGGTTGGACGATGGTGTGTATGTGATGCAGGCTCTTCTTTTTTGGCTAGCATGTGACCTACCGGACCTACATACACTGACGGTAGTGACCTACATACACTGACCTACCTAACATACACTGACCTACATACACTGACCTACCTGACATGACCTACCTGCACTGACGATCGTTACCTACATACACTGACCTACCTGACATACACTGACCTACCTACACTGACTGTAGTTACATACATACACTGACCTACCTGACATACACTGACCTACTTACACTGATCTACCTGACATACACTGACCTACCTACACTGACCTACCTGCACTGATGGTAGTTACCTACATACATAGGCGTACGCACAGGGTGTGCCAGGTGTGCCCAGGCATACCCTAATCATCCTGTACAGCACAGATTTCCCCTACTGCCCTGCCCCCTTCCCCCCACAGTGCTTCCAGCTTTCCTCCTCTCCTCTCCTACTTGCTGCTGAGGGCACAGACAGGGTGATGTTTTAGGATGATTGGGTAAGGGGTCGGTAAATATGTTATTTACTGGCTCCTTCCTTTTCCGAGTGAACATAGTGAGTTATCGGTAGCGTGTGTTTGAGCTTTGGGGTGCACACCCTAATCCAATAGGCTGCGCACACCTATGCCTACATACACTGACCTACCTGACCTTCACTGACCTACCTACACTGACATACCTGACCTTCACTGACCTACCTACACTGGCCTACCTACACTGACCTACCTGACATACACTGACATTTACATACACATTATCACACTTTCTGATGGTCCTGACCTACCTCAGCTCAGCGGTGTCACAGCAGCAGGCAGTCATTCCGTTAGAGAGCCGAGGAGCCTGGCTGGAGGGGAGGAGAGCCGAGGAGCCTTGAGGAGAGGAGAGCCGCCCGTGGCCTGCCCAGCAGGGTTGTGGCGGCGGCTGTATTGTAATTCCCGCCTTCTGGAGCCAGTGCAGTGCCTATGATGGACGTCACACGTCCCGCAGTCGCGGCATTGGACCAGTGGGACGTCCATCATAAGGCATTGTGCAGGCTCCAGAAGGCGGGACCTGCTATGGGACTCGGCCGCACTCGGCTGCATTCGGCGGCGCTCGGGATCAGATCGATCCCAGCACTCGCCACTCGCTAGGCGGCTCGGGGCTAATAATGCAGTACTGCCACCGTGAGACTCTGGGCTTTATGGGGTCACATTCAGGGCTTCAGCCACGGCTAGCCTCCCCCTCCCGACGCCCCTAGGTGGCACCATCGGATCACAAAACGCACACATTTTCTGATCTGCAAAAGAAAATTCTTTCGAAATTCGACTCATGTATAGCCAGCCGACCAGGAAATGTCTTCTTAGCTGTCAGTTATCTAGTCTGAGAATCCTTGTGACATCATTGAGTACATATGGTCATGTCCATATATGGTCAATGATGCATCTTCCTAGGTATGTTATTTAAAGTGGAACTTTAGTCAGAAAATGAAGTCCTGTTAGATCACTTCAGGCTGGTTCCTTTAGCAGGTATAGCTATGTAGGACATTAAAAATAAGTGCCCATACTGTTTAAAATCCAGTAATACACCGTCTCACCCTGTTCTGCACATGCTCAGTTGCTCTCTTTTTTTTTGGCACTGTACCTAAAATGTTGAGGCCGATCTGCTGACAGTCTAAAGATTTACTGCTACTGTGGGGCTCTGGACTTCAGCCAATTTTTGACAATCATCAATCAATTAGTGTTTTTTAACCACTTCAGCCCCAGGCCCCTTCCTGACCAGAGCACTTTTTGCAAAACGGCACTGCGTCGCTTTAACTGACAATTGCGACGTTGCACCATAACGAAATTGACGTTTTTTTTTCCACAAATAGAGCTTTCTTTGGTGACATTTTATCATCTCTGCGGTTTGAATTTTTTGTGATATAAACAAAAAAAGAGCGACAATTTTGAAAAAAAAAGCTATACCGGTATTTTTTTGCTAGTTTAGGCCTATATGTATTCTTCTACATATTTTTGGTAAAAAAAAAAAAAAAAAAAACGCAATACGTGTATATTGATTGGTTTGCGCAAAAGTTATAGGCCTGGATTCACATACATTGGCGCATATTTATGCCGGCGTAGAGTATCTAATATACGCTACGCCGACGTAGCGCAGAGAGGCAAGCACCAAATTCACAAAGCACTTGCCTCCCAAACTGCGCTGGGTTCCCTCGGCGTAAGCCGTCGTAGGTGGAAGTGGGCGTGAGTCATGCTAATGAGGCGTGACCCCATGCAAATGATGGGCCGAGTGCCATACAAGTACTTAAAACGAACGGCGCATGTGCCGTCCCGTGGACGTATCCCAGTGCGCATGCTCAGAATCACGTCGGAACTACTCCTTAAGATAAGATGAATCCCTGCCTACGACGTGAACGTAACCTACGCCCAGCCCTATTTACGTACTACGTAAACAACGTAAAATACGATGGCTGTGTTCCCTGGTCCATACCTTAGCATGAGTTGCGCCTCATATATGGGGAATAACTTTACGCCGGACTTAAGACTTACGCAAACCGCGTATATTATGCGCCGGGCGCAAGTACATTCGTGAATCGGCGTATCTCCCTCATTTGCATATGTGCATAGAAAATCAATGGGAGAGGCAAATGCGCCCAGCGTAAATATGCGCCCACGATACAATGGCGTAGGCAAGTTAAGTCGGTCGGATGAAGCCTATTATTAGGCGTATCTCAGTTTGTGGGCACGGCGCATGGATACGACGGCGCATATTTACACTTACACGGCGTATCTCGAGATACGTCGGCGTAAGTGCTTTGTGAATCCGGGCCATAGCGTCTACAAAATAGGGGATAGATTTATGGCATTTTTAATTATTAATTTTATTTTTATTAGAAATCGCGATCTGTGATTTTTATCGTGACTTTGACATTATGGCGGACAGATCGGACACTTTTGACACTATTTTGGGACCATTGTCATTTATACAGCAAGCAGTGCTATAAAAATGCACTGATTACTGTGTAAAGGACACTGGCAGGGAAGGGGTTAATCACAAGGGGGCAATCAAGGGTTTAAGGGTGTCCTAGGGAGTGATTCTAACTGTAGGGGGGATGGTCTCACCAGAACATGACATAGATCACTGCTCCAGATGACAGGGAGCAGTATATCTCTGTCATGTTGATAGGCAGAACAGGGAAATTACTTGTTGACATCTCCCCGTCCTGCCGCTCCATAACACGATCGCAGGCCCCCGGTGGAAATCAAGTTTGCGGGACCCACAGGCACGCTCACAGAGCACGTGTTGTGCACGCCACGCCGGCGGCCACTATGCCGCGATTTAACGGGGACGTACAGGTACGTCCATTTACCCAGCCATGCCATTGTGCCGACGTATATCTCTGTGCGCTGGTTGGCAAGGGGTCAACATCCAGTTCACTGACTTCAATGAGGTTGGATTTGGCACCCGAACTTTACTAATGTGTGCCAAACCCTGCTTGAACCGAACGGAGGTACATTCAGCTTATCATTATTCTTTCATAGAAAAATAAATAGAATGCATTAAAGTGGTTGTAAAGCCTCAAGGGTTTTCACCCTAATGTACTCTATGCATGAAGGTGAAAAACATTCTGTGCTGCACCCCCCCCCCCCCCAACCCCCTTTTTTCTTACCTGAGCCCATCCAATCCAGCAACGTGCATGAGCGCAGCGGCTCCAGCTGCTTTCTCTCTTCTCATTGGACAAATTGATAGCAGCGGGAACCATTGGCTTTCACTGCTGTCAATCAAATCCTGTGACATGGGAGTGGGGGGGGGGGCAGGGCCGAGTCCCGCTGTCTGTGTCAATAGATGCTGCAGTGGGACTCAGGAGATAGCCCACAAGCGATTTTCCGTCTGTGCACACGATGAAGAGGAGGGGCCTGGAGCACCAGCAGGGGACCCTGGAAGAAGAGGATCAGAGCTGCTCTATGCAAAACATTGTACAGAGCAACTAAGTATGACATGTTTGTTGTTTAAAAAAATGGAAGGTCACAACCACGTTAATGTAATTGTGTTTGTGATTATGTTGTAGGTGATGAATCTTCTGCGGAAACGTTTCCTGAAGAATAAAGCTACGGGCAGCATAGTGAGTGATTTTTTATTATATGTGTGTGTGTGTGTGTTTGTGCATTAGTGCTAGTTCACACTGGTGTGATTTCTCATGTGACTTGAGTCACACAGAATGGCATGACAAAGGAAATCACAATTGCTCTGTCATTCAATACTGTCAATGCTGTATCCAGGGGAGCAGCAAGGAAAGATTTGCCAGCTTGCGCTACACTATTAATGTAGCACCAGTCTTATGGGGCGAACTGGGAAGAGAGGCAAATTAGTCTAGCGCCCCCATAAAGCGGCCGCGCTGCTTCTGGTATGCAGGCGGCCGGCATTCCACAACTCTAGGGGGGTGGCGGTGCTTCTAAATTTGACTGTCCTATCATCCTGGACCACAAACCTTCCTCACTGCGCTATGTTTTCTGCTGTACCATTGTCATGGTTATATTTTCTTTAGTCCTCTCCATAAAATTATCAGAAATTTGTGCTTAAAGTAGAACTATAGGCAACACTTTTTGTTTTCATTTTGAATAGAGTAAGGGAAGGTTTTAGCCCCTGTCTGTTTATTTTTTAGAGATTTCCCTTCACTTCCTGCCCCATAGGCAAACAGGAAGTGAGAGGAAATCTACGCAAATTAAGGGACTCCATTGCCCCCCCAGGCCCTCAGAACTAGTATCCCCACTCTAAATTTTCAGGGCGGGTCTTTTCAGCAAGGGGTGTGGCCTTGACAGGATGGGGTGGGTCATATTTAAATTAGGGGTGCACGAGTTTAGTCAGGCCTAGGGCAGCAAGGGGTGTGGCCTTGACAGGAAGGGGTGGGTCATATTTAAATTAGGGGTGCACGAGTTTAGTCAGGCTTAGGGCAGCACAAAACCTAAATACACTACTGAATACTGTGCTTGAATGAGATTTATATATACAGTGCAAAAGTATTCACCCCTTTGGAATTTTTCATATTTTGTTGCCTCACAACCTGGAATTAACATTGATTGTTTGAGGATTTTCATCATTTAATTTACAGAACATGCCCACAACTTTGAAGATGTTTTTTTTTATTGTGAAGCAAACAACAAATAGGACAAAATAACAGAAAAAGTCTGTGCGTTTCCCAGAGGACAGGGGGCGGGGGGGAACAGACAATCAATGTCACTGCCACACAGAAGAACGGGGAAGGTTTGTTTACACTCATCTCTCCCCGTTCTTCAGCTCCTGTGACCCGATCGCGGGACACCGGCCGGGATC
This sequence comes from Rana temporaria, assembly GCF_905171775.1. Lineage (NCBI taxonomy): Eukaryota > Metazoa > Chordata > Amphibia > Anura > Ranidae > Rana > Rana temporaria. The sequence goes on along the minus strand of NC_053492.1, from coordinate 33,712,966 downwards.
GGGTCCGCGGGCGCGGTCACGGAGCTTCGGACTGGGTAGCGAGCGCGCCGCGCGCGACCCACGGCTGGGCTCTTAAAGGCGACGTACAGGTACGTGCCTGTGCCCAGCCGTGCCATTCTGCCGACGTATATCGGCGTTAGGCGTCCAAAAGTGGTTAAGAAAAATCTGTATGGGGAACTTACACAGGATCACCTCCCCATCCCCCCCCCCCCCAGTCCTGCTGACCTGCAGCACAGGAATCTCCTGTTCACAGCCCCGGTATTCGGCGCTTAGAAATCCCTGCAGCTTAATTTCCTTAACGTACTCCACCAGGAGGGACGTTTAGGAGCATTCTAATTGGGCGGTGCTGACAAATCAGAACCTGCGTAGCCCGTCCTCTCAGCAGGGAAGAAGAAGAGTGAATGCAGAGGGGATTTCTAAGCCCCAGACTGCTGAGGCGCTGTGCTGCAGGTCAGCGGGACTGGGGGGGGTGAGGAGGGGGTCTTGTGTAAGTTCACCGCAAATATTTTTCTGTAATTATGTACTTAAAATTTTTTGGGTGCACTTTAAAAAAATGTGGGTGGAATATCTATTTGAATGTTTATGAACTTTATTAATTCCAACTCAGACTTTATTTAATACAGAGCTGCACCATTATCACTTGGCACTTATTCTGCACTATCACCATATTTTATCATAACTATTCAATTATTCTGTGGTCAGAGCTAATGGATACATTATTTTTTTGTTTTCTTCAAGGGAACAACATTAAACACCTATGGATGAATTCATTATGAAGTAGGTAAGACACAAGCATACAATCCACTGTACTATTTATTGACCCAATGTTACTGCTTCCTAGATCACTTCCCCGCTCACTGGGTGGAGATGATTATGTGGATTCATAGCCAATATCACAAGCTAATGGTAAAGAGGCGACATAGGAAGCTAAATTGCCAAACTAGGAAATGTATGAAAAGAAAAAAAAGTGAATCCGCGCTACAGAATTAAAAATATATGTCAAAAGTGGCAGGGAAAATTTTTTTTTTTTTTACAAATGCGATTATTTGCGATTAAAAAGCCATTAAAAATACGATTAAAAATACGAGGCAGGTGGTTGAAAAGGGAAAGAGTTAATTAGGTGGCTGCCTCTACAATATTATCCCACCTGGATGGGCTAGTGAATGAAAAATAATCAGTTTGTAGACTCGGCGCCTGCCTAACAACTATGATGCACTCATGCTGGTATGTAATAGATTGGAATATATGGTATATGAATGCAAATATAAAAATTAAAGTGATGAATATATTGCTATGCAAACATGCAGTGAAAGTGTTAATTAAATTAGGTGAATACGTGAAATAATATTTGGGTGCGTGACAAATTAATATATAATTAATAAATAAATAGTAAATAATAGATTTGAATCAGTCCATGGCAATTAAGAAAAAGTGCTTCGTGCTGTATCCAGAAAATCCTGGAGATCGCTAAAAAAAACTGTGTCCATGTTCCATACAGTGACACCTTCTTCTGTGCTCTGATAGCTACCACACTCACCAGATCCAGCCCCCCTCTTGGGGTGGAAAGCGTTCACAGTGTATGCCCCTGTGCTGCACTCTGGCGTTTTTCTCGTTCCCTGTGTTCCACTTTCAATGTCCAACATTAAGGTATATGTGGAGAGAAGGGATCCCAATAGTGTGATACCGTTTTAAACTTTGTACTTTATTTGGTTTAAAAAAGGGGTACTCACAATTCAGCTGGTTAAAACATGCAGTGTAAATCAAAATATCGGAAGTGTATGGTGACAGCGATGTCCGCCCGACCGGTTTCGTTATAGAACGTCGTCTGGAGCGGTCGGGCGGATATCTCTGTCACCATACACTTCCGATATTTTGATTTTGATATTTTGTACAGGGCTTAAGAGAAAGTCTATCTTAATATGGATTAGCCGCGTGTTGAAAATGAAACTGAAATACAAGATTGAGAATGACCGTGCCGCGATGTATTTTCGAAAGTACAAAATTACGAATCCATTAAACGAAAATTATTATCTAACAAAATTACGAATTTTGAATCAATGAAAATTTGCATGTTACGAAATTACGAACAGGTCTGAATAAGAAAACTTGCGTCTTACGAAATTACGAATCTTTACGAATCCACGGAACGAGACAAAACAAAACAAAAAAAATAAAATAAAAACATTTTTGTTGTGCACATGTCTAGTGCCAACTCCTGTGCGGAGTGATACCAACCGTACCCCACTTCTTATCCTGGCTAGTGGTCTCCAGAGTGGTTCCAGCAGCAGGAAAGAAGAGATCTTATAGGTTAGTGTGAAGCGATACACTCGGCATAATAGTATAGGGCTGTTTTCACACTGAACCATGACTCAACCGCAGGGTTTTACCACCTCCCAACTTTAAGGCCTCGTACAGACGAGGGGTTATCCGCTGGAAACGGTCCGCCGGACCGTTTCCAGCGGACATTCCTCCTCCGGATTTTGATCCGATGGCTTGTACACACCATCGGATCAAAATCCGCGCGGAAAACATCCGTGGTCACGGGTCGCGCCGTCGCCGCGACGATGACGCGGCGGCGTGCGCGACGCTGGAAGGTAAACACTTCCACGCATGCGTCGAATCATTACGATGCATGCGAGGGATGGGAGCGGACGGACTGATCCGGTGAGTCTGTACAGACGACCGGATCAGTCCGCTGGACTGGATCCCAGCAGATAGATTTTTTAGTATGCTACAAAAATTGTATCCGCTGGGAATCCGTCGGCTGGATTTTTATCCGCCGAAAATTGTCCGCTCGGGCCTACACACGACCGGATCTATCTGCTGGAACTGATCCGCGGATCAATCCCAGCGGATAGATCCTCTCGTCTGTACGGGGCCTTAGTGTAAACAAGCCTTGAGGCCTCGTACACACAACCGAGTTTCTCGGCAAAAAACAGCAAGAAGCTTGCTGTTTTTTTTTTTGCCAAGGAAACCAGTCGTGTGTACACTTTTCGATGAGGAAACTGTTGAGGAACTTGTCGAGCCAAAAAGAGAGCATATTCTCTATTTCCTTGAAGGGAATGGAGAAAATTGGCTTGTCGAGTTCCTCGACAGCCTAACAAGGAACTCCACGAGCAAAACGAGGTGTTTCGCCCGTCGAGTTCCTCGGTCGTGTGTACGAGGCCTAAGGGTGCCACTGCCAGATGCAACCAAGTGCTCATTCACAAGTGCAGCAGGCACTGCTGCTCCTCTGAAAAGTGATCCAGGTGGATTTACCAGGTACCACCTGATTTAAACCCATGATTGCCACGCATTCTTCACGCGATTGTGACATAGTAGTACGGCAATTAGAGGTTTAAATCAGGTGTAAGGAGGCAACACTGTACTTGATGATCTTTGACTTCTCCCATGTTGTTCAGGTTGATCTCCACCTCTTTAGGGTTGCCCACCCCTGCTTTAGAAGGATAAATGAATAAATGTTTTAATTAATAAATTTATAATAATTTATTACCGGTAATAACTAAATCAGTCTAAAATATATAAATAAATACATGTAAATGGACATTAATCTGTCTGAGTGACGTTGACTTCAAATCCTGTCTTCTTCTTCTACAGGAAGTTTTGGAAGATTGATAAGAAGATATTCTGTGTGGACACATCATCATTCATTCCTAAACTCATTCTTTTATGTGTCTGCTGATATTTGGGGAATTTTTAAGCTGTATTGATTATTCATAATACTAGTAATAATGGTGTAATTGTTTCCCCTTTCTGTTCCAATTCTCTTCCAAATGGCACATGTTAACTTTATTTCTTATTATCCTTATTTCCAGCTATGACTAGGCAACTATGATGGTGTGAAACACGTCAACTGTTTGTCCTTCTGTTGTCACATGAACGTTGACTATTCATTACAATAAAGGCTTTTATCCAGAGTCCATTTCTTCAATAACTTTTTTTTCTTATTATGGATGGTATGAGGAATAATATGGATGGAGCAGGGAAGGGTTAGACACTCTAAGGCCTCGTACACACGACCGAACATGTCTGCTGAAACTGGTCCGCGGACCAGTTTCAGCAGACATGTTTGGTCGTGTGTACGGCCGAGCGGACAGGTTTCCAGCGGACATTTGTCCAGCCGACCGTTTTCCAGCGGACAAATGTTTCTTAGCATGCTAAGAAACATGTCCGCTGGAAGCCTGTCCGTTGGACATGTTCAGTCGTCTGTACAGACTCACCGTACATGTCCGATCATCCGCCATCCCTCGCATGCGTCGAAGTGATTTGACGCATGCGTGGAAGCTTTGAACTTCCAGGGCCGCGCACGTCGCGGCGATGGCGCGGCCACGTCACCGCGTATCGTGTACGCACGGATTTCTGTCTGATGGTGTGTACAACCATCAGACAGAAATCTACGGACAGACATGTCCACTGAAAACGGTCCGGTGGACCGTTTTCAGCGGACAGTCCGTCCGTCTGTACGAGGCCTCACGGGGTACTGGAGTCAAATGATCATTAGATCTGTTAACCACTTAAGGACCTTGCCTGTTTTTAAGAATCTGTGTTTACACGTTAAAAAAACATTTTTTTGCTAGAAAATTACTTAGAACCCCAAACATTATATAAAAAAAATTCTAACACCCTAGAGAATAAAATGGCGGTCATTGCAATACTTTTTGTCACACCATATTTGCGCAGCGGTCTTACAAGTGCGCTTTTTTTGGAAAAAAAAAAACACTTTTTTGAATAACAAAATAAGACAACAGTAAAGTTAGCCCAATTTTATTTTTATATTGTGAAAGATAATGTTACGCCGAGTAAATTGATACCCAAGATGTCACTCTTCAAATTGTGGACGCTCGTGGAATGGCGTCAAACTTTTACTCTTAAAAATATCTGCATAGGCGACATTTAAAAAATTCTACAGGTTGCATGTTTTGAGTTACAAAGGAGGTCTAGGGCTAGAATTATTTCGCTCGCTCTAACGATCACAGCGATACCACACATGTGTGGTTTTAATACCGTTTTCATATGTGGGTAGGACTTATGTATGCATTCGCTTCTGCGTGCAAGCTCGTCGGGACGAAGCGCTTTAAAAAAAAAATCTTATTTATTTTACTTGATTTTATTTATTTTTATACAGTTTTAAAATTTAAAATTTTAAATTTGGATTACTTTTATTCTTATTACAAGGAATGTAAACATTCCTTATAATAGGAAAAAGCATGACAGGTCCTCTTAAATATGAGATATGGGGCCAAAAAGACCTCAGATCTCATATTTGGGATAAAATGCAATATACAAAATAAATAAATTGTCATTTGTAAAAATGACAAAAATAAATTGTCTCTTTAAGATGTTTGGGCAGAAGTGACGTTTTGACGCCGCTTCCGCCATGCTATGTTTATGGAGACGGGTGGCGGCCATCTTGCCCTCACTCATATCCATGACAAGCCACAGACAGGACCCGATCGCCTCCGCCGCTGCCGACGGCTCCAGTAAGTGGCAGAGGGTGCGAGAGAGCGGCAGGAGGGGGGGGTCCTCTCCCGCCGCCGATAACGGTGATCTTGCGGCGAATATGCCACGGAGACCACCATTATCGTTTAAAGGATCGGCGCCTGAAGAGATGGATACCTCGGTTGTTGCAGCAGCTGCTGCCGTTAAGAGATATCCCTCTTCAAAAAGTGGACATATATAGTCGTGCTCAGGTCCTTAAGCGGTTAAATTGCGAGAAGGCACATTGGCTCATGCGCTGTTTTTTTCACGTCATAATTGCATACAGACGATCACGATTCCCGATAGGAATTTTTCCTGTCACGAAAATTTAGATCCTGCTCTTAATCTTTTCTTGGCCGGAATTCTCACATAAAAAGTACGATGGAGCATACACACGGTCAGAATTCGCACTTTTCTCTTCGGGAATCGCAATCGTGTGTACGAGGCAAAAGGGCCACAATGGGGTGTCACCACAGGGTGTTTGTCCCGGGAACTGTGGAAGGCCAGCTTTTTGGATGGCTTTGAAAAAGGAAAAAATACCCCTGGGGGCTTATAATTGCAGCAATGAGTAAAGAAGATGGAATTTATAAAAAAATGTATACATTTTATTGAAATGAAAAATCATATAAAGTAGAAAGAACCGTCTGATAGGAATCAGGACATGAGCTCCAAAGAACATCAATAAAAGCTAATATATGTGTATAAAAACAGCCAATGGAAATTTGTACAACATTGTAAATATTTACTATAGATGCAAAACCCCAACGCGTTTCGACCTTTGTAGTAATGGCGGTCTTCTTCAGGGGGGAAAAAAGATTTGCGAACATAGATTCTATAATAAAATATATGCATGTCAATGAAAATTTTTACAAAAAACAACCAACAAAACAGGGAACATATACTCCTATATGCATATGTACGCATGCATGTGTATATGATTTTCACATATAGATACAGTCATCAGTTGTAGGATACATACCAAGGTGGATGTCGAGAGCCGGGACTAGCGGTCGGCCAGTGACCCCATCGCCGGGAGCAAACTCTCCCAAGGGTCCAGACAGGAGGAGGTCAGATGGAAAACATGGACCAGATTGCGGAGCAGAGAAAGGCCACCAGCTTTTTGGATGGCTGCAATGGGTCTTTGAAAGTAGATGTTTTTATGGCGGACCACTTTTTATGCACCACGTCTTGGGGGGTTCCCTGCTAGTGTTGAGCAGAATATGCCATATTCGATTTCGCGATATATCTCGAATATATATTCGAATATTCGAGATATATTCGCTAAATTCGAATATTCGTGATATTTTATCGAAATTAATTGATTGCGATTTTTCGCTATTGCGAATGCGAAAATAATTGCGATTTTTTTTATAACTGCGGTAGGAGCGCTCTGATTGGCTCAGAATATTCGTGATATTTTATCGAAATATCGCAACATGCGAATGCGATATTTATTGCGCAATTTCGAGATATGCTGGAGGAGCGCTCTGATTGGCTCAGAATATTCGTGATATTTTATCGAAATATCGCAACATGCGAATGCGATATTTATTGCGCAATTTCGAGATATGCTGGAGGAGCGCTCTGATTGGCTCAGAATATTCGTGATATTTTATCGAAATATCGCAACATGCGAATGCGATATTTATTGCGCAATTTCGAGATATGCTGGAGGAGCGCTCTGATTGGCTCAGAATATTCGTGATATTTTATCGAAATATCGCAACATGCGAATGCGATATTTATTGCGCAATTTCGAGATATGCTGGAGGAGCGCTCTGATTGGCTCAGAATATTCGTGATATTTTATCGAAATATCGCAACATGCGAATGCGATATTTATTGCGCAATTTCGAGATATGCTGGAGGAGCGCTCTGATTGGCTCAGAATATTCCTGATATTTTATCGAAATATCGCAACATGCGAATGCGATATTTATTGCGCAATTTCGAGAAATGCTGGAGGAGCGCTCTGATTGGCTCACTCTGAAATCGAATATTCGAGATATTTTAACGCAATTTCACAAAATGCGAATGCGAAATTGATTGCAGATATTTCGAAAACTGCTGTAGCAGCACTCTGAAATCGAATATGTATGATATTTTAACCAAAAAACATATTGCGATTGCGATTTTTCGATCGCGCATGCGCAATCGCGCGAACAACACGCGACCATTTCCTGGAGCCTTGCCAGTTTCCAACTTATGATCGCAGCGCAATCACACAGCAACATGGTTGGAAGCAATTTCACTAAGTCTGAGGAAAAGTTGCTGATTTGTGTAAGTATTTTGACCACTGTTATTTCATTATCTTCAACTGCATTTTAGTCTAGTTTAAAAGTTAGTATATATGATCAGATATTAGTATTTCACAAAAAATGTGTCTCCTGCTTTTACAAAACTACAAGTCCCAGCATGCCTGGACAGCTGCAGACACCCTGGTTGGCAAATGTGTATTTAGGCACTTTTCCTTGTTATTTAGCATAATAAATTTAAATTTTTTTGGACATAGGACGTATGCGAATGTCCTGACTTCAGGGTCCTCAAGGCCCAAGGACGTTCGAATACATATTGTCCTTTAGATGTTGCAGAACTACAACTTCCAGCATGCCTGGGAATGCTGGCACTTCTAGTATTGTAAGTTCTGCAGGCCCCCATTTTTCAGGCCTTTATGCACGGGTCTCTAAACTGTGGCACCCTAGATGCAGCAAAAGTAAAATTCTTAGCATGCACTGACAGACCGTGGCTGATGGGAGTAGTAGTTTTGCAACAGCTGGAGGTGGACTGGTCTTGAAACCCAGAGTTAGGTAACAAACCCGTAGTGTTTTGCAACCATTCTGCCTCCAGCTGGTTATTTTCTGTTGAAAAGCCTGTGGCGTGCAAAACACAACCCAAAAACTCCACCCGGTGCAAGGAAAAATTTGCACACACCTAAAGAGTGACATCACAAAAAACTGCGACGGTTGCATACGTCAGTGGTCCTCCGAAAAGGTCCCGTCTCTGACCCCCCGGGGCGTTAGGCTCCTGACAGGGAAAAGAGTTACTGTGGTCCATACAGTCGAAGCCATATGGACCCATCTCGGTCCAAGCAGCGCAATCAACACGCGAACAACACGCGACCATTTCCTGGACCCTTGCCAGTTTCCAACTTTATGATCGCAACGCAATCGCAGAGCAAGATTGTTGGAAGTAATTTCACTGTATCTGAGGAAAAGTTGCTGATTTGTGTAAGTATTTTGACCACTGTTACTTCATTATCTTCAACTGCATTTTAGTCTAGTTTAAAAGTTAGTATATATGATCAGATATTAGTATTTCACAAAAAATGTGTCTCCTGCTTTTACAAAACTACAAGTCCCAGCATGCCTGGACAGCTGCAGACACCCTGGTTGGTAAATGTGTATTTAGGCACTTTTCCTTGTTATTTAGCATAATGAATTTAACATTTTTTTGGACATAGGACGTATGCGAACGTCCTGACTTCAGTGTCCTCAAGGCCCAAGGACGTTCGAATACATATTGCCCTTTAGATGTTGCAGAACTACAACTTCCAGCATGCCTGGGAATGCTGGCACTTCTAGTATTGTAAGTTCTGCAGGCCCCCATTTTTCAGGCCTTTATGCACGGGTCTCTAAACTGTGGCACCCTAGATGCAGCAAAAGTAAAATTCTTAGCATGCACTGACAGACCGTGGCTGATGGGAGTAGTAGTTTTGCAACAGCTGGAGGTGGACTGGTCTTGAAACCCAGAGTTAGGTAACAAACCCGTAGTGTTTTGCAACCATTCTGCCTCCAGCTGGTTATTTTCTGTTGAAAAGCCTGTGGCGTGCAAAACACAACCCAAAAACTCCACCCGGTGCAAGGAAAAATTTGCACACACCTAAAGAGTGACATCACAAAAAACTGCGACGGTTGCATACGTCAGTGGTCCTCCGAAAAGGTCCCGTCTCTGACCCCCCGGGGCGTTAGGCTCCTGACAGGGAAAAGAGTTAGCAACGCATATCTCCCCTATACGTGTATCCTGTGTTGTTAATAATATATTCATAATTATGCAAATGATAATTGCTGCTATATTTATGTAAAAAAGGTGGCGACCGAAATGGCAGGATATAAAATCTGTCATGTTACCCCTGTCATTGATTAATAAGGCGAGAATGCTTCCAATTGTTGAATAGCATACATTTACGTCATATATCCATAAGGCTGTCAACAAAAGTATTACAATATACTTTGTTCTTCATCTTGCAGAAGTTCCTGGAAACAGGATACGATGAGCTGCGGAGGCAGCAAGAAAAACAGGGAGTTATAAGCTCCCTGATTGAGGAACTAGGCGAAGAACACACTCGCATGGCGATCCTCAAAAAGTGGTCCGACCTGAAGAGGCGCCAGATGAACCGGGTCAGGCGTATACGGAATAAATATCATCCTGGTAAGTTATTGGTCACAGTTATGTTTTTTTTCCCCTAAAGTGTATTTTGTGCGTGTACTCGAGAGAGGAGCCGGACTGCAGGAGTTGGGAGTAGGCAGGCCTCCCCCAAGAGGTAATCTGCCACCTTTCTCCATGCCCCGGGTGGCAATGGCGGGTGTGAGGGGGTCCTCCCACACAGACCGTCCTACCTGCTCCGCTTCGAAGCCCAACGGGGCAGAGGGACTCCCTATAAGGGAGTGAGAGGATTTGCCCGCTCAACCAGCCCCGTTAGTCCTTCGCCTCTCTTTTTAGAGACCGCATGGTCAGAGTGCGTGCATGTTAACCCAATTGCGAGTGCGTGTGTAAGTGTGGTGGTTTTTGTGGGAGGGAGGTGGGCATACTAAGCGCAGGCTTACCTCGCATAGCACACCCACCGGGGGCCGAGCTGAGATCACCAAACTCAATTCACATGTAGCCGAGAGCGGGATCCGAACCCCTAGCTGCAGAGGTGAATGGCTTGTCAGCGCAGTGGCAATCGCGTTGAGCCAGCCCGGGTCCCTTGGGGACAGTTATGTAAGGTCATATGTAATTAATGTAAGGTGAGATGTTGTTAACCAAGACGCCATGTTGTTGTAACATATATCACCACCAGCCAAGGTATTCATAGTACTGTTTGAAAAAAACATGGGACAGCAGACAGGAACACAGAAGTTATGTGGGAACATACTTTTCCCATTGCTTTGCATGGGACTTTAAACAAAAAGCCTGACCCTCACCAATGGGGTTAGTTAAGGGATAAATTAACGATCCTATACTTTAAGTGGACGTATAGATAACATGTGACCAAGTGTTATCGAAATATCTACAGCTGTTATGAAATAACATGTATTTCCCATAGAGTTGAATGGGACTTTAAAGAAAAACCCTGACCAAGGCAAATGGGGGTGGGTAAGGGTTAAACCACCAATCCTATATTTGTGGCTGACATATAAGTAACCTGTGTGCCAAGTTTCATGTAAATATCTTTAGCCGTTTGGACGTGATGGTGGAACATACATACATACATGCACACACACGTTGAGTTTTATATATATAGATTCCCACTAAATTCCTGTGTTAGGCGTGGGGTTGTTATAGTAATCCCGTGTACTCCATCAAGTCCTTTTTTTTAACATGAGATCGTCTGAACAAAACAAAGGAGACAAAAACAGCTCATTTTACCATGGTGGCAGCCCAGCTCACGCTCAGTCCCCTGTAGTGCCCACAAGACCCTTTAATATAACATTGTCCCATTGGTTAACTGTCTATATAAATTAATTTGTATTCATATACAATACAGTAGAGTACACAGAATTTGTATACGTCATTAGAAAACATTTTTATAATATATGAACATTGTGTTATTATAGGAGCTCCGCTACCAACTGTGCGCCCCAAGCGCACAAGGCGACAGGCCGCAGAGGAGGAGCAGGAGGAGGAAGAGGAGGAGAGGGATGAGGAGGAGCAGCCAGGGCCATCCACATCACCACCCCCAGTTCCTGTGGAGGAGCAAGAGGAGGAGCTGCACCCCCCCCCCCCCGAAACTTCTGGTGGAGTAGTGGGTGACGAGGAAGAGGAGCAGGATGAGACGGTTAATTTTACCATCAATCAGGAGGGTAAATATGTGCACAGAGATTAATAAAATTTCAACAATAAAATGTAGCTCTAAAAATGGACAGCATTTAAAGCAGGGCTGTGGAGTCGATAGATAAATTTTTCGACTCCGACTCCTCAGTTTTATGTACTTCAGACTCCGACTCCCCGACTCCGACTCCTCTGTATTAATATGCGAATGTATTTTATAGATTCCTTGAGGGAAAGAAACGCAAACTACCACAGGACTACTGGCTGGGAAGCCAACAGTCTACTGTATTGCACAGTTTAAGCAAAAGACAAACACAATGAAAACAATCAAGTGACTGGATAGTAGCAGCAGGCTTAAACATCAGGAACATGATCTTTAACAGTTCAAAAATACAGACCACATTATTTGGCTGTTTTAGAACAAAAACAAAGCTTATCTATAATGAACCAAAAAAAAAATATGAAAAACCTAGAAATGGTTTATATTAATCTTGAAATGTAGTTCTAGGCTTAGCAAATGCAAATAAATGCAATGTAGAGTTCTAAGGAAGAGAATTGCCTCTGCCAGATCCTCTTTCATAGAGTCTCTTAAGTCAGACTTTATTATTTTTATGGCTGAAAATAATCTTTCGTAACGGTCTTTGAAATCCAAATGTTTTTTTCTTATATCCTAACAGTTCTAAAAAAGCTCGAGGTGAAACAAGCTGCCATGAAAAACCTGACGCAGAGAGTAATGGCAAATGAGCAGCAGATACTTTTTTTGATGCGCCAAAATCAACAACTGGTGCAACAACTGGCGAAAAACATGGATGAGGTGACAGAGCTTCAGAAGTTAATGTCTTAATTTTTTTTTTTTTTTTTTTAATAAAAAATGTTATATTTTGCAAAGGTTTCATTTCTTATTGAAATTGTTAGTTTTTTAAACACATCTAACTTCACATCTAACACATCAACATCAACATCAACATCAACACATCTAGCTTAATAATAACCGAAAACATTTTATACTATTACTAGCTGAATACCCGGCGTTGCCCGGTCTTCCTATCTTAACCTTTTGGGGAGGAAAATCATAGTAATATAAATATACCCATCTTTTATATAAGGGTGTTGGTAAGGGTTAATTTAACTGTTATATATTTTTATTTGGCATATAAGTAATATGTATAGCGGGTATTATTGAAATATCTCCAGGCGTACAGAAGTTATGTGGGAACATACATTTTCCATTGATTTGCATGGGACTTTAAAGGAAAACCCCGACCCTCACAAATGGGGGTAGTTAAGGGATAAATTAACTATCAGTGGTATCAGTGAACAGCAGTGGTATTAGGAGTATATATAGAGTGGGAATTAACTTTTTACATAGGTGTCTTGACTGAGCAGCAGCAGCAGTAGCAGTAGTAGTAGATACAGAGTCATATCACTTTGGCAGGAGGTGCCATGATGAACAGCAGTGGTAATAGGAGTATATAGAGTGGGAAATTACTTTTGACATAGTTGTCTTGACTGAGCAGCAGCAGCAGCAGCAGCAGCAGTAGTAGTATTAGCAGTAGTAGTTGATACAGAGTCATATCACTTGGGCAGGAGTTGCCATGATGAACAGCAGTAGGAATAGGAGTATATAGAGTGTGAAATAACTGCTGACATAGGTGTATTGACTGGGCGGCAGCAGCAGCAGAAGCAGCAGTAGTAGTATTAACAGTAGTAGTTGATACAGAGTCATATCACATGGGCAGGAGGTGCCATGATGAACAGCAGTAGGAATAAGAGTATATAGAGTGTGAAATAACTGCTGACATAGGTGTCTTGACTGATCCAGAGGAGTCATGGGAGAAAATCATGTGGTCAGATGAGACCATAATATAACTTTTTGATCATAATTTCACTAACCGTGTTCGGAGGAAGAATAATGATGACTACAATGCCAAGAACGCCATCCCTAATGTGAAGCATGGTGGTGGTAGCATCATGCTTTGGTGGTGTTTTTCTGCACATGGGACAGGGTGACTGCACTGTAGTAAGGAGAGGATGACCGTGGCCATGTATTGCGAGATTTTGGGCAACAACCTCCTTCCCTGAGTTAGAGCTTTGAAGATGGGTCGAGGCTGGGTCTTCCAACATGACAATGACCCAAAGCACACAGCCAGGATAACCAAGGATTGGCTCTGTAAGGAGCATATCAAGGTTCTGGCGTGGCCTAGCCAGTCTCCAGACCTAAACCCAATAGAGAATCTTTGGAGGGAGCTCAAACTCCGTGTTTCTCAGCGAGAGCCCAGAAACATGACTGATGTAGAGAAGATCTGTGTGGAGGAGTGGGCCAAAATCCCTCCTCCAGTGTGTGCAAAGCTGGTGTAAAACTACAAGAAAGGTTTGACCGCTGTAATTGCAAAGAAAGCCTACTGTACCAAATATTAACATTGATTTTCTCTGATGTTAAAATAGTTATATTCAGCACTGTAAATACATCAGGTCCGGGGCTTCATCAGGGAATGCATGGCAAGGGACCCTTCAGCGCCCTGAACCGACGACGGGTGCCAGAAAGTCACCGCCGATCCAGGACTCATTCATCTTTATGAATGTGAGTCTGTCCACGGAGTCTGTGGACAGACGGGTCCTCTTGTCCGTGACCACCCCACCTGCTCAGATAGTACGCTGGAGGGGGGGCAAGACAATAACTCCAGCGCATACTGAGCGAGCTCGCGGCAGGTGTCCAATCTGGCAACCCAGTACTCCATGGGGTCGTCGGTGCTCATACTGTCAGAAGCACCGACGGACGCCATGTAGTCTGCCACCATGTGGGCCAGCCGCTGGTGGTGACTGCTGCTGCTGCTGGTGCTGGTACTGGGTCGCTCGGTTTGGAAGAACATCCTCATCTCTTCCATTAGGTCCCCTGCTCGGCTGCTGCTGGGTGCAGCCACCTGCTGGGTGAGATGAGGGGGGACAACTGGAGGCCGGGGAGTTGCCTGCTCCAACCGTCTGACAATGCCTGCCTGCAGTTCCTCCATCCGGTGCTGCCTCCGGCTGGCTGGGATGAACTGCTCCAGTTTCCCCTTGCACCTGGGATCCAAAAGGGTGGCCATCCAGAAATCATCCCTCGTCTTGATGGTGTTAACCCGGGGGTCCCTCCTGAGGCATCTCAGCATGTGGGCAGCCATGGGGAAGAGCACAGCCCGCTGTGACTCCTCAATGCTGGCCAGGTGAATGAGGTGCGACTCTTCATCCCTGAGGCGCTGCTGGTCAAACTCAGAGATGCCCAACCCCCGGACTATCGGTGCCCCCAACACCGGCTCTCCCTCCTGACCAGGCCCTGACTCCGGGACGACACCAGCAACCACCTCCTCCTCCTCTTCATCATCATCCTCCTCCTCCTCCTCCTCCTCGTCCTGGCCCTGGTCTCGGTGGAGCATTGCTGACTCCTCCTGCTCCACCAAGGCACTCTCCCCAGCTTCGAGCAGGCGATCTAGTGTCCTCTCCAGCATGAACACTATTGGCAGCACGCTATTGAGGCCGATTTGCTCACTGCTGACCATCTTGGTCGCCTGCTCGAAGGAGGACAACACTTGGCAGACCTGGTTTATCTGCCCCCACTCCGCACAGGCGATGAAAGGGAGTTGTGGTGAAGCCCTCTCAGTGCCTAGTTCCATCAGGTACTCCCTCACCGCTCTTTGCTGCTCCCACAACCTCTTCAGCATGTGGAGGGTGGAGTTCCACCGCGTCACACTGTCCACAATCATCCTGTGAAGGGGCAGATTGTACTCCCGCTGCAACTTGGACAGGGACGCGGTAGCGGTTGGGGAGCGCCTGAAGTGGCTGGCAATCCTACGCGCCTTTGCCACAATGTCACTCAACCCTGGATAAGTGCGCAGGAACTTCTGCACCACCAGGTTGAGGACATGTGCCAGACAGGGCACGTGGGTCAGACTGCCAGCACTAAGGGCGGCGAGTAGGTTGCTGCCGTTATCGCAGACAACCATACCTGCCTGGAGCCTTCGGGGTGTCAGCCACTTCTGGACCTGAGCCTGAAGTGCTTTCAGCACTTCTTCTCCAGTGTGTCTCCGGTCCCCTAAACTAACAAGCTGGAGCACGGCCTGACAGCGCACGTGCCCCACACTTGAGTAGCTACGGGGGCGCTTGCTGGGAGGCTCAGCAGCTGCGGAGACAGTGGCTTGAGGGAGACCAGCAGTTCTCCCCTGGACACCCCGGGGCGGCACCACAAGATCGGTTGCCGCCGATCCCTCACCGACGCCTCGGAGGGAAACCCAATGGGCTGTGAAGCTGATGTAGCGCCCCTGCCCATGCCTGCTGGTCCAGCCATCCATTGTCAGATGAACCCTGTCGCTGACAGCGTGATCCAGCGACAGGGTTACATTCTGCACAATGTGCTGGTGTAGGGCAGGGACACCAGTCCTGGCAAAGAAATGGCGGCTGGGGACACGCCATTGGGGTTGGGCCTGCTCCAACATCTGCCTGAAGGGGTTGCTGTCAACTATGTTGAAGGGCAGCAGATGTTGGGCAATAACCCTTGCCAGGAGCCCATTGAGGGAACGCACACGTCGGTCTCCAGGGGGGAAGGGAGTGGTGCGGTCAAAGGCGTCTGAAATCGACGCCTGGCGCCGGACGGCAGTGCGGGACACAGACGCGGAGGGTGCTGTGGAAGTAGAGGTCTGGCTGCCGGTACCAGTACCTCTACTAGAGGGAGCGGGGGGGCATGACCTGCTGGAAAGAGATGAAGATGTGGCAGGGGCTGCTGTACCCTGCTCACTTGTGGTGGTGGCGCTGCTACCACCACCACGCTTCATCTCGTCATACACCGCCCAGTGGTTTATCCTCAGGTGCTGGTTCAGGGCTGTGGTACCCACCCGAGCCAAACACTTCCCTCTCTTCACCCTCACTTTACAAATCCGGCAGATGGCCACGGTAGGGTTGTCTGCCACCAGGGTAAAGTAATTCCAGACAGGTGACTTCAGCACCGCCCTCCTGTCAGATGGGGTGACGCTTACTTGCACCTGCTGGGACTCGGTGCGCACAGGTGGAGCTGCCTGCTGCTGCTGCTGCTCCTGCTGCTCCTCCTCCTGACACCTCCTGCTGCCATCACCAGTGGAGACCCTGACGATGGTCTCCCTGGTGGTGACCTGGCGCACCGTTTCACCAGGGTGCCTACCTTCCCCGTCGTCACTGACGTAGTGAGCCGACGCGTCAGATGGCAACCATGATGGGTCACCCTCTTCGCCCCCAGAGATGTCAGACCAAGGGCTGAAATGTGTTGGTCTGAGGGAACCAACTGACATGGAGCCTCTAGCCTGGCTCCGCTGTCCCCTCACCCACGCCTAGGTCTGACTAGGTGCTGCTGTTTCCTGCACCAAAACAGCAGCACCAGTTTGAAGGGATGTCTCTGGGATACTGCCAGCAGGTATCCCATCCTCCTCATCCATCCCTTCAAAAAGGTCCTGACCATCAGGACAGAGCTGGAGGTCTGCCTGATGCATGGCCTCCCCCAAGATATCCCTATCACTGTCGCTGTCGAACAGTAAGATGCTGGACTCTTGGGGGCTGGGGGGGGGGTACTACAGGCACCGGAGTAATGGTGGTACTACTGTGAGTCGGGACCGACGACTCAGTGGCACTGCTGTGCCCCATGTAGTCCACCACTACTTCAGCCTGAGATGGCAATATCGGGCGGCTGCCCGATGGGAAGAACTCCCGGATCAGGCGTACTCCCCTTGCACCCGATCCTCTAACACTAGTAGGGGCACGAGAGGTACCCCGTGCTGGCAGCGATCCAGCACTGGGAGTAACTCCCCTACCCCTGCTGCCACGGCCACGGATGCCGCTCATTATTGCTGATATGTGTGTGGGGGGGGTAAACTTTATTGGGGGGGGGAAATGTGAACAAAATGTGTTTTTGTGTATTTTTTACAAGACAGGCACGCAGACAAAGACGTACACAGACAGCTACTAAACTATAAGAAAAGTAGTACACCAAAGACAAGGACTACAAAATTAAAGAAAAAAAAAAAGCACTAAACACAAAACACAGACACTAAACACACACTAAGCTAAGCTAGATGAAATAAATGTACACTAACAGTGTGTACACTTACTACACAAAATTTAACTAAACTGAACACAAAACTTAGCTTTTAGAAAAGCTCTTTAGGAAAAACTAAACAAAATGTGAACTGAGATGCCTAGCAAATATCACTGAACAGCGAACCTGCAAGATCTAACAGTAACACAAGATGAACAAAACTTAGCTTTTAGAAAAGCTCTTTTAGAAAGCTCAGCAAAATGTGTACTGAAATCTCTAGCAAATATCACTGAACAGCGAGGATTGCAGGATCAAACAGTAACACAAATGAACAAAACAGCACAAAACAGCACAAAACGTAGCTTTGAAAAAAGCTCTTGGGTCTATTGCTTTGAAAAAAGCAGTTGATATACTGGAAAAGATCCACTGGAATCACTAAATAGCAATGCTGGTGATGATCTAAATCAATCAGGAACAAAGACACAGAAACACAGAAACAGCCTCCACACTCTATAGCCAGCTTCTGAATCTGCAATGAAATGGTGCTGGGAGTGAGCTTATATAATGTCCATGCAGGCAGGTTCCTATTGGTTGCTAACCTCTGACGAGTGTGGAAGGAGAACTCTGATTGGCTCTGATGCAAAAGGGCGGAGCAAATAATCGCGCAATATTCCTATTGCCGAATATTCGCATTGCGATTATTCGGCAATATAAAATGATCGCTTCAGCTACTCGGCCCAAGGTCTCTAATCATACCAGCAATGCTTTTAGACGTCTATGGAGATCACTAGGATGTGATCTGTTTTAAAAATGAAACTGTAAAAATCGCTCTGATGCGGAAGATCGGGGCGAGGAAAGTAATCGCGCGATATTGCGTTTGCCGAATAATCGCATTGCGATCTTTCTGGAAAATTCAATGAACGCTTCAGCTACTCGGCCCAGGGTCTCTAATGATACCAGCAATGCTTTTAGACGTCGATGGAGATATCTAGGATGTGATCTGTTTTAAAAAAAAAATTGTAAAAAATCGAATATTCGGAATTGCGAATATTCACCGCGAATTTCGAAATATAGCGCGATTTCTCGAATATGCTATATTCGAGTCGAATATTCGCAATGCGAATATTCGTGAGCAACACTATTCCCTGCCTCTTTCAGCCATTTGTGTGACCCCCCCATTGGTGGCATCCTGCCCCTCCACAGCTCCCAGGACAGACACCATTTGACAACCCCCAATGGTGGCCCTTATATATCAAGCAACTTTGGTATATTACCATCCCTCTTCATTTTGATTGGGTTGTTTTCAAATCAAACACTAAGGCCCAGATTCTCGTAGATGGGCGTAAATTCGAGCGGGCGTAACGTATCTGATTTACGTTACGCCGCCGCAAGTTTTTCAGGCAAGTGCTTTATTCACAAAGCGGGTTATACTATTGTTTTATTGTCACTGTATATTGTGTGCCAGCCCAGCAGAGGTCACAATACCTCACCCACCAGACTTCTGATGTGTCAAGGGAGGGTTCGAGCTTGTTAAATAGGGGTGAGCCAAACCAAGAGAGTAGATCCCAACAACAATCAGCGGCTCCTTCAGAGGTAGCGCTACACTAAGCTGCCCTGGCAGCATCCTGGAACCTGTACTGTGCCCGCCTGATCCCATTTTTGTGCCCTCCTGACCCCCCCCTTTCCCTGTATTGTGCCCTCCTGACCCCCCCCTTTCCCTGTACCCTCCTGATCCCAGTATTGTGACCTCCTAATCTCAGTATTGTGCCCTCCTGACCCCCCTCCTTTCCCAGTATTGTGCCCTTCTGATCCCAGTATTGTGCCCTCATGATTACAATAGTGTGCCCTCCTGACCCCCCCTTTTCCTGTACTGTGCCTTCCTGATCCCAGTATCGTGTCCTCCGGACCCCTTTTCCCTGTACTGCGCCCTTCTGATCCCAATATTGTGCCCTCCTGACCCCCCCCCCCCCTTCCCTGTACTGTGTCCTCCTGGTCCCAGTATTGTGCCCTCCTAATCTCAGTATTGTGCCCTCCTGACCCCCCCTTCCCAGTATTGTGTCCTCCTGATCCCAGTATTGTGTCCTTCTGATTACAGTATTGTGACCTCCTGATCCCCCTTTCCCTGTACTGTGCCCTCCTGATCCCAATATTGTGCCCTCCTGACCCTCCTCCTTTCCCAGTATTGTGCCCTTCTGATCCCAGTATTGTGCCCTCATGATTACAGTATTGTGCCCTCCTGACCCCCCCTTTTCCTGTACTGTGCCTTCCTGATCCCAGTATTGTGCCATCCTGACCCCTTTTCCCTGTACTGCGCCCTCCTGATCCCAGTATTGTGCCCTCCTGCCCTCCCCCCTTTCTGTGTACTGTGTCCTCCTGATCCCAGTATTGTGCCTTCCTAATCTCAGTATTGTGCCCTCCTGACCCCCCCCCCCCTTCCCAGTATTGTGTCCTCCTGATCCCAGTATTGTGTCCTCCTGATTCCAGTATTGTGCTCTCCTGACCCCCCCCCCCCTTTTCCTGTGCTGTGCCTCCTGATTCCAGTATTGTGCCCTCCTGATCCCCCTTTCCCTGTACTGTGCCCTCCTGACCCACCCTCTTTCCATGTACTGTGCCCTCCTGATCCCAGTACTGTGCCCTCCTGACCCCCCCCCTTCCCTGTACTGTGCCCTCCTGATACCAGTATTGTGCCCTCCAGACCCACCCCCTTTCCATGTACTGTGCCCTCCTGATCCGAGTATTGTGCCCTCCTGACCCCCCCCCCCCCTCCCTGTACTGTGCCTTTCTGCCTGCCCACCTGTACTTTACCCTTGGTGTTGATTAGCCTGTGATTTATGGCATGTTTGATAAGAATTAAACATTGAGTTTAAACAATCTCAACTATTTATACATTATTTCTTGAGTGTGGGTGCATACATTGGGGCAGGCTGGTAGGGGTCCCAGTGCAATACTTTGCCCAGGGGCCCATGATTCTATTAAGATGGCCCTGCTTAGCAGTGTTTCGTTCGATGACGTTGATGAGCACTTTTACTGCTGGGACAACTCAATGCCGCACACAAATGTAGCGCCCCCCTTACTTTCAGTATGGGCACTACGCTAAAGTTAGTGGGGAATGGGAGAGTTGTTTTGCTCCCATTCACAATTTGTTAAATTGCAGGGCTGCTGTCCTTTCGGAACTGTCTTGTGGGTCAGTCTGCATTTCAGGGGTGCGTTTCCACCTCTGGGTGGCAGTTGGCGCTAGAGGGGTTCTGGCAGAGCCACTTTTCCCCAGCAGCCAATTAGAGGAGTTTTCCCTCGCTGGGCATGCTGGGGAGGGGTATATTTGTGGCAGACGCCATTGATTTGTGTTCTCTTCGGGGGGTCCGAGTTCCAGGTGCGGCATCCACCTTCAGGGTGCGCGCATCCATGGACCCCGCCACCATGGCCTACCTGGCCGGAGTTGCGCACCATGCGGAGCTTCATCCTGATGATGAGAAGGGCCCCAGCGATTTGCTAGGTCCCAACCTTTAACCAAGAACAGGTGGTTACTAGGTCCCAACCTTTGCTAAGAGGATCCTAAGCTGAGAGCTGTGTGGTGGGGAATCGGCTCAGGGAGAACCCTGAGAGAGGTTATCCAGGAGGCCTGAACGAACCATCTGGGATCTGGTCACCACGACACTGACAGGTATATTGCAGCTGTCAACCGGTGACCTTTAGGCCCCTTGCACACTGGGGCGTTTTTCATGCGGTACAGCGCTAAAAATAGCGCTGCTATACCGCATGAAAAATCATGCCCTGAAGTGTTCAATGTGAAAGCCCGAAGGCTTTCACATTGAAGCGGTGCGCTAGCAGGAGCGCACCAAAAGTCCAGCTGGCCGCATCTTTACCGCGGTATAGGAGCGGTGTGTTCACCGCTCCTATACCGCGCCTTCCCATTGAAATCAATGGGAAAGCGCGGTAATACCGCCCGCAACCGCCCGAATATCGCGGTAAATACGACGGTATAGCCGCGCTACAAATAGCGCGGCTATACAGTCACCGCGGCTGCACGCCTCAGTGTGAAAGCAGCCTAACTGAAATTTACTGGGAGGATTTGCTCAATCCAATTATTGCACCTTAAATCCCTAGGCCTGTGGCAGAGGTCTGTTACTCCCAGCGATTTACAAGTGACACTTCAGCTGCCAGGCTTGTGGCAGAAGTCTGTCCGGGGGCACTTTACCCACTCTGGCTAGAGTGGCGACGAACTGATCTTATTATTACTAAGAGCAGGACGGCTCTTTTCATATCCAAGGCCTGATACTAAAGTTGTTCTTATGCTTCATCAACCTTTCCTATCTTGTCTTATGTTGATGTTGGCCATGTTGGGCCTTGGAATAAAGCATTGAAGAAAACCCAATTGATGACTGGACCTTCGCTCATTGCCTCAACTCACTAGTATTACCCCTAGACACCCTGCAAGGTAACTCAATACGCCGATCCCACAAACAACCAGCGGCTCCTGCGGGGGTAGCGCTACACAAACATTTATAGACTTGCTGGGAAATCATTGTGCACGGGCACAACAAATTGCACATTGTAAATCAGTCCAGCATACACCTCATCTGTCTGCTATTAAGGAAATATGAGGCAAATTTTCAGGGCCGTCTTTAATGTTGATTGGACCCTGGGCAAAAAAATTCTTGTGCCCCCCCCCATGTAATTTTACTCTCCACCTGCTTTGAGAGAGACATACAATAAATATCAGCTAGACTTAAAGCGGTGGTTCACCCTCCTTAACATGATTATAGCATTAAATTCGGCATCGTAGCGCGAGCTACAGTATGCCGGTCTTAAATTTTTAATCCCCGTACTCACTGTGCTATGGATCATTGAAGTTTCCGACTCCCGCGGGGAATGGGCGTGCCTATGGAGAGGGAGGATGATTGACGGCCGGCTCTGGCACGTCACGCTCCCCGAAGACAGCCGGAGTAGGTCTCGGCTCTTCACGGCGCCTGCGCACAGGCTATGCGCAGGCGCCGTGAAGAGCCAAGCCTATTTCGGCTATTTCCGGAGAAGCGTGACGTGCCAGGGTCGGCCGTCAATCACCTTCTCTCACCATAGGAACGCCCATTCCCCGGAATCTTCAATGATCCATAGCACAGTGAGTACGGGGATTAAAAATTTAAGACCGGCATACTGTAGCTCGCGCTACGATGCCGAATGTAATGGTAGTAAAAAAAAAAAATTTTTTTTTTTTTAATAGGGTGAACCCCCGCTTTAAAATCAGTGTACTGTATCAGCTCAGGCAGTGATTGTGATTGGTTGCCAGAGGTTACAGTATATCATTACCACTTACTGACTGGTTGCTAGAGGTTACAGCACACATTACGACTCACTGATTAGTTGCTAGAGGTTACAGCACACGATTTCTTATTGTTGATTAGTTGCTAGTTGCTATTACTGTACAGTAATACTGCTCACTGATTGGTTGCTAGAGGTTACAGCACATCATCTCTTCACTGCAGAGGGGCATGATATACATATGAATGTTGCCTTTATTTACATATCAATGCTGCCGACCCCAGCTATTTACATATGAATGCCACCAGCCTCAGCTATTTACATATGAATGCAGTCTATATTTACATAAGAATGCTCCAGTTATTTACATATGAATGACAGTTATTTACATGTAAACACAGAGGCTGTAGGTGAGTCATCTGTACACAACAATAGGGCAGAGCTGGGCAGCATTAGTAGCAGCACTTCACACTGAGATACCAAGACACAGCACATGACTAAAACTTCAAGGGACAAGGGAATTTAAACTGCGATAGTTGGCAAGTATGAGCCAGCTGCTTTGGGCCCCACAACAATGACAGGGCCCAGGGCAACTTCCCCTTTTGCCCTGCCTTAAAGATGACCGTTTTGAAGGGAAGTGTGATCTGTGAAAAACTAAAAATGATAATCAGCACAGAACAATACCTGCTATATTCACAAAACGAGGTCAGCTATGAAAATATAAGATGCAAATACAGGACCTTGTGATGCAAGCACAGCTCTTAAAATCTTTTTTTAGTTATATCTTTGTATAGAGAGCATTTTGTTTTGAGAACATTATGAAAATTAGACACAGTGCTGTTTCTTCATCATTTATTAATGTTAATAAAGGGGATCTCCAGTTACACCAGGATTGAGGATAAGTGAAATCGGAGGCCCATTTACACCTATGTGCATTAACACCTGTCCATTATTATTAACCACTTGACCCCCGGAAGGTTTGATCCCCTTCATGACCAGGCTATTCTTTGCGATACAGCACTGCATTATTTTACATGACAATTGCGTGGATGTGCGGCGCTGTACCCAAATAAAATTGATGTAGATTTTTCCCACAAATAGAGCTTTCTTTTGGTGGTATTTAATCACCACTGCGGCTTTTATTTTTTGCACTATAAACAAAAAAAGACCAACAATTTTGGAAATAAAAAACAAAACAATATTTTTTACTTTCTGCTATAAAACATACCCAATAAAAAAAAAAAAAAAATCGAGTTTCTTCATAAATTTAGGCCAAAATGTATTTTGCTACATATTTTGGGTGAAAAAATCCCAATAAGCGTATATTGATTGGTTTGCGCAAAAGTTATAGGGTCTACAAGCTATGGGATATTTTTATGAAATTTTTATTTATTTTTTACAAGTAATGGCAGCGATCAGCGACTTATAGCGGGACTGCGACAAGATGGACAAGTCAGACCCCTGACACTTTTGAATTTTTTTGGGGAACCAGTGATGCCAATACAGCGATCAGTGCAACGACAAAAAAAAGCACTGTCACTGTACTAATGACACTGGCAGAGAAGGGGTTAACATCTAGGACTTATAGGGGTTAAATGTGTGGCTAACATGTGTGACTGTGTGTGCTGTTTTTACTAAGCAATGTGCTTTGCAGGAAGTATAAACAGCACATTGCTGCTGTCAGATGACATCCCTTGTGTAGGTTTACCTATACAAAGTTGAGGGCTCTTCTCGGTAATGTCTGGAGCCGATCTTCGGGTTCTGGCTGCCAATCAGCGGCCAGTGTCCAGAGCCAATCGTCAGGTGTTGGTGGCCAACCCGCTGATTGTTTGGTGCTGCAGCCAATCACAGGGCAGCCGGAGTGGAGAGAGCCTACCCTGGCGTGCAGATTATCTACTAGGGGCCAGATTCACGTACAAGAGCGCCGGTGTAACGTAACCCGTTTACGATACACCGCCGCAAGTTTCCAGTTTTAGTGCCCGATCCACAAAGCACTTACCTTGAAACTTGCGGCGGTGTATCGCAAATACGTCCGGCGCAAGGCGGGCCAATTCAAATGGGCGTGTGCCATTTAAATTAGGCACGCTCCCGCGCCGGACCTACTGCGCATGCTCCGTTTCGCAATTCCCGTCGTGCTTTGCGCGCAGTGACGTAATTTTTCCGAACGGCGACGCGCATAACGTAATTCCGTATTCCCGGACGGCTTACGCAAACGACGTTCATTTTTAAATTTCGACGCGGGAACGACGGCCATACTTTAGACAGCAATACGTTTGCTGACTAAAGTTAGGGCACCCAAAACGATGACTAACTTTGCGACGGGAAACTAGACTAGCGGCGACGTAGCGAACGCGAAAATCCGTCATGGATCGCCGTAACTCCTAATTTGCATACCCGACGCTGGTCTACGACGCGAACTCCCCCCAGCGGCGGCCGCGGTACTGCATCCTAAGATCCGACAGTGTAAAACAATTACACCTGTCGGATCTTATGGATATCTATGCGTAACTGATTCTATGAATCAGTCGCATAGATAGAAACAGGGATACGACGGCGTATCAGGAGATACGCCGTCGTATCTCTTTTGTGAATCTGGCCCTAGGAACGTAATCCGGCGCAGAGCTGCCGCAGTATATTTACTGTACGTGGGCAGTCCACAAGTGATTAAAGCATTACTAAAGTTAGAGGTTTAGGTTTTATATTGCAGAAGTGACATGCAATGTCTCTTCTGCAATAAACTACATTTACCTATCACTTTGTTGTGTGTCTGGCATGTAAACTGAGCTGCACATGATGCGCAACACAGATTACAGAGGTCAGCCCGTTCCTTGTGTGCTGGAATGATGGTCATCCTGTGCATGCACAGGAGTGATGACATCATGCACCAGTCTATAAAGCTGGCCGAAAACCGGCGAGGGACAGGACCATAGCCCCCAACTGTCCCTGATTTGGAACATTGTCCCTCTGTCCCTCTTTCACCTTCATTTGTCCCTCATTTTGATCTGATCCTCATAGTTGTATATAAAATGCACTTTTTATCTTTCAAAAAGTGTTTCCCAGTGCTAAACCTTTCATCCAAATTCTTAATTGCTGCATTTGTCATTTTTTAAAGCCAATATAAAAGAATAGTAGTGGAAAAAAAAGCACTTGTGGATTTAATTAACCTTTTTTTTGGTTGATTCTCCTTTAAGGGGGTGTGGCAGGGGGCATGTCCTATGCCTACATACGTTTGGTAGTAGGTGTCCCATCTCAAAATGTTGGGAGGTATGCAGGACCTTTGAAAGAAAGGTAAGTATAAAAGGCTTTTAGTTATGCTTCACATATTGCTTCTCAGCCTTTTGGTGTAGTATCTGCTCCTATCAGGAATAGAATGCTGGTGCATCTTGTTGAGGGTTCCAGTTAGTAATCCCTGATGTAGTAAGATGGGTATGGTGGTAAGGAGCCATTCTTTCCTTTGTTGATGTCCCCAGTTAAAGGCCAGACTCTCCCTAAGTGCTAATGTCTTTCTGGTAGATATGAAGCTGTATTTGTCTGGCCAGGGACTGAGAGGCACAAGGCGCTCCCAGTGTTTTTCCCCCAAGAGTGGTATCCAAGGGGTACCAGAAAAACACTAATGCCCCGTACACACGATCGGTTTTTCCGACGGAATTCCGCTCAAGCTGTCTTGCATTCACACGGACACACCAAATTCCGACAGTCAAAAATGCAGTGACGTACAACAACACTACGACGAGCCTAGAAAATTGAAGTTCAATGCTTCCGAGTATGCATCGAATTGTTTCTGAGCAAGCATGTTTTTTCTCCATCGGAATTCCATACAGACGATACGGAATTTCCGATATACATGTTTTCCCCTGTTCCCATGTTCTCTTTCTAAGTCCGTCGGAATTTCCGACGGAAAAAGTCAGATGGGGCACACACACGGTCGGAATATCTGATGAAAAAATTCAGTCTGACTTTTTCCATCGGAAATTCCGACTGTGTGTACGCGGCATATGGGTTTGGGACCTCACTGAGTCTCACTGGCACTTGGGTCAGGTTACTCATTGCTTTTCTTGCACTCACCACTTGGATAGGCCTTGTGGCTGGTCTGGAGAAATGTTTTATACTGGCCTTCCTTGTGTTATTAAATTGGCACATGTGTTTTTTTTCTTGCCCAGAGACTGAGGGTGCAGGTTTGTCAGGGCCTGCCCTGGCGCCAAGGAAAGTATTTGTGTAACCTGTGTAAGAAAGATGTATATGCATTGCAGGCAAGTTGCCTACAGTAAGCTAGTTAGTATGGCAGTCCTAGCTATGGGGAAGGGGTTAATGTCTTTACCGCCATTCCTGGTCTAAATTAGCATTTTTTTCTGGGTCTGACCCACCGGTCCTGTGTTGCTGTAAAAGGAACAGAGTTTCGGATCCTGGGAGTTCCAGAAGTTCCAGCCACTCACAGAGAATGGATATTTGAGAGGGTTTGCTGCTCTAACAACAAGAATGCAGCTCCACTGGATACAGGGAGTCAGAGCTAAATTTACCTAATCCTAGCACCTATCTAGGAGGGTGCTACACTTTATATAGACATAACCCACCAGCTCCCTTTTCGTTTATGTAAGTATATAATCTGTTGATGGCAGGTTGCCTAGATCCATATGACCATTTACTGTACAGGGCTTTTTTTCTCAGAAAATAGGTGCAATCACGACCCCCCCAAACCCCCCCCCCCCCACACACACACACACACACACACCCTCCAAACCTCATAACATAGTGGGTTAATAGTGTGGTTAAATTTCACCAACAGTGGGAGGGTCTTAAGGCGCATTAAACACCAGGAGTGCATTACATACAGTACAGAGTGCAGAGTTCGGGGGTGCACTACCAAGAGTGCATCCACTTCTCACTTTCACCCATCTTCATCTCTGGCCTCTCCATGCAACCCTCCCTTCCTTAAAAGCTCCACCATCGTCCACATACAGTGAAACCTCGGATTACGAGCATAATCCGTTCCAGGAGAATGCTCGTAATCCAAAGTACTCACATATCAAAGCGAGTTTCCCCATTGAAGTCAATAGAAATTAAAATAATTTGTTCCGCATTGACTTCAATACCGCATGCGGCCAGAGGTGGGGGGCACCAGAGAGCCTTGGAAATGGCCGGAAAGGCCCAAGGACACCTCGGCTGACCTTGGAAAGACTCCGTTCCTGAGGTTTGCCAAGCTCACCCGAACTGTCCTCAGGCCTTTCCATGCATTTCCGAACGGTGCCGATCGGCTGTGATTGGTGCCGTTCAGCTCTGGCGCCCCCCACCTCAGGCCAAATGCGGTACTGCCCACGCTTTGGCCTGAATCCTGCTCGTGTTGCGAGACAACACGAGCAAACCGAGTTAGTATTATTTTGAATACAGTGCTCGTATTGCAAAACGCTCGTTAACCGCGGTACTCGCAATCCAAGGTTCCACTGTATTTTACTTTTGTTGCTGTATTAAGCTGAAGCACCCAGCCAGCCCTAGTACCTCCACTGTAGGTTACTTTTGCGTTTACAGATGAAAGTGGTAGGCAAAGAGAAGAGCCTGAGCCAGAGGTGATGGAACAGAGTTCCACCAAGTTCCAGCGAGAAAAAAAGCCCTGAATAAAACTGCAAGAGCTCATAAAGTTAGCCTCCCATAGACTGGGCATTGTTTTCTAATCTGTCATCTCATGTCCATAGATGGGATATAGATTCCCTTTTTTATAGTACTCGACTGATGATAATACCTAAACCATGCAAAATATTGTGCCTTTGCTGAGGTTTTACGAGAGATGGGCGCACAGCCAGCTAGGATCTTAACAATGCTTCTGTCAAATACTTCCATTTTTTAAGCAACACTTCCTCTTTTGCTGAAACATTAAATGTTCGGATGAAGTAAAACATTGAAGATGCTCTGAGGAGCAGAGAAGAAGTCACAGTCAAGTCAACAACATTCTTATTCTGGCCTCGGGTTGGGCATGATGTTCTCAAGAGTGGTGCTTTATTGTCTTCTCCTGATCATGATGACCAGCAATCCTCTTTCTGTGAAGGCGAAGGAAGACATTTTACCGGTAAGTAATTTCTCACATTTTGATAAAAAAACAAAAAAGATACTTTTTGGGGATATGACTACAAAATGTTAAGAAGATATGATAGAGGAAAAACCTTGGGAGGGAGGGATGAGGCGGCAGCACATGCTGCATAAATGCCAGCTATTTGTCTATGCACGGTCTGTCTGACAGAGGGGACGGAGCTCCGCATATCGGCCCCGCAATCCCCGACATCAGAGCTTGATTTTGACAGCTCCATTCACTCTGTGTCACTGTGGCAGTACGCTCCCGGCTTGCACACCAATTCCTGGCTGTACTGGATGGTATTAACATTGCTGCATATCTTGCTAGGCTGTCAGCAATAAGTATGGGCACCCCCCCCCCCCCCCCCCCGAATCTGGGGACAGACGTGGTCCGGGGACAGTGTCTCCGGCAACCGGGGACGTCTGGTCACCCTAGGATATACTCAATATGACCCAGCTCTTCAATAAGGAGATGAAATCCCTATCTGAAGGACATTCAGTTTGTCAGCGCTGCTGATCTCTTACAGCTTCTTTGCAGCCTGGTGGTGGAAACTGTGGACCATGCCGATGTGATGTGTGTTCAAACAGTCACTTGTAGTCTCCATCAGAAGTGTGGCATGGTGACAACGTGCGAGCATATTAAAGTGTTAAATTTAGGTTCCAAGTTATTGGGTTTATGTATTTTTAAAAGTGACCCTGTCACAAAACCAAAAATGCTCATAAATGCTGTACCTGTAAAGAAGCAAATAAATACCTGCTTCTGCTACTCGCTCAAATTTTCTACAGGATCTGACACTTTGGGGGGTGTCGATCTCCTGTATTACCCTGCAGCCCTCACTGGTTCATTCTACTGACCTCCATGTCACTGGTATGTTCTGTAGCATAGCGAGTGTCAACAGGGGCTGTAAAGAGGCTGCAGGACATCAGTAGCATTAAAGTGGAGGATAAGGGTACCTTTAATTAATCCATCAGAACATTTCCTTCCCCCTCCTCCTACCTATCATGCATACACTGTATAAAAATGATCTGTGTACTTACCTAATTCTGTTCGGCAACATGATCCTGCAGCTTCAGCTTCCCTGTGCCAGAGAGTAGCTGCTGCAGTGGAGAGGAAGGAACACTGACAATGGATGGACCATGGGAGCCTATGGTTGATGTGACAGCTCCAGGAATCCACAGATGTTGTCGTTCTGTCCCAACACAGGGGATCCAGAGCTGCAGGACCATGTGACCGGACCAGATTGAAAAAAAGGTAAGTACACAGAATCATCAGTGCCTATGTATTCCTATGTACTTGGTCAGCAGTACTTTCTAGATTTTCCCAATCATAGTTAAAGCACCATTATTGGTAAGCAAACTTGAGTTTCAGTTAAAGTGGATGTAAACCCGAAATTGTATTTTATTTTTGATGTCACAATGTACGGTATAAGATTTCCTATGATCTGTGCCCAGTCTTGCCACACAGAGTTAATCCAGCTCTGAGCAATCCTCTTTTATTGTTCAGTGAAATAAAACAGACTAATAGAGAAAAACCTTGGTCCGTTCCGCCCCCTTGCTGTGAATGACAGGTTATTTACATATCTCATGCACTAGCCTGGAGACAGGCATTATTTTTTAATTCCCACCCCCACTCCTTTTCTGAAGTCATGTGGTTACTTTTCTGGATTTTGACTGGATGTTCGTGATCATAGCAGAATTTAGTGTAAGAAATACATAGAAAAAAATGCATGTTGACAAGGGGAGTGTAGAGGAGGGTGGGGAGTCTACCGACATCACGACTCCACCCACCGAGCTCCAGACAACAGATCCACCCACAGAATCTGCAGTTTTTCAGTTCTTATAACAGACAGAGAGGGGACATATGACAGGTAAGGATACATGCAGGAGGCATCTATATCCTTATAGATCAGCACTATGGCAGTAGTTTAGAAAGGATGAGAGTGGGTTTACATCCACTTTAAAGAAGAAATATCATGAACAGTTTCAACGTTTTTATTGTGTTATTAATCTCTTTCTGAGATTTGGTGTTTACAAGTTAAAAACAATATTTATTTTTTTGCTAGAAAATTTACTTTGAACCCCCAAACATATTATATATATAAACATGTAGCGCTTACCCCCGAAGGAGCCACTGGTTGATTTGGGATCGGCGTATTAAGTTGCCAAACTCTTCTGTCTAGGGGTAATACTTGAGAGTGTGGGCAAAAGAACAAGTGTCCAGCCGGTAGTGTGAGTTTCCAATGCTTTATTCCAAGGCCAACAAGGCCAACATCAACATGACACACACAGTAGAGGAAAAGGTTGATGAGAAAGAAAAGCATATAGCATCAGGCCTTGGATATCAGAAAGCAAAGAGAGAGCAAGCCTGCTCTCAGCATAGACAATTCGAAACGTCGCCACCCTCGCCAGGGTGGGTAAGTGCCCCCTGGACAGGCAATTAGCTTAAACCTGGCAGCCAAAGGGTCACTGGTAATACTCAGATCACTGGGAGGAAGTAATGCCTCTGCCACAGGCGTAGTAACTTTATTCAGTACAATAAGAGCGTAAGGATAGCAAATCCTCCCAGTAAGTCTTATTCTATAGGATCACCTACTGACAGCAAAAAAAGGAAAAAGTACCTGTCATGTAACACGGTGATCGGATCCCCGGTGGTTCGTCCAGGCCTCACAGACAACCTCTGCACTCAGGTTCTCCCGAGCCAATCCCCCACCGTTCAGCCTCCAGCTTAGAATCTGGAACCCAGCAAGCCGCTGGGGTCCCTTTCTTCATCGAAAGAAAACTCCGCGAGGTGCATGACCTCAACCAGGCAGGCTATGAGGATGGGGCCCGTGGATGCGCGCACCCTGAAGGTGGATGCCGCACCTGGAACTCTGCCCCGCAGACTACAAGAAAAATGGCCGGTGCCCCAGATATACCCCCCGCCAGCATGCCCAAAGAGGGAAACTCCTCTGATTGGCTGCTGAGGGAAGGGTGGTTCTCTCAGAACCCCCGCAGCGCCAACTGTCGCCCAGGGGTGGCAACGCACCCCTGGACACACAGACTGACCCAGGAGGCAGTTCTGAACTGGCAACAGCACAAACTAACAATCAGTGAATGGGAGCAACTAGGATCTCCCATTCCCCACTAACTTTAGCGTAACGCCCCAGCTATTTAAAAAAAGGGGGGGGGGGCGCTACATATATATATATAATTTTTATTTATTTTTTCTAACACCCTAGACTAGAGAATAAAATGGCGGTCATTGCAATACTTTTTGTCACACCGTATTTGCGTAGCGGTCTTACAAGCGCACTTTTTTTAGGAAAAAAAACACTTTTTTAATTAAAAAATAAGACAACAGTAAAGGTAGCCCAATTTTTTGTTTTTGATTGTGAAAGATAATGTTACGCCGAGTAAATTGATACCCAATATGTCATTCTCCAAAGTTGCACCCACTCATGGAATGGCGACAAACTTTCACCCTTAAAAATCTCCATAGGTGAAAATTAAAAAAATTCTTCAGGTTGCATGTTTGAGTCAAAGAGGAGGTCTAGTGCTAGAATTATTGCTCTCGCTCTAATGGTCATGGTGATACCTCACATGTGTGGTTTGAACACCATTTTCATATGTGGACGCTGCTCACGTATGCGTTTTTTTTCTGCACGCGAGCTCGGAGGGACGGGGCGTGTTTAACATTTATAATTTTTTTTCTTATTTATTCTACCTTTTATTTTTTATTTCTACACTGTTCTTTTTTTTTTTTAAATGGGTCACTTTTATTCTTATTACAAGGAATGTAAACATCCCTTGTAATAGAAACAAAACATGACAGGTCCTCTTAAATATGAGATCTGGGGTCATAAAAAAAATAAAAAAAAATTCCCTTTAAGAGCTATAGGAGGAAGTGACGTTTTGACATCTCTTATGCCCTGCAATGATATGGAGACGGGTGGGGGCCATCTTCTCCTCACTCATCTCCATGTCACACAAGGGAACAGATCCAATCACCTCCGACGCTACCGACGGCACTGGTAAGCCGCGGAGGGCACCGGAGACAGGGGGAGCTTTCCCGCCACCGATAAAAGTGATCTTGCGGCGAATCCCCTGCAGAGACCACTTTTATCTTGAAAGATTTATTAGACCCGTACACACGACCGGATATGTCCGCTGATACTAGTCCGTTTCAGCAGACAAGTTCGGTCGTGTGTACGGCCTATCGGACCGGTTTCCGGCGAACATTTGTCCATCCGACCGTTTTCCAGCGGACAAAAATTTCTTAGCATGCTAAGAAACCTGTCCGCTGGAAACCTGTCCGTCGGACATGTTCGGTCGTCTGTACAGACTCACCGGACATGTCTGATCGGCCGCCATCCCTCGCATGCGTCAAAGTGATTTGACGCATGCGTGGAAGTATTTACCTTCCAGGGCCGCGCGCGGCCACGTCACCGCGGATCGTGTATGCGCGGATTTCTGTCTGATGGTGTGTACAACCATCAGACAGAAATCTCCGGGCAGACATGTCTGCTGAAAACGGTCCGGCGGACCGATTTCAGCGGACAGTCCGTCCGTGTGTACGAGGCCTAAGAGTGGCTTATTAAAATTCCATAATGTCCATACGCATCCACTTTGAAGGCAGCCCAGTGATAAGCAAGAAGCAGCTCTGGAACAACTAAGAAGAAAGCACAGGAGCCAATCTAAGTGTAAAGAGTAAGGTCATTTATTCCAAAATGTGGATACAGGTACTCACAAGGATAAAATAACACAAGGCATTGTGTATCAGGATAGCTTTTGCGGTGTGGCACTCAAAAGGACCGCGCCGGTGAATGCCAACATTTCCTGGAGTCCTGGAACGCACAGGGAGCCGATGATGACCTCACTTGAGACGGTGAGAGACTAGGTGACGGGTTTGCGGAGCATGCGCTCCTTCCTCAGGCCATTTTGCAAAAGAGCTTATAAGCAATAAAACCACTGCTGCTGGGTCTAAGGCCCCATTCACACCTAGGCGTTTTTACGCCTGAAGTGCACTGCTCACAAACGCCAGAGGGGAGAATTAACATTATTTCCTATGGTGACTGTTCACACCTGAACGCCTGAACGCCCAAACGCCTGTCGCGCGAAGCTCAAACAAGTCCCGGACCTTTTTTTGTCGCGCGTATCGTGCGGTTTGGGCGTATTTGAGCGTTTTTTTTCCCCCATAGAAAGTAATGGGAAACGCGCGAATTGAGCGTATCGCGCGACAACGGGCGTTTGCTACGGGCGTTTCGTCGCTTTAATAAATAGAACTTGTCGCCCATGCAGAAGATTAAAAAAATCTACCAACATAGCAACAAGTGATGAAAAGATGATAATTTTTCCTATTGGCTAAAATAAAAAACGCCGAAGTACAAAAACGTCGCACGACGCTGTATGCAAACGCGCAAATACGCGCGACAAAACGCCCAAAAAAACGACCGACGCTCAGGTGTGAATGCAGCCTTAAAGTCCCGTGGCTTTAAAAGCACATACAGTGGAACCTTGGATTACGAGCATATTCCGTTCCAGGAGAATGCTTGTAATCTAAAGCACTCGCATATCAAAGCAAGTTTCCCCATAGAAGTCAATGGAATCGAAGATAATTAGTTCCGCATGGACTTCCTTTGGATGCAATACTGCATGTGGCCAGAGGTGGGGGGGCGCCGGAGAGAATCAGAAATATTTGGAGGCAGCTCCGCTGAACTCAGAACCCCTCAGAAAGACTTGGAATAACTCGGGAGGGAGAATTTTCAAGTATTTACGAGTGATTCAGTCACCTCTGGCCAAATGCGGTACTGCACACCGTAGAGGCTTGAATCCTGCTTATTTTGCAAGACAACATTCGCAAACCGAGTCAGGATTTTTTTTTTTAAAGTTGTTTGTCTTTCAAAACGCTTGTTAACCGCGTTACTTGTAAACCGAGGTTCCACTGTAAATTATAATTGCTATGAGGGTGGAACTTATCTAAATTGTAGTAGAAGTTGTATGTGACTGTATAAACAGATTCAATATGCAATAAAGGGGATACACGATATTTAAATATATATATATATATATATATATATATATATATATATATATATATATATATTAGGGTTGTCCAGATACCGATACCAGTATCGGTATCGGGACCGATACCGAGTATTTGCGGGAGTACTCGTACTCGCGCAAATACCCCCGATACCTAAATAGAATACTTCCCCCCCCCTTCCCCCCCCGCCGCATCGCACCGCCGCATCGAGGGACATGGCTAGAGGGACATTGCTGCATATGTGAGGGACATGGCTAGAGGGACATTGCTGCATATGTGAGGGACATGGCTGCATATGTGAGGGACATGGCTAGAGGGACATGGCTGCATATGTGAGGGACATGGCTAGAGGGACATGGCTGCATATGTGAGGGACATGGCTAGAGGGACATGGCTGCATATGTGAGGGACATGGCTAGAGGGACATGGCTGCATATGTGAGGGACATGGCTAGAGGGACATGGCTGCATATGTGAGGGACATGGCTAGAGGGACATGGCTGCATATGTGAGGGACATGGCTAGAGGGACATGGCTGCATATGTGGGGGACATGGCTGCATATGGGGGGGACATGGCTGCATTTGGGGACACATTTTAAAAAAGTATCGGTATTCGGTATCGGCGACTACTTGAAAAAAAGTATCGGTACTTGTACTCGGTCCTAAAAAAGTGGTATCGGGACAACCCTAATATATATATATATACACACACACACACACATATATATATATATATATATATATATATATGTGTGTGTGTATATATATATTTATAATTTTTTTATAAAAAGCATGAATTACAATTATTAGTGTGTAGAGAGGCTCACGAGTATATACTCTGAGGCCGAGTACTCACGGCAGGACATGTCCGATGAAAACGGTCTGCAGACCGTTTCCATCGGACATGTCTGGCCGGGGACTGCCCGGGGACTTCTGTTCGATGGCTATACACACCATCGAACAGAAGCCCGCGCGTAAACATTACGCGGGGCGTGTCCGCGGTGTCGCCGCGTCGATGACGCGGTGTCGCCGCGACAATGACGCGGCGACGTGGGCGGGCCGCCTTAAAAATGCTTCCACGCATGCGTCGAAGTCATTCGACGCATGCGAGGGATGCGGGCGGCAGGACATGTACGGTAGGTCTGTACAGACGACCGTACATGTCCGGGCGGACAGGTTTCCAGCGGACTGTTTTAAAACAAGTCCAGGAAACAGTTGTCCGCTGGAAACCTGTCTGATCCGTCCCAAAATGGTCCGCTCGGGCCAACACACGGCCAAACATGTCTGCTGAAACTGGTCTGCGGACCAGTTTCAGCAGACATGTTTGGTCGTGAGTACGGGGCCTTACACAGTTGTTCCATTATATATTTTTGTTTATTTTTATTTTCATTATTTTTAATATTATTTTTATTTCCTCTTTTTCACATTAATTTTTTTTAAATGTATTGCACATTTCTTTCAAACTATGGAATATTTAATTTTTTTGCTATTACTGGCAGTGATCAGCGACTTATAGCGGGACTGCGATATTTCAGTGGACATTCTGACACTAACTGACACCTTAGATACTTTTTGGGGACCATTGACACGAATACAGTGATCAGTGGCAAAAAATATGCACTGTCACTGTACTAATGACACTGGCTGAGAAGGGGTTAACAGCAGGGGTGATCAAAGGGTTAACTGTGTGCGTAACTAGTGTTTTAATATACTGTGGTTGGTGCCCCCTGTCAGAATGGCGATCAGCCTTGTTTACATAGGCAGGTTGCCATTCGGTCTCTCTTCCTAATGATTGGCGGGTGCCCACGGACGTCGGATACCATGCACTCGCTGATCACTTTCGCTGTGTGTAATCACAGCGTAATTGAGACGCTGGTGGTGCGCATGTACGACCCCTACCCGGAAGACTCAAATCACGTATATGTACAGTACAGACCAAAAGTTTGGACACACCTTCTCATTCAAAGAGTTTTCTTTATTTTCATGACTATGAAAATTGTAGATTCACACTGAAGGCATCAAAACTATGAAGTAACACATGTGGAATTATACATAACAAAAAAGTGTGAAACAACTGAAAATATATTTCATATTCTAGGTTCTTCAAAGTAGCCACCTTTTGCTTTGATTACTGCTTGGCACACTCTTGGCATTCTCTTGATGAGCTTCAAGAGGTAGTCACCTGGCGCAGCACCCCATCACTCTCCTTATTGGTCAAATAGCCCTTACACAGCCTGGAGGTGTGTTTGGGGTCATTGTCCTGTTGAAAAATAAATGATGGTCCAACTAAACGCAAACCGGGTGGAATAGCATGCCTGAGTCCAGGCCTACTAAAGCCTATTAGCAGTGGATCAGCAGAACTCCTCTATTTACCCAGAGACTGTATTTTACTGGATGTTTGTACTGCAACCAAAACCAGACACAGTAAAAGTTGTGAGTTGTATTCTGCCACTGTCTACCTCATTCTTTAACATTGTTACTACAACTGGTTGTACCACCATTAACGGTACTGGCGTCACGACAAATATCATCAAGGGACCCAGCCGCCACAAGCACTCTAAGCACCCCTGTCATCACGGGCACCTCAACCACCATCTCGGCTGGCGTTTCCCTATCGCAGAGCGTGCCCCGGAGGATTTCGTGCTGTCTTCCCTTTCACTGTGCGACTGGCCCAGGGAGGCTTTCTGCTAACCGTGAGTAAACCGATGAACTGTATTATTGCTGTCTCTCATCGGCCCACCGTGCACCTCACGTGTTCCCCTGCGGTTCTGGCTCGTCGCATAAGAAAAATTGGCGTCACGAACAGGATTATTACCCCTGCGCCCTATCTAAAAGACTGTTGCATCAGAATAAGCCCCTTTGCTTTATTGAGAGACTGTTTACTTATTGCATGCTGTGTGGGGCCACAGAACTGTTTAAACTGTTTAAAAGTTGCATGGAAGCGTTATCCCAGTTATCAGCATAAAAATCGCAGCATCCAAAGTGAGAAAATCAGACATTTGTGTGTTAACAAAACTGCATGCAGTATTTGAATTGACTATTTCCATTCACTTAAAATGGCTGCCAGAGACCTTCTTGTTCAAAAATTCCTACGCCATCACTGTGGATAAGTTAGTGACACCCCCTGAAGAGCGGGAAAGTTTGGTGCCACCTATTTATGCAAAATTGTCCGGCCAGCCCGCCTTACCTTTGCTGTGTCAATCCTGGGAGGAAAGTGTGACAAACGCACACCCCAGAAGTCGCGAGACTTTGCATGCGAGCAAAAGGAGAGAAAATAATCACATTGTTTGCCGTCCGAGCAGTAATCGCAGCCTGTCAGGTGCCTCTACTAACTATAAGGAGCACTGATAGCTGGAACTCTGCCAGAGACCCAAAATCAACATTGCTGCAGCATTGTATTCAGCCGGCATTAAATTCTTAAAGGGCCATACACCCGCAAGACAGCGGTTGCCCATAGCAACAACGCACAAAAAGTGTCTAAAAACGCATTTGACTTACCTAACTAGAACTCACCTGCTGTTACCATGTCTGTGCAAGGAGATGACGTGCAGCCCGACCTCAGAGGACCCCCTGCAATAGCCGCAGTCGGTCCCAATGCAATACCAACCGCTGCAGCACCAAGTTTAATGCCTTTAACCATGCCTTATTATTTTGGGGCCCCCTGGTTCCCACGATATTCTGGGGAAATTCATACTTTAAGGGACTTTAAAGAAAAAATTCTGGCTATGTTCAGATTGTACCCTGTATCCTCAGAGCAACAGATGGAGATTCTTCTTGCGCAATTGGAAGGAGCTGCGCTCAGAGAAGTGAAATCTTGGCCGAGCTCGGAGAGAAAGACCATGGAGCAGATTTTTGAACGTCTCTACACCACCTTTGAACCCAGAACCGTGTCAGAGGTCAAGATGAGGTTCTTCAGCAAGAGACAGCAATCTGGTGAGTCACTCAGAGACTTTGCATTATCTTTGCAGGAAGCCCTTAGAGCTGTTGTCCAAGTAGACCCCCGTGAGGCAGAAAATCAGGACAAAACCCTGAAAGAACAATTTATTGAAGGCGTCGATACAGACAATCTAAAGAGCCAACTAAGAATGTTAGCCGCCCAACATCCAAGCGCTACCTTCTTAGATTTCAAAGAATTAGCTATCAGCATCCTAGGAAAAAGCCCACCAACAGAACCTGTTAGATCTGTTGACGTGCCTGTATCACAGCTGGTTACCCCTGTAAAGTCTTTACCTATAGTCAGTCAGGCAACCCAAGCTCCAGTTCCTGACGCAGTTGCTGCCTTGACTGAGCAAGTCCGTTTTCTGACTAAAAGTCTGGAGAAAGTCCACCAAAAATTGGAACAATGGGAGAAACCATTAATGCTAGAGGATGAGAAACCTGTGTCCAGAAGACTCTTCCCCTCTAATTCTAGAGAGACTTATTCCAGAAATTCTGGCGGACGCCCCCCTGACCACACTAGTACCCCTAAGCGGCCTATCTGCACGTACTGTCACAAACCAGGCCATACAGAAGCAACCTGCTGGCAGTTAAACGGGAAACCCCCGAGGCCAAGGACCACCCCTCGGGAGGTAAACCAATAGGTCCAGAAGATCCCCACTGGATGCCAAGATACGTTGGATCCCGTCCTGAAGTGGCACTTCAAATAAATGGAGTTCCTTTTGTTGCCCTAGTTGACACCGGATCCCAAGTCACCACCATCCAACAAGCAGCCTTTGAAAAATACTGGGATCAAAATCAGCTTACCCAGCCTCCAGAATCCTGGCTGAGTCTCATAGCCAGTAACGGCAAACCCATACCAGTCCATGGTTACTGGGAACCTACCATTCAAGTAGGAGGAACTACACTACCTCGACAAGGCCTTATTGTGGTACAAGTCAGAGACAATAACCCTAACCCTCCAATAGTCCTAGGAATGAATGTCCTTAGGAACTGTTATGTTGAGATGCTAGAAGCCTTGCACCAGTTAGTGCCTACTGCCCCTCCTGATTCTAAGAAGGTGATCCAACAAACCAACTGTGTACTAAATGCGCAACAGAGATTCACCAACGAAAAAGGAGAAATTTGCTGTGCCCGCATACGGGATAAGCAACCTGTGATCCTCAAACCCAACACCGAAACTCTCTTGTGGTGCCGAGCTGTAGTCGGAATCCAAGGTCAAGACTACCAAGCCCTGGTAGAGCCTGTTGTTTTGGAAGACTATCCTCTAGTTAGAGCTGCAAGGAGCCTAGTAACCGTCTCTGAAGGTAAAGTGCCTATACGACTCCTAAACTTGAGTGATAGCAGTGTAACACTATCAAAACACCTTCCTATTGCACAGCTAATCCAAGTCACTTTTCAAGATGTCATCAGTGTGGCTACAGCTACCACAGAGCAAATTCCCAAGAGACAGAACCCCCAGGACCAAAATGTAAACACATCCTGGTGGAAAGAACTTCATGTGGGAGATGCTTCCACACCAGCAAACCAAATGGAGGGAGTACTAAAAATTGTGAAGGAGCTTCACCTTGCCTTCAGTAAGCATTCTACCGACTATGGAGAAGTGGATATCATCAAGCACTCCATTCCTACAGGTTCACACCCACCGATCAAGGAAAGATATCGGCCTATACCACCAACTATGTACCAATCCGTAAAGCAAATGAACCAAGAGATGAAGGACTCCAATGTCATTAGAGACAGCCATAGTCCATGGGCTGCACCTCTAGTTCTTGTCCGTAAGAAGGATGGTAACATCAGATTCTGTGTGGATTACAGAAAAATTAACCAAATCACCCACAAGGATGCTTACCCTTTACCACGCATAGAGGAATCTTTGACAGCTTTAGGATCTTCAGCCTACTTCTCTACCCTTGATTTAACCAGTGGATACTGGCAAGTACCCATGGCACCTGAAGATCGTGAGAAGACTGCATTTACCACCCCGATGGGCCTATTTGAGTTCAACCGCATGCCTTTTGGACTTTGCAATGCGCCCGGAACCTTTCAAAGATTAATGGAGCATTTTTTAGGACACAAAAATTTTGAAACCGTCCTGTTGTACTTAGATGATGTCATCATCTACTCCAAATCTTATGAAGATCACTTGAAACATTTGGCCGAAGTTTTTCAAATCCTCATTAAACATGGACTCAAAGTCAAACCATCTAAGTGCTATCTACTGAAGACAGAAGTCAAATACTTAGGGCATATTGTAAGCTCTGAAGGTGTTAAACCGGATCCAGAGAAGATAGCCGCAGTCCGAAATTGGCCTACTCCTACTACAGTGAAAGAAGTGAGGAGTTTTCTCAGTTTTGCAGGATACTAC
The DNA here is from genome assembly GCF_905171775.1 of Rana temporaria. Lineage (NCBI taxonomy): Eukaryota > Metazoa > Chordata > Amphibia > Anura > Ranidae > Rana > Rana temporaria. The sequence continues at coordinate 33,671,785 of NC_053492.1, read as the reverse complement.
AGACGCTTTATTCCTCACTTTGCCCAAATTGCGGGGCCAATATTAGAACTTCTGAGAGGACATCCTAAGAGGTACCAAAAGTCTCCAATACCAGTTGAATGGAACACAGAAAGAGAAATTGCCTTCCAGCTCCTAAAGAAGAAGTTAACAGAACCACCAATCCTAGGCTATCCAGATTACCAGCAACCATTTCATCTTTACACAGATGCTAGTAAGAAAGGTCTGGGAGCTGTCCTATCGCAGGTACAGGAAGGAAAAGAAAGAGTTATTTCCTACGCTAGTAGATCTCTTAAAGGTACTGAAAGAAACGACCAAAACTATAGTTCCTTCAAATTGGAATTCCTCGCACTCGTGTGGGCTGTCACAGAAAAATTTAAAGATTACCTTGCCGCAACACCATTTGTGGCCTTCACAGATAACAACCCGCTAGCACATCTGAATACCGCCAAGTTGGGAGCATTGGAACAAAGATGGGCCTCACGCCTAGCTAACTACGATTTCACCATAAAATACAGAACAGGAAAAGCAAATGAAAATGCGGATGCATTATCCCGTCTGCCTACCCAAGAAGACCCTACTACACAGGAAGATGTTTGGGAAGAGGTAGAAATGCCAGCTTTTTACAAAAATTTTGCCCAACAAGACATAATCACCATCAAAGGAAGAAAAGTCCTTAATCTTCAACAACAAGTGGATCCAAGATCCCAAGTGGACAAAGAAAGGTGGATCAAGCTGCAAAATGAAAGCAGAGTGTTGGGAGAACTGCAAGATTTCTTCACCAGCGGAAGAACCCCTGAAAGAATTCGCAGAAGAAATGCTGATCCAGAATTGTCAAAACTTTGGAGACACAGAAAACATCTCTTCCTACAGAAGGGCCTACTATTAAGAAGAACTTTAGACCCAATTACCTCGGATTGTCTATACCAAATCTTAATACCACGCCGAGATGCAAGAATCATTCTTGAGATGTATCATGATCAATCAGGACACTTTGGCGTGCAGAAGACAGAAGCCACCATCCGTAGAAGATTCTACTGGATTGGGATGAGAGGAGACATTGAAAAGTGGTGTCGAGAATGTTCCACCTGTGCTGTTGGAAGAAATGAAAAACATGACCAAAAAGCACCCTTACATCCCATTGTAAGCCAAACACCGCTAGAAATAGTTGCGATTGACCATGTGAAGCTGGAACCAAGTCGCTCAGGTTACACATACGCCATGACCATCATTGATCATTATACCAAATTTGTTGTAGCCGTACCTGTCAAGGACCTGACTGCTAAAACAACTGCAGATGCCTTCTGGAAACATTTCCTATTGCCATATGGATGCCCAGAAAGAATCCTTACAGATCAGGGATCTGCCTTTGAGTCGCAACTCTTCAAAGAACTGTGTACACTTCACAATTGCCAGAAAATCAGGACCACAGCCTACCACCCTCAAGGGAATGGACTTTGCGAGAAAATGAACCAAACTTTAATTGAGATGTTAAGAGCAGTACCACCTGCTACAAGAAGTGATTGGCCTACTCTATTGCCTCAATTGATGTACACCTACAATAACACCATTCACTGTTCTACTGGGTATACACCTTACTATCTCATGTTTGGCCGACAAGGTAAACTACCTGCTGACCATACTTTGGGCATACAAGTGCCTGATGCAATCAACCCTCTACCAAAGACTGATTGGGTGAGTGAGCACCAAAGACGTCTAATTGATGCACAAGAAATTGTTCAACATCGCATGGAACGTGCTCATGAAAAGCAACAAGAAGATTATAACCAATCTGCCAAAGCAGAACCTCTCAAAATTGGTGACCATGTATGGTTAAAAAACAACCATCGCACCAGCAAGTTAGATAGCAAATGGGAGAGAGAACCTTACACCATTACAGCTATTCTCAATCCAGAGACTGATACTTATGAGATCACTAAAGAAAACAAATCACGTGTAGTACATCGCAATCGCCTTAAGTTATGTCTCAAGGAAAGTACTCAAGAAGAAACTCTTCAAGAAGAAGCTGTCCAAGAGGAAACACAATCCATAGAACCAGAGCCTACAAAATCATCTGATTCAGAGAATCCACTACAGTCTTTTGGAAAAGCATTATTAGACTCTGATCCTTTACAATGGTTCCTTACACCATGGCTCAATATCTTAGTGCCTGCCAAGACCAATACAACCGCACTTCAACCAGAGGAGCTACCTCAAGAAATGTCTACTACCGCTCAAGAGACACCAAGTTCCCTTGAAACAAGGCCTGTAGAAACTCAGCCACTAAGAAGATCTGACAGAACTACAAGAGGACGACCACCTGTACGTTTGGAGGATTACCTGCACCAGCAGCCGAGAAGTCGACTACCGACTCTGTCATCTCATCGTTGAGTGCATCCTTACATCGTCTGAAGTTCCAGAGTGAGAAGAAGACTTACTTGGGATATTATGTTTATTTCCTTTAAATGACTTTTTACTTACCTACTGTTTTGCAACGTTCAAGCCTGCACCCGGAGATAGACTTTCACGTACCTGAGTCTCCGTGATATTCATCTGTTGACATTTTCCTGTGCCCAGGGAACGGACTCATACCCTGTGAGCCTCCTGAGATGTTATTTTTTTTTTTTTTTTTTTTTTCAATTTAAAATTTTTTTATTGAAGAAACAAAAATTATGCAGCGATACACAGCAATGCAATAAAAGATCGGAGCAAAGTAAAAATGCAAAATAGTCAGATTCACAACAAAATCGGTCAAAAGTTACAGGCACAGCAAATCACAGTATTAGGGGTATCCGTCAAACCCACCCCCCAAGCCCCAAAAAGGGAACATACTGCCCCGGGAGTGGGCTCCCCAGGATCTCCCCAACAAAACATTTTGGCCCACCCAGAATTACAAAAATAATGGAGAGCATGCCTTGTAAAGCGAAGCTCCGATCTGGAGTAGAATCGAGCAGGGCCTAAGGGTCGACATATCCTAGGGGCCATATGAGATTGATATTTACATAGAAACAACTTTCGGAGACCCTAAAAATAGAGACTTTATAAACCCTCATTGCGGAAGAGAAAAGGAAAAAAAAAATACGTACAAATAAAAACAAAAACAAAAAAAACAAAAGCAATGAAGAGATTCAAGGCTAATAGTATTCTTACAGCCCTAGCTACATCGTTATTCGACTTATAGAATGTAGGACAAGTAGGAAAAGGAAATGAGGTGAAGAAAAAAAAATGGAAAATAGAGTAGGTAAAGAAAAAATAAGTAAGTAAATAAATAAATAAAAAACAGAAGAAAAAGGGGCAGGAGACACACGGAAGGCCTGACAAGCTTAAAATTCCAAGAACCAAGGTAAGGGTTCAGAGAATGACTCCAATATACGTTGCCCATGGTTCCCAGATGAGCTTGAACCTCTCATCAGAATCAAGGATCTTGTTGGAAATCCTCTCGTTAGACATCATCCACGAGATCTTTCTCTTGGCCATTAAAAGAGAAACCGACGGGGATTTCCAAGCCTTGGTTATAGTCATCTTTGCTCCTAATAAAATAAAAAATATCAACGCTTGTGTATTTTTAGAGATTTTAGGGATAGGGCTATTAAGTAGAGCAATGGTAGGATCAAAAGCAACTCTTACTCCCGTGATTTTTTTGACAAGGTGAAAGATTCTGTGCCAAAAGGAACGAATCCTTGGGCACTCCCACAGTATGTGAAGGAGTGATCCAGAAAGCCCACAACCCCTAAAACATAGGGGAGAGGATTGTGGGTAAAACTTGGCAATACGGGTAGGGACTAAGTACCAGCGGGTCATGACCTTGAGGCTCGTTTCAGCAAGCGATACATTCAAAATGCCTTTAAAGGAACGGGCCACATAAGAATGCCACCGTTCCAATGGCCAATCGAGGTCAAGGTCACGTTCCCAACACTTCATGTAAAGCGCTTTCTCCAGAGGTTCGGCTAGAGCTGAATAAATTAAAGATATACCCCCCCTTGTATCCGTGGCTGAGGAGCACCATTGTTCATATGGGGTCACAGTAGGTTGTTCTGAGCAGGTCCTCCTAATCTGTTGTAAGAAGTGGGAAAGTTGAAAAAAGCGAAATTTCTCAGATGAGGGCATTTTGAGCTTAGAGGTACAATAACCCAATGTGAGGGGCCCATTTGAATTAAAGAAGTGGCCAATCCTGTACAGGCCTTTGTCGAGCCACCATTTGAAGGCAACAATATCTAACCCAGGTTGGAATCGGGAGTTGCGAAACATGTGTGCAAGTGGGTGCCAATGGGATACCAGTGATGGTATTTTGTGTAATGAGTCACACAGTGACATAGAGTGGGACAGTGTAGGAGCTAAAATCGGAGGTCGGTTCCTAGGATTGTTCCATAAGAGGAAATCAAGGGTGTATCCCGGGGTCGCAGCTTTTTCCATAGAGACCCAATCCGGCTTGGGGCCTCCAAGGTAAATTATAGAAAACTGGCTAAGTTGGGCCGCCCGGTAGTACCACCACAGATTAGGTAGCCCAAGGCCACCTTTTAGCCGAGGCCTAAAAAGCACTGTCTTAGAGAGGCGGTTGCCCTTCTTCTCCCAAATGAATTTAGTTATAGCAGATTGAAGAGAATCAATATACGATTTAGTGACAGGGATGGGAAGGGAGCGGAAAAGGTACAAAATTTTTGGTAGGAGGGTCATCTTGACTGCATTTACGCGGCCAAGCCATGAAAGATTATATAGGGACCATTGATGAAGATCAGTCATTAACTTTTTAACCATAGGGGGATAATTATGTTTATGGAGAAGCTCCGTCTGTGAGGTAAGATTAATGCCTAAATACGGGATGGAAGTAGAGTTCCAGGAAAACGGGAATTGACTTTTCAGATTATCCACTTGGGATTGAGGGAGGGAGACGTTTAGTGCAACAGACTTGGACATATTGACTCTCAAACCAGAAATGTCGCCAAAATCATTGAGGAGGCGGATCACGTTAGGGGTCGTGGTGAGTGGTGCAGTAAGAAACAGTAGGACGTCGTCCGCAAACAAGGCGCATTTATGCGTCGATTGTCCACAGCGAACTCCTTGAATGTCAGGGTGTTGTCTGATCGCGATGGCCAGAGTTTCTATGGCCACCGCGAAAAGAAGGGGGGAAAGAGGGCAACCCTGTCTCGTCCCCTTTCTAATGGGGAAACGTTCCGAGAAGTGGCCCTGAAATCTGACCTGTGCTATGGGTTGGGAATAAAGTGCTTCCAAAAGTTTAAGAAATTCAGGTCCAAAACCCCAGTGACGGAGCAAAGCAAAAAGGTATGGCCATTCAACCGTATCGAACGCCTTTTGTAAATCAATGGAAAGCAAATAACCTTCTTGGGGCGACCCACCATCCCAGCCCGACCTCATAAGTGAAATAACATCTACTGCCCTCCGTATCTGGTCCGGTCCCTGTCTTCCCGGAATGAACCCCACCTGGTCCTTGTTAATATAAGAATCAATAAAAGATGCCATCCTGTTGGCCAAAGCTTTCGTCATTATCTTCATATCGTTATTAATTAACGAGATTGGTCTGTAATTGCTCACTTCACTGGGATCTTTCCCAGGTTTGGGAATGACTGATATGAACGCTAGATTCGCCGAGGGATCCAATAATGGGTCACTGCGTAAAGAATTAAAGAACCGGACCAGATAGGGAGCCAGAATGTCAGAAAAGGTCTTAAAGTAATGATTTGAGAATCCGTCGGGGCCCGGGGCAGAGTCAGTTTTAAGGTCTTTAATAACAGCACAAATCTCTGCTGCCTGGAATGGTGAGTCAAGTATGGAACGATGGGATTTTGAAAGTCTGGGGAGAGGGATCTTCTGTAAAAAAGAGTCAAGATCCGTCTGGGAAAGTCGAGTCTCAGAAGAATATAGGGAGGAGTAGAAGGATTGAAATGTCCTGAGAATCTTTTCGGGGTTCTGGGTCAGATTGCCATTCGTGGCCTTAATCTTAGGGATTGCATACGACCTCAATTTAGGTGAAAGTTTAGCCGCTAACTGTGGGCCAAACTTGTTTGCCCGCATGTAAAATTTACTGTTCTGCCATGTCAGATGTTTATCCGCCGAGGATGTGAGAGCCAAATTGAGTGCCAACCTGGCTGAATCAAGTTTGTCAAGGGAAACACGAGAGGGATTACGCTTATGAGCCTTACTAATAATGGTAAAGTCCTTTTCAAGTTTCAAAATGTCCAATTTATGTTCCCGCTTCAGTTTCGACGAAAGCTGTATGATCTTCCCCCGGAGAACTGCCTTGTGGGCCCCCCACAGGGAACTGGGGGAGGTCTCACTATTATCATTATTTACAAAATATTCCCGAATTTCCTTCTCCAACATAGTGCAATGAACCGGGTTAGAGAGAAGCGAAGCGTTAAGTCGCCACGGACGAAACCCGGGGGAGGAGATTACATTAGCAATTTTAACAATGACCAATGAATGGTCAGACCACGGGACGTCAAAAATGGACGCGGAAGACGCGGTGTAGACCTCAGAGGCGTGCAAAAAAATATGATCAATTCTCGCGTAAGTTTTGTGAGGTGCCGAGTAATGCGTGTAATCTTTCATCGTGGGGTTAAGTTCCCTCCATGTATCTATGAGTCCTAAGGAGTGTAGAAGGCGGGCAATTTGAAGGCTGTGTTTAGGAGGTCTTTTAAGGCGGGGAATCCCGGCGACGGATTTATCAAGGATATTGTCAAAGGTAATGTTAGAATCCCCACCCATAATCACCCTGCCCTCAAAGTGCGATGCCAGAACAGTAAATAATTTAGAAAAGAAATGGGCTTGTCCGGTGTTGGGAGCGTAATAGGAAATTAGAGTGTGAATCTTACCCTCTATCGTACCCTTCACTAGAATGTAACGTCCTTCCTTATCCGCCACAGTTAGAGAGTGCACAAAATGGGTTTTTTTCGAAAAAAGTATTGCCACCCCTCTCTTTTTAGATTCAGCATTCGCCATATAAAAAGTTGGGTATCCGCGGTGTAAAAAAGGGGGTTTATAGGTGATGGGGAAATGGGTCTCCTGGAGTAAAACAACGTCTAGGCCCCTGGAGTGATAACTTTGAAATGCCTTGCGTCTTTTAAGTGGGGAGTTTAGGCCTTGAGCATTGTGCGATGCTACTCTGAGAGCAGCCAAACTTGGAGGTGTATCAGCCATGGAACAAGGAGGGTGTGTGCGAACATACCGGAGAAAGGCTTACCTTAACCCTTAAAAGACCGGGAACATACAGTAAGGAGTCTGATGGAGGTTGCATATAAGTTCTCAGCAATGTGGAGGCCTTCCGTGTGAACTTCTGAGGAGTCAAAATAAAACAAATAGGTAAGCATAAAGTGTAAAGTCTAATCATTAGGGTAAAGAAAGAAGGAATGAAAGAAAATAAGAAAAGAAAAGAAACCTAGCTAAGGCTAGCTAGGAGACTAACGTAGACAGGACTGGCAAGCCAAGTCCTGGGAGCGAGTCCAAAACAAAGGTGGACCCAATAAGGTGACAACCCCAATAGGGGTTGTATTCCTACAGTCACAAGAAGAGCGAACTCTGTCCTGTTACTGTAGAGGGAGTGGCAAGCTAGTCCGCCCCAGCCGAAAGGCTCACATTATAATAATAACATTTTGGCTGGGAGAACTCTAGGCTTAAGGTCTAGATAAAGACATATAAAATATTTCTTTTTTTTTTTTTTTTTTTTCTTCTTTTAAACACTGAAGAAGGTTAAAGTATGAACAATGTGGCAATTATATAAACACTAGCCCACTCAACCAAAACAAAAAAAACACAAAAAACACAAAAAAAAAAAAAAAAAAAAAAAAAAAATAAACCCCGTTATCCCCGGAGGGAGAAAAGGGTCAGGAAAAACAAAACAAAACTAGTCGAGTAGACTAGTATCTCTGAATTGAGCTATAAAGAGTAACTTGAACAGCAACTTGAATTGCATGACCTCGGTGGCTATAGAAAACGCCACTATGCCAGCAGGAAACACAACACACGAGGAAGTGTGTAATATACTCGAGGAAGTAAAGCCAGAAGATGCATTCATCTTGGGGGACGAGAGTCTCTGGGCCTCTTTGGTTGCTGTTTGTTCCACAACGGGGTGATAGGACTTCCAGTCGGAGGTCTTTTAGATGTACCAGGGCGAAGAGAAGGGTCCTGAGGGGGTAATTCTTGATTTATGAAGCCGAGACGCAATAGTAGCTGTTCACCATCCCTGAAGCTTGAGAAACTATAGGATTTGTCCTTATATTCAAATTGAAGGCGAAACGGAAAGGACCACCGATATTTAATAGATTTCTGCTGAAGGACCCCTAGGAGAGGCTTCATGGATCTCCTCTTCTGGATAGTAGCTGCCGATATGTCAGCAAATAACTGTATCTTGCTCCCCTGAAAATTGAGATCATCAATAGTGCGGGATCTCCTCATGACCTCCTCCTTTACACTATAGTAGTGGGGTTTAACCACCACATCCCTCGGGAGCCCGTCTTGGCGAGGAGGTTGAGGAGCTCTATGGGCCCTATCCAGCTCAAGCTTGTGGTCAGGAATATCAGGGATGACGGTTTTTATGAATAATTTCACTGTCTCAGGGATATTGACAATTCCCTCAGGAATACCCCTTATACGAAAGTTATATCTCCTGTTGCGATTCTCTAATTCATCGATTTTAGCGAGTGCTATTTCGAGTTGGTCCTGCAGCGACTGTATGCAGTTAGTATTTTGATTGGTGCGGGCTGCGGTATTGTCCACAGCCTGTTCAATGGCTTCCATGCGGACCCCTATGTTCTGTAGATCAGCCTTAATAGAGGTGGTAATCTGTGTTGCAGTCTGTGTTAGCCCCGCTGCCAGCATGTCAGAAAAGCAATTAAGGAGCTGTCCCATGTCAGTGTGAGAAGGCTGAGGCATGGGGGATGGTAACTGGAAGCCTGCTTGGCTCAAAGGGGATTGCAGCCTGGGGGTTCCCATAATGTCAGCCACTGTGCGTTTAATAAGTGACTCCGTGGAGGCAGGGGAAACTAAGAAGGGAGGTTCGTTACTCACAGGAGTTGCCAGCAATGGTAGATTGTGCTGGATCGGGGACGATGGGTCAGCTATAGAGTCTGTGTCAGCTGCGTCTCCACGAGGAGACGGCGCGGTCGCCATTTTAGGGCCTGAAGGAGCCGCTAGGCCGAAGTCCAGCTGACGGCTAAAACTCTTCCGTTCGCTGCTGCCTGACATCCAGGGAGATGCACTGTGATCCCTGCTGCCTACACGGACCTTCCTCGGGACAAAATTCCCAGCGATACGGGTGTTGTGAGCCTCGATGTGCTGGGGCGGTCAGGAGCTCCCGTTCAGCACGTCTTCCCGGAAGTCCCGCGCATGCGCACTCCTCGAGATGTTATTTTTGTTTTGTTTTTCTTTTTCCATCTCATCGTGGACTATTCTGGTTTTGCCATACATCACCAGTCTTCAGAGGAAAAACTACACCCCTTTTTGTCACCTTTTGTCACATTTCGTTGTTGCCTGAGATATGTTTGCCTAACCCATTTTACTTGCAGATACAAGAAGTACAAGAATGGGGTTATATTGTTATTTCCTATGCATGCATGCTTTTCCATTTCTCTTATATCTTACAGGAAGACACAACATCGAGTCAAAAGTGTGCCGAGGTCGACACACGTTTTACCATGGGGGTATGCAGCGTCCCACTCAGGACATGTGGGAACTGCAAAAGTATTACTTCTTTGTCATTGCTATATTGCATGTCATTTTGCATTGTATACCTGTGGTATCCCTGTTCATAGGCTGGTCAGGTGTGCTTCTTACTTCCCACCACAAGATGGGGATAGCACCACTCTGGGAAATCTATCCCAGCTCAGGCTTATCTGTGGTCAGTTGTTCAGTACAGGAAGCAGTGTGGAGAGAAAAAGGAGAATGTGAAGGTGAGAGAAGGTCAGTCTAGAGAAGGGACACATTTAAACTGCTAAAATCAAAGGATAAAAGCCATTAATCGGCAGCAAAGACCTTTGAGTATAAAGGTGAAGGATTTATTAGCCTCCGGCAACCTCACCCATGTCACTGGATTCAAAAGGGACCAGACACAAGTAAGCATTATACTGAACCACAGCCTGAGTCCAGGCCTACTAAAGCCTATTAGCAGTGGATCAGCAGAACTCCTCTATTTACCCAGAGACTGTATTTTACTGGATGTTTGTACTGCAACCAAAACCAGACACAGTAAAAGTTGTGAGTTGTATTCTGCCACTGTCTACCTCATTCTTTAACATTGTTACTACAACTGGTTGTACCACCATTAACGGTACTGGCGTCACGACAAATATCATCAAGGGACCCAGCCGCCACAAGCACTCTAAACACCCCTGTCATCACGGGCACCTCAACCACCATCTCGGCTGGCGTTTCCCTATCGCAGAGCGTGCCCCGGAGGATTTCGTGCTGTCTTCCCTTTCACTGTGCGACTGGCCCAGGGAGGCTTTCTGCTAACCGTGAGTAAACCGATGAACTGTATTATTGCTGTCTCTCATCGGCCCACCGTGCACCTCACGTGTTCCCCTGCGGTTCTGGCTCGTCGCACTAGCAGATATTCTACCATGAAGGCCTGACTCACACAGTCTCCTCTTACCAGTTCTAGAGATGTGTCTGCTGCAAAAGGTGGAAGAACCTAGAATATGAAATATATTTTCAGTTGTTTCACACTTTTTTGTTATGTATAATTCCACATGTGTAATTCATGGTTGTGATGCCTTCAGTGTGAATCTACAATTTGCATAGTCATAAAAATAAAGAAAACTATTTAAATGAGAAGGTGTGTCCAAACTTTTGGTCTGTACTGTATGTGTGATCCAACCCAGATGTGCCACCCTGTAGCAGTAAAACTGCTGTGGACCTCAAGTGGTTAAAGCTTATATGAGATTTAAGTGGTTGGGTTTACATCTGCTTTAACAAACTATGCTTGAGTTCTTGTGCTGGGCATAGGTGTGCGCAGCCTATGGCATTAGGATGTACACCCCAAAGCTCCAACACATATGCGTTTGACATATTTACCGGCCTCCTCCCCGCTCTCTATCCTGAAACAATGGGAGAAAGGGGAAGCAAGGGGACCTGGACGGCAGAAGGAAGAGGAGCAGAGAAAGGAGGGGTTGCATATATTGGTACCGATCTCCTATATTTTCCTCCTGTGGCAGCTGAATGTTGACGAAAGGGAGAGGAGGAGAAGCCTACTTTCAACTGCTGCAGGAGGAAAATACAGATCGGTTCCACTAAATTCCACCCCCACCGCCTCTCCTGTCCAGGTTCTGAGGACCGGCAAGAAGGGATTGTGGTTTACCTTTCACCTGCCCACCATTGACAGGTTGTCAACCCCAGGATTAGGGTGTGCCCAGAAACACCTGGCACACCCCTTGCGCACGCCTATGGTGCTGGGGTACATTATGCTGTACTGGGGTACATTTTCCCATATACACAGATCTGTACACCTAAAAATCCTTTAACCACTTAACACGAGCCTGCCGTCAAATGATGGTGGGCGGAATGCTCTATTGTTCTGACAGGACGTCATACGACGTCCTGTCATTTAAAGCCGACAGGGGACGCGCGCGCTGCCGGCGGCGTGTGCGCGCACCCGTCGCGTCACTGGGAACACAACGCGATGGCCGCTGGGGACACGCGATTGCCCAGTAACTGAGCAGGGACGTGGAGTCAGGGAGAGGAGACCGATGCTGTGTCCCTTGTACATAGGGACACAGATCGGTCACCTCCCCCAGTCACCCCCTCCCCCTACAGTTAGAACACTCACTAGGCTACACATTTAACCCCTTCCCCGCCCCCTAGTGGTTAACCCCTTCCCTGTCAGTCACATTTATACAGTAATCAATGCATATGTATAGCACTGTTCACTGTATAAATGTGAATGGTCCCAAAAATGTGTCAAAAGTGTCCGATGTGTCCGCTATAATGTCGCAGTCCCAAAAAAAATCGCAGATCGCCACCATTCCTAGTAAAAAAAAAATCATTATGTCCCCTATTTTGTTGGCAATATAACTTTTGCGCAAACCAGTCACTATACGGTTATTGTGTTATGTAGAAGAATACGTATCGGCCTAAACTGAGAAAAAAAAAATGGGATATTTATTATAGCAAAAAGTAAAAAATATTGTGTTTTTTTTTCAAAATTGACGCTCTTTTTTTGTTTATAGCTCAAAAAATAAAAACCGCACAGGCGATCAAATACCACCAAAAAAAAGCTCTATTTGTGGGGAAAAAAGGACGTAAATTTTGTTTGGGAGCCATGTCGCACGACCGCGCAATTGTCAGTTAAAGCGACGCAGTGCTGGAAGCTAAAATCTCGCCTGGGCAGGAAGGGGGTGTATGTGCTCAGTAGGCAAGTGGTTAAAGACCAATGTCTGTGCACAACAACACATTGATAGGTCATGACTAGAGGAGGGCGGCTGTTTTCTCCAGTTGGTATGGAAACCTTTAAAGTGCCAAGCTGGCATACAGATGCTGGACCTGTGGTGGTTTGTAGACAATTTTTTCTTCCACTACAGCAAAATGCTGGCATAGGAAGGTTATTACTGGAGAACAGTGGCAGCCGGTGCTCAAAATTTTAGGGGGGCGCAAACAAATGAAAAAAAAACATCAATTGCAGCCTTACTGTGCCCATCAATTGCCGCCACAGTGCCCATCAAACGCAGCCACTGTGCCATAAAATTTTCGCCACTGTCCCATAAAATTTACGCCACTGTGCCATGCCATCAAATGCAGCCACTGTGCCATGCCATCAAACGCAGCCACTCTGCCCATCAATTGTCACCACTGTGCCATGCCATCAAACGCAGCCACTGTGCCATCAATTGTAGCTACTGTGCCCATCAATTGTCGCCACTGTGTCATGCCATCAATTGTCGCCACTGTGCCATGCCATTGTCGCCACTGTGCCCATCAATTGTCGCCACTGTGCCATGCCAAATGCAGCCACTTTGCCATCAATTGTGGCCACTGTACCATGCCAAACGCAGCCACTGTGCCATGCCATTGTCGCCACTGTGCCCATCAATTGCCGCCAGTTTGCCCCTAAAATGCTACCAGATTGCCCTCTGCCTGGCACTTACCTTTCTCGGTCAGCCATCCTTGTATCCTCCTCCACGATCCCTCGATGTAGTCCCGCCCTTGATGTCGCTTTAGCCAATCAGGTTACCGGTAACCAGATCCGGTGAACCTGATTGGCTGAGACGCGTGTCAGTGTTAACCAAGAAACGCACACCCCGTACGTCCCCTGGTTAACTATTTGGAAGTCGATTACAGCCCTCAGGCTGTAATCGGAAAGCCTATGAAAGCTGCTGGCTCTGATAGACACTTCCACAGCCAACCAGCTGCCGTTATTCAGATGGCCGGTGCTCGCCAGGGGGCCGGCCATCTGAATAGTGGGCGGCAGCGGCGACAATACATAGATTCATGCAATGCCTGAATCTATGTATTGTTTTTCAGTGGCGGTGCTGAAGAATGTGGTGTGGGCGTTGGCAAGTTCTGCTTTAAATTTCAAGGCTTCGCTCTGGGGAAGGACTGGAAGACAATGGTTGTAGGATTCTGTGGTTATTTTTTGCTGTTGCTTGCGCTTCTCTTGTTCGAGAAGAAAGACTTATGGGAAAGGCCAACAAAGACTGACAGAGGATTGAAAATGTACTCAAACTGGTACTTAAAATTGGTGAAGAAGGCAAAAGAAGTGAAGGAGGAAAGGGAAGATAAGTAGAGAGTGGAGGATGGGGAATAGAATGAAGAGGTGAAGAAGTAATGGAAGGAGGAAAGAATGGAGGAGAAGGTGGAAACAGGGAACAACTTCTACAGCTTTATTAAATGTCCCCCATGGCAGTGTCCATCTACCTGTGTCCATTTCCAACAATAGCTTGCCTACTAGTCTTGAAAATAGACAGAATTTAGTAGCTTTAGAAGATTTTTCTTACATCTTTTTTTTTCTTCCACAGACGAAGACGATGAGAGGAAGGCAAACTGTTATTGGTAAGTAAACTTTAGCTTCACCAAAACTTTTTTTGTGGATGGATTTCAAGTTTTTACTGCTACATGTGATATTGTCAAAAGTTGCCCCCTCACTTCCTGTACAGTAATTACATCCATGGAGCCAAAAGTTCACTGTAAAAGTTGCATTTAGGTGTAGTAATATGGCCCACTGTATGCCCTTAGCGATGGAGACTGAAATATAGGAAAACCTTTGTATGGGGCAGTTATAAGACAAGACAAAAAACAATCTAGTGTTCAACATGTATAGCAAACCATTTAAACGATTACCGTATATACTCGAGTATAAGCTGACCCGAATATAAGCTGAGGCACCTAATTTTACCACGAAAAACTCTCTGTGCCAATAAGCAGCCTCACTGTGCACATATGCAGCCTTACTGTGCACATTTTTAGCCTCTCTGTGCCCATTTTCAGCCTCACTGTGCCCATAAACAGCCTCACTGTGCCCATAAGCAGCCTCACTATACCTTATCCGCTGTGTCAGTATTGATTACGCTGTACATTGTCCCCTCTGATTCACAGCAGGGCTGTGTGTATAGGAAGTCCGTGCCATCCACACCGTCCATGCCATCCACTGTAACAAAGCTCCGCCTCCTCCTCTTCACGGATGGACGAGGAGGAGGCGGGACGGCGCAGACTTTCTATACACACAGATGATGAAGTATTGCCTCTCCTCTGTTCTCATGTAGGCATGTTCATGGTATTTGACAGACAGAAATAGGGTACTGATTGCCTAAAAGTACTGACCCTTCCCATTTGAACACTGCAGCTATTAATAGGTACTTTTAATAGTTGCATATAAACTCAACATTGACTTTGTATTTTTTTTTTTCCTCTTAGTACCTAAGAACAGAAATTGCCAGGTTTTCATCACGCGTAGAAAAATCCCATGCATATTTGAGTCATACGATTCAGACTACGGGTGCTTTGTATCCTCCACCAAGAACAACAATCCTTTATATTGGATGTACTGCTATGAACAAGGTAATATGCAGATGAAATGCATGCATTAAAGAAATTACATACAATGCAGTCTGTCGCTGACATTAACACAGAAGTTTTTGTTTTTTCTGAGCTAACAGTTTTATGACACACAGTACCTTGCAAAAGTATTCACCCCCCTTGGCTTTTTACCTATTTTGTTACATTACAGCCTTTAGTTCAATGTTTTTTTTTAATCTGAATTATATGTGATGGATCAGAACACAATAGTCTGAGTTGATGAAGTAAAATTAGAAAAATATATACATAAAACTATTTTTCAGAAATAAAAAACTGATAATTGGCATGTGCGTATGTATTCACCCCCTTTGTTATGAAGCCCATAAAAAGCTCTGGTGCAACCAATTACCTTCAGAAGTCACATAATTAGTGAAATGATGTCCACCTGTGTGCAATCCAAGTGTCACATGATCTGTCATTACATATACACACCTTTTTGAAAGGCCCCAACACCTAAGCAAGAGGCACCACTAACCAAACACTGCCATGAAGACCAAGGAATTCTCCAAACAAGTAAGGGACAATGTTGTTGAGAAGTACAAGTCAGGGTTAGGTTATAAAAAATATCCAAATCTTTGATAATCCCTAGGAGCACAATCCAATCCATCATAACCAAATGGAAAGAACATGGCACAACAGAAAACCTGCCAAGAGACGGGGGGACACCAAAACTCACAGACCGGGCAAGGAGGGCATTAATCAGAGAGGCAGCACAGAGACATAAGGTAACCCTGGAGGAGCTACAGAGTTCCACAGCAGAGACTGGAGTATAGTTACATAGTAATCACATAGTTAGTCAGGTTGAAAAAAGACACAAGTCTATCTAGTTCAACCGCAAAAATAAATAAAATAAAAATTATCATACAATCCCATATACCAAATTCTATACCCACAGTTGATCCAGAGGAAGGCGAAAAACCCCAGCAGCGCATGATCCAAAAATGTCTTCCTGATCCCCGAGAGGCAATCAAATTTTCCCTGGATCAACTTTACCTATAAATGTTAGTACCCAGTTATATTATGTACATTTAGGAAAGTATCCAGACCTTTCTTAAAGCAATCTACTGAGCTGACCAGAACCACCTCTGCAGGGAGTGTAACGACACTGGCGAACGGGAGTGAACCACAACTGCGGATAGCAAGGATTTCAATGCATGTACCTATGTTATGTGAGATTTCAGTACAGAGACCCAGGCGTCATTCCAATCAGAGAACACAGGAGTTTGGGGGTTCTCTACATCATCTCTCTCACATAAAGGAATGCGTTGAGCTTCTAGGGGTGGACGTATTACAACATACGTCCAACGCCTAGCATTTTAAAAGGTTACGATGCACGTGAAGATTGTAATGCTCTTCTGTATGCAAGTGATTATCAGTAGGGGACCCCAGGCGTCACTCCAATCAGAACACAGGAGTTTGGGGGTTCTCTACATCATATCACTTTTAACATACAGAAAATGCATTAGGCCACTAAGGGTGTTGGTATGAAATATCTTCAACCCCTAGCATAGAAAAGTTTAGGCAAACTTAGGGCATGGGCCCATAAACAAGTAAGAACTTATGTCAAGCACGTAGTAAATAGGAATTGTGATAACAACTAATAGTTGCATAGGAGAGGCACTTATAGCTCAGCTAATTTGAGAGTGTATGTCCCTTTAAGATACTCCACAGCAAACTGGCACAACAGTCAGTCCCAAGCAGTATCTTAGTATCCACAAAGCCAGAGTTAAATACAGCAATGTTTTGAAGCAATATAAGTAGCAGCAGGGCCGCCATCAGGAATTATGGGGCCCCTTACACAGCTTCAGGCATGGGCCCCCTGGAGCAGAGAACCGGGGGGGGGGGGGGGTGCTGCCGCCTGAAATTGAGAAGGGGGGGCTATGTGTATATATATATATATATATATATATATATATATATATATATATATATATATATAAAGAAATTATAAAAAAAAAACATCCGGGACCTCTGGGTACTTTAATAAAAGATAAACCGCTGGGCCCTTTAATAAAGAAAAATATATAAAAATAAATAAAATAAACATTTATAAAAATAAAAAAAGGGGGGGGTTGCCATCCAGAGGCCTGGGGACCTCTGGGCCCTTTAATAATAATAATAATAATTATATATATATATATATATATATATATATATATATATATATAAATAAAAGAAATAAAAAAAAGTATTTTTTTATAAAAAAAAGGGGGGTTGTCATCTGGGGCCAGGGGGATCTGTGGGCCCCAGGGGACCTCCGGACCTCTAAAAAAATTGGCCCTTTAAAAAAAAAAATATATATATATATATATATATATAAAATATTTTTTTTTTTATAAAAAAATAAATAAAAAAAGGGGGGTTTTGATCTGGGTCCCTGGGGACCTCCGGACCCCTTACAGGTGTACTGCCTGTACCCCCCTGATGACGGCCCTGCGTAGCAGGTCTTTCTAAGGCACTACAAATGAAAAAATTACTACTTATCCATTTGCAGGGCTTGAGTTTAGCAGCAAGGGTTTCCGTAGTGTAGGGTGTCAGCAAGGAAGAACTCTTATGCCGGGTACACACGAGAGGATTGATCCGCGGATACGGTCCACCGGACCGTTTCCGCGGATAAATCCTCTCGAGGATTTGCAAGGATTTTGATCTGATGGAGTGTACTCACCATCGGATCGAAATCCGCGCCGAAATCCCATTGCGATGACGTGTCGCGCCGTCGCCGCGATGATGACGCGGCGACGTGCGCGACGCTGTCATATAAGGAATTCCACGCATGCGTCGAATCATTATGACGCATGCGGGGGATTGATTCGGACGGATTGATCCGGTGAGTCTGTACAGACCAGCGGATCCATCCGTTGGGATGGATTCAAGCGGATAGATTTTAAAGCATGTCTTAAAATTTTTATCCGCTGGAAATCCATCCCAGGGGATAAAAATCCGCGGAAACAGATCCGCTGGATTGTACACACCAGGGGATCTATCCGCTGGAGCCGGTCCGCGGATCAATTCCAGCGGATGGATCCTCTCGTGTGTACGGGGCCTTAGGTTGTCCGCAGCGATGGCAGCCTGGACATAGTGAAGGTCTTTGCTTATTTAGATATTATCGGATCCTCGGATAAGAAATGCCAGTTGTTAGCTATTAGGTTGCGAAATACATCCTGATTTGAACAGAAAGTAGTGATGTATTTGGTAGTAGACATACTTAGTCCCTAATCCTCGGCTTAAAAATCAATGTTTGCCTATTCTTAGTTAGACTTGGCTCGTTGGTAGGCTTTTTTGAGGACCTTCTTGCTATATCCCCTACACAGCAGTCGAATATAGTGCTTTCGCCTCTAGTTCAAAATCCTCCTCTCTGGCACAATTCCGACGTATCCTTAGGTATTGACCAAATTTGATACTGTGGACCAGAGAGCGGGGATGAGCACTAGTATAATGGAGAATTGTATTTCCTGCTGTCTCCTTCCTGTAGAGACTGCTGTGTATGGTACCGTCGCTATCGAGGAAGAGTCGCAGATCTAGAAAGGGAATATTTGAGTTGTCTGATTGTATAGTGAATTTTAGGTTAAATACGTTATGAGAGACAAACGTCATGAACTCTGAGAGCTCATTAGCCAAACCTGTCCAGACGACCAGGACATCCAGGCCCGTCGGAACAAGACAGGCAAAACAAGCAACTGCTTGGGGCCCCGAGCGAGGGTGGCATGTGTTGGTTCGTTCCACCGCGGGGATTTGGGCTGTCGCTCACTGAGGGTAGAGAGAGAAGGCAGAGGCAGCCTTAGACTGTGGACTGCCCCGCCCTCGCCTATCCAGGGACAGAGAGAATGTAGGGAGGCGGGGCAGACACTGCTGACACCAAGTGAGAGAAGGTCGTGGGGGAGGAGCTGCAGAGACACGTGGAGCAGAGGGAGCCCAGAGAGACATGGAGCCATGCAGGGAAAACCGAGAGGACACTGACAGAAAGTAGGTGTCTCTGATTCTGGCACCCAGCGCTGCCAATGTACCCAGTCAGTTCCCACCTCGGTTTGCTCCCAGTGTGGCCAATCTTTTTATGGCCCACTGGGAGGAAGATACGGTGTTTAAAAATCGCCCCCCTCAGCTTCTGTGTTATAAACGATACATCGACGATCTGATTATGATTTGGGAGGGTGATATGGCTAGTTTACAGCAATTTATGAGTTTACTTAATGCCAACACCAAAAATATTATTTTGACCTGGAATATTTCATGTGACAAAATTACTTTTCTAGATTTGGAGATTTTCAAAAATGAATCCAAGTTGAGAACTAGGAATTATTTCAAGACTACGGATCGTAATGGGTATATACCCCTGACCAGTTGCCATCATAGGTTATGGCTATGCAATATACCCAGGGGACAGTTTGTCCGGTTACGTAGAAACTGCACAACAGAAATTGATTATGTCACACAATCTCAGGTACTTGCTAAAAGATTTATCCAGAAAGGCTACTCTTCCTCAGATATTAATTCAGAGATTGAAAAGGTGCGCTTAATGAATAGGGAGGTTATTGTTTCAGATAAACCGCCATCAGCTGTTGAGCAGATTATCAATCACAAAATGGTGTTGGATTATAATATACAATACAAGAAATTTGAACGGATTGTTGCAAGACACTGGGCAGTGTTGAAAGGAGATTCTGTTTTGGGACCTACCTTACCAGATCGACCGCAATTTGTCTATAAGAAAGCTCCTGCTTTGCGTGATTTGATTGCACCGGGGGTCATTGACCCGCCTATTGTACCAAGACCGAGATTGTTTAATTTTCTTTCTGGTTTTTATGCATGTGGCAGATGTGCCACGTGCAAACACGTGAGAAACAATGTTAAGAAACGCAAAACCTTCAGTTCCACTGTCACCAGTAATGAGTACACTATTAAAGAGCTTGTTACTTGTGACACTGAAGGAGTCATATACATGTTACAATGTGATTGTGGGCTTTAATACGTAGGTCGTACCTCACGTGCCCTACATGTCCGCGTTGGCGAACATATCAGTTGCATTAAACGAGGTGTGAAGACACATAGTGTGTCGAAACACTTTAGACGCTTTCACAACCGTGATCCTAAATGTTTGAAATTCTGGGGTATTGAGAGAGTGTCTCGGCATTGGAGGGGGGGGCACTTTATCCGCCAGTTAAGTAGACGTGAATCCTATTGGATTTATGAGCTCAAGGTTGCCTCGCCTGGGGGTCTCAACGTTGAGTTTGATTTAAATTGTTTCATTTCTAACCGATAATTAATTGAATTATTTTATTTTATTTTAATTTTAATTTTTGTCTGTATTATTGTATCTCGTTTATAGGTATTTGTTACTGTTAAAGTGACGATGATTGAGGTTGACGTCCGTTTTTGTATTTAAATTTATATGTACATTATAAATTTTTATGGGAATTTTTAATATATTTTTTATATATAGTTGGCGTCTCTGTATAATTTTTTATAAAACTATGTTTTTTAAATTTTATGGGGATTTTATATAGACTCTATATCCAGCTAATTAAATTATTTATGAGAGCCATTGGACACCACTGTTTGGTTTTTTCGTTTTCCTTCCATTCAGTGTTAGTCCGGTATTAATTAATTAATTATGCCTCTCCATTTTATATATATTTTTTAAATTGTTTTATATTGACTTTGTGCCCAGTCCACGATGTGTTCCCAGTTTAGTTTTTCCCTTTCCTGGCCACATCCTGAGACTTTTCTTTAGTGGCTGTTGAATCTTAATCGAGTTATGACCTCTGTAATGGAATTTATCGGCCGTTTAGCTTTTCTATTGGCCGCATCTCTGATTAATCTGACAGGCAGCGCCCTTTGCCCCGGATGTTGTTGGCCATTGAATACGTTCATTGGTTTAAACCGGGAGCTTCCTGATTGGCCGCCCACTCGTGCACTCACTATATATTCTATGTTACTATGGACGTCCGGCGTTCTCTCTCACCCGACGCTGAGGAAGTCCCGCCCACGGGACGTAACGCGTACGAAGGGGGAGGAGTTACGCACGGACGTCACCCTCGATCATCGCCGCTGTGTTTGGATTAATGCCTGTACATGCTGCTTTGCTCGCACTCGGCTTAGAGTGCTTTTAAATGTAAGTGCACTATTGTTTCCTATTAAATATTGCTGGTTCATACAGAGAGCACTTAGATCCTGTGTCTTTCTTTTATGGTAACCCTTGGATATCTATGCGATTTGGTGTTATGCTGGAGATTGGAGGCTGGTCCTAACTTTGGATGCCTTGGATGCTGATATGCTTTGTGACTCTTTATGGGTCGAAGCAATGAGGTGAGAGTCCATCTTTACCTTGGTGGTGGATTTCCCTCTGGTGTCTCCTCTTCACTCTCACCCCTGCTGGATTTATTTGTTTATATAAAGGACACTTTATTTGCACTTGGATATTTTGTACACTCTAGCAATTTTTATTATTTTGTAAATTTTGCGCCGCACTTTTCTTCTTTTATATTTTGGGAATTGTTTTATGAATACATTCACAGTGCTGGCTTGCATATTATTTTATTGATTATTATTTCCCAGCGCTGAATTTTTCTATTTTCACAGTTCCCACCACCACCACCACTACCACCGCTGATTCCATCCCACCCACCTCCCACCACAGCCACTCATCCTTACCCCCCCACCACAGCCACTCATCCCACCCCCCATTAGCACAGCCACTCATCCCTACCCCCCACCACTGAC
The DNA here is from genome assembly GCF_905171775.1 of Rana temporaria. Taxonomy (NCBI): domain Eukaryota; kingdom Metazoa; phylum Chordata; class Amphibia; order Anura; family Ranidae; genus Rana; species Rana temporaria. The sequence continues at coordinate 33,650,053 of NC_053492.1, read as the reverse complement.
GCTCATCCCTACCCCCCACCACTGACACTCATCCCTACCCCCCACCACTGACACTCATTACCCCCCCACCACCACCTGCTGTGGGGGGACTCTGATAGGGAAACCTGCTGTTGGGGGGGACACCTGATGTGGGGGGGAATCTGATGGGGACACCTGCTGTGGGGGGGACACCTGCTGTGGGGGAGACACCTGCTGTGGGGGAGACTCTGATGGGGACACCACCTGATGTGGGGGAGACTATGATGGGGACACCACCTGATGTGGGGGAGACTCTGGTGGGGACACCACCCGATGTGGGGGAGACTCTGGTGGGGACACCACCCGATGTGGGGGGACTGATGGGAACACCACCTGCTGTGGGGGGACTCTGATGGGGACACCACCTGCTGTGGGGGGTCTCTGATGGGGACACCTCCTGATGTGGGGGGACTCTGATGGGGACACCTCCTGATGTGGGACAAACACTCTGATGGCGACACCACCTGATGTGGGGTGACTCTGATGGCGACACCATCTGATGTGGGGTGACTCTGATGGGGACACCACCTGATGTGGGGTGATTCTGATGGCGAAACACCTGATGAGGGGTGACTAATGGGGACACCACCTGATGTGGGGTGACTAATGGGGACACCTGCTGTGGAGGGGGGCTCTAATGGGGACACCTGACGTGGGGGGGGACTCTGATGGGGACACCACCTGATGTGGGGGGGGACTCTGATGGGGACACCACCTGATGTCCCCATCAGAGTCACCCCACATCAGGTGGTGTTGCCATCAGAGTCACCCCACATCAGGTGGTGTCACCATCAGAGTCACCCCACATCAGGTGGTGTCCCATCAGAGTCTACCCCACATCAGGTGGTGTCGCCATCAGAGTCTCCCCCACATCAGGTGGTGTCGCCATCAGAGTGTCCCCCACATCAGGTGGTGTCGCCATCAGAGTCTCCCCCACATCAGGTGGTGTCTCCATCAGAGTGTCCCCCACATCAGGTGGTGTCACCATCAGAGTGTCCCCCACATCAGGTGGTGTCGCCATCAGAGTCTCCCCCACATCAGGAGGTGTCCCCATCAGAGTCTCCCCCACAGCAGGTGGTGTCCCCATCAGAGTCTCCCCCACATCAGGTGGTGTCCCCATCAGAGTCTCCCTCACATCAGGTGGTGTCCCCATCAGTCTCCCCCACATCAGGTGGTGTCCCAATCAGAGTCTTATTGATAACGCCGATAACAGTGCTTCGGCACTTTTTAAAATAGTTAAAACCTTATTCTCCCCTACGCAGAGCCAGGTGAATATACCCCATTCGCAGGCTCTGTGCGACAATCTACTTAATACTTTTGTTACTAAAGTAGCCGACATACGCTTAGGCATAGGACAACTAACTCCCTTGGAATATCCCCAATCCTCATCCGACCCCCTGTCACTCTTAGGGACTGACTCACAGAAACCAATCACTTGCCCCCCCAAACCAAATTCCTCAGTGCCTAATTCCCTGTCGTCCTTTAGTAAGGTCAGCCGGGAACATCTTCTAAAATCTATGGCAAAAATTAAGGCCTCCTACTTCTATGGTGACATTTGTCCAGCCTGGCTCTTGAAGAAGAATGCAGAGCTGGTTGTGAACGACCTCCTGATACTTGTCAATCTCTCTCTAACCCATGGCGTGTTTCTGGCTCGCTGGAAACATGCCATTATCACACCAATTTAAAAAAAAACAACTTGGACCCTGGCTGTCTTTCTAATTACAGACCCATTTCTGCTATAGGTTTCCTGGCTAAACTGGTGGAATACGAAATTTTTCTCCAACTTCAATCGTACTCAGAGACAACAGGTCTGTTCCACGACTCGCAGTGCGGTTTCCGCCCGGGCCGTGGGATTGAGCTCACGATTCTTTCCACCAGAGAGAAGCTGCTCGGAGTCAGGGACGCGGGGGGAGCGGCTGCCTTGGTGCTCCTTGACCTCTCCGCGGCCTTTGACACCGTGGACCATGCTATGTTGATTGCCAGGCTTCGGGACGAGTTTCACATTACCGGCTTCGCTTCACATTTGCTTTCAGACTTTCTCACCCACAGGACCTTTCAGGTTAAAACCGGTCCTTTCCTATCTGCCATCAGCACCCTGAGTTGTGGGGTGCCTCAGGGCTCTGCCCTGTCACCATGGCTGTTTAATGTGTATCTTCGGCCGCTTGCGTGTCTGCTGGACACCCATGCAGTGTTTAATCGGTTGTACGCAGACGATGTCCAGTTGGTCGTTGACAGCCTATCCAACCCTGCTCCTGGCCTGCAGCTTGCTTCCTGTCTATTAGACATCAAACAATGGATGGATCGCAATTCCCTTAGTCTAAATGCTAAAAAGACAGAAATTCTCATCTCTGGACGTATTGATCCAGCTGTCTTTTTGGGAAAATGGCCCACGAGCCTTGGGCCGTGTCCGGTTCCAGTGAATCAAGTCCGCGTCCTGGGGACAATTTTTGACTGTAATCTGAATTGGATACTCCAAGTCAATCAATGTATCCGCAATGCACTGTATTACATCAGGTGTTTGAGAAAGGTCAAAAATGTGTTTTCTCAGTACCACCGGAAAGTCTTGGTTCAATCTCTCGTCAACTCCCGGATTGACTTCAACAATATTGTGTATTTGGGTATGCCTCTAAAGTGGCTGAGGAAAATCCAGCTCGTCCAGAACCAGGCCGCTAGACTAATCTCCGGCTTAAATAGGCGGGGGGAAGCCTATTATTACCCCTACCCTGCGATCACTGCACTGGCTCACTGTGGTAGATCGCATTGAGTTTAAGGCTCTCTGTCTCGCCTATCGCGCTTATCATGGGACAGGCCCACAATACCTGAATTCCTTGATAACGCGATACACCCCTGCACGAGGACTTAGATCACTTACAGCTGGTCTCGTCACTTGTCCATCTGCTCGCCTGCTTACCTTCGGGGGTAGACGCTTTTCTGTGAGAGCAACGGCCCTATGGAATAGTCTCCCTGTTTCTATCCGGTCTCTCCCCTCCATTATGGCCTTTCGTAAAAGGATAAAAAATTGTTTTTTTGAGGGAAAAGCAGGCTGAGTCACGTTAGTTTTCCCTGTTGTTCCTTGGTAGTTTGCTTTTTTGTGCTCTCCTTTTTTATTTTCCTTCTATTTTCTTTCCCTGACTTGATTTATCTATTTACAGGTATGTCTTCTGCGCTTAGACGCTTCCCTGACGGGTCAGTATTTGGCGCATTACAAATCCATTAAATCAATCAATCAAGAGTCTCCCCCACATCAGGTGGTGTCCCCATCAGAGTCTCCCCCACACCACCTTATGTGGGGGACACTCTGATGGGGACACCACCTGATGTGGGGGGACTCTGATGGGGACACCATCTGATGTGGGGGACACTCTGATGGGGACACCACCTGATGTGGGGGACACTCTGGTGGGGACACCACCTGATGTGGGGGACACTCTGGTGGGGACACCACCTGATGTGGGGGACACTCTGATGGGGACACCACCTGATGTGGGGGACACTCTGATGGGGACACCACCTGATGTAGGGTGATTCTGATGGCGACACCTGATGTGGGGTGACTCTGATGGGGACACCACCTGATGTGGGGTGACTAATGGGGACACCTGATGTGGAGGGGGTGCTCTAATGGGGACTCTGATGGGGACACCACCTGACGTGGGGGGGACGACTCTGATGGGGACACCACCTGACGTGGGGGGGAATCTGATGGGGACACCACCTGACGTGGGGGGGGAATCTGATGGGGACACCACCTGACGTGGGGGGGGGACTCTGATGGGGACACCACCTGATGTGGGGGGGGACTCTGATGGGCACACCACCTGCTGTGAGGGGGACTCTGATGGGGACACCTGCTGTGGGGGGGACTCTGATGGGAACACCACCTGATGTGGGGTGACTAATGGGGACACTTGCTGTGGGGGGGACTCTAATGGGGACACCTGACATGGGGGGGACACTGATGGGGACACCACCTGACGTGGGGGGGGACTCTGATGGGGACACCACCTGACGTGGGGGGGACTCTGATGGGGACACCACCTGCTGTGAGGGGGACTCTGATGGGGACACCTACTGTGGGGTGGGCTCTGATGGGGACACCTGCTGTGGGGTGGGCTCTGATGGGGACCCCTGCTATGGGGTGGGCTCTGATGGGGACACCTGCTTTTGGGTAAGAGGGGGAGGGGGGAGTAAGAAGTATGTTGGATTTAGTTATTGTACACTTTTTTTATGTATATTAATTGATTTTATGGTACAGTGGTGTTTATTGCAAGTGTTCAATTGTTGAAAATGTTCAATTTTTATGCACATTATATGCAACAGCAGTATTTGCACTGTAAACATTTTTTTTTATATAACATACGGGTGAACTTAAACTGTATAGCTATGCTGTGATTCCTGTAGGCTGTGCGTGCGGGGGGATCTGGGGTTTGGGGGCCTCCATGTCCATTTTGCTTGGGGCCCCCAAATTCCTTCAAACGGCCCTGAGGACATCATCAATATACCTCCGCCACAATAAAATGTGGCGGAGGTATATCGCGGCACCATCGTCTGCAAACAGGGCCCTTTCCCGCTCCCCCAGGTACAGGTTGGCATACTATGGGGCACAAGATGTCCCCATCGCAACCCCCTGTACCTGGAGGTAGGTAGAGCCATTAAACAGAAAGATATTAGTCATAAGGACATGTTCCCACAGTGTGGTAACGAAATTTCATAGTTTCCAATTGTTCCTGTCTTGTTCCCTTAGGAAACCAGAAACAATTTCTATGCCTTTAAGATGAGGTATACTGGAATACAATGCTTCGAAATCTATAGCAGCCAAGACTGCCCCTGCAGGGACCGTAAGTCCCTCAATTGCCTTCAATAGATCAAGAGTGTCCTTCAAATATGAGGGTAACCCCATCACGTGAGGGCAAAGTTGGCAGTCAACATATTTGCTGGCTGTTTCCATATGGCAGTTGTAAGCAGGGCCGGTACAAGGCAGGGGCAGAAGAGTCAAGTGCCCTGGGCGCTACCATTTTGTAAAGGAGGGGGGGCGCAGCCGCAGGTGAAGTGACCTGTGTGTCATTGCCAGCGTGCCGACTGCCGTGTACGCGCCGCTCGTCACTCCTGTATCCGGGTCCGCCACCTCCCGCCCCTGCTCCCTTCCCTGCCTGCTTACTCCCCCTACGGAGGAGTCTTAGTCCCTCCCTGCCAGCGGCGTGACGTCACACCAATCACGGCCGGAGGCGAGGGGGAAATGGAGGACTCCGAGGGCTGCGCAGGGAGCTGTGTCGGCGCTGCCTGTGATGTGACTCACAGCCTGGGAGCTAGAGAGGAGGAGCCGCCGACGAGGACGAGGAGCCTGCCTGGCTCTAGCTGGAACCTGTGTCTGCTACAAAACGGACTTCTGAACTGTAAAGTAAGCAGATAATAAAATGGCTAGGGGGGGGGGGGGCTCTTAAGGGGCTGACTGAGGTGAGGTGACCAGAACTTATTAATAAAAAATGTCAGATAATTTTTTTTTTTTTGTGTTATTTTAAATGAGCCATGCAACCTATCAAAAGCAGCCACTGTACCCATCGAAATCAGCCACTGTGCCCATCAAACGCAGTCACTGTGCCCATCAAACGCAGTCACTGTGCCCATCAAACGCAGTCACTGTGCCCATCAAATGCAGCCACTGTGCCATCAAACGCAGCCACTGTGCCCATCACACGCAGAAACTGTGCCATCAATTGTCGCCACTGTGCCCATCAAAAGCAGCCACTGTGCCCATCAAAAGCAGCCATGTGCCAACACACGCAGCCACTGTGCCCATCACATGCAGAAACTGTGCCCATCACACGTAGCCACTGTGCAATCAATTGTCGCCACTGTGCCATCAAACGCAGCCACTGTGCCCATCACATGCAGAAACTGTGCCCATTACACGCAGACACTGTGCCATCAATTGTCGCCACTGTGCCCATCAAACGCAGCCACTGTACCAACACACGCAGCCACTGTGTCAACACACGCAGCCACTGTGCTAATCAAACGCAGTCACTGTGCCCATCAAATGCAGCCACTGTGCCATCAAACGCAGTCACTGTGCCGTCAAACGCAGCCACTGTGCCCATCACACGCAGAAACTGTGCCCATCACACGCAGCCACTGTGCCATCAATTGTCGCCACTGTGCCCATGAAAAGCAGCCACTGTGCCCATCAAAAGCAGCCACTGTGCCCATCAAACGCAGCCACTGTGCCAACACACGCAGCCACTGTGCCAACACACGCAGCCACTGTGCCCATCAAATGCAGCCACTGTGCCATCAAACAGAGCCACTGTGCCCATCACATGCAGAAACTGTGCCCATCACACGCAGCCACTGTGTCATCAATTGTCGCCACTGTGCCCATCAAATGCAGCCACTGTGCCATCAAACACAGCCACTGTAACCATCAATTGCTTCCAGTGTGCCCATTCAATTGCTGCCAGTGTGTGTCCATCAATTGCCACCAGTGTGCCCATCAATTGCCACCAGTGTGCCCCATCAATTACCGCCAGTGTGCTGCCAGTTTGCCAAATCAATTGCTGCCAGTGTGCCCATCAATTGCCGCCAGTGTGCCCATCAATTGCCACCAGTGTGCTGCCAGTTTGCCCCATCAATTGCTGCCAAAATTCCAGAGTTTCTTAAAAACGGGGGGGGGGGGGGCGCAGTTTGCCATCTTCGCCCTGGGCACCAAATGGCCTTGTCCCAGCACTGCCTGCAGGAGTAGTGGTACACGCAGAAAAATTCCAAATTAGATCTCACTAAAGATCTATATAGATCAGTGGTCTCCAAACTGCGGCCCGAGGGCCGGATGCGGCCTTTTGCTTGCCTTTATCCGGCCCTTGGGGCAGTATCCCTCCCACTGATACGAGACCCTATTCTGACATCTGACACCGACAGTGGAGCACCATTTCTCCCACTGACACAACTAATGGGGCACTATTCCTCCCCATGATACAAACGATGGGGCACTATTTTTTCCCCTAATACCAAATGTTAAGTCCCACTGATGCCAGGAAAATTTCCACCTCCCACTTGCCAAAGTGCGGCCCTTCAAGAGTCTGAAGGACAATAAACCGGCCCTTTGTTTATAATGTTTGGAGACTCTTGATATAGATGAATGAGGACTGCCTTCCTTCTGCTGGTGGCCCTCCTAGTGATAACTAAAGATCTATATAGATTTTCCTCCTGCTGGTGGACCTTCTAGTGATATAAAGATCTATATTGAGGACTCAGAACCTCCTGAAAATCTATGTAGACCTTTAGTTATCACTAGGGGGGCCACCAGCAGAAGGAAGGTGGTTCTCATTCATCTATATAGATCTTTAGCGAGACGTTATTTAGAATACAGAAAAGCCCGGAGCAATAGAATGCAATGGCATATGCGCAGGGCGGACATGATGGGGTTAACAGGGGAACTAGAAAGTTAGAGGAGTTTCTGTAATGAATTCAGGTGGGAGGGGTTGAGAGGCATATAAAAGCTGGCCCCTTCCTATCCTAGCAAGCACATCCCGGGGGAATTTTTCCCGCCCACCCTCCCTTAATTTCTGGGGTATGTTTTTTGCTTGCGTTCTTGTTTTGTGTGTGTTTTTTCTGCTTCATTTTCACAGGTTATCGGGATCCTTTTGATGTCGTGGCAGTGGCGGGTGTTGGTCTTGACAGGAAAGGGAAGATATGGCAGAAGGAGGAGTTTTGGGGACCCATCGTTGCTATGGGTCCCGATAATGGTTTCCAGCTAACGGAGGTTAGCTGGGAAGTGATAATGGGGCACTGCGGTCTGTGGCTGTCTCCGGGCCAGTTTTGCGGCAGGAGGCCTATCATACACTGTTAAGTACCGTCAGTGCATTATGGTTTTTCCCCTCTAGGGGTATTGAGTCCCTGCTGAGACCAACACTAGGTAGATTATGGTTCATATTGAGTTTATGTTATTTTATGGTATTCATGTTATTTATGTTATTATTTTATTTATACAGAGTTATTTATATATACCGTATTTATCGGCGTATAACACGCACTGGCGTATAACGCGCACCCCAATTTTAAGAGGGAAGTTTCAGGAAAAAAAGAACTTTGAAGCAAATTCCTCAATGCAGCCTGATCATTGCAGCACAAATAATCTCCTCATTGCAGCACAAATAATCTCCCCTCATTGCAGCACAAATAATCTCCCCTCATTGCAGCACAAATAATCTCCCCTCATTGCAGCACAAATAATCTCCCCTCATTGCAGCACAAATAATCTCCCCTCATTACAGCACAAATAAACTCAGCTTGTATGGCAATGGGATGGTACCTGGGACGGAGTGAAACACACCAGATGACAAGAAGCTGTGAGCTGCAGTAGATGGAACCTTGTGGGACCTCTATCTTTTGTCTGCCATGGAAATGAGGGCATGACTCAGCCAGATGGATGCGAGGAAGCGAGCCCAATTGTGCTGGTGGGTGTCACATCAGTCCGCCATTGAAACAGCCAGTCGATGGTAAGCCTGTGCTTCCCGGGCATGACTTTGAACAGCCAGGAAGTATAACCCAGAAAGAGGCTTGGAGCGGGTGATGATGATAGGCTCAAACAAAGCCTGTATCGAGGGCTGGGACTGGGCAGGCGGCTCAATGTGCAGGACGAGCGGAGGTTACACGTTACACACACAGTCCCGCCTCCGCCATCGGCATTGGACTAGCTACTGTGATAAGCAGAACACTGGTCCAATGGCAGAGGCGGAACTGTGTGTGTGTGTAAAGTGAAAGCAGAGCCGAACGGAGAGGAGATGACAGCTCCGAGGTACGCTATCGGCGTATAACGCGCACCCCAGCTTTGTCCCCGATTTTCAGGGGAAAAAAGTGCGCGTTATACGCCGATAAATACGGTAATTGTTTAATAAATCGGTCTGCTACGACCTTTTATAACTCCAACACTGGTGTGGTTTCGGTTACTATAGTTAATAGTAAGAGTGGGAGTATAAGGGGTTAATGGGATAGTAGTTCCATCTGTTATACAGCAGTCATGTGTCCAGTGCTGGAGACCTGATAGATATGTTTAGGATAGAATAAGTCCAGAGACGGATAACAAAATAACAAAATGTTGAAAGGTCTGGAGGATATAACATATCAGGAAATACTTTATAAACCTTAATACTGTATGTACGTGTAGCGGTACCCCCGCAGGAGTCGCTTGAATATTGGTTTTCCTGGTCCTCATACTGATTAATTGTCAGGGCGCAGACCTTCCACGGTCTCTTTCCCCAGTTGGTCCTGGGTGGAATCGAACCCAGGATCTCTCCATTGAAGGTCCAGCTCTTTTGTCTCTGAGCCACTGCTCAGTACTATTCTGTGTGCTGTCCGTTGGAACCTGGTCCTGAACCTGTACTCCTGTGGACCAATCAGTGGCTGTACTCCTGTGGACCAATCAGTGGCCAGTGCGGCCTATTTAAGCCAGCCCCTTCCCCTTTGCTGGTTGCTGGTTTGTCATCAGTTCCTGTATGTGCTTTATCCCTTGAACTAACCTCTTGACCTGGATTACCTGATTGCTTGACTACATACCTGACCTCGGCTTGTTTATCGGATTGCTGCCTTCTCTTACCCCTGACCCCGGCTCTGGACTTTGGACTCGCTTCTCTCTGTGAACCTTGATCCCGGCTTGAATCTCAGACTTGCTGCTGTCTCCATTCCCTGAACCTGGCTTGCTTCTTGGACTTCCTTATTCCTGCTCCTGATTGACTTCGCATTGGCTTCCGGCTTCTAACGTATCCTGTGGATTCCGGATCCCACACTTGTGATCTTCACCTCGGCTACTACCCAGCTACCCTCCGGTGCCGGTGCCTTCTGGTGCTTCCCTCTCTCTGTTTCCACCCTCAGAGGAAGGTTAGCGCCAGTCCGCAAAGGTGAGCCGTCCGCAGCATCTCGGTCTCGGTAAGTACGTGTCCTGATATTAATCCACAGGCAGTTGCAAGATATTTACACATAGACTGGTGCACATATTCTCCTGCTCGTTATCTTCAATGACCAGTCTAGGGGATTTGTTTTATGTTTTATTAGGAGAACATGGATAGGAGAAGGGGGGGGGCGTGGCCTGGCATCGGACCGTGATGGACGCCTAATCCGTCTCCTCAGGCACAGGGAGCTGCAATCCTTAGCCATCGGCCGCCTACAAGAACCCCAGGGCATACAAAACTAGGTGAGACCAACTCCCCATCGCCCCAGCTACTGATGGAGCTAAACAATCCACCCGCAGCCACTATTCCGGCGATGTTCCGGACCCAGCCGGGAGAAGGCCCAAAAGCCGCGGCCTCGCCTAAGCCTTCAGGCCCGCACGGCGCTCCAGGCCTGAACACGAGCGGCGCGATCGCCGCTAGCGGGACCCAGAGCCCCCATCCTCCTCCCTTACAGCCCCCACATGCCCTCAGCCTCACAGACCTGCAGGCTATGGCCAATGATATTAAGGCCTCATTCTCTGCAGCCATCACAGAGATCAGGGCAGACATTCAGGGCATTGCTGCAAGGACAGGGGCGACTGAACAGGCTACAATGAGAAACGCTGAGGCTATTAAGCAGGTACAAAGGCACACTGACATACATCTGACCCACCTGATTGAAATCACCCGCCATCTAGAAGATCTGGACAATAGGGGGAGGCGCCATAATATAAGAATTAGGGGGGTCCCTGAAATGGCAGACCAGAACCCTGTCGAACAAACGGCTACAGCAATATTCAATGACGTGCTTGACAGACCCCTAGAATCCCCCATTGAATATGAGCGGATCCACAGAGCCCTCAGACCCAGGGGAAGAGATAATGACCCGCCAAGAGACATAATATGCTGTCTAGTGAACTTTCCGCTGAAGGAAGCTATCCTCAAAAAAGCAAGAGAAAAAAATAGAATCATCTTTAATGGGATTGAAATAAAATTATTTCAGGACTTATCAAATATCACGCTGAGGCAACGCAGGGCTCTGCGCCCGATGACGGAACAGCTTCGCACCAGGGGAATTCCATACAGATGGAAATTCCCTTTTTGCCTATCTGCAACATGGAGGGGACATACCGCACTCTTGCGCACACCCGAAGACATCAGACCATTCTGCGATATGTTGAATATACCGGTGGTGGAGGTTCCGGAATGGTACGACTCCTTCATGACGAATGACTCCTGGATTGCAGTTTCCGGCAACGACACACCAAGAGCTCAAAGAATCAGAGACCGTCGACGCAGATCACCAACTCCTCAACGCAACAAAAGAAATGACGCCAGGGGGAATCAAGGTGACTCACCACCCAGACGCAGAGATCGCATGGATCGCCAAGATCACATGGACACATGATTCCTGTTTGCTCTAATCGAAATACATGGGCCTACCCAACTTTCCTCCAAAGTTTTTCAGTTTGTTTGAAACGCAGTTACTTACAAAGTTTTCGCCAGATACATGCAGAACAGCGCCAAGACATACCACCTCGCCTACTGATACAAGCCTCCTCCTCCTCCACAATCTCAGGTAGCGTTGTTTTTATATTTTTACTGTTTCACCTACAGGGACTATATACTGTATCTAATTGAGCTGGAGGAGGGGCAATCTTTGAAAAGACAGGATATGATGCGTATCCAGCAAGGCTCTTAACTCGTCCACCATGACAAGCGAGAGGACTCCATTGCTTAGGTATGACTATATGAGACTGCAAGTCCCATACATACAAGATGTCTTTGATAATAATATGTTGCACCATGTGGAGAACTTTTTAACCCCACTACGGGAAATACTGATGGGTGGTTAGAACCTGCCTATGCTCTCAGCAATATTGCTATCTTTAACATATATAATCGTAACATATTGTGAAGCCAACTGGTGAGACGTGGTAATTCTTGGACCCGGCTTCATTCATTTTTTTCCTTCCCTAACCACCTAGCGCCAAAGGGAACGAAGGACCAGTTTTGTTTTGGTATGTTTTTTCTTTTTTCTTGTTATATTTTTCTTACTTTATCCAGGACTTGAAGCCAGATATAGTTCTATGTGTTGCATGTATCTCCTTTTTGACACAGGGTATGGAAGGTCACCAGGGGCCCATTCTGTTCAATTGTTTAGATTATCTAGATATATACAGAGCGGGGAAAGCGTAATGCAGCTTCACTCACCTAATGTCTCAACACTCAGCTTACACACTGGCCTGATAGGGGCCTCAATGCATTTTTATAGTGCATTGGAACCACCTATGCGGGGGGTGACTCGCCTTGATTTCAGGCTTGATAGAACAATTGGGTTAAATAACACGATCTATATTACACTGTGTTCATTATACAGTTATATACAGGTACCCAACCAACCACAGGCAACTTTAAAGTAGTCTACATTTATTAACCAACAGGTTCTGAAAGCGTCACTCAGTGTCTGAAGCTGCATAGTCATCGTAGGAAGAGGCACTCTATCTTGAGTCCATAGTATAAGCTTTGGTGTTCACATACTTATAGACAAGTTTGATGTCTCTGTTACAAGACCGCCATCTAGTGGCGGACCTTCTTTTTCTTCATAGTTAATTTAAATTCAGTTATCTCCCAAGTTATTGAAATGTTTGCACAATAATAGGATGCATATGTACCTCACACCTTAAACAGGAGTTTCCGTCAAGACTTGCAATTAAAAACGCAGATAAAGAATATAAATAGATTACGGGAATATTTACTAATACATCTTCTTTATATATATGCCCCAGATGTTTACTTAACGGCCAATTGCTTTATTTATGCTTGCAGCTCCAAAGTGCCTGTACTTACTGCCAGACTACTCAGGAATTATAGAAAAGGAAAATAATATTTGAAAAGAAAAGGTAGAGAGAAAAAGAAAGGAAAGGATAAAAACAAATTACAAACAATCTTTAATATAGCTCCATCAGGTTCTATACAATCCTCGCACCCACACAAAGGGTGACTACCACTTCACCCTTTGATCCAACCGGACCCTCAAAATTAGGATAGATTAGTGAGACTACATCTATCCCCGGTTCTTCCCCCTCCACATCTTACCCCTCTGCTTCTATCCCCTTACCCCCACTCTCCCTTTTTTTTTTTTTTTTTTTTTTTTTTTTTTTTGTGTGTTTGTCTATCTCTCAGACAACCAAGCTAGATATTCATAAGTCGACAAAATGCCTCCTGACAAAGCTCACTCTGTTCCTTTATCGCTTAAAATATCATCCATAAATGCAAAAGGGCTCAACATCCCTGAAAAAAGAACTAAACTTATCAACGAATTTTCCAGACGAAAAGCCAACATCATTCTTATACAGGAAACCCACTTTAAATCTGATAAGATTCCAATAATAAGAGATAAAAGATTTCCAACTTCATTTCATGCTACCAATCCAATAGGTAAGACAAAAGGCGTTTCGGTATTGATATCCAGACAGACCCCATTTCAAATTGTGGACACTTTGATTGACCCCGAAGGTCGATATATTTTTCTGAAAGGGAAGCTGAATCAACACCCCATTACTATTGTCAATGTCTATGCCCCAAACGTGAGACAGGTAGCCTTCTTCCGCAAAATCAAAGATCTCTTAACAACGTTTGCCTCAGGAACCCTCATTTTTGGGGGGGATTTTAACACTCCTTTAAATCCTCTTATAGACACCTCAAATGGTGCATCAAGCTTACCATTTAGGGCCCTAAAACAAATCAAGATTCAATTCCAGGACCTCATGCTTCATGACGCATGGAGAATCCTGAACCCTCAGACTAAGGATTACACATACTTCTCCAATATACACCAAAAATATTCCAGAATTGACTACCTCCTCCTCTCACAGCCTGACCTTCCACTTCTGACGGACTCGAAAATTGAACCTATGACTCTTTCGGACCATCATCCAGTATCCATGACTTTGACTTTCCCAGAAAAGAACAACATAACTAAGACCTGGAGACTCAACACGGCGGTACTGAAAAACCCCTCTGACACATTAGAGTTTAAGGAGACATTAAACGACTATTTTTTGCGCAACGAAAATGACGATACTTCACTGACTACGCAATGGGAAGCTCACAAATGTGTCATAAGGGGAGAGTTTATTAAAAAACTGACCAGCATAAAAAAAGAACAACAATCCAAAATAAAATCCCTGTTAGAACGCATCCACCAGTTAGAACTTTCACACAAACGAACTTTGGCAATCTCTGCACTCGATGAGCTAACGCACACTAGGGCACTCCTATCTGATGAGCTAAACATGAAAATTAAAAGACAGTATATACAGGGAGTGCAGAATTATTAGACAAATTAGTATTTTGACCACATCATCCTCTTTATGCATGTTGTCTTACTCCAAGCTGTATAGGCTCGAAAGCCTACTACCAATTAAGCATATTAGGTGATGTGCATCTCTGTAATGAGAAGGGGTGTGGTCTAATGACATCAACACCCTATATCAGGTGTGCATAATTATTAGGCAACTTCCTTTCCTTTGGCAAAATGGGTCAAAAGAAGGACTTGACAGGCTCAGAAAAGTCAAAAATAGTGAGATATCTTGCAGAGGGATGCAGCACTCTTAAAATTGCAAAGCTTCTGAAGCGTGATCATCGAACAATCAAGCGTTTCATTCAAAATAGTCAACAGGGTCGCAAGAAGCGTGTGGAAAAACCAAGGCGCAAAATAACTGCCCATGAACTGAGAAAAGTCAAGCGTGCAGCTGCCAAGATGCCACTTGCCACCCGTTTGGCCATATTTCAGAGCTGCAACATCACTGGAGTGCCCAAAAGCACAAGGTGTGCAATACTCAGAGACATGGCCAAGGTAAGAAAGGCTGAAAGACGACCACCACTGAACAAGACACACAAGCTGAAACGTCAAGACTGGGCCAAGAAATATCTCAAGACTGATTTTTCTAAGGTTTTATGGACTGATGAAATGAGAGTGAGTCTTGATGGACCAGATGGATGGGCCCGTGGCTGGATTGGTAAAGGGCAGAGAGCTCCAGTCCGACTCAGACGCCAGCAAGGTGGTGGCGGAGTACTGGTTTGGGCTGGTATCATCAAAGATGAGCTTGTGGGGCCTTTTCGGGTTGAGGATGGAGTCAAGCTCAACTCCCAGTCCTACTGCCAGTTTCTGGAAGACACCTTCTTTAAGCAGTGGTACAGGAAGAAGTCTGCATCCTTCAAGAAAAACATGATTTTCATGCAGGACAATGCTCCATCACACGCGTCCAAATACTCCACAGCGTGGCTGGCAAGAAAGGGTATAAAAGAAGAGAAACTAATGACATGGCCTCCTTGTTCACCTGATCTGAACCCCATTGAGAACCTGTGGTCCATCATCAAATGTGAGATTTACAAGGAGGGAAAACAGTACACCTCTCTGAACAGTGTCTGGGAGGCTGCGGTTGCTGCTGCACGCAATGTTGATGGTTAACAGATCAAAACACTGACATAATCCATGGATGGCAGGCTTTTGAGTGTCCTTGCAAAGAAAGGTGGCTATATTGGTCACTGATTTGTTTTTGTTTTGTTTTTGAATGTCAGAAATGTATAGTTGTGAATGTTGAGATGTTATATTGGTTTCACTGGTAAAAATAAATAATTGAAATGGGTATATATTTGTTTTTTGTTAAGTTGCCTAATAATTATGCACAGTAATAGTCACCTGCACACACAGATATCCCCCTAAAATAGCTAAAACTAAAAACAAACTAAAAACTACTTCCAAAAATATTCAGCTTTGATATTAATGAGTTTTTTGGGTTCATTGAGAACATGGTTGTTGTTCAATAATAAAATTAATCCTCAAAAATACAACTTGCCTAATAATTCTGCACTCCCTGTATTGAGACATAGGATATACTACGAGCAAGGAAATAAATGTGGCAGATTACTTGCAAAAGCAGTTCAAAACAAGAAAACCGCTCACACCATTCATCAGATAGGGGACAAGCAAGGCGAGATGCATTCCTCGAATGATGAGATTGCAAAACAGTTTGAACTTTATTACCAAAACCTCTATAACATTCCTTCCAATCCTAAATGCCCACAGAACTCAGATAAAAGAGCGAAACTTATACAAGACTTCCTAGAACAATATGGCCCACCCCAAATTTCAGGGAACGCTGCTAAAGAACTGGAAAATCCCATCTCAGGCCCAGAATTCGACAGAGCTATCAAAGAAATGAAGATAGGCAAGGCCCCAGGCCCGGACGGCCTACCCCTACAATACTATAAGACTTTCACCGAAATACTGAAACCGAGGTTCTTGAAGACGTTCCAGTCCCTTCACTCAGAACAACACCCCCCCAAACAACTTTTAGAAGCCCATATTACGGTGATACCCAAAGAGGGTAAAGACGCGACCCAGGTTACCAACTACAGGCCGATCTCCTTAATAAACGTAGACGTGAAAATCTACGCTAAAATCCTTGCAAATAGGATCCTCCCCTTATTAACTTCTTTAGTTTCCCTAGATCAAGTGGGATTTATCCCGGGTAGGTAGGGGCGCAACAATACAATAAAAGCTCTTAACATAAACCATTGGCTAACCTCTAAGCGGAAACAAGGCTTCTTCTTGTCCCTAGACGCCGAAAAGGCGTTCGATAGAGTGGCCTGGGACTTTATCGATGCAGTACTAAAACATATAGGCTTTTTGCCCCAAATGAGATCATATATTAAGGCCCTGTATTCAAATCCAACAGCAAGAGTCAGAGTTAATGGTCACCTATCGAACGCCTTCAACGTTCGAAATGGAACCAGACAGGGTTGTCCCCTATCCCCGCTATTATTTGTTCTGACACTTGAACCCCTGCTCAATAAAATTAGATCAAATAGAGACATTGTGGGAATCGAGATTCATGACAAAACATATAAAATAGCAGCCTTCGCTGACGATATGCTTCTTTTTCTCTCGAATCCTCATATTTCCATACCCAACCTTCTAAAAGATCTAGACCACTTCCATTTACTGTCAAATTTCAAAATCAATCACTCCAAATCCAACGCCCTCAACATCTCCTTACCCAATGATAAGGTAGAACTATGCAAGAAAAACTTCCCATTTAGATGGGCCAACCACAGTATCACATACTTAGGAATTGAAATCTCATCAAACCTGAAAGACCTCTTCCGTCTCAATTTCGAACCCGTTCTGAGAGAAACACAGGAAGATTTGAAGAGATGGAACGCCCTAAATGTATCCTGGTTCGGCCGAGCCTCCCTGATTAAAATGACCATCCTACCACGGTTTCTCTATATTATGCAGACAATCCCAATCAAAATCCCCTTATCATTTTTCGCTGCTTTCAGAAAAGCTTGCTCCTCATTCATCTGGAGGGGTAAACCCCCTAGAATCAAATTCTCGCGACTAATTCTACCCAAGAGCAGAGGTGGAATAGCCCTTCCCGACCTTAGGAAGTACCATCAAGCTGCCCTACTGACGAGAATTGTAGACTGGAATATACATCACACAGTGAAAGACTGGGTCTCCCTAGAACAAGCGCAATACCCTCATGAACTAAAAACTCTACCATGGATCAATCCTAAGTATCACCCAAACTTCATAAAAACACATCCCCTTATAGGACCTACACTTGAAAGCTTCCGTAATACCTTTAAAGTCAAAAATCAGGCTCCATGGCTCAGCCCTCTTACACCGCTACGACACAACCCTGACTTCCCCCCAGGCATGGAAAAATCGTTTCCAACACATCAGTGGCCACACAAAGAGATCCTGGCAAAACACTTTATTAAAAATGGGAAATTCCTCTCTAGAGAGGACATCCTAAAAGAAATCAAACCGTGCCTCCTATCTCAATGGAACTATATTCAAATTAGACACTTTTTAACCAATAACGATAATGTCCTCCACTGGAAAAGGCCCCTCACTTCGCTAGAAAATCTCTGCACTAAAACATCCCCACACAGACATATTATTTCGACTGTATACAACTCGCTATTTGAAGACGACAATGATTTCTCCAGCTCATCCTGTAAAGCATGGGAAAGAGATCTAGAAATAGAATTGACTGAAGATGATTGGGAGACAATTTATCTTTACGCACACAAGGGTTCACTAAATGTGGCCACACAAGAAAGTGGCTTCAAGATCATCACCAGATGGTATAGAACCCCTACAATTCTTCATAAAATTTCACCCCTGATGTCTGACAGATGTTGGAGATGTAAAAGAGAGGAGGGCTCTATGTTACACGTTTGGTGGTCTTGTCCTCTAATTCAGTCCTTCTGGATATCGGTACATGAAACAGTTAAATTAGTTACATCGTTAAACCTAAGCTTTACCCCTGCCCAGTATCTATTACATTTCAGTTCTTTGCCTAAAAATCTGTATTTGAAATCACTCCCCATGTTCATGATTAATGCAGCGCGGCACTGTATCCCTTGTCACTGGCGGTCTTCTAATACTCCAACAAAGGCTGAGTGGTTTAGGAGAATAAATAGCATGGAAAAAGTTGAGGAACTCATTAGTATTTCCCAAGAAAGAATTACTAAATTCTATGCGACCTGGTCTAACTGGTCAACATTCAAAGACTCTCATCACTACAAATCTATTATAAAATAAAGGTATAGATAGGAGCTGATATGGACATAATTCAGGACTGATAATTTTTTTTTTTTTTTCTCTTTCCCTCCCCCCCTCCCCCTCCTGTCCCCATTCCCCCCCCTTCACAACTTTGCTTGACCAAGCAATCATATTCTCTCATCTTAGTTCTAAAATGAAGGCACTTTTGCTACTTATATGCCTATATGAAACTGATTATTTGCAACCTCTTTATGATTGTTCATTTTTTGATGTATACAATCCTTCACATTTATTGTGCTTCTGTTAATGTACAATGTATTATGCTTTATTATTCACCCAATAAAGACTCATTGTGAAAAAAAAAAAAAAAAAGGAGAAGGGATGTAGTAGGATACTCCAAATGAACTATTCACAAGTGAGGACATCTCTCTCAATAGAACTGTATAGCAGATCATCTGCAGGACCATACAGCAGCAGTATGGTAAGAACAAGTTCCTTTGTAGAAGAAGCAACTCGATGAACATTGCCTCTTCAAGACACTAGCCAGTGTCCCCTTTATCTTGCAGCCAGTAGCTGACTTCTAGCACTCAAAGGGGGATCTACAGGATCCAATGTAGGGGGTATGTACTCACAAGGCTCCTGAAGCACACATGACAGCCCTCTTCAGTGGTACCAGACAAGATTTGCGGACACAAGAACCATGAGTTGCAACTACAATGTTTCAGGCCCTCAGATTGTCCACCTAAGGCTGCGTGGCAGCCTGCGTTGGGGAGAGATAGCAGCCCCCTCCCCACCTGGACCTCTCTCCAGAGGAAGACTGGACCACAAGTGTGCTCTTCAGATAAAAATACAGGCACTCAGCATGCCTTGAGGCATATCCCTTTCTAATTGGCCAGGGCTCATCTTTCAGGTTTCCACCCACTGTCCAATATACTCCATAGCTATTGGATCAGTGTGGAACTTTCGAGACAGCGTGAGCAGCACCAGAGCACACTGAGCAGACCCTACCAAACAATCACAGCTCTTTGTTAAGCAGACAGCACATACATTTGCCTTAGCTGTCTCTGTGTTGAGCAGAGAAACCAAAAACTATATACACTCACTCTAGCATCTAACTAGGAGAGCGCTGCATACAGTCTGGAGGAACGGAGGCAAAGGAGAGAAATAACTAAAACCTCTAAATGCATCAACGGAGTGAATAAGGTTCAGGAGTATAGTATGAAGCTATAAGAAAGAACATGGGCACGTGACCTCAAACTAGCAGGAGAAGAGTTCAAATCTAATCTTAGAAAGTATTATTTTACTGAAAAGGTAGTTGATGCTTGGAATAAGTAGTGAGTCAGTCAACACTAAGTGGATTCAGACATGCTTGGAACAAACATAGATCTATTTTCAGACAAAAAATATAAACCAAACATACAGTATATAAATAAGTTATCATTTTATTTTCCAGAACACAAAATTTTTTCAGTCTGTTCGCCCACTATCACCCGCGTCAGAGATAAAACTTGTGAATTAAACCTTGCAGAGGACCCCCATTTTAGCTATACAGGTCAAAGATGTTCACCAAATGAATTGATTTATAAGGAACTATTGGATAAGTCCTGCATAAGCCCATCAGTCGCAGGTAATTTTTCTCTTTCTTTTCAAATACATCAAGAAAAACAAAATCCATCACTAACAAGCAAACTTTTTTACATAATATATATATATGTATGCTACTTTCTTAAATTGTTTTAATTCTGAATTAACTCACTATTGCATGTTAGCAAGCATTGACTTCTGATATGATGTTTTAGATATAATGGCCCGGATTCACATACATTGGCGCATATTTATGCCGCCGTAGCGTATCTCTTTTACGCTACGCCGACGCAACGCAGAGATGCAAGCATGGAATTCACAAAGCAAATGCTCCCAACGTTGCGCCGGCGTAACGTAAATTCGTAGGCGTAAGCCAGCCTAATTCAAAGTAGGTGGAAGTGGGCGTGATCCATTTAAATGAAGCGTGACCCCATGCAAATGATGGGCCGAACGAACGGCCGGTCGTGAATCGCCGTATTTCCCTCATTTGCATATTGGAATCAAAATTCCCATATGCCTCCAGCGTAAATATGCGCCCACGATACGCCGGCGTAGGAAAGTTACGTCGGTCGGAAGAAGCCTATTTTCAGGCGTATCTAGTACTGTGGGCACGGCGCACAGATACGACGGCACACATTTACACTTACACGGCATATCTCGAGATACGTCGGCGTGAGTGCTACGTGAATCCGGGCCAATGACCATAGAAATGTATTCTGGTTTCCTCTGCCTCATCAAGCACAGCCTGTGTAGTCACTACAGCTAACAGTAAGGACTTGTTTACACAAGTGATCCACAGGTGGGTGGCTTTTCAGAGAGCTAGGGACTCAAGTAATCATAAAAAAGGGAAAAAGTCAATGTGCTTGTTGACACTTGCTTCAAAATGTGGCATTGGACACACTTTTTTTTAACCACTTGCTTACTGGGCACTTAAACCCCCCTCCTGCCCAGACCACTTCTCAGCTTTCAGCGCTCTCACTCTTTGAATGACAATTGTGCGGTCATACAACACTGTAACCAAATGAAATTTGTATTTTTTTCCCCCACAAATAGAGCTTTCTTTTGGTGGTATTTGATCACCTCTGCGGTTTTAATTTTTTGTCAAAAAAAAAATATAGACCGAAAAAAAAAAAAAAAACGTTTTATATTTTGTTATAAAATTTTGCAAACTGGTAATTTTTCTCTTTCATTGATGTACGCTGATGAGGCTGCACTTATGGGCACCGATAGGCGCCACTGATGGGCTGCACTTATGGGCACAGATGGGCTGCACTGGTGGGCACCGATAAGGCGGGACTGGTGGGCACTGAGAAGTGGCACTGGTGGACACTGAGAAGTGACACTGAGAGGTGGAACTGATGGGTGGCACTGAAGGGCATTGATAGGTGGCACTGGTGGGCACTGAGATTTGGCACTAATAGGTGGCATTGATAGGTGGCACTGAGAGATGGCAGTGATGGGCACTGATGGGTGACAATGATGGGCACTGATCAGCACTGGTAGGTGACATTGATAGACAGCACTGCTAGGTGGCACTGATGAGGCACTGACTGGCACCACTGGTGGGCATTGCTAGGTGGCAGTGATGGGTATTGATAGGTGGTACTGATTGGCACTGACAGGTGGCACTGGTGGTTACTATGGGCACTGGCAGGGGGCACTGGCAGGCGGTACTTGTGTCCACTAATGAGGCAGAATTGCTTCTTCCACTGCGGACCGTTGTCCCTCACTCAGCAGCCGGGACCGGGCCCCTTACTCGGATCCGTGATCACCCGAGTCTCAGTGACTCGGTGATCACAGTGCGTGCCCCACGCGCCCCCTGCAGGGGAGGACATCCTCCCAGCAATTGGGGTCCGCGATGTGGCCGTCATTCGACTATAGCGCGGGGCCCCTAGTGGTTAAATCACTCTAAATGCCAATCAAAGCCCCTGTCACTACATACAATGGTAAGCTTAAAGTCCTGTTCACACATTGTGGTTGCTTTGCTTCAAAAATTATACTCCGCTTTCTTGATGCTTCAAAGGGTCTCCAAAGCCTCCTTAGAGGCTTTTATTCAGCATTAGCGTCACTTTGTTTTGGAGGTATTGCAGGTATGAGATATCCCAGGATGCACTGGGAATCAAACAAGCAAACTAGAAAGATGTCATCAACAGTCACATCTGGTTCATGTGTATATATTCTGGAAGTGTCTGCTGCAGACGTCACATCTGGTGTTCAGCGTGGAGCAGCAGGAAGTTAAACAAGGTCGGGACTGGAGAGGCACAACTAGCAGACAGCGCATGTGGTGTGCAATATGGGAATAGTGAACAGGACTGGAGAGTGAGGACTGAGTGGCAGGGGATCAACAGAGCTGGGGACTGTTAGATTGGTGAGCAGCATGCAAGCAATATTGCAAGAGAGCGGAGGAAAATCAGAAAACCAGAAAACCAGAGGATCAGAAGAGCTGGGGGTTACTACTATGTGGGGGATCAGCAGAGCTGGGGATTACTACTAAGTGGGGGATCAGCAGAGCTGGGTGTTACTACTAAGAAGTGGGGGATCAGCAGAGCTGGGAGTTATTACTGAGTGAGGGATCAGCAGAGCTGGGGGTTACTACTAAGTAGTGGGGGATCAGCAGAGCTGGGAGTTACTACTGAGTGGGGGATCAGCAGAGCTGGGAGTTACTACTGAGTGGGGGATCAGCAGAGCTGGGAGTTACTGAGTGGGGGATCAGCAGAGCTGGGAGTTACTACTGAGTGGGGGATCAGCAGAGCTGAGGGTTACTACTTAGCAGGGATTAGCAAAGCTGGGGGTTATTACTGGGTGGGAGTACTACTGGGCTGGGGGTACTCCTGAGCAGGGGATCTTCTGAACGAGGGTACTAATAAGCTGGGGATCTGAGGAACAAGAGTACTAATGAGCTGAGGTTCTACTGGGCCCCTTTAAAACAAATAGGAAATCAACACACACACAGCATTTGCCAGGCCTCATTAACCACTTCAGCCCCGGAAGATTTTACCCACTTCCTGGCCAAAGCACTTTTTACAATTTGGCACTGCGTTGCTTTAATTGACAATTGAGCAGTCGTGCGATGCTGTACCTACAAACAAAAAAATTGGAAAAAAATTGCAAAAAAAAACAATATTTTTTACTTTTGCTATAATAAATATCCCCAAAAATGTCTTTAACACCTCAATACCGGGCTTTAAAACCCACCTCCATACCAGGCCTATTCTGGCACTTCTCTCCTACATGTACAAATCATCATTCTTTTTGCTAGAAAATTACTCAGAACTCTCAAACATTGTATATGTTGTTTTAGCAGACACCCTAGGGAATAAAATGTCGGTCATTGCAACGTTTTTATCTTGCACAGTATTTGCGCAATAATTTTTCAAACGCCTTTTTTTTTTGTAAAAAAAAATGGTTTCCTGAATTAAAAAATAACAAAATAGTAAAGTTAGCCCAATTTTTTGGTAAAATATAAAAAATTATGTTACGCCGAGTAAATAGATACCTAACATGTCATGCTTTAAAATTGCGCACACTCATGGAATGGCGCCAAACTTTGTTACTTAAAAATCTCTATAGGCGACGCTTTACATTTTTTACAGGTTACCAGTTTAGAGTTACAGAGGAGGCCTAGTGCTAGAATTGTTGCACACGCTCTAACGCTCGCGGCGACACTTCACATGTGTGGTTTGAACGACGTTTACATAAGTGGGCGGGACTTGCGCGTGCGTTCGCTTCTGAGCGCGAGCTACCGGGACAAGGGCGTTTTAATTTTTTTTATTTATTTTTTATTTTACTTATTTATTTATTTATTTATTACACTTTCTTTTAAAAAAAAATTTGATCGCTTTTATTCCTATTACAAGGAATGTAAACATCCCTTGTAATAGGAATAGTGTGTCACAGGTCCACTTTAAGGAGAGTTGCGGGGTCAATAAGACCCCACATCTCTCCTCCAGGCTGGAAAGAATGAGATTGTGAAAAAAAATCACAGATCTCATTCTTACTAGCCGCAATTGCGGTTTGTTTACTTACGGGTACCCGGGCGTGACGTCATCACATCGCGCCCGGACCTCCGACGGTCATAGAGATGACTGGTGACCATCTGGTCACCAGTCATCTCTATGCTGCACATCCAGCGGACGGCAATCATCTCTCCGGGCTCCCGATGAGACGGGAGAGCCCGGAGAAGTACCGGATGGTAGCGGGAGGGGGGGATGTCCCCTCCCGCCGCCTGTAAGAACGATCAAGTGGCGGAACCCCCGCTATGATCGTTCCTACGGTGTGCAGGATCGCCGATCGCCATCTGAATGATGCCTCTAGGTGCAGGCATCATTCAGATATCCATGCACAAAGTACAGGACGTCATATGACGTCCACCCGGGATAACAGATCCCCTTTTTGGACATCATATGACTGCGTGCGGGTTTAAAGTGGTTAAAAAACAAATGTCTTCATCAGTTTAGGCAAATATATATTCTTCTACATATTGTTGGTAAAACAAAATTGCAATAAGTGTATATTGATTGGTTTGCACAAATGTTATAGCGTCTACAAACTATGGGAAAGATTTATGGCATTTTTATAACTTTTTTTACTAGTAATGGCGGTGAGCTGCGATTTTTAGCAGTACTGCGATATTGCGATGGACAGATCGGACACTTTTGACACATTTGTGGGACCATTGACATTTATACAGCGATCAGTGGTATAAAAATGCACTGATTACTGTGTAAATGTCGCTGGCAGGGAAGGGGTTAACACTAGGGGGCGATCAAGGGGTTAACTGTGTGTTCCCTCAGCGTGTTCTAACTATATGGGGATAGGACTGACTTGGAGAGGAGACAGATTGTTGTCCCTACATAGTAGGAACACACGCTCTGTCTCCTCCCCTCTGACAGGACAGGGATTTGTGTGTTTACACACCCAAATCCCCACACTGGCTCTTGTGCACACGATCGCGCTTGGCCGGCGGTGATCGCGACCGCCGGCCACACGCATCGCTCCTCTGCCGTGCGCAAATGCCTCCGGCACACGCCCTCTGGCGGCTCTTGAAGGGAAGCCCGTATATATATGGGATTTCGCCCAGGAGAGCCATTGTGCCGCAGTAAATCTGCGTGAGCTGGTCAGGAACCGGTTAACGCTTCAAAAAAGCATCACTGAAGCGTAAAAAAAAAAAAGTTTGAAGAGGTAGGTGTTTGTGATGTGTGTTAAAGTTGAAGCAAGTGTAAAAAAATGCTACAAGGCCCAAAAAAATGTGTACATGGTGTGACCATTTAATTTCCAGAATGGACTGCTTGCCTATACACCGGCAGCTGTTGTCACCTTCAAAATAAACACCCTTTTTTAGATGACTGTGCCAGTTCCAGAAACATTCCGGCACAGTATATTTGCCGCGGTGCACTGGATGTCCAGAATGTCATCATATCATGTGTCCTTTTATTTCTTCTACTACTCTGTAAGGCAGTGCCGGGACAAGATCTTTCAGTGCCCAGGGCAAAAATGCCAAACTGCGCCCCCCTCCCCTTCATTATGTGTGCAAACTTATAAGGGGGGGGAGAGAGAGCACAGCCCATATCTCCGCCGGTCTCTCACTTCCCCTCCTTGCCCAGGCGTTGCTAGGTGGGAAAAAGACCAGGGGCTTCAGCCCGAAATCCAAGTCCGGAACCGGGGGAGGGTTTGTATGTGGTACAGCTTTTTTGGGGCTGGGCGGTGGGGTTGTGTGACTTACCAGTGCCCATCAATGCTGACCACTAAACTGACCTGCCTGGCCTACATACACTGACCTGCCTGGCCTACATACACTGACCTGCCTGGCCTACATACACTGACCTGCCTGACATACATACACTGACCTACCTCAGCTCAGCCGAGGTGTGTGGTTACAGCAGGAAGCAAGCAGTCGTCAGAGAGGAGCTGAGCCGAGGAGGAGAGGAGAGCCGCCTGGGAGCGGGGATGTGGCGCAGCGGCGACCGCATTTGTAATTCCCACCTTCTGGAGCCTGCAGGCTATGATGGTGGACGTCACACGTCCCGCGGTCCTGGCATTGGCGCTGCAGGCTCCAGAAGGCGGAAACCTGCTATGGCACTCGGCCACTTTCGGTCGCAGCCGCACTTGGTCACTTTCAGCCGCACTCGGCCACTTTCGGTCGCAGCCGCACTCGGCCACTTTCAGATCGGTCCCGGTGCTCGGGGCTAACAATGGAATGCAGCATTCCATAGACTCAGGGCTTTTTCGGGGACCCAATTGGGGCTCCAGCCCCCCCCCCAGGCACTGCCCCCCGACACCCCTGTGCTTGCTGCTTCAAGCGCTGGGCTGACAGGAGTAGTGATGCCGTTGTCACTACTCCTGTCAGCGTTATATATAAGAAGGAACTTGCAGTGCCCCCAGCCCTACAATACATGTTGCGCCCAGGGCAGCCGACCCTTCTGCCCACCCCTGGTCCCGGCCCTGCCATAAGGACTGAGTCAACTGGTTTGCGACCCAGGCGAGTGTAAGTTAGGCCCCGTACTCACGACCAAACATGTCTGCTGAAACTGGTCCGCAGACCAGTTTCAGCAGACATGTTTGGCCGTGTGTTGGCCCGAGCGGACCATTTTGGGACGGATCGGACAGGTTTCCAGCGGACAACTGTTTCCCGGACTTGTTTTAAAACAGTCCGCTGGAAACCTGTCCGCCCGGACATGTACGGTCGTCTGTACAGACCTACCGTACATGTCCTGCCGCCCGCATCCCTCGCATGCGTCGAATGACTTCGACGCATGCGTGGAAGCATTTTTAAGGCGGCCCGCCCACGTCGCCGCGTCATTGTCGCGGCGACACCGCGTCATCGACGCGGCGACACCGCGGACACGCCCCGCGTAATGTTTACGCGCGGGCTTCTGTTCGATGGTGTGTATAGCCATCGAACAGAAGTCCCCGGGCAGTCCCCGGCCAGACATGTCCGATGGAAACGGTCTGCAGACCGTTTTCATCGGACATGTCCTGCCGTGAGTACTCGGCCTTAGAACATGTCAGAACTCGCCTCACTGTGAATGGCTGTGTGACTCACCACCACAGTGCTACGCTGCGGGCATTCCAGGAATTAAATTGTCACACCTCGTATCTGTCTGCTACATTCTTTATTTCCAATCAGTCTCGCTTGTACTCTAGCAAGCCCTGATTTCTAAAGATTCAGAAATAACCCCATAGAAATGTATTCTGGTTTCCTCTGCAGCATCGACCACCACCTCCACAATCACTGCATTAACCACAGGTAACTTTTTCCTTTCCTTATACATAGAGAAAAGTACAATTCATCAGTAACAAGCAATGTGTTTTTTTAAATCCAGTGTTTAGAAATTACTGTTACCGGATTTGGGGTCTTTTTTTTTTTTTTTTTAGGGATGCACCAATACCGGTATCAGTGTCGATACCAAGCATTTGTGCGAGTATTGGTACGCACCCAAATGCTCCTGATCCTATAACCGACACTTTGCTGTGCGATTTACATAAATACAAAATGAATGGGCGAGTGACCCCCCCTAGAATCGGCAAGGGTCTGCCATGCTCGCATCTGTAGCTGTGCTGACTCTCTCTGGGTTTGTGCAGTCAGCTCCACAGCTGTTGCAAGATCAGTGTCACAGAGCTTACAGAGCTCTTTACTGCCACCTCTGGCCGCTTCCTGTATGTGCGCCCTCGTGTTTGTTTTGATGCCTGTAATGTATTTTCATATGGACATGTGGAAACAGGACTTGGGAGAAGGAAGACCACCGTGACCTTACAAGTGGGGGCTGTGAGTACAAGTGAAGGGAGAAGGCTGTTTGTGTACAGGGGGGGGGGGGGTTCTGACATATATACAGATAAGGGGGGCAGCTGAGTGCATACAGGTATGATCAGTGAAGAAGGGGGGTGCCAGATATAGGAAAGATCATATCATCTGTCCTTTCCTGTATACAGCTATATACACCCATCTTCCTTCCTGTATTCCTCCATCATCACTGACTGCAGATATACATAATCTGTCCTGTATATAGAGCTGTATATACCCACCTTCCTTCCTCTATATACCAATACCATCCACCCCTTCTATATACATATACTGTACACCCTCTGTATTGTACATTTGATCAGCACAGTGAGGCTGCATATCATGGGCACATGCCTGCGCTTTATGGGATAATGACTAAGCCCCTCTCCTCCCCTTCATGACATTGTCAAAGAAGTGGAGCATAGGTGACCACAAAATTATGCCCCCCCCTGGAAAAAGTTCTGCGGACGCCCATGCCTGTGTGTGTATAGAAAGGGAATAAAGTCACCATCTAGTGGGCACCAAAAAATTGTTAGAGCTCACAGTACATATCTGGTCACATGCAAAATAATCAACATAGGTGTCCCAGTCTCCGGATGATAGCAAATCAGGGCTGCTGGAGGTGCTCACAGGGTTAGAGGAGATGTAAAGGCGGTCCGCCCCCCCAAGCTGACATGACTCCCGCCCTATACTCACAGGGTCCCAGAACTTCTCCTCCAGCCCTGTGAGCACCTCCAACGGCCCTGATTTGTTACCATCGGCAGGACCGGGACACCTATGTTGATTATTTTGCATGTGACCAGATATGTACTGTGAGTTCTAACATTTTTTAAACTGCCCACTAGATGGCGCTTTTCGCTTCTATATAGACACACAAGAGCAGTGAGGGAAATCGCATCATATTCCTGTTTCCTGTTCAAATAGCATGCGATTCTTTGCAGTACAAATTGTGGCAATTTTTTTTGCATTGATGCAAATCACACTGAAAAGTATCGGTACTCTGTAGTGGCGAATACTTTCCCAAAAGTATCAGTACTCTGTGTCGGTGAATACTTTCCCAAAAGTATCAGTACTCTGTGTTGGTGAATACTTTCCCAAAAGTATTGGTACTCTGTGTCGGTGAATACTTTCCCAAAAGTATCAGTACTCTGTGTCGGTGAATACTTTCCCAAAAGTATCAATACTCTGTGTCAGTGAATACTTTCCCAAAAGTATTGGTACTCTGTGTTGGTGAATACTTTCCCAAAATTATCGGTACTCTGTGTCGGTGAATACTTTCCCAAAAGTATCAATACTCTGTGTCAGTGAATACTTTCCCAAAAGTATTGGTACTCTGTGTTGGTGAATACTTTCCCAAAATTATCGGTACTCTGTGTCGGTGAATACTTTCCCAAAAGTATTGGTACTCTGTATCGGTGAATACTTTCCCAAAAGTATCAGTACTCTGTGTCGGTGAATACTTTCCCAAAAGTATCAGTACTCTGTGTCGGTGAATACTTTCCCAAAAGTATCAGTACTCTGTGTCGGTGAATAATTTCACAAAAGTATCAGTACTCTGTATCGGTGAATACATTCCCAAAAGTATCGGTACTCTGTATCGGTGAGTACTTGCCCGAAAAAATCAGTACTTGTACTCGCCGATTAAAAAAAATGTATCGGTGAAACCCTAAAAAATGTTTTATAGCTGTCAAAAATGTTTTTATTTAATTTCCTTGCATTTTATCTACACTATATTGTCAAAAGTATTGGGACACCTGCCTTTACACGCACATGAACTTTAATGGTATCCCAGTCTTAGTCTGGAGGGTTTAATATTGAGTTGGCCCTCCCTTTGCAGCTATAACAGCTTTACCTCTTCTGGGAAGGCTGTCCACAAGGTTTAGGAGTGTGTCTATGGGAATGTTTGACCATTCTTCTAGAAGAGCATTTGTGAGGTCAGGCACTGATGCTGGACAAGAAGGCCTGGCTTGCAGTCTCCGCTCTAATTTATCCCAAAAGTGTTATATCGGCTTGAGGTCAGGACACACTTTTTCTAGAATTAAATAAAAAATAATGCAGGCAGGTCACTTTCCTCCACCCCAAACTTGCTCATCCATGTCTTTATGGACCTTGATTTGTGCTCTGGTCCAAATTATTTAGTGGAGGGGGGATTATGGTGTGGGGTTGTTTTTCAGGGGTTGGGCTTGGTCCCTTAGTTCCAGTGAAGGGACCTCTTAAGGTGTCAGAATACCAAGACATTTTGGACAATTTCATGCTCCCAACTTTGTGGGAACAGTTTGGGGATGACCCTTTCCTGTTCCAACATGACTGCGCACCAGTGCACAAAGCAATCTCCATAAAGACATGGGTGAGTGAGTTTGGAATGGAGGAACTTGACTGGCCTGTACAGAGTCCTGACCTCAATAGAATACCTTTGGTATGAATTAGAGCAGAGACTGCGAGCCAGGCCTTCTCGTTCAACATCAGTGGCTGACCTCACAAATGCGCCTCTGGAAGAATGGTTAAACATTCCCATAGACCAGTGGTTCTCAACCTTCCTAGTGCCGTGACCCCTTGATAAAATTTCCCAAGTTGTGGGACCCCCCAACAGTAAAATTATTTTCGTAGCGTGGGTTGTCAGCACCCAAGGCAAGACAAGTAATTTGCGACCCTAACCCACGGACATTTAGCGCTCCCCGAGTCCCTTCCACTCGTACAGTATTGAACTCCCTTATGGTACATTTTAGGATGTACCACTTTTTGTTCTCATTTCTTTCCCTTTAACCTCTCTGTAATGGTCACCACCGTTTACGATATCCCATTCCATCGCCCCACGACAGCTTATCCGACAATCCAGCCGACAGGCACGACCCATTCCATTTCCCTGAATAACGAGACAACACACAGCTCTGTTACTGGTTCCAAAATGAATGAACGAATACTTTTAATGGTACCATAGCTTTCTTATATACAGTACAAATATGTTACAGTAATTAAAGGAACAAAGAAACTCTCCACCCACACATCACACAATGGGGCTTCAATACACCTTCTTTTAGATAATGACATTCAGTTGAGTTAATTATTAGTCATCCCCCAGACGTCCCGTCTCCGCAATAATCTATTCACTGCTACATAATTCACATTCCTTTGTAGACGTAATTGACATGCTAATCCATTACACCTGAAAAGAAACGTCTGACCTTTAGGCTGCTAACTCACAACACCTCTATCATCAATAGCATCTTCATACCAAACAGTGTCATTAGCATACACAATGAAATATCCAGGAGCAGACTCAATTAACACCTCAAAAGCATGTGTCCCCCCATTGAATGAAACATTGACCTGTTGGAGTCAGACTTTAACAACTTGTAATATTTCAAGATATCCTGCAAAACATGAATTATAATTTCTCAGCCATCCTATGCCCAAAAGGGGCACAGGATGGCCCTAGACCCAAGAGTCATTAGTGACGCTGGTACAGGAGTACCCCCCATCCTTCTAAAGTCTCTGGGTGTCACGGGCCATTCTGTTACACTCTCTCTATCCTAAATTTTGTTTTTCCCCATCCCTCTCTCTAGCCGTCTTTCATGTTCTTGCTCTTATTCTTTCTCTCCCTTTCTTTGTTCCTCCTCCTCTTTTTCTCTCCCTTCCATGTATTCTCTATTTTTACTCCTTGGTGGGGGGGGTGAGTGGCAGTGCTGGCAGGGAGTTGGGATCAGTGGCAGTTATGGCAGGAATTTGGGATCAGTGGCAGTGCTAGCAGGGAGTTGGGCTGAGTGGCAGTGCTGGGTGGAGTTCTAATCGGCCAACTTTGGTGCTCTTGATCAAGGTCATCTGCTGGTCTAAGAACTGTAGTGGGGACTTTTAATGGCAACTCTAATCACAGGTTGTGTTACTCACTGTGTCTCCGACTTTCTGGTGTCTCGTAGCAGTGACACCTATTCCGAAATCAGGAGATAGGGTCTCCTCCAGCCCCTTCCACTTCACATTCCTCACCAGTCAGCTGATCTCTAGTCTCTGCCCCCCAGCCATGCCGTGAACTGAATGGGCGGCTGCAAAGAGGCTGAGTGGGCCAGCCCAGCCCAGGATCCCGTGACCGCTGGCAAATCATCATTCAACCCGAGGGGGTCCCGAACCCCAGGTTGACAACCCCTGCCATAGACACTCCTAAACCTTGTGTACAGCCTTCCCAGAAGAGGTAAAGCTGTTATAGCTGCAAAGGGTGGGCCAACTTAATATTGAACCCTATGGACTAAGACTGCAATGCCATTAAAGTTCATGTGCGTGTAAAGACAGGTGACCCAATACGTTTGAAATAGCTATACAGTATATACAGTAGAAAATGCTATGCTTGTTTTTACAAAATCAGCGTCCCAATACCTTTGACAATATAGTGTACGTTTGACCCAATTTCACCACCAAAGCTCTCAGAATAAATGAAATGTTGATAGGAAGTGAATGAACAGGGAAAGGTTCAGCTTCTATAAATGGATGGTCTGGGCAGAAAAGGCAGACACAGTTGAGCGCCTGTGCCAGCCCCTTAGTTGTATTAACCCCTGCTGTACGATTATGGCGGCACTAACAGAAAAGCAATCCACACAAGGAACTTTAAGTTATGTTATGTCCCTTGTGCTGATTTTACTGTTTGTGATTTTTTGTTAGCTTCACTCAGGCTTTAAACAAAGCAAAAAATTATATAATATGGATAGGCATTCTGTCTTCCTTTCTTATATTTCCAACTGATTGCACTTTAGAAATATCTGATTTTTTTGTATGATTTTTCTGAAGTAACCTCATAGAAATGTATTCTGGTTTCCTCTGTAGAATCGAGTGTGAGCCCTGCAATCACTACAGTTAAAAGTAAGTACTGCTATGGTTGGATGGAAAGTTTGTTAGTTTGCTTGGAATGATTAAAGGGAACAGACCTTCTCAATGACAAATTGATATTATCTCTGCAGTCGTTTAGCAGAATTGATCACTGTACCGCTTGATATAGAGAAGGCCACTAGGGGAGAATAAAGCATTCTTTGCATAAAATACAATAAAGAACTATAGACCTTTATAGACCACTTGCCTCCCGCCCACAGTACTTTCACAGCAGGTGGGCAGCACAGCCAGGCCAGGTGACATACTAGTATATCGCCTGGCAAATGCTAGTATATCGCCTCTGGGCCGCGCAGAGGTGTAATCTTGTGATTGCTGTGTCCAGTAGGTCACAGGGCTTGGTTCCTAAGATGTTATGAGTGGTCAGGGTATCAGTGGCGACTGGTGCGCAGGAGACTTACAGGAAGGTGGTGATCCCCCCCCCCCCTCCCCCACGGGAGATGGATGGGAAAGCGGCGATCCACTCATCCTAAGACTCCTTGGCCAATCGGGTCTCAGGCCTTCGCTATTGTACCACAACTGGGTGGACCCCTATCCCACCCTTTTTTTAAGCCATTTAGAGCCTCAGCCTCTAATCATGTGCTTCAAAAAAAAAAATTGAAATCCATGTGTCTGTGTCCTGACGAGATGGGTCCCCCATCGGATAATGCACACCCTGTACTGCTCAGGCGCAGCGCTTGCGCATTACAGAGAACAATGGAGACACCGAAAATCACAGAAGATGAACAGCTGTGAATCAGCTATACACGGCACCTGCACAATGAACAAGACATTCTGCCGCACGCTCCTTGTAAAATACGGCATCCTCTGTGGGCATCCGCCCCTTACTCACTTCTCAATAATACATCCTCCCCTTTGAGAAATGCACCCCCATCGTATGAGCTCTGCCCATTATGCGGCCTCTTCTGTATGCATCCCCGCCCCTTGCAGAGTTGCACGAGCATCGGGAGCGTGCGGCAGAATGTTGTATTCATTGCGCAGGCGCCGTGTACATCTGTTTCACAGCTGTTCATCTTCTGTGATTTTCGTTGGCTCCATTGTGCTCCATACTGCGCAAGCACTGGGCCTGCGCAGTACAGGGCGGGCATTATCAGACGGGGGACCCAGCTCGTCAGGACACTGGCATCCTACATGTAGTTTAGGGGCCGAGTGCATGGATTAGGAAGGCGGTACCCCTTATGGACCGGCCGCCACTGCGGGGTATCATGTGATTGCTATAACCAATCATAGCAAACACATGATATTTATATAACTAAACTGTCATGAATGGCTTTCCATTCAAGACTGCTTGACTACTGTTGTGATGCTGTGATTGGCTACAGCTATACACATGGTACAGCTATATCCCAATTGACAGCTGTGGGCCAATCAAAGAATGTCAACACTAGCAAGCTGTTATAAATGGAAAGCCATTCATAACAGGTAAAATTATTGCTTATAACAATAAATATTGTTTTCTTCAATTTGTAAGCCTTTTTCTTTTTACAATTTGTTTTGTTACATACCTTCATTTGAGTAGTTAAGAGTCTCTATAGAGACACTGTACTAATCTGGGGTGGGGGGTGATAAGGGATTTTTTTTGTTTGTTTACATAACAGTGTAAACAAACAAAAAAAAATCCCTTATCACCCCCCACCCCAGATTAGAACAGTGTTACTATAGAGACTCTTAACTACTCAAATGAAGGTATGTAACAAAACAAATTGTAAAAAGAAAAAGGCTTACAAATTGAAGAAAACAATATTTATATATTTTTTTTACATACGATCACCAGTCAGTGTCCCTGATCACAGCCACACCAAACATATGATGCCGCTGCACTGCACTGGTGACATAGTGTAAAAAAAATTATTTTTTTAATTTTTTACCGTAATTTTCCAAAAAACTTGGGCAAAAAAAATAGCAAATTCAAAAAACTCTCAATACCCCTTACTAAATACCACAGACTGTCTACTTTCCAAAAAGGGGGTGATTTGGGGGATATTTGTACCATCCTGGCATTTTAGGTTCTCAAGAAATTAGATATGCCATCAGGATTGATACATTTTCAATATACTGTATATATACCATAGTTTGTAGACTCTACAATCCCAGTCCCTATAGTCCAGAATCCCTAACCCTAATCCCAGTCCCCATAGTCCCAAATCCCTAACCCTAATCCCAGTCCCCATAGTCCCAAACTTCTAACCCAAACCCTAATTCCAGTCTTCATAGTCCCAAACCCCTAACCCTAATCCCAGTCCCCATAGTCCCAAACCCCCAACCCTAACACTAATCTCAGTCCCTATAGTCTGTAACCCCTAACCCTACCCCTAATCCAAGTCCCTAACTCTAATCCTAATCCTAATCCCAGTCCTCATAGTCCCTAATCCCAGTCCTTATAGTCCCAAACCCCCAACCCTAACACTAATCCCAGTCCCTATAGTCCCAAACCATTAACCCTAACCCTAATCCCAGTCCCTAACCCTAATCCCAGTCCCCATAGTCCCAAATCCCTAACCCTAATACCAGTCCTCATAGTCCCAAACTTCTAACCCAAACCCTAATTCCAGTCCTCATAGTCCCAAACCCCTAACCCTAACACCAATCCCAGTCCCTATAGTCCCAAACCTCTAACCCTAAACCTAATACCAGTCCCTAACCCTAATCCCAGTCCCCATAGTCCCTAACCCTAATTCCAGTCCGCATAGTTACAAACTCCCAACCCTAATCCCAGTTACCATAGTTACAAACCCCTAATATAGATAAGCGCCTGTGCCAGCTCCTTAGTTGTATTAACCCATGATGTACGATTATGGCGGCAAGGGTGGGGGCAGGACAGAAGGAATATTTTCACTAACAGAAAAGCAATCCACACAAGGAACTTTAAGTTATGTTATGTCCCGTGTGCTGATTTTACGGTTTGTGATTTTTTTGTTAGCTTCACTCAGGCTTTAAACAAAGCAAAAAATTATATTATATGGATAGGTATTCTGTCTTCCTTTCTTATATTTCCAACTGATTGCACTTTAGAAATATCAGATTTTTTTGTATGATTTTTCCGAAGTAACCTCATAGAAATGTATTCTGGTTTCCTCTGTAGAATCGAGTGTGAGCCCTGCAACCACTACAGTTAACAGTAAGTACTTCTATGTTTGGATGGAAAGTTTGTCAGTTTGCTTGGAATGATTAAAGGGAACAGACCTTCTCAATGACAAATTGATATTATCTCTGCAGTCGTTTAGCAGAATTGATCACTGTACCGCTTGATATAGAGAAGGCCACTAGGGGGGAATAAAGCATTCTGTGCATGAAATACAATAAAGAACTATACTGTAGACCTTTATAGACAACGTGCCTCATGCCCACAGTACTTTTACTGCAGGGGGGCAACACAGCTAGGCTGGGTGAAATACTAGTATATCGCCTGGCACATACACATTAGCGTGACCTCATTAGCGTGAATGAGTGGTCGGGGTATCAGAGGTGACTGGTGTGCAGGAGACTTATGGGAAGGCAGTGACCCCCCCCCCACTGGAGATGGATGGGAAAGCGGCGATCCACCCATCCTAAGACTCCTTGGCCAATCAGGTCTCAGGCTTTTGCTATTGTCATACAACTGGGTGGACCCATAGCCCACCCTTTTTTTAAGCCATTTATAGCCTGAGCCTCTAGTCATGTGCTTCAATAAAATAAAAAAAAAACATTGAAATCCATGCGTCCAGTGTCCTGGCGAGATGGGTCCCCCGTCGGATAATGCCTGC
Source organism: Rana temporaria (assembly GCF_905171775.1). Lineage (NCBI taxonomy): Eukaryota > Metazoa > Chordata > Amphibia > Anura > Ranidae > Rana > Rana temporaria. The sequence continues at coordinate 33,613,552 of NC_053492.1, read as the reverse complement.
CCTGTACTGTGCAGGCGCATTGCTTGTGCAGTACGGAGCACAATTGAGCTGGCGAAAATCGCTGAAGATGAACAGCTGTGAATCGGCTGTACACCGCGCCTGCGCAATGAGCAAGACATTCTGCCGCACGCTCCCGATGCTCGTGCAACTCTGCAAGGGGCGTGTGTAATATTCATTGAACTGTGCAAGGGGCGAGGATGCATACAGAAGAGGCCGCATGATGGGCAGAGCTCATACGATGGGGGTGGATTTCTAAAGGGGGCGGATGTATTATTGAGAAGCCAGTAAGGGGCAGATGCCTACAGAAGACGCCATATTTTAAAATGACCATCATTATAAAATACGGCATCCTCTGTGGGCATCCGCCCCTTACTGGCTTCTCAATAATACATCCGCCCCCTTTAGAAATCCACCCCCATCGTATGAGCTCTGCCCATCATGCGGCCTCTTCTGTATGCATCCCCGCCCCTTGCAGAGTTGCACGAGCATCAGGAGCGTGCGGCAGAATGTCGTGTACATTGCGCAGGCGCCGTGTACAGCTGATTCACAGCTGTTCATCTTCGAAGAATTTCGTTGGCTCCGCCTGTGCAGTACAGGGCAGGCATTATCCGATGGGGGACCCATCTCGTAAGGACACTGGCATCCTGCATGTAGATAAGGGGCCGGGTGCATGGATTAGAGGGGCGGCGCCCCTTATGGACCGGCCGCCACTGCGGGTATCATGTGATTGCTATGACCAATCATAGCGATCACATGATAATTATTTAACTAAACTGTCATGAATGGCTTTCCATTCAAGACTGCTTGACTCATGTGATGCTGTGATTGGCTACAGCTATACAAATGGTACAGGTAGCTAGATCCCATGTGATAGCTGTGGGCCAATCAAAGCATGTCAAAGCAAGCTATTATAAATGGAAAGCCATTCATGACAGTTTTTTGAACTTGTAATTTTTTGGTCCAAGTTTTTTGGAAAATTATGGTAAGAAATTAAACAAAATGCATTTTTTTTACAATTTTTTTACATAATGTCACCAGTACAGCAACAGTGTTTATAACAGTGGTCATCATTGTTATAAGCAATAACAATGTAAAAAAAATCCCTGATCACCCCCCACCCCAGATTAGAACAGTGTCACTATAGAGACTCTCAACTACTCAAATGAAGGAATGTAGCAAAACAAATTGTAAAAAAAAAAAATTACAAATTGAAGAAAACAATATTTATTTATTTATTGTTTACATACTGTCACCAGCCAGTGTCCCTGATGATGATGCTGTACTGGTGACATTATGTAAAAAAAAATGTAAAAAAAAGCATTTTGTTTAATTTCTTACCGTAATTTTCCAAAAAACTTGGACCAAAAAATTACAAATTCAAAAAACTCTCATACCTCAGACTGTCTAATTTCCAAAAAAAGGGTAATTTGGGGGATATTTGTACTGTCCTGGCATTTTAGAAATGAGATAGGCAGTCAGTACATCAGGATTGATACATTTTCAATATACTGTATATATACCATAGTTTGTAGACTCTACAACTTTCCCACAGACTAAATAATATACTGTACACTGATTTGGGTTATCTTTATGTGAAATAAATGATAAAATATTTTATTTGGGTACAGTGTTGCTTGATCGAACATTTTCCAGTTAAAGTAGCACAGTGCTGAATAGCAAAAAAAATATCCTGGTCATGAAAGGGGGTAAAACCTTCCACAGATCAAGGGGTTTAAGAATAATGTAAAAACGTCAGAAATTATTGGTGTCCTTTGGAAAAAAACTGTGTAGTAATCAAGCATGAAACAAACCCTGCTCTCTACCTCTCTGCAGGAGCTTCCTGTACTAAAGACCAGTCACTGCTGCTCTCCCTTCTTGTGAAAGGTCTTGTCTGCCATAAGGTCGCAGTACTGATAAAAATCGATGAACGCCGCCATTACTAGTAAAAAAAAAAATATTAATATAAATGCCATAAAACTATCCCCTATTTTGTAGACACTATAACTTTTTCGCAAACCAATCAATAAACGCTTATTGCGATTTTTTTTTTTTTATGAAAAATATGTAGAATACATATCGACCTAAACTGAGGAAAAAAAAAGTTTTTTATATATATTTTTGGGGGATATTTAACAGCAAAAAGTAAAAAATATTCTTTTTTTTTTCAAAATTGCCGCTTTATTTTTGTTTAATAGCGCAAAAAATAAAAACCGCAGAGGTGATCAAATACCACCAAACGAAAGCTCTATTTGTAGGAAAATAGGGACGCCAATTTTGTTTTGGAGCCACGTCACACGACCCCGCAATTGTCAGTTAAAGCGACGCAGTGCCGAATTGCAAAAAGTGAAAGGTACGGGGCTGAAGTGGTTAAAAAATAATTATATTATATAGATAGGCATTCTGTCTTCTTTTCTTATATTTTCAACTGATCTCACTATTGCACTTTAGAAAGGTCTGATTTTTTTTTGTATGATTTTTCCGAAGTAACCTCATAGAAAAGTATTCTGGTTTCCTCTGTAGAATCGAGCGTGAGCCCTGCAATCACTACAGTTAACAGTAAGTACTTCTATGGTTGGATGGAAAGTTTGTCAGTTTGCTTGGAATGATTAAAGGGAACGACCTTCTCACTGACAAATTGATATCATCTTGGCAGTCGTTTAGCAGAATTGATCACTGTACCGCTTGATATAGAGAAGGCCACTAGGGGGGAATAAAGCATTCTGTGGATGAAATACAATAAAGAACTATAAACCTTTATAGACAACTTGCCTCCCGCCCACAGTACTTTCACAGCAGGTGGGCAGCACAGCCAGGCCAGGTGACATACTAGTATATCGCCTAGCACATGCGCATTAGAGCGAAAAAAGCTTACAAATTGAAAAAAACTATATTTATTTATTTTTTACATACGGTCACCAGTTAGTGTCCCTGATCACAGCCACACCAAACATATCATGATGCTGTACTGCACTGGTGACATTATGTAAAAAAATAAAAAAAAATAAAAACATTTTGGTTAATTTCTTAATTTTCCCAAAAACTTGGACAAAAAAAATGATAAATTCAAAAAACTCTCAATAACCCGTACTAATTACCTCAGACTGTGTACTTTACAAAAAGGGGTGGTTTGGGGGATATTTGTATTTTCCTGGCATTTTAGGTTCTCAAGAAATTAGATATGCCATCAGGATTGATACATTTTCAATATACTGTATATATACCATAGTTTGTAGACTCTACATTAGTCCCTATAGTCCCAAACCCCTAACCCTAATCCCAGTCCCCATAGTCCCAAACTCCTAACCCTAACCCTAATCCCAGTGCCCATAGCCCCAAACCCCCAACCCTAACACTAATACCAGTCCCTATAGTCCCAAACCCATAACCCTAATCCCAGTTCCCATAGTCCCAAACCCCTAACCCCAGCCCTAATCCCAGTCCTCATAGTACCAAACCCCTAACCCTTACCCTAATACCAGTCCTCATAGTCCCAAACCCCCAACCCTAACCCTAACCCCAGTCCCCATACCCCCAAACTCCTAACCCTAATCCCAGTCCCCATAGTCCCAAACTCCTAACCCTAACCCTAATCCCAGTGCCCATAGCCCCAAACCCCCAACCCTAACACTAATACCAGTCCCTATAGTCCCAAACCCATAACCCTAATCCCAGTTCCCATAGTCCCAAACTCCTAACCCTAGCCCTAATCCCAGTCCTCATAGTACCAAACCCCTAACCCTTACCCTAATACCAGTCCTCATAGTCCCAAACCCCCAACCCTAACCCTAACCCCAGTCCCCATACCCCCAAACTCCTAACCCTAATCCCAGTCCCCATAGTCCCAAACCCCTAACATAGTTGAGCGCCTGTGCCAGCTCATTAGTTGTATTAACCCCTGCTGTACGATTATGGCGGCAAGGGTGGGGGCAGGACAGAAGGAATATTTTCACTAACAGAAAAGCAATCCACACAAGGAACTGTAAATTATGTCCCTTGTGCTGATTTTACTGTTTGTGATTTTTTATTTTTTTTGGCTTCACTTAGGCTTTAATGCAAAAAATGATATTCTATGGATAGGCATTCTGTCTTCCTTTCTTATATTTCCAACTGATCTCACTATTGCACTTTAGAAAAGGTCAGATTTTTTTGTATGATTTTTCCGAAGTAACCTCATAGAAATGTATTCTGGTTTCCTCTGTAGAATCGAGCATGCGCCCTGCAAACACTACAGTTAACAGTAAGTACTTCTATGGTTGGATGGAAAGTTTGTCAGTTTGCTTGGAATGATTAAAGGGAACGACCTTCTCAATGACAAATTGATATCATCTCTGCAGTCGTTTAGCAGAATTGATCACTGTACCGCTTGATATAGAGAAGACCATTAAGGGGAATAAAGCATTCTTTGCATGAAATACAATAAAGAACTATAAACCTTTATAGACAACTTGCCTCCCGCCCACAGTACTTTTACTGCAGATGGGCAGCACAGCCAGGCCAGGTGACATACTAGTATGTCGCCTGACACATGAGCATTAGCGCAAAAAAAGATTACAAATTGAAGAAAACAATATTTATTTATTTTTTACATACGATCACCAGTCAGTGTCCCTGATCACAGCCACACCAAACATATGATGACGATGTACTGCACTGGTGACATTATGTAAAAAAATAGATTTATTAATTAAAAAAAAAAAAATCCAAAAAACTTGGACAAAAAAAATGACAAATTAAAAAAAAACTCTCAATACCCCTTACTAGACACCTCAGACTGTCTACTTTCCAAAAAGGGGGTAATTTGGGGGATGTTTGTACTGTCCTGGGATTTTAGGTTTTCAAGAAATTAGATATGCCATCAGAGATTGATACATTTTCAATATATTGTATATACAGTATACAGTGGGTCAAATAAGTATTTAGTCAGCCACCAATTGTTCAAGTTCTCCCACTTTAAAAGATGAGAGAGGTCTGTAATTGTCATCATAGGTATACCTCAACTATGAGAGACAAAATGTGGAAACAAATCCAGACAATCACATGGTCTGATTTGGAAAGAATTTATTTGCAAATTATGGTGGAAAATTATTAATTGGTCAATATCAAAAGTTCATCTCCATAATTTGTTATATATCCTTTGTTGGCAATGACAGAGGTCAACGTTTTCTGTAAGTCTTCACAAGGTTGTCACACAATGCTTCTTACAAAGCCACTCCTTTGTTGCTCGGGCGGTTTGTTTGGGATCATTGTCATGCTGAAAGACCCAGCCACGTTTCATCTTCCATGCCCTTGCTGATGGGAGGAGGTTTGCACTCAAAATCTCACGATACATGGCCCCATTCATTCTTTCATGTACACGGATCAGTCGTCCTGTTCCCTTTGCAGAGAAACAGCCCCAAAGCATGATGTTGCCACCCCCATGCTTCACAGTAGGTATGGTGTTTTTTGGTTGCAACTCGGCATTCTTTTTCCTCCAAAAACGACGAGTTGTGTTTCTACCAAACAGTCCTACTTTGGTTTCACCTGACCATATGACATTCTCCCAATCCTATTCTGGATCATCCAAATGCTCTCTAGCAAACCTCCGATGGGCCCGAAATGTACTGACTTAAGCAAGGGGACGCGTCTGGCACTGCAGGATCTGAGTCCCTGTCGGCGTAGTGTGTTACTTATGGTAGCCTTTGTGTGTGGTTCTGGGATTTTTGCTCACCGTTCTTGTGATCATTTTGACCCCACGGGGTGAGATCTTGCGTGGAGCCCCAGATCGAGGGAGATTATCGGTGGTCTTGTATGTCTTCCATTTTCTAATTATTGCTCCCACAGTTGATTTCTTCACACCAAGCTGCTTGCCTATTGCAGATTCAGACTTCCCAGCCTGGTGCAGGTCTACAATTTTGTTTCTGGTCCTTCGGCAGCTCTTTGGTCTTCACCATAGTGGAGTTTGGAGTGTGACTGTTGAGGTTGTGGACAGGTGTCTTTTATACTGATAACAAGTTCAAGCAGGTGCCATTAATACAGGTAATGAGTGGAGGACCCAGGATCCAATTATAGAAGAAGATACAGGTCTGTGAGAGCCAGAAATCTTGCTTGTTTGCAGAGGGGACCAAATACTTATTTTCCACCATAAATTGCAAATAAATTCTTTCCAAATCAGACAATGTGATTGCCTGGATTTGTTTCCACATTTTGTCTCTCATAGTTGAGGTATACCTATAATGACAATTACAGGCCTCTCTCATCTTTTTAAGTGATAGAACTTGCACAATTGGTGGCTGACTAAATACTTTTTTGCCCCACTATATATACTGTATATATACACCATAGTTTGTAGACTCTACATCAGTCCCTATAGTCCCAAACCCCTGACCCTAACCCTAATCTCAGTCCCTATAGTCCCAAACCCCTAACCCTAACACTAATCCCAGTCCCTATAGTCCCAAACCCCTGACCCTAACCCTAATCTCAGTCCCTATAGTCCCAAACCCCTAACACTAATCCCAGTCCCTATAGTCCCAAACCCCTGACCCTAACACTAATCCCAGTCCCTATAGTCCCAAACCCCTGACCCTAACCCTAATCTCAGTCCCTATAGTCCCAAACCCCTGACCCTAACACTAATCCCAGTCCCTATAGTCCCAAACTCCTAACCCTAACACTAATCCCAGTCCCTATAGTCCTAAACCCCTAACCCTAATCCCAGTCCCCATACTCCCAAACCCCTAACCCCAACCCTAATTCCAGTCCCCATAGTTCCAAACCCCCAACCCTAACCCTAATCCCAGTCCCCATAGTCCCAAACCCCTAACATAGTTGAGCGCCTGTGCCAGCCCCTTAGTTGTATTAACCCCTGCTGTATGATTATGGCGGCAAGGGTGGGGGCTGGACAGAAAGAATATTTTAACTAACAGAAAAGCAATCCACACAAGGAACTGTAAGTTATGTCCCTTGTGCTGATTTTACTGTTTGTGATTTTTTTTGGGCTGCACTCAGGCTTTAAAGCAACAAATGATATTATATGGATAGGAATTATGTCTTCCTTTCTGTTAAGACCTGCAGTGGTTAAGGTACTGCGGCCTTCTTTCCGTCCCTCAATCGCCGAGCATAAGTGATTATCGCTACCATAGAAGGTAGGGGGATAGTGGAGATGAATGCAGTTTCCAAGATGAATGTTCCCCCCAAACATGAGCCAAGACTTCATGAAGGGTGTCCAGATCTAGAATATCTTTAATGAGAGGCAGGTTCTTATATACAGCAAAAGGGAATACTTGACGTAATTAGATGAACAATGACAATCTCCTCCCACCACATCATACAATGGTTTTACTAACGATAGACCTCTTAGGAGACAGACGTCCTGTCTCCGATATATCTACATGAGTTAATTACTAGTCAGTTACCCAGACAAGGTGAGCTTTCTCACCTGCTAAACAATAGAGATCTACACAATGAACGCTTCTTGAGAGACAGACGAAAGTTCATTTACATGACACCGCAGACGATATTATCACAGCAAGCTCTGCCTGGGAGATATTGATATCAGTTAAGGAATAAACCAATTATCTCCAGGCAGAGAGCACACAAGTTTCCCAAAAGTTGGAACACCCCTTTCCACACAAGGTATCCCTACAATTACATATCCCCTGATAGCTCCGATCTGGGGGACCAACATATCCAAATTTCACCCAGATCGGTCCAGGGGTTCTTAAAAAAACAAACAGAACCTATGAGAAAATCCAGAATAAAGTTTATTTTCTTCACACTTTCTTATATGTTCAACTAATCTCACTATTGCACTTTAGAAAGCTCTGATTTTTTAGTATAATTTTTCCGAAGTAACCTCATAGAAAAGTATTCTGGTTTCCTCTGTAGAATCGAGCGTGAGGCCTGCAATCACTACAGTTAACAGTAAGTACTTCTATGGTTGGATGGAAAGTTTGTCAGTTTGCTTGGAATGATTAAAGGGAACAGACCTTCTCAATGACAAATTGATATCATCTCTGCAGTCGTTTAGCAGAATTAATAACTGTACCACTTGATATAGAGAAGGCCACTAGGGGGGAATAAAGCATTCTGTGCATGAAATACAATAAATACAATAAAGAACTGTAAACCTTTATAGACCACTTGCCTCCCGCCCACAGTACTTTTACTGCAGGTGGGCAGCACAGCCAGACCAGGTGACATACTAGTATGTCGCCTGGCACATGCGCATTAGCGTGACCTCGTGATTGCTGTGTCCAGTGGGTCACAGGGCTTGGTTCCCAAGATGTTATGAGTGGTCGGGGTATCAGTGGCAACTGGTGCGCAGGAGACTTACAGGAAGGTGGCGATCCCCCCCTCCCCCACAGGAGATGGATGGGAAAGCGGCGATCCCCCCATCCTATCGATCGAGTCTCAGGCCTTCGCTATTGTACCACAACTGGGTGGACCCCTATCCCACCCTTTTTTGAAGCCATTTAAAGCCTCAGCCTCTAGTCATGTGCTTCAATAATAAAAAAAACATTGAAATCCATGCCTCCGTGTCCTGACGAGATGGGTCCCCCATCAGATAATGCCCGCCCTGTACTGCTCAGGCGCAGCGCTTTTCGCAGTACGGGGCACAATGGAGCCACTGAAAATCACTGAAGATGAACAGCTGTGAAACAGCTGTACATGGCGCCTGCGCTATGAACAAGACATTCTGCTGCACGCTCTCGATGCTTGTGCAACTCTGCAAGGGGCGTGTGTAATATTCATTGAACTGTGCAAGGGGCGGGGATGCATACAGAAGAGGCCGCATGATGGGCAGAGCTCATATGATGGGGGTGGATTTCTGAAAGGGGCGGATGAATTATTGAGAAGTGAGTAAGGGGCGGATGCCTACAGAAGATGCCATATGGTGACAATCAAAAACAGTGAAGTAAAGATCTTAAGAGATATGCAAATAACATATAATAAATACTTAGTGAAAATATTGAGTCCAATGGATCAGCAGGTGAAAGTCCAAAAGAAAGATTCAAAAGGAAGCTGTAAACATCCAGTGTGTGTTGAATATTTCCAGAAAACCGTGAAGCCAGCCCATCACCTGATAGTAAAATTAAAGGCTTACCAAAAAGCCTGTGACCCCTCTTCTCAGGGGGGTCAAACAGGCCTGTAAGATGAGGTTATCCTGCAGTGCAGCTGAGAAGATCCTTTGTCTCTCACACCTTCGATGGCTCCAAATCACAGCTCACAGGTCCTCCCAGGAGTGCCACAGGTGTGTGCATATAGTAATGAGATACACACTCAAAGTGGGGGTGAGTATGCCGCAATGAAAAAAAAACAAAAAGAGTTCCATAGTGCAGGCGTTTTAAAAATTAAAATCATTTATTGATAGCTATAAAATACAGACTCTCGCAATCAGCGAGAGATGATAAAAAATCCTTGCAAGAAAATAAAAACAAATTAAGTTTTCGTTTGACGTCAGGGAAGAAAAACCGTGCATGTGCAATGCGTGTGCGTGTCGCCCGACGATCGTTTCGTCACACTGATGTCATCAGGGGCACGCGCATGCGCCTCTTATACCATCCTGAACAACAACGGAGCATAGCCATTGGTTCAACAGCGGGGCCGCCTCAGAGCTAAAACAGGTGTACACAGAGAGCCAAAAAGTAATCAGGATCATCTGCGACATCTGGTGGATAAATAACAAAGTGCAGCAATATAAAAAGGATGTATATTAATACGAAAACACAGTGACATCTTGTGGACAATTGTCAGAATGCCACTAGACACAAGGAAAGCAGTGTGCATCTCTGCAAATAGCATCACCATTCCCCTTCCATAGTACTATTACTGTTAAAACCCTTCCGAGCTAATAGAATAAAAATCTGTAAATAATATGTTCAGCAATAAATGAATACAAACTCAACATTTTGAAATATATATTCCAAAAATCCTAAGAACACAGAAAGAAAATGTTATTTTAATTTAGATGTTATCGCTTTCCAGAGAGGGTTCTCAAAAGGGGAATATCCCCTACAAAAGGACCATCATAGAAAAAATATATAAAAGAAAAAGGAGAAAAGAAAAAATAAAGTAAGAAAAGGGGGAGAGGACAGGGAACCGTCATTTATGAGAAGGGACATCAACCATTGTTAATAAAGCAGTTGATGTCCCATTCCACATTAAGGCCTCCCGGGACGTGACATTCAAGTCTATGGATCCAGCTAGTTTCAGCTCTAGAGATTGTCCTTTTACCATTACTTCCACGCCAATGAGGCACATATTTTTCAAGGGCCATAAACACCGTCCCTGTTGGGTATCTGTTGTGTCTCAAATCATAGTGTTTAGACACAGAGGCCTAGATTCACGTAGGGCGGCGTAAGTGTGGGCGGGCGTAGCGTATCGTATTTACGCTACGCCGCCGCAACTTAGAGAGGCAAGTGCTGTATTCACAAAGCACTTGCGTCCTAAGTTGCGGCGTAGCGTAAATGTACCGGCGTAAGAGCACCTAATTCAAATTGTGAAGAGGTGGGCGTGTTTTATGTAAATAAAGCATGACCCCACGTAAATGACATTTTGAACAAACGGCGAACGAACGAACTGGACGTATCCCAGTGCGCATGTGTCGTATAGAATACCTAAGATACGTCGAACACTGTCTACGAGGTGAACGTAACTTACGCACAGCCCTATTCGCGTACGACTTACGCAAACAACGTAAAAAGATACGCTTGTTCCAACGTCCATACTTTGCATGGGCTGCGCCACCTAGAGACCTGCTTTATCTTTACGCCGGCGTATGTCTTACGTGAACGGCGTAACTAAATGCGACGGGCGCACATATGTTCGTAAATTGGCGTATCTAGCTCATTTGCATATTCAACGTGGAAATCAACGGAAGCGCCACCTAGCGGCCAGCGTAAATATGCACCCAAGATACGACAGCGTAGGAGACTTACGCCGCTCGTATCTTGGCAGAATGTATGCGGAACTGATTCTATGAATCAGGCGCATACATATGACGGCGCTCATTCGAACTTACGACGGCGTATCTGGAGATACGCTGTCGTAAGTCTTTGAGAATCTGGGCCATTGTGTTTATCGAAACCAGCTATGATATTGGAAATATGCTCGCCCCATCTAACTTGAAGTTTACAGACAGTGCGGCCAACATATTCAAGCCCACAAGGGCACCTAATAAGTATACAGCGCATTTCGTGCTGCAAGTAATAAAAGATTTTATCGGGTACGTGACATCTGTCTTAGTGAAAGTAAAATCTGTAAACCTCTACCTCGAAGGGCATTGATATTACAGGCCCTACACTTCCTGCAGGGGTAGAAACCTTTGAAATCACCAAAAAACACTGGGCGTGTAGGTGGGTCCAGTACATTTGGTGCAACCGAGTGTCTTAAATTTGGAGCACCCCTAAATAGGACTCTAGGATTGACTGACAAAAGTGGTCCCAATATTTTATCATTTTTAATTACCGGCCAGTGTCTATTAATGATGCGTTTAATGGCCCAATGTTGGCTGGAAATGGTAGTTAAAAAGGCCAATCCGAAGTCCTCACTGGTATCCCTTTCGAGTGGCCTCTCAGAGAGGAGTGTTTGGCGATCTCTTGTCTCCACCTCTTTTATGGTGAGATCAAGGCTTGCCCCATCATAGCCCTTTGCTAAAAATCTAGAGCGTAAAATTTCGGCCTTTCTGCATAGAAATTTACCGTTAGGTACTGCCGACAGCCAGGAACGGTGATGACATGAGTCAAGTGGTATATAACCGTTCATGTCTGTCGGCTTAAAAAACGAGGATGTAACAATTCTGCCCTCTTCAATACGAATATCGAGATCTAAAAAAATAATACGAATAGGGCTTCGCTCATGAGTCAAAACAATCCCTCTGTCATTTAGATTCAAAAATTTGATAAAAGCATCAGCAGATTCAACATCACCATCCCAGACACTCAATATATCGTCTATAAACCTTTTCCATAAAATAAGTCTAGATGATCTATCTCGAAAAACTACGTCCTCCTCCCATTTTGACATGAATAGGTTAGCCATACTGGGGGCAAATTTAGCCCCCATGGCAAGTCCCTTGTTTGCAAATAATGAGTGCCATTATGCCAGAAGTGATTATGTTTCATTGTGAAATACAATAGTTCCACCACAAAATTACTGTGTGTTATGGAAAGATTAGAATCACGAAAAAGAAAAAATTGTACCGCTTCATGTCCTAAATGGTGTGATATGGACGTATAAAGAGAAGCGACATCTGCCGTGATCAACACATACAATGTTTTCCACTCAATATCACTGTGTGATATTGAGTGTGTTGATCACATGTTTCGTGTCTTTCAAGAAAGAGGGAGTGCCCATCACCAGTGGTTGCAAGTAATGGTCCACATACTTGCCAATTCTAGATGTTATCGAATCTATACCACTGATGATGGGTCGTCCAGGGGGATTCACCAGAGTCTTATGTACCTTAGACATTATATACATCACTGGCAATCTTGGTGCCAGAGGAACAAGATGATCTTTTTCCTTTTTGTTCAAAATACCCATATCATATCCTTTGGTGATTAGTGACTTTAACTCACGTTTATATTGTATAATGGGGTTCATGGCGAGGATAGAGTAAATTCTTGTCATTTCTGCAAGATAGGAGGTCTTGTCTAAAACGACAATAGCCCCTGCTTTGTCCGCCGGACGCATAATGATATCTTTCATGTTACACAGGGATTCCATGCCTAATTTAAGGTCATGTTGACCTTGTACAGGTTTGATATTAAGTTTGTCTAAATCCTTTAGCAATAGATCTCTAAATGCATTTAAATTTGGAGCTTGAGTGCTCGGAGGGTTGAACAAGGAGGAGTTAGCCATCCCGGAATGCGTAATGGCAGAGGATTCCCTAATTAGTTGCCTAGTGGGATTACTCAAAATGTATCTTTTGATGTTAAGTTTTCTGTATGTCGATAAAGGTCTGAAATTCTTCCCCATAGGCAGACTGACACCAAACGGAGCTACTTTGTTTTTATTTCCTTGCAAGGATTTTTCATCATCTCTCGCTGATTGCGAGAGTCTGTATTTTACAGCTATCAATAAATTCTTTTAATTTTTAAAACGCCTGCACTACGGAACTCTTTTTTTGTTTCTTTTCCATTGCGGCAAACTCACCCCCACTTTGAGTGTGTATCTCATTACTATATGCACACACCTGTGGCACTCCTGGGAGGACCTGTAAATTTGATTTGGAGCCATCGAAGGTGTAAGAGACGGAGGATCTTCTCAGCTGCACTGCAGGATAACCTCATCTTACAGGCCTGTTTGATCCCCCTGAGAAGGGTGGTCACAGGCTTTTTGGTAAGCCTTTAATGTTACTATAAGGTGATGGGTTGGCTTTACGGTTTTCTGAAAATATTCAACACACACTGGATGTTTACAGCTTCCATTTGAATCTTTCTTTTGGACTTTTACCTGCTGATCCATTGGACTCAATATTTTCACTGATTATTTATTATATGTTATTTGCCTATCTCTTAAGATCTTTCACTGTTTTTGATTGTTACCAATCATTCATAATTAATGTTTATTGATTTATTCACTTTGATTCAATTTCCAGCGCTACACTGTTTTTACACATTTATTTTTTTGCACTTGATATCAAAGTTTTAGAGTTTAGCTGCAGGAAACCCTCAGGAACTATTAATATTAACCTCAGGGATTATTTACATAATTTTTTTTCAATTTCACTTCTTTACCAAGCGCAAATTTTTCCCTCTTTCAACTTCCCCCCTATACATATTTTAAAATGACCATCATTGTAAAATACAGCATCCTCTGTAGGCATCCGCCCCTTACTCACTTCTCAATAATACATCCACCCCCATCGTATGAGCTCTGCCCATCATACGGCCTCTTCTGTATGCATCCCCGCCCCTTGCAGAGTTGCACGAGCATCAGGAGCGTGCGGCAGAATGTCGTGTTCATTGCGCCGTGTACAGCTGATTCACAGCTGTTCATCTTATGTGATTTGCGGCAGCTCCATTATGCTCCGTATTGCGCAAGCACTGCGCCTGCCCAGTACTGCGCAGGGGCATCCTGCATGTAGTTTAGGGGATTAGGGAGGTGGTGCCCCTTATGGACCGACCACCACTGCAGGGTATCATGTGATTGCTATAACCAATCATAGCAATCACATGATATGTATATAACTAAACTGTCATGAATGGCTTTCCATTCAAGACTGCTTGACTACTGTTGTGATGCTGTGATTGGCTACAGCTATACACATGGTACAGCTATATCCCATGTGATAGCTGTGGGCCAATCAAAGCATGTCAACAGTAGCAAGCTGTTATAAATGGAAAGCCATTCATGACAGGTAAAATGATTGCTTATAACAGTGGTCATCATTGTTATAAGCACTAACAGTGTAAAAAAAAATCCCTGATCACCCCCCACCCCAGATTAGAACAGTGTCACTATACAGACTCTTAACTACTCAAATGAAGGTATGTAACAAAACAAATTGTAAAAAAAAAAAACGGCAGAATTGAAGCAAACAATATTTCTTTTTATTTTTTTTACATACTGTCACCAGTGTCTCAGATCACAGACGAACCGATCATATGATGACGCTGTACTGCACTGGTGACATTATGTAATAAAATTGAAAAAAAAAGAAGCTTTTTGTTTAATTTCTTACCATAATTTTCCAAAAAACTTGGACAAAAAAATTACAAATTCAAAAAACTCTCATACCTCAGACTGTCTACTTTCCAAAAGGGGGTAATTAGGGGGATATTGAATGCTTTGGAATGCTCTACCCACGACCATCCGCTTGGAAGAAAACCATCGGGCTTTTAGGAAAAAACTAAAGACCCACCTCTTCTAATGGATCAGGACAACACTGGATGCAAAGCGCCTTGAAGCGATTAAGTTCGCATTTGTTGCGCTATACAAGTTACTCACTCACTCATATTTGTACTGTCCTGGCATTTTAGAGAGAGAGACTTGTAAAGCGCAACACATGCAAACTGAATCGCCTCTGGGCGCTGTATCCATTTCATGGGTAAGGAACCCCTTGACCTCAGAAGAGATGGGTTTTAATCTTTCTCCTGAAGGCCAAGTGGTCCGACTCCAGTCAGATGGTGGTTGGTAGTGCATTCCACAGGCGAGGTCCCTGGACTGCAAATCTTCGATCCCCTTTGGACTTGTATCTGGCTTTGGGTATCTGGAGAAGGTTTTGATTGGTGGATCACAGAATGCGATTGGGGTTATGGGCTTTTATTTTTTCGCATAGATATTGGGGGGCGTTGCCTTGAATACACTTATGTATTAGACAGAGTGCCTTAAAAGTGATTCTGTCTTTTACTGGCAACCAATGAAGGGATCTCAGCGAAGGTGAGATTGATTCCCATGTTTTTTTCCCAGTCACTAGTCGATCGGCCGTATTTTGAACGACTTGCAGACGAGTGATTTGGTATTTGGGGAGTCCTAGATAGAGGGCATATGCCTAGTCGAGTCTGGAATTGATGATTGTTCCCACCACGACTGCAATGTCCTCTTTCGGGATAAAGGGCGTGAGTCTGCGTAGTAGGCGCAGCAGATGGTGGGATCCGCTGACTACTGACCCTATTTGTGCATCCATTGTCATGTAGGTATCGAAAATGACTCTGAGACTTTTGACTTTGGTGCTAGGGGTGATAGTTTTACCCAGAATGGGCGGGGGAGTCCATGTTGACGCGGGGTGATTTTTCCGGTTAGCGTGAAACAGGAGAAGTTCTGTTTTCGAACCATTACGTTTAAGATAACTGTTTGTCATCCAGTTATCTATTAGAGTGAGGCATTTCTCTAGTCCAAGAGAATGATCCTTTTTGTTGCAGATGCGGAAATACAGTTGTGTGTCGTCTGCATAGGAGTGGTAAAGTAACTTCTGGTTACTGATGATTTCAAAGAGAGGGCGAAGATAGATATTAAACAATACGGGCGATAAGGGAGATCCCTGAGGGACTCCGCATGACACCGTACGTTTTTCAGAAGTGAAAGACCCCAGTTTCACTATTTTAGGTTTTCAAGAAATTAGATATGCCATCAGAAGTGATACATTTTCAACATACTGTATATATACCATAGTTTGTAGACTCTACAACTTTTTACACAGACTAAATATACTGTACACTGATTTGGGCTATCTTTATGTAAAATAAATGATAAAATATTTAATTTGGGTACAGTGTTGCATGATCAAACATTTTCCAGTTAAAGTATCGCAGTGCTGATTCTGAATAGCAAAAAAATATCCTGGTCATGAAAGGGGGTAAAACCTTCCACAGATCAAGTGGTTTAAGAATAATGTAAAAGAACATCAGAAATTATTGGTGTCCTTTGCAAAAAAAAAAAATCAGAACTGTGTAGTAATCAAGCATGGAACAAACCCTGCTCTTTACCTCTCCGCAGGAGCTTCCTGTACTAAAGAACAGTCACTGTTGCTCTCCCTTCTTCTGATGGGTGACTGGTCTTGTCTCCGCCCCCTTGTGTACCTTTCTTAAAAGGGTTGTAAAGGAAAAAAATGTTTTCCCCTAAATAGCTTTCCTTTACCTTAGTGCAGTCCTCCTTTACTTACCTCATCCTTCGATTTTGCTTTTAAATGTCCTTATTTCTTCTGAGGAATCCTCACTTCCTGTTCTTCTGTCTGTAACTCCACACAGTAATGCAAGGCTTTCTCCCTGGTGTGGAGAAAGCCCCTTGAGGGGGGAAGGGGCGAGCGGGAGTGTCAGGACGCCCACTAACACACAGCTCCTTTCTCTATCTGCAAAGTAGAGTGTCCTGACCCTCCTGCTCACCCCCTCCCTCCTCAAGAGGCTTTCTCCACACCAGGGAGAAAGCCTCGCATTACTGTGTGTAGTTACAGACAGAAGAACAGGAAGTGAGGATTTCTCAGAAGAAATAAGGACATTTAAAAGCAAAATCAAAGGATGAGGTAAGGGAAGGAGAACTGCACGAAGGTAAATGAAGCTATTTAGGGGGGAAAAAATCCTGTACAACCCCTTTAAGTCTACAGTGGGTGGGTGATGATATCACCCCTACTTGTACAAGGTACAATCTGGGTTTGCAAAAGCGACTGAAGCACTCTTATTCTTTAAGATACTCTGTGAGGAATATTTAAATTAAATATATATTAAATTAAGGCAGCCATAAGAGCTATTTTTTTTCCATAACAAAGAAACTCATTTTGACCTTGTCTTTGCAGGATCCCAAAAGGTCTCCACGAATGAACTGTCTCATATGAAGGATATGCTTTCAAATGGGGTATGTCCTAGACTTTCTAGTTGCCTTTTTTATAAATTTACAGAGGATTGTTACTTTTAGTGATGAAAGAATTTTCACCTGAACCTGCAACCACGAGTAGTGGTGGTACACAGGGTCCAAATGGGGAAAGCATTAGATCGATTGGCACCTGGATCTGAGAACTCAGGTATGCCTATTGTAGTTGATGACAAACAAAGATTATAATTTGTCAGGCTGATTAAAGTGCGGACCAAATAAGGGTCCTGGGAAAAGGCTTGTCATTTGTCTCTACCGGGGCTGAAACTAGGAGGGACGGGGGCATATGTGCCCTGGGCCCCACATTGAGAGGGGCGCCGCCAGTCTCACCAAATCTTCTCCCCCTGCGTCCGATCTTCGCCACATCACAAATGGTAGAGCTGCAGCAAAGATTCATGCAGTGAGAAGATCGGATGAAACATCCCTTCCTTCTGTCTGTAACTACACACCTAATGCGAGGCTCTCTCCCTGGTGTGGAGAAAGCCTCTTGAGGGGGTGAGCAGGAGTGTCAGGACGCCCACTAACACACAGCTCCTTTTTCTATCTGCAAAGTAGAGAGTGTCCTGACTTTTTTTTTTGAGCGTCCGGACTGTCTTGTTTTATGTTCGTCATTGTCCTCCATGTATGTTTGTGTGTTTTTGCACATAGTAATCTATACTGGTGCATGCTGCTTACTTATTTGGATCAACTGCTTGTTTCATCAGTTGCACTTGCACTTTTTACTGCTAATTAATTGAGATTTTGTAGCGACCTTGTTTCATCCAATAAATTACATATTTTGTATATGAATATAGCCTGTCTTTTTACCTATAGTAGCCCCTTTTTTTGCTCTTGGGATACCTCCCTCCTTGGGGTCCCCCTAGGGCATTCCTTTTTTGTAGTGTCCTGACTCTCCTGCTCATCCCCTCCCCCCTCAAGAGGCTTTCTCCACACCAGGGAGAAAGCCTCACATTACTGTGTGTAGTTACAGACAGAAGAACAGGAAGTGAGGATTTCTCAGAAGAAATAAGGACATTTAAAAGCAAAATGGAAGGATGAGGTAAGTGAAGGAGGACTGCACTAAGGTAAAGGAAGCTATTTAGGGAAAATAAATGTTTTCTTTACAACCCCTTTAAGGTATAAAAAAAAATCAGTTTCTCTGTGTCCCCCTTCCCCTGTATGAAGAGTAAGAGAGCAAAGAAGAGATCAGTCCCTCTTAAGAAGTGGAGGAGCCAAGATCGCCGCCGGGGGACCCAAGAAGAGGTGGATCGGAACCACTCTGTGCAATACCGTTGCACAGAGCAGGTAAGTATAACATGTTTGTTACTTTAATTAAACAAATATTTTTGACTTCAGTAACACTTTAATTACCTCTTAAAAAATGTATTTTTGAATGGGGTGTCCAACAAGCTCATAAAGTTGTGACAGCCAGCCGGGGATGACGTTGTGCACGTGAGGCACGCACGTCGAGGGAGGAGCCGCCCGCGCCGCGGACCCAGCGCGATCGTGAGGGATGGACGGAGGAGGCTTTGAGGATGCTCCGGTGGCAGCGGGCTGCGACGCAGAATCGGATGCTGCTGAGCCGCTAGCCCGACCGAGCATCTGACACGCTCTCTTCCGCCGTCTCGAGGGAATCCCCCCCGATTCACCCCCCCACCCACCCGAACGAGGCAGCAGACGTAGCAACGGCTTGAGAAAGGTACTGGTGCAGCAATCTCTGAAGCTGAGCGGTGAGTGCTCCTAGCTCGTGCCCTGCTGCGGATTCTGACGCCTCTCCCAGCCACCCCGGTCCCTGAAAACGGCTCTCAGGTAAACCCAGCTTTTTCCTTGTTCATGTGAAGCTGCTTGTAAAAACGATCTTGCAATCACTGTGATCGTGGATGCGACCTGGGACCCAGAGGGCTAGGTAAGAGCTAAATTACATCAGTATTTAAAGTAGCCTCACTACCTCCCATGCCTGTATTGTCAGAGGGGACTGAATAACTTTTAAATAACACATACAATCAGTTGACAAGTTGGCAGGCAGAGGTTCAACTGGTTGTTTGTATGACGTTTCTTCTCCTGCCTCTGCCCTGTGTTTGCTCTTTGATGGCGCTTATTGCTTACGGATGATAAGGGGATCTAGTGGCAACAGCTGTCGGTATCGGTTAGATGGCAAGGTGGCTTTGCTAGGGGAAACATACTCGCAGATTCGAGACCTCGCACCCCTTAGAATATGCAAGTGTGGAGATACGCATATGAAGCATGAAACATTTGCACCATTATAGAGATGATTTCTGCTTGCACCAAATCATAGTATAACAGGCTTGATTATTGGCGGGAACACCTGACTTTATCAGAGACCATCTATACACCCTGATCCACGACATTTGCATTTGGTTGGCTCGGCTTATACGAATTGGGTATAGTACATAATTGGAACGCCTAGGGTGCTCAGAGGACTGTGCAGCTGAATGCAACAAGGGAGGAGAGTGCACGACGCGGAGGTGGTATCTGCTTGAGCATAACCTTCAGAGATTAGGCATGTATATGCCTTCACTACATCACCACTAAAAGTATTGGATACGCCATAATCACCATAGGAGGTAGTTCAAAGTATCCTTCAGTGCTTCCAATATGGCTGGACATTATTAGGTCAAAGAAAATTGATGCTCCCCCAGGGCCGAGGCCGGCGTTCAACAAGAATAAGACAGCTTGGTCGTCCGTAGCAAAGAGTCCCATTCAGCGGCAAAAAAAAAAAAAAAAAACGAGAGCGAGGATTGCATTAAGTTTGGAGGGAGCTTGATACTCTACCTAATCTACCTTGAGTGCACCCCAGAGGCCGGGGGCAACCCTTGTTACCCCAGTGGTTTTATTTAGAAAGTTCCCAATAGAGCTGATAGCCTCTAACGGATAATAAATCGTTTATATAAAAAAAAAAAAAAGGGGGGGGACCTCCCGTATTTTCAAACTGGGGAAACGTATCAGAGGGGCTAAAAAACATAATATGAACAGGTCAACAAGGGGCTCCGCCCCAAAAATCTCTAAGGATAACCCCCCTACAAGCACTATAAGACACTACATGACCCCAGACGGGAGCACTAAAAGTCCAGGTTTAACAAAAAAAAACGAAAAGGCTGGGACATCTAAAAAGGTAGCCGGGGGGGTGGTCACCCCAGCAGCCGACACGTCAACTGAAGGCGAACATGAAGTCAGCCAAATTGACGAATCAAGAACAGATACTCATCTACCCACAAAAGTAGAATTGGAGGGGATGTTAAAGAGGCTGGAAAAGGTGATAAGAGAAGAAATAGGTACGTTAAGATCAGATATAACCCATATTTTGGAGCGGGTAGAGAAAGCAGAGACAAAAATGGTACAACAAGAACTGGAATTAAATCAATTAAAGGACCAATTCCACACAATGAAACAAAATCAGAGACTATTACAATACCGGTTAGAAGACCAAGAGAATCGTAATAGAAGGCAAAATTTAAGAATACGATCTATCAAGGAGGAGAAAGGCGAAGATTTGAGGAAAATTCTTAATGATCTGTTTCTCCCCCTCTTTGACAATGGCTCAGAGGATCCCCTTAAAATAGAACGGGTTCACCGTATAGGAAGAACCAGGGAGGGTGAGGGCAAATGGCCTAGGGACATAATAGTAAGGTTCAGATATTTTGAAGACAAAGCTGAGATCTGGGCAAAATTGAGAAGGAAAGCTCCCCTGTGTTACGACGGGGTGGAGATACAGATTTTCACTGACCTAGCATGGGAAACTCTGGCCAGAAGAAGGCACCTCAAACCTCTACTTGAACAGATGCGCGTGTCTAATATCAAATACCAATGGGGGTTCCCGGCGTGCTTGATTGGATACAAAGATGGGGTATCAGCAAAATTGGTATTCCCAGAGGATGTACCAGGCTTTTGTGGTAAATTGGATATGCCCATCCTGGAATTGCCTGGATGGGCAGAGTAGTCTTTTTGGGTGGTATAGAGAGGTGGGATAGGTAGTGGACGAGGGGGGCTGGGGGGGGTGGGGGGTTTAGGGGGGGAGGACGGGTCCGCAACCTCACTCATATAAGATCAACCCCCAAGGGCCTGTTCTTGGGGGGAATGAGAGGGGGGGCGTCGGGAAGCTTCACCTCATGACACGAGAACCGACGGGTAGTGGGGTGTGAGGATCCCAGCGGTTCAGAGGCGATGTTTTGGCCTTGTCAGGGGAAGGGGATGGGGGTAGGGAGGGGGTGGGAGGGGAGGTTTGGAGAGAGAGAAGGAGCTCTCCTCTTCCAAAAAGGGGTTGGGATAGGGAACGTGTCTCCCAGTGGATCTTTCAGAAAGCTTAGTGAAATGACGTAGGGATTTGAAATGGCAGAAGTAAAATATTTATCTTATAACGTAAAGGGCTTGAACTCAATAACCAAAAGACTGAAGGTTTTGGAAGAGATAGAACAATACAGAGCTGATGTAGTCTTCATACAGGAATCCCATTTGACTCTAGATTCTAATGTAAAGTTGTACTCACCCAGGTACCCTACCTGGTTCTACGGGGACGCCATTTCCAAACGCGCTAGGGGTGTAGCTATCGGCTTCGCGAGAGGGATCGGGTTCATCCTGGAGGCAAGGCTGACAGATCCGGAAGGCAGATTTTTATTTTTAAAAGGAAAGCTGGGAAACACTCTCTATACCCTTGCAAATATTTACGCCCCGAATGTACATCCAACCCAGTATTTAAGCAGAATCCTGGGCAAATTGAAAAATTTTGCCGAGGGGTATATAATTCTGATGGGGGACCTTAATTTCGTCATGAATCCGAGAGAAGACAGTACGTCCCGGGTGAAGGAGACAACGAACGTGCAACTACAAAAAATAAAACACAAGATCCACGACAGTCATTTAGTGGACGCTTGGAGGGTACTCCACCCAAACACACATGATTACACGTTTTTCTCTCCTCCACACGGAACGTACACCAGAATAGATCACATACTGGTAGATCACAGGTTATTGGACTTGATCACTGAGACGGACATTGGAATTATGACTATCTCAGATGATGCTCCAATTACTATGAAGATTAAATCATCCTTACAAAAGAGTGAACGGCCGAGGTGGCTATTAAACGATAATCTGATTCGAGACGAAGAGGTGGCTAGTAGGGTGGAAGCTGATCTCAAACAATTTTTTACTATAAATGATACAGAGGGGATATCAAGCGCAACTCTTTGGGAGACACATAAAGCGTACATTAGAGGGATATTAATTGCTGAGAATGCCAGGGAAAAAAAAGAGAGAAAAAGGAAGGCTGAGACCCTGACCAAAGATATAGCAATCTTAGAACGTAAACATAAAGAACAGGGACTAAAAGAGACCTATCACAACTTAATTCTAAAAAGAGACGCGCTCAAGGAGATCATGGATTTAGAAGCGAGGAAAAAACTTAATTGCATAGCTAGAGAGAGGTATTTATGGGGTAATAAACCCAGTAAGCATTTGGCCAAAATGGCCCAAAAAAAGAAAACCAGAAATTATATCGGAAAAATTAAAAGGAAAGATGGGAATCTAGTCTATACGACTAGAGAAATCGCAGATACTTTTAAAAATTATTATGAGGAATTGTACACAATAAAGCAGTTAGGGTGGAAAACAGGGGAAAAGGAGGCTAAAATACGTGATTTCCTTGCAAAAGCGGGACTTCCTAAAGTAGAGGAGTTTGATAGAGTTAATATGGACCGTCCCATAACTGAAGAAGAAATTAAAAATGTTTTGAAAAATACGACAGTGGGAAAAAGCCCTGGCCCTGACGGGTTCTCTGTCTGGTATTATAAGAGATTCAGTAAGATTTTAATACCGAGGATATGTAAATACTTCAACGGCCTAGGATCAGAATACGAAACTAGCAGGGAAGCGTTAGCGGCATCGGTTGCATTAATTTTGAAAGAAGGGAAAGATTGTTCACTCTGCTCGGGATATAGACCAATATCTTTGCTAAATACAGACATCAAGCTCTTTGCTAAAGTTCTGGCTGAGCGTCTGAAAGGGGTTATGCACTATTTGGTGCACCCCGACCAGGTCGGATTTGTCCCCAATAGAGAGGGCAAAGACAATAGTATAAGAGCAATTCTCCTGCTTCAGAACATAAGGCTGAATGCGCCCCCAGGTCTATTCCTGTCGGTGGATGCCGAAAAAGCATTCGACAGGGTAGACTGGGGGCTTATGATGGAGACACTTACAACCATGGGTATAGGCAACAGGTTATCCCGATGGATTAACACACTCTACCATCATCCCACTGCAAGAATCAAAATTAACGGCACGCTATCGGAGTCTTTTGAGATGAAAAATGGGACAAGACAAGGGTGTCCTTTGTCTCCCCTGCTCTTCATCCTATCTCTAGAGCCTCTTTTGTCCATGATTCGAAATGACCCAGATATCAGCGGTGTCAGAGTCGAAGAGGAGGAACATAAATTGTCGGCCTTTGCCGACGATATTTTATTTTATTTAACTAACCCGAGTAAATCCATCCCCGAGCTTTCCAAAATCCTGCAACAATATGATAATATTTCAAACTTCAAAATTAACGTAACTAAATCCGAAATATTAAACATAAACCTAAAGAAAAGTGAGGAAGGCCGTGTTAAAGAAATCTGTGCCTTCCCATGGAGCAAAGAAATAAAATATCTCGGTATCAAATTGGCTAACACGGTACAGAAGATATATAAAATAAATTATGTCCCTTTACTAAACGAGATCAAAAATGAATTAAAAAGAACGGTAAACAAACCTATATCGTGGATTGGGCGCATTAATATGTTGAAGATGGTGGTGGTCCCTAAAATATTATATAAATTCTTACTAATCTAAAACTAATGAATTATGTTTGGAAAAACAAAAAGCATAGAATATCACTTTCCATCCTAAAACAGGGAAAGTTACTGGGCGGTCTGGCAGTGCCTGACATTAAAAGCTATTACAAAGCGGAGGTTCTATCTCGTGCGGTGGAATGGGCGCGGGACAGGAAAGGTAAAAGATGGGTGCAAATTGAAAGGGCACAAGCTAGGTCACAATTGAGTAATATTATTTGGATTCCTGCACAATACAGAGCACTGGGCCACAAATCATTTGACATAACACGGGACACTTTACGAATGTGGGATAGAACTCAGACACTACTGAACAGAGAATTTAATTCTCCACTAATGATTTTAAAAGATAATGCTTAAAAAAATAGGTGGTAACTGGATCAGGAACGACACGGTACACTTAGGGGATATCACAAAAGATGGAGAGATAATGACATACGAAGAATTGAAAGCTAGAACAGAATATTGGAATCTCGATAGGTGGCACTACTCCCAGCTACATCATTTTGTGCGGCACCTCCCCCATCCTCTACGGACGAGGGCGGAGTTGACACCACTCGAGAAGCTATGTCAATCAGAAAACTCCAAGGGCACAATCACTAAATTATATGGGATACTGGTTAAGATTGGTGCACGGGATGAAGCACCGTTTGTACATAAATGGGAAAGGGAGTTAGAAATCACGAGAGGGACAAACACTTTTCAGAGGATCATGCAATTAACACACTCCTCCGCAATAGATATACAAACCGCCGAGGCAAATTATAAGTGCATTTCGGGTTGGTACATTACCCCTGACAAAGCTAACAATGTTAGATCTGACCAGTCCGCCGAGTGTTGGCGGGGATGCCCGGAGAGAGGAACGATGGCACATATTTGGTGGACATGCCCGAAAATCCAAATTTATTGGGACACAATAATAAGTCAAATAAAAGAGAATACGGGTAAGGAAATAAAGAAAGACCCCTGGGTAGTGCTCTTTCATGGGAGTCAAGAGGGTATAAAAAAATACAAGCAGTCCTTATTACCACACCTGTTAAATGCAGCGAAGAGAATCATACCAAAAAGGTGGCAGGAAAAGGAAAGTCCACTCCTGTGGAATTGGATAGATGCTGTGGAGGAAACTTATAGGTTGGAAGAGCTTAAGGAAAGTCTATTAGAGACAAACAACGACTTTAAGAAAAAATGGGAAAAATGGAAGGAGTACAAAAAAACAGGGAGTTATGTAGAGAGTTTAAGAGTACTCTAATTCTTTTGATTCTGAGATTTTGGGGTTTGATTGGCCCCGAAACAAAGCCCGATCGTTTCGACTGTTATTTTCAAATCTTACGCATTTTTGGTAAAATTTCATAGATTTTCAGCGACGGAAAAAGATAAGATCCCTGGGCGCCACGAGGGGGTGGGGGGGAGGAGGGGGGGTTTGCTTTATATGGTAGTGAGGTGTAGATATCCCAGAGGGGATGTAAAACAATACAAGAGCATGGATAAGATCCTAGCCCCTTGCCGGATGTCGATACTTATACTTATTACATGTGAAAATATTGTACAAGGGGAAAAAAAAAAAAAAAAAAAATCAAATCTCTTTTGAAGCCTATTGAAAGTAACGGCTACTTTTGCCCTACTTTGGCTATGAAAAAAATACCACGCATGATGCAAACCGCAAATAAGAGACGTAAGAAGCATCGAATCATGAGCTGGTCTCTAGAATTTGGTAAAAGCTGAGGTGGAAAAAACAAAAAAAAATAAATAAATAAAGTTGTGACAGTCAAGTGTCCACAAATGTTTGTTCATATAGTGCACCTGCAACAACTTTTAGTGCCCTGTCTACATTAATTACCAATCTATTTTAATCAAGCAAAGCTCTGCTATTCTTCCACTCTTTCAGAAAAAAACTTAAGACACATCTATTCTGAAGCGTGGCTGGACGACGACACTGGGTACAGTGCCTTGAGGCGATTTAGTTTGCATTTGTAGCGCTATACAAGTTACTCACTCACCCTACTCTCTGTCAGGGAAATAAACCGCTTTAATCTGTCCAGTGTGTCACATGACATCCTGGCTGCCTGTCAGGAAGTAAACAGCCTCAATCTGATTCAGCATGTCACATGACATCCTGGCTGCCTGTCAGGAAGTAAACAGCCTCAATCTGATTCAGCATGTCACATGACATCCTGGCTGCCTATATAAGCTGAGCAAATCCCCAAGCAAATTGCTGTTTTGAGTTCCTGTTTCCTGTGATTCTGAGTTCCTGTTTCCTGCCTGCCTGATTTACTGCTGTGACCCGCATTGCCTTTGGACTACTCTGATCTCTCCTTACCTGGCCCTTGGCTTTGCTTATTGTACTTCGCTGCTGTCTCCTGTGTTTGACCCTCTGCTTGTGACCCAGACTTTGCTGCCAGCATCCTGCACCTGACCTTTTTGCCTGTGACCCGGATTACCTCCAGTCTCCAGTACTTGAACCTCTGCTTGCCTTCGGACTTTCCTCCTTTTGGGTGTTTGACCGTCGGCCTGCTCTGGACTTTCTGCAAAATGACACCAGCTGAGTTCTGGTCACCATCAGTTCCTGTACCTGTCTTCTGTGGCCTTCACGCAAGTCCTGCTCAGCCTACTGGTAGCTTGTGCCTCTTTGTGCCATCCACCCTCTGTCCCATCTCCAGGGGGTGGAGTGCACTTAGTCGCAAGAGTGAGCCGCTCTCTGCATCTCGGCCTCAGTGAGTACCCTTTTCTGACACACTCACACTTTCCTATTGACCAACGAGGTGGCTCGTTGTATTGATAGACTACAAAAAATGTATGGAATTAGGAGGGAGAAGGCAAACTCCGATCAGCTTTGCCTATTGGAATGGCCCAACTTATGGGCATACAGAGGGCAATGAAAGCTGTTAAAGGTATGGAAGCTAAAACAAGTTTTTTGTTTAAATGTGTGCAATCACATACATGGGATATAATTGCTATAGAAAAGGTAGTACAGTGATTTTGTTCTTTACTTGTCCCTTTATTTTAAGGCAGGTTAGTGGATAGGTAGGGAGGTGTAGGCAGCAGTATTTCCTCCAACCTGAAGGTGGCACTGTGCCGATTCTTCAGGCTGGCTGGAGCCCATTTAGGACTAATTGTTCACTGCTATGCGCTTCAGACAGCCATCTTGGGGAGGACGGGACTATTCTATAACATTGTCTACAACATACTGTATGTAGTACCATTGCCATAACTGCCTTGTTTGTCCCTAAGCAATTTCTACAGTATATAAAGAGTGTTCAAACAACTCCATGTGGTGACTCCTCTCAATCTTTGGGTCCACTTATTAGGCCCCGCCTACAGACCATTGTCACGGATCAAGCCATTAAAAAATAAAAATGAGTGGACTCATTTCTCAAGGCAGGATTCAGATCAGACTGGTCTGATTTTCTTTGATTGAATGATTGCTATAGATTGTCAATCTTCCTGAATAGATTTGCTTAGTGAACCATAACTCCCAACTGTCCCTGATTTCGAGGGACTGTCCCTGATTTGGAACAAAGTCCCTCTGTTCCTCTGTTCCTCCTCATTTGTCCCTCATTTTGATCTGATCTACATAGTTGTAAATAAAATACACCATGTATCACTCAAATTGTGATAAACCTTTCATCTAAATTCTAAATTTCTGCAGTTGTAAATTTCAAAAGCCAGTATAAAATAATAGCAGTAAAAAAAAACACTTGTGGGTTTAACTATCGTATATACTCGTGTATAAGCCGACCCGAATATAAGCTGAGGCACCTAATTTTACCACAAAAGACTGGGAAAATGTACTTGAGTATAAGCCTAGGGTGAGAAATGCAGCAGGTACTGTAAGTGGAAAAGAGGGTCAACAATGCCCATTTGCATGCCTCCCTGTGTCCATCTGCATGCCTCACTGTGCCCATCTGCATGCCTCCTTACTCTGCCCATCTGCATGCCTCCTCACTCTGCCCATTTGCATGCCCCCTCACTGTCCCCCTTTGCCTGCCGCCTCACTGTCCCCCTTTGCCTGCTGCCTCACTGTCCCCCTTTGCCTGCTGCCTCCACACTGTGCCCCTTTGCATGCCTCCTCACTGTGCCCATCTGCATGCCTCCTTACTGTACCCATCTGCATGCCTCCTCACTGTGCCCATCTGCATGCCTCCTCACTGTGTCCATCTCCCTGCCGCCTCATGTACCTTAATCTCCATCGTGGTGATAAACCTAGGGTGAGAAATGCAGCAGGTACTGTAAGTGGAAAAGAGGGTCAACAATGCCCATTTGCATGCCTCACTGTGCCCATCTGCATTCCTCACTGTGCCCATCTGCATGCCTCCTCACTGTCCCCCTTTGCATGCTGCCTCCCTGTGCCCATCTGCATGCCTCTTCACTGTGCCCATCTGCATGCCTCTTCACTGTGCCCATCTGCATGCCTCTTCACTGTGCCCATCTGCATGCCTCTTCACTGTGCCCATCTGCATGCCTTTTCACTGTGCCCATCTGCATGCTTCCTCACTGTGCCCATCTGCATGTTTCCTCACTGTGCCCATCTGCATGCCCCCTCTCTGTACCCATCTACATGCCCCCTCTCTGTGCCCATTTGCCTGCCTCCTCACTGTGCCCATTTGCCTGCCTCCTCACTGTGCCCATTTGCCTGCCTCCTCACTGTGCCCATCTGCATGCCACCTCACTGTGCCCATCTGTATACCACAACACTGTGCCCATCTGCATGCGGAGGCAGAGCTTTGTTACACTGGCCGTCTAAAAGACTGACTGCAGATCATGCGCATGAGGCTGCAGATGGACAGTAAGACAAAAAAAATTGCTGAAAAACTCGACTTATACTGGAGTATACACGGTCATTTTTGTTGTTGTTAAATTCTCCTTTAAGAGGGCGTGGCAGGATTTGTGTCCTATGCCTACATATGTTTGCTAATAGGTGTCCCTTATTCCGATCTCAAAAAGTTGGGAGGTATAAGTGAACTGTAAAAGGGGTCTTTTGATAGTCTAAAAGAGTGGGCTCCTTGACTTGCTTTAAAGAAGTCCAATAGGAACACTGGGCCGGATTCAAGAAGCAATTGATAGGTTACACAGCGCAATTGCTTACTTGCCCCGGCGTAACGAGTGCTCCTGATTCAGGAACCTCGTTACGCCGACTGCAGCCTAAGATCTGCGCGGCATAAGGCTCTTATGCCCGCATATCTTAGGCTGCATTCTTGCGGTGGCCGCTAGGTGGCGTTCCCGTTGTGCTCAGTGTATAGTATGCAAATTGCATACTAACACCGATTCACAACGTTGCGCGAGGCCTGCGTACGCAATTTACGTCGTCACACTGTGCAGTCAACGTGATGTTCATGCCTTAATGCACATTTTTTTCCTACAGACAATATCCAGTCATGAAGGCCTTCTGCAGATGTCAAATTTTGTTTTCCATCCATCCCAAGTGACGCTTGTCCTGGAAACATTAGGAACTGTGATCAATAATTCTGAGCAATTAAAGTTTAACGTGGATGATGTAAAAGTAAGTCTACGTAGTAGAGTCAATGGTCTGCAATCACACTAATGCCGCATACAGACGATCGGACACTCTGACAATAAAACCGTGGTACTGCGCATGCTCCCGTCGCAAATTTCCCGGCGTGCTTTGCGCGAAGTTACGACGCGCCGACGTTTTGTGAATCGCGACGGGTAAAAAAGACTTGCGCCGGGAAAAAAATTTTTTTTAAAAAAAAATCGAAAGCGACGCGGGAAAGACGGGTATACTTTTACATGGTGTACTAAGTTTACACTTTGTAAAAGGTACCCTATCTTTGCGACGACAAACTAACACTTGCGGCGACGTAACGACGTGAAAAAATTTCGTGGATCGCCGTAACTGCTAATTTGCATACCCGACGCTGGTTTACGACGCAAAATCCCCCCGGCGGCGGCCGCGGTACTGCATCCTAAGATCCGACAGTGTAAAACGATTACACCTGTCGGATCTTAAGGATATCTATGCGTAACTGATTCTATGAATCAGTCGCATAGATAGAAACAGAGATACGCCGTCGTATCCCTTTTGTGAATCTGGCCCTAAGTCCCCAAGGAGACAATCATTAAATCAAATTGAACATTTAGGTTTGGTAGTCTTTATTATTTGAATAGAATATTTTTGGCTTGGATACATTGGCCCGGATTCAAGTAGGACTTACGGCGACGTATCTTCTTATACCCATGTAAGTCCACGGATGCGCCGTCGTATCTATGCGCCATATTCAGCAAACAAGATACGCCTGAATTTTGGCTTCATACGACCAACGTAAGTCTCCTACGCCGTCGTATTTTGGGTGCATATTTACGCTGGCCGCTAGGGGCGCTTCCATTGATTTACGCGTTGTATATGTAAATGAGCTAGATACGCCGATTCACGAACGTACTTACGCCCGTCGCAGTAATCTACGCCTTTTACGTAAGGTGTACGTCCGGCGTAAAGTTATCCCTCATAAAGCAGGGGTAAGTCATGTTAGGGTATGGACGTCGGAACAGCCGTCGGATTTTACGTTGTTTACGTAAGTCGTACGTGAATGGGGCTGGGCGTAGGTTACGGTCACGTCGTACGCATTGAGCCGTCGTATCTTAGGGAGTATATGCAATGTGATTCTGAGCATGCGCCGTTCGATCGGCCCTTCATTTACATGGGATCACGGTTAATTTAAATGTAGCACGCCCACTACCTGCCTACTTTGAATTAGGCAGGCTTACGCCGGCCCATTTACGCTACGCTGCCATAACTTAGGGAGCAAGTGCTTTGTGAATACTGCTCTTGCCTCTCAGAGTTACGTCGGCGTAGCGCATATGAGATGCGCTATGCCCGCTCAAAGATACGCCGCTGTCTGTGAATCCGGGCCATTATATTTTCCCTGTGTGCAAATGGAGAATAGGCTTAACTTCTCCATCTTAATTTTCTCTTCTAGAATGTTATATCCATTGCCAGCAAGCTGGTCAGTAAGAACTCATCGGCAATCAATAAATTCCAGTTAAATAAAGATCTTGGTGCACAACTGCTGAACCATATTGAGAATGTCTTTTCCAACATGAAAGTTACGAACCAATCATTCAATATATCCCATGGCAACATGGAAGTACAATGCTTCGCATTAACATGTGATGCTTTTAACCATGAAGCTTCTATAATGCTCAGCTCAGAGGCTTCTATAATGCTGCCTCAACCCAAAAAAGCATGGGGTTTTCCCCAGAAATGTTTGGCCAATGTGTTAGTCATGACTTCCCAGCTACAGAATGAAACCTTCAGCAGTCAATATGGTGATGGAGAAGACACAGGTCTAGCGTACAAATTGTTTCCTGACATAGTTACAATCGTTATGCTCTTCAATAGCACCAGAAATCCCAATGCCAATGTCAATTTGACCTTCAAGTGTGATGCATGTAACCAGGCTGCTTTGTGCGTATTCTGGGATTTTCGCCATAGTCGATGGTCGTCAGAGGGGTGCCACACCCAGGTGACCAGTGGAATCACCAACTGCTTCTGCAGGCATCTGTCCTCCTTCTCTGTACTCATGTCAAGTGCTGGACCACCCTCTGATAGCACACACTCGAACATTCTAGATCACATCACCACGGCTGGGCTTATCATCTCCATCATTTGTCTTCTTCAATGTATTTTATTCTACGCCATCCTTATCAATCAAACCGGAGCTTCAGTGATGGCCTCCTATCAGCAATACGCTGTTTTGCACATGTCCGTTTTTCTGCTTATAAGTAACTTTTTCTTTTTTGGACTGAGTTACGTCACACCAAAAGACCAACCCAAATTTTGTATAGCGATCACTTTTGGTCTTCATTACTCCTTGCTGGGGTTTTTCTGCTGGACCTTGGTGAAGGGAGTTGCTGTGGCATGCCGATTAGTGTTCACATTCTACTTCATTACAAGGAAACAGTATCTGGTTCTCTCCATTTTGTTGGGATACCTGTGCCCAGTGGTCATAGCCGTGGCAACTTTCCTGGCGTTTTATCCAAATAGATACATGCAGGATGAACGCTGCTGGTTGGAGTACAGGTCTGGTGCAATGATGGCCTTTATTGTCCCAGCAATAATCGTTATGAGTGGAAATTTCCTGGTTCTTGTGGTTGTGATTCGAACATTCTTGAGATCACCTATCTCTGATGGGAGAAAAAGGGATCAGGAAGTGGTCAGAAAGTTGATGAAGGCTGTTTTGTTCTGCATTCCTCAGTTTGGACTGACGTGGGCTGTTGGAATCCTTCTGTTTATAGAGGGGCAGAATATGATACTGCACTATATGTTTGCTGTGCTTAATCCTCTGCAAGTAAGTGGAAAGTAAATTCATACTAAAATGCTCATCAATATGCTTGCTATAATCGTTTGAAGGAAATTACCGTTTTATAAAAAAAATGATATCATGTGTCTAATTTGCTATCAATTCAGAAATAGGCTTTTCATTTTAAAATAAAGCCCTTTGTAATTTATATAATTTTACTCCTTTCCTTTTGTAGATAGGATTCCCCAGATTCTTCTCTTGTAATTGTCAGAAATCCTATACAGGACTTTAAGTTAAATTACAGATAATTCTTATTAAAACACTGCCACTGAATAATGGATTATAGTTGACCTTCCAATTAAGGACTTAACAAGTGCACTAGAATAGATTTGTAGAACCCTCTAGTGTGCTAGATTGTAAGAGCCGGTACATTTCCAGGCTTGGCTCCCAGCCAAGCCTAGGTGTGTTTTAACCTGGGTTAGGAGTGACTCGTGCCTTGTACACACGATCGGTTTTCCCGGCGGTAAAAAGTCTGCTGGGAAAACCAAGGAGAAAACCAAGAACCTGCTTGGTAGCTTTTTCCCCCTACACACGGGCGGTTTCCCTGGCAGGAAAACTGCCATGAGAGCTTTGGTCGGGAAACCCGGCCATGTTTATGCTCCACCGCAGGCTTTCCCCATAGAAAAACTGCCGGTTTAAAAACCGCCGGGAATCCCGGCAGGAAAAAAGAAAACATGTTCTCATTTTTCCCGCCTGGATTCCCTGCGGTTTTCCTGTCGGGAAAACTGCCATGGAGCATACACGCGGCCAGTTTTCCAGGCCAAAAGCTGTCATGGCAGTTTTCCCAACAGAGAAAACTGGTCGTGTGTACAAGGCATCAGAGTAGAGGTGGTTGACTCACAGGCAGCATCACCAAGACCTCCCACTTATTTACAGAATGTTCTAGTGTTTTCTGGAAAGGAAGGGGGAGAGGCATGGGGTGGAGCTGTTCGGGGTGTTCTGGGGAGCCTTGACCAATCCCCAACCTGGATTGGCAGGGGGCAGGCCTCCTTAAATACCCAGGGTCAGCCCAGCTGGGGAGGAGTCAGTGATTGGGTGGAAGATGGAAATGGGGTGTTAGGCTCTCAGGACCTTTGAGGGAGCTAACCAGCATGGGGTTGACATTGGGCCTGGGCTCAGGTGTGGACAGGACCCTCTTACAAGCCACAGAGTTGGTGCTGGGAGTAATAGCCACATGTAGGACAGCTAGCACCAAGGACTACCATATCTTTGCCACATCATAGGGGCTCGCGGTCTCTGCCCACAAAGGGCATTTCTGCTTTAAGCCTGGCTGAGCCAGTGTCAGGCCTTCAAATCAGTGCTAGCTGGTCTGTAAAGTGCAAGCAAATGATGTGCTGAAGGTGTTAAAGAGAAATAGTCTGCAAACAAGTGATGTGTAGAGAGAAGGGAGGAGGTGTATATACTGTGTGTGTATATAGTTCAGTCCCAACATTGACTTTCAATCATCTGGGCATCTCAGGATTTCCCTATCTCTATCCAAATTAATCCCCTCAATAAAAACAACAAAAAAACAAGTCCATGGCCTGTTTTTTTGTCTGAAGAGTGACTGAAAATTGTGTGCCTGGCTGCGCAGGGTGACAGACGGTCACACCACTCAGCAGCCCATACAAGGGTACCACTACAGAGAATCTCAGCATTTACAGAATGGAAGCTGGCAAGGATGACGTTTACTAAAAACCTTACAGTGCATATAGATGGCTTTTCTTCAGTGAAACTAAAGGTTTATTGTGAACTCTATGCATTACAGCATCATGATTGCCATTGGTTTTATTTACAGCGCCTTGAAAATGTATTCATACGCATTGAAATGTTCCACATTTTGTCATGTTACAACCAAAAACGTACATGTATTTTATTGGGATTTTATGTGATAGACCATAATTGTGAAGTGGAAGGAAAATTATAAAAAAAAATTGTGTGAAAAGTACATTTGTATACAGTTCCCCTGAGTCAATACTTTGTAGTGGGGCTGTTACTGATCAAAATTTTGATTAATTATAACGCACATACAGATCCAACTACTTTTAGCTGATCTCCTCCTTGCAGGCTGATTCCCAATGCAGCTACCAACCACTGGAAAAATGGATAGCAGGATGCAAAAAACACACAAAGGCAGCGCTCGATGGGAATAGCATTAAAACTTTTATAGTCTTCAAGTAGGTAACAAAATAAATATTGCACTGGAGATAAAATCGATGTAGCTACATAAACTGTAAAAATGGTGCGAGTAATACCAAACGGTAACAAAAGCAGTCAAAAACATGTAGCTAAGTATGATACTGGTATAAAAATGTGTACAACGATGCCACTGCTGAATCCAGATGAGGAGAAGTTAACATCAGTCCGTTGGCATGTAGATGTCCCGTGAAGCGAACTATCACACCTCCCAGTGGATGGTTGTAGAATCCCAGGTTGATAGAGGGAAGTGTAACAGCCCTTGCGTGTGGCAGATAGTAAGGTCCCGCCGACATACAGATATGAAGGCACAGCAAAGGAGCCCTTCAGATGGACATGGCAAGCCCCGCCGGTGGCCGTGACGTCACCGGATCTCCGACGGAACTCCCTGAAGATAGCGGAGAGGTGAGTACAAATCAAAATGATTTTGATCGATCAAAAAAATTAAAGATTAATCGATGAATTAATAGTTAATTTCCACAGCCCTACTTTGTAGAACCACCTTTCCCTGCAATTACAGCTACAAGTCTTTTTGGGGATGTCTCTACCAGCTTTGTACATCTAGAGAGGGACATTTTTGCCATTCTTCTTTGCAAAATAGCTCAAGCTCTGTCAGATTGGATGGAGAACGTCTGTGAACAGCAATTTTCAAGTCTTGCCACAGATTCTCAATTGGATTTAGGTCTGGACTTTGACTGGGCCATTCTAACACATGAATATGCTTTGATCTAAACCATTCCATTGTACCTCTGGCTGCATGTTTAAGGTGGTTGTCCTGCTGGAAGGTGAACCTCCGCCCCAGTCTCAAGTCTTTTGTAGACTCTAACAGGTTTTCTTCTAAGATTGCCCTGTATTTGGCTCCATCCATCTTCCCATCAACTCTGACCAGCTTCCCTGTCCCTGCTGAAGAAAAGCATTCTCACTACTTGATGCTGCCACCACCATGTTTCACGGTGAGGATGGTGTGTTCAGGGTGATGTGCAGTGTTAGTTTTCCGCCACACAAAGTGTTTTGCTTTTAGGCCTAAAAGTTCAGTTTTGGTCTCATCTGACCAGAGCACTTTCTTTCATAAGTTTGCTGTGTCCCCCACATGGCTTCTCGCAAACTGCAACTGTATCCCTCAATCTCTCTTCTTTCTTTCTTTATTTGCCTTTATCTTCCTCCCTTTAGCATTGACACAAATTACAACTACTAAATGATACATTAAACATAGAGTGAAAATGCTTGCTGGTCACTGTAACGATTTAACATGAAGGATAAGCATGTGCTTGAACATGAGCTTGCTCTTTATTCAGTAGCGTCCATCTTAGAACTAACCACAGCTCCCCGCCCCCAGATCACATGACCAAAACTGTTAACTGTTTCCTAACATAAGGAACTGGGTATAACAATTGAACTTGAATTATAACATAAAGCATACACATCATTACAGTCACCCACTGTAGGAGACCTGACATAGTGCACATTCTATTTAAAAATGGTGCCAAGCGACAGCATTACATTACTGTGCATTCACAGTTGCATGGCCGGCCCACAGCCATCTTTTTTACGGGCACCGCTGGCCATAACGGACATTTACAGGCAGCCCATAATTTTCCGCCCTTTTTCGGGCTGCCTGTAAATGTCCGTTATGGCCAGCGGTGCCCGTAAAAAAGATGGCTGTGGGCCGGCCATGCAACTGTGAATGCACAGTAATGTAATGCTGTCGCTTGGCACCATTTTTAAATAGAATGTGCAAGTGATTGGCAACACTAATTCTGAATAGAATTTTTGGGAATAAATGTTAGCTCTTGTTTATCCTGTTAGACAGGACCAGCAGTATTTTGCAGAACATTTATTTTTTCTAATGTCTGGTCTGCTGTTATAAGTGACATGAATAGGCCTTTTACATATTATTAAAATTAAATCCATTGCCTTTGTTTTCTTGGCACAGGGCTTCTTTATCTTCCTGTTTTGCTGTCTCCTGGATGCTAAGGTAAGTGGGCGGGCATATTAGAAAACGCAAAGATCCATGGGCGTACGGTGCCAACCACAAATGTTAAAATGATCCCTTACTAAAGAATGTAATAGGAGGAGCTTGGTCACACAAAGGTGGTGGGAACTCCCAAAACTCCCAGGTGGACAGGATTAGAGTCAGGAATTTTGGCCTGGGATAGCTCACTGTTAGAATATCCAAGACATATAATAAACCAGGAGTCGATTCAGCCCACCGAGATCCACCTATAACACAAAAATATATTTAGGATGAACTGATCCTTTAAAAAGGTCACTCTGGGCGCTATTAAGTTGCATAAATACTTGAACCCTGAGGGGACATGGGCCAGTGGCTCTATCAGTCTATCAAAGAGCAGAACTTAAAACATTGCCTTCCTTGTTGTCTGCAAACCTTGTCTACAGTAATGTTGAAGATGCAGAAAAGATGAATGTAAACAATGCAATATTTACACTGTCTGGTCCTGTATTAACAGCTTCTGAAGCGCAGGGGTGGACTTGTGCAGTGTCAAAGAATGTGTTAGTTTTCGTTTCATTTATTTATTTATTTTTGTTTTTTGAGTCATTCGTTAAAATCGAAATTCGTTATTTTGAATAAATTTGCAAATTAAACAATTCGGAAATTTCAAAAATAAGAAAGAAAATCCTAAAATTCGAAAGAACAAAAATCTAAAAATATTTGAAAATGTGAAATAACTAACAATAACTAACTATTAAATTATAGGTAGTGGAATTTCCTTCCAAATTTGTCTGTTAGTAAACGGAACAAATACAAATTTATCTGAAGTTCCAAATTATCCAAAATAACGAATTTCGCATCTAAACGAATTCTATGTAACAAATTAATAATAACAAAGAATAAAAACGTTTTATTATTGTTATTTATTATGTTCCATTCGTCTAGATGTAGAGTTTGTTATTCCAGGTAATTCGTAACTTTGGATAATTTCATATTCACTAGCAGCCAAATTTGAAAGGAAATTTCAATACCTATATAATTTAATAGTTAGTAATAGTTATTATTAGTTAGTTATTTCAGATTTTCAAAATCTAGGGTTTTTCCATTTTCGGATTTACGTTCTAATTTTCAGCTTTTCGCATTTGGTAAAAATTTGTTAAACGGGTTTTCGAAAATTTGAATATTTCTGAATTAACGAATTTGTCAAAATGTGTCAAACAAATTCGGAAAGGAAACAATTGCACATGCAAGGTATGTCTATCTGGGGAGCATATGTGTTTTAACAGTTATCCTTTAAGGAGACAAATAACCAATTTAGTAATGTAATAACACTCAATAATTGTTCTATTCCAGGTGCAAAATCTTTTCAAAAAGCCTAAACATAAGAATTTGACACTGAAGGTAAGGTCAAAGTAATGGTAACTTTCACTTGGGCTTACTGTATAGAAAATGAGAATATTTGGGTGGTAACAGAAAACCAGAAGCTTTTCTTACAAATGTATCATGTTATTAAAATAGTATCAATGGTCTAGATCAGGGGTCTCCAAACTTAGTAAAGCAAGGGCCAGTTTACTGTCCTTTAAAACTTTAGGGGGGGTCTGACTGTAGCCAGTGGGAGCAAACTATTACCTGGCTCACTTGGGTTAGCTTGGTAAGCACCGTGAGGCTACCTTAGATTAACTTGGATGGAGGGGAAGCCAAATTTTCAGACCTTTAAATTTTGAAGCCAAGCCTCCTGAACTTTGACCTTCAATGGAAAACCCAAGACCTAAGCCTAACCCTCTAACCCTGCCAATCTATATGGGGCTGTCCAGCAGACAATTTCTGGTTTTGACAATTTAAAAAACGTGACTCAACCACCGGAATTTAGTGCACCGACATGCCCATGTGAAAGGGGTCACTTTCAGTATTTGCTATACAATGGAAGGTTTCGAACCTGCCAGGTTTTTTACAAGGAGTTGGTCTGTAGGAGATGTAAGTCATGATAAACAGGTAGGAAGCTAGGTTAGTCTAATTAGAGGTAGTGGACGGGGGACATAGAAAAGTATATTCCAGTCCTGAACAAATCAGTTGTATCAAAATTTGCAGATGGAAAACCCAGAGTTGCAAGCTACCCCTACAACTTAGAGAGCAGCTCATCTAGTTGGGGTGGTGAAAGTAATGCAGGGCCTATAAAGTTGGTGATAATTGGGGATTTTATAATATAAGAAAGCCAACGCACAAAGTGGTAATCCAGAAACAGGTTAGAGTCAGGCACCAGGGGAGCAGAAGACCAAGAGTTATAGGTCCGGAACAGTTGGAGTAAAGTAGCAAGAACACACTCAAAAAAGGCTACATATCATAGATAATGATTATTTTAGTAGAAAGAAATACATTTTCCACATCAATAAGAATGCATTTTCTTTTTTTTAATTAGGTGATAACCGGAAAAAAACAGTCATTAAACTGACTTAAAAGGTATTTGCCCTAAATAAATTTTATTTCATGTTTGTAAGTTGATAGTGTGAAATGTTCTGTAGCAGTGATGGCGAACCTTGGCACCCCAGATGTTTTGGAACTACATTTACCATGATGCTCAACTACACTGCAGAGTGCATGAGCATCATGGGAAACATAGTTCCAAAACATCTGGGGTGCCAAGGGTCGCCATCACCGTCCTAAAGGGCTCTCCATGGGTGTGGCATAAGAGGCAGGACCCAGAAAACATATTTAAAGCGGTAGTAAACTGCTAAAAAGAAAACAAAAAAAGAAACTGCAAGACAAATAGCATACTGTGCTAGTATGTATCACATACTAGCAGATTAGGAAATTATTGTCTTAAATTGAAGCCCCGCAGTGGTGCCCGGTCACCGCTAAGGGGGCTGACATATTTCCCGTCATTTTTTCCGGATTCGGGAGCCCTTGGTTTCTGGCAAGGAGCTCTGAAGTTTTGGCACGATACGCCAAACCTTCAAAGCGCATGCGCCACTGACGTCAGCAGCTGCATGCAGGGTGAATATCTCCTAAACCGTGCAGGTGTAGGAGATATAAATTTTACCTAAAGGTAACCTTTATTATAGGCTTACCTATAGGTAAAAATCACCAAACGGAGTATACAACCGCTTTAAATGAAGTAACGTGTAAGGTTGTAAATTAATTCAATAATTTATTTACTAAATTACTCTCACAGACTATCTGTAAGTGTAATTTTACACTGGTGCAGTTGAATTTTGGCAGCTGCTCCTGTTTTATAATATAAATCAAATCAATTATCAGCTGGCATTTTGACAGCCACCAATTGACAGTAACAGCAACGAGGTAAGCAATGGCAGAGAGAAAGTTTCTTAAAATGTGGGTGGGATCACCCCACCCGTGCACACGCAGGGGTACCTCTCCTCTCATGTGCGCACTTGTCAATGCCCAGAACCAAGGGGGGCAACGGTCATGTGAAAGTCAATGTTAAAACAGAACCCTGGCTTAGAGATGAGCCGTACACTGTGTGCAGTAGTAACATGGTACAATGGTGTTCTATCCCATGTTACTACACACCTTCCTCATAGTATGTTGCATTTAGGAGGGACACTGCTGAGCCCATGCACTCTCCACCAGTCTGGCGTAACTATGCCACTTCACTACCATTGGCAGAATGGGGTCCCGCCGTGCACCTAGCATACTGGGGCTGCCAAGGCATACCTGTATAGGAGAAAGTACAAAACGTGACAGACTATTAGTGGGGATTTCCTTTAGGGTAGAAGACAGGAGATGACCCGCGCTACATCTCGCTGGTGATCCGGAGCTTGCTGCTTCCCAAGCGGTCCCACTGATGGCTCTCTCTAAGCCCAGCCTTCCCCCTTTTTATCTCCACCAGGTTGAGGGTAGAACACCAAAAAGCCCAGGAAACCGAATGGCCCAAAGCTTAACCCTTCCCCAGCCTGGGCAGCTAACTCTCGCTTGCTCTCTAGCATATATAGTAGGCACCTACCTACACCAAAGTATCGCTTACATTTTAAATTTTCGAGTGACTTAAGTGTGTGTATACCTGCAATAGATTTAAGTGAAAAAAAATAAAAGATTTAAAAAATTTGATGTTTGAAACAAATAAAATTAAAAACACCTTAACATTGCTTTTAAAGCCCCCTGTCCCCACATACGTACATATAGAAATGCAAACGATGCAAAAAAATGTTTGCGCCACACATTAGGTATTGCTGTGCACACCAGAGTGGGAATAATAATTCTAGGGGCATTATTTATTGTTAATTCTAAATTGATGACCTGGAAATATTTACAAAGCATCGTCAATGGATTGATTACCATAGTTTTTTCACTGGTGCGCCCAATTTTAAATCTTCACATGACCTGACACGACCTCATCTATTATATTTTAGCAGAAAATGTGTGTTGTTTAGTCTCAGTGCACTAAAATTTATTTGAGCATATTTTTTTTACTGAAAATATAGATTTGGTAAACAGTAGAACAATTATGTGACATACAATTTTATTCTCCAGGGTGTCTGCTTTCAGAAAATGTATAATATTTTGTGGATTTTAGGTAATCTTCAGTCCTAAAATAAATAATTGGCTTCGGCAGATAAAGAGTCAAAAAAAAATTATGCGACCTTCACATATTCTTGTTCTTCCATATTTTTCTTATATTATATTAAATGTATTACATTTATTATTCAATATATTAAATATTAGTATTCTGAAACAGAGGTCTGTGTTTCACTGGAATCACTTACTGCTTAACAACAACTTTGAGATTGAGAAGCCAGTGGAGTTTTAGTTAGAGAGAGACAGTCTGAGGGCAAACAGATCATATTGATATTTTAAAAAAACGGTTCAAAAACCTACAAAAAGAAAAAGGGGAAAAAAAACTCAAAACTATTATAGTTACTTTTTTCATCTAGAGCACGACTTTATTTAAACTTTACTATATAAATTCTAAATTTAATAATATATTTTGTTACTTTCTGCAGGTGAATGGGCTGAGCTGAACAGCTTGAGATCTTTATAAAACAAAGCATGAACGTTTATATCCGAGGCACCTTTGTATACCAACCCCCCTGCTCGCACTTATTAGTAGCACAATTCTGAGTGTATCCCAACAACTATAAAATGCTGTTGAAGATTTAGGATTCATGCTGATGATGCTTTTTTTTTGTTTGTTTCCTTCTTCTACCGAGGTCAATATATATGTGTGCAAGTGACCAAGCTAATTCTAAGTGTAGCGGTACCCCCTTTAGGGGCTGCTGAGAATTGTGGTCTGTCTTTCACCCTGCCCAGCCCTGCATTCACTCTCAATCATTCCAAGACATAAAGCAGTTAAAGAACTTTGTTTTGTTTGTTTATTGAGGGATATAACTTGGATGGGGATGGGAAATATGTGATGCCCACCACTGATCATTAGAACAATGATTTGTTTTGGGACAACTATGTACACTCCCTAGGCCCCTACTATCCCAGTCTTCCGGGATACTGAAGATACTGAAGACTTGGCTTTTCACGCAAGCCGTTCCTGTGTAGCCTCTCTCTTCCACCCTTCCTGCCGCTCTGTTCTGCTTTTGGTTCCTGGGTCCTCTTTTCCCAGGAACTCTGCTATGAGCGTCGGGACCCTTTGGGGTAAGACCCCGCTATATTAAGATACCTCTCAACTCAACTCCCTGTACATACTCCTTCAGCTTCCTCTTGCACATCACTTGCTTGAAGCTCATCACTCCCCACTCCACCAGCATATCACTTGCTGCAAATTTGTAATATTAATCACCTCCAGTACATCACTTAGTTCCCAGAAACAGCTAGCACTATTTGTTGGTTAGGCCTGACAATGACTCAGCCAGGCCTCAGCAAATCCCCCTTGCAGGTTGGGACCACAGGCCCCAGTGGTGTAGCAGAAAAGTCCTTGTGCTAGCTGCCCTAATTATGGTTACTGATCCCAGTTAGCCCTCTTCAGGCCCTGCCAGCCCTCCTGGCTGCAGCTGCCTCTTTCCCCTGCTCCTTCCACCACAGTTCACAATTCACAGTTCACAATTCAGTAGCGCTTGTTTCCCGTGCTTAGAACTGTCCCTGCACAAAGTGTTATTTCTGAAGGAAAAAAAGTCATTTAAGATTACTCGTGGCTATAATGAATTTTCGGCTCCCAGCAATTCAGAGAAAAGTCATTAAAAAAAAAAGCGTCGGAGTCCCCCCAAATTCAATTACCAGTCCCTTTCAGTCTGGTATGGATATTAAGGGGAACCCTGCGTCAAATAAAAAAAAATGTCGTGAAGTTCCCTCAAAAACCCACACCAGACCCCTTATTCGAGCACGCAACCTGGCAGGCCGCAGGAAAAAAGGGGGGACAAGAGCCTCATCCCCACAACCCTTGCCCCACGTCAAATTTAAAAAAAATGACGTAAAGGTCCAATTAAAATCCACACCAGACCTGAAGGGTCTGGAATGGATATTTGGGGGGAACCCCACGTCATTTTTGTTTAAAATTTGACACGGGATTCCCCTTAATATCCATACCAGAACTGAAGGGCCTGGTAATTGTATTTGGGGGGACCCCCATGCTTTTTTTTTATGAATGACTTTTCTCTGAATTGCCGGGAGCTGACAATTCATTATAGCCGCGAGTGATTTGAAATTACTTTTTTTCCTTCAGAAATTACACTTTGTGCAGGGACAGTTCTAAGCACGGGAAACAATGCGCTACGTCACAGGCATACTATACACCTCCCCTAGGTATAACATTTAAAATAATATTTCACTTTTATTGTTTCACTTTAAGCATTATTAAAATCACTGCTCCCGAAAAAACTGCAGTTTTTAAAACTTTTTTTTTGCATTGATACATGTCCCCTGGGGCAGAACCCAGGTCACCAAACACTTTTTAGGACAATAACTTGCATATTAGCCTTTAAAATTAGCACTTTGGATTTCAAACGTTCGAGTCCCATAGACTTTAACATCCCAACTCCCCAGTCCTCCTGACTGTACCTCACTCACCAGCCCTCCTGGCTGCAACCAGTTGTCCTCCTTGGAGTCTCTTAGTGGTGCTCTCTCCCCCTTTCCTCTCCATGCTCTCTCTTTTGCCTCTGGTCCAGGACCTTTTCATGTGTTCCTGAAGATGGTCCAGGCTGCACCGGGCCCAGCCTCAAGGTCACCCCCATCCCTCAAAGGCCCTGACAGCCTCCACACTTTCTCACTCCAGCTCTTCCACCCAACAACTCCTCCCCAGCAGGGCTGACCCTGGGTATTTAAGGAGGCCTGCCCCCTGTCAATCCAGGTTGGGGATTAGTCAGGGCTCCCTAAAATACCCCAGAGAGCTCCACCTCTCCTCTCCTCCTCTCTTTCCACAACTTTCTAGCCAGCTCTCGAAAGAGGGAGGTCTCAGTGATGCTGCCTGTGAGTCACCAGCTGCTACCTTGAGCCACTCTCAGCCTGGATCAGATCGAAACAAACAGGCCTGGCTGCCAGTCAGGCCTGGCTAAAAATGTACCTGTCCTACAAAAAAAACTCAACCTTTAGCACCTACCTATCTAGAGGGTGCTACATAAGTTTTTAAGTATAAGAATTTACAATCATATTTTGAGGGTTTGTTCTTTTGATTTGCTACACACATTTGCTGCTTTTGTTTCTAGTCTAGACAAATCATAATTAAAATACTACAAAATGAAGCTTCCTCTTCTTGATTTTATTCAGCACGGCATGAAAGGTTAAATTAAAAAACAAAAATTTGCTAATATACCACAAACATGATACAATCCCTTCAGAAACAATTCGGAAATGTTCAGTCTGTCCGCCGTTTCCATTTTAATGAGACCTCAAACATGGTTTAAAAGTGTATAAGAGTGCAGATATGGTGATTCCTTTCAATAGTGTTAGGCACTGGCTGGCAGGTTTGTGTATAATGTGTGTATGTGTCACCTAGGTTGTTCACATACTTGTGGTGAGAGCCTCCAGGGTTAATGGCAGATGTGACAAATACAGTTCTTTTGTTTTCTCTGAATCGTAATAAGTAATTTTCTGGGTCCTGGAGCCCAGAGATTTTGTAGAGGCTTGAGTGGATTAAAGCTTCCATTCTTCGGTCCACATCTCACCAGATAGCCAAACCTCATTATTAGTCTCAGTTGTTCATAAGTCCTTGAATATGTTAGTTGACTGATATTCAGTGCTCTCT
Source organism: Rana temporaria (assembly GCF_905171775.1). NCBI lineage: Eukaryota > Metazoa > Chordata > Amphibia > Anura > Ranidae > Rana > Rana temporaria. The sequence continues at coordinate 33,568,858 of NC_053492.1, read as the reverse complement.
CACTCTGCTGTGGGAGCTGCTGCTGGGTGAAAAAGGTGAGTGCTGAGAGAACACTAAAAAGGTACAAGTACTGCCTGTTTGTTTTGAGCAAAGCTTTAGGGGACACCCTGTTAGTCAGTAAATTCAAACACACTATTCCCAATGAACATGTTCCTGCAAAATGGCTGTGAATGTAGAAGGGTGCTGCAGCAACCACTGGCTAGGAACCAAAGACATTCAAAGTGGTATTTTACCAGTATACCACAAAAATCAAGAATTGATCCAAAGCTTTATTCAGGGATCACATCATAACTGAAGCAACATTTCGGAGCCTCGCAGGACCCCTTCATCAGGCATGTGACGTAGGTCACATGCTTGATGAAGGGGTCCTGGGAGGCTCCAAAACATTGCTTTAGTTATTATGATGTGATCATGTATAAAGCTTTTGACCCATTCTGGATTTTCTTTCACTTAGTTTTTATTGAAAAGCGGAAATAAACATACAACCAGTATACATTAATTGTTTGTACAAAATACAAATGTAGATGACCATTGTACAATGTAATATAACTGCTATAATCTAACATGCGCTACTCACCAGCGGAGTTAGCAAGGACTGTTGTAACAGGTGATTTTAAATAAACAACCCACTAGGTAGTGAAAATTAACAGAAATAAATTAGTCCTAAAGCTTTGAAACCAAGAGGAACGATTAGGAAAATATCCCAAGAAAGGCCATGGACATATTAGCAAGCAAAACTACAGTAGGGCACAGATCTGATTGGCAGTGTACGATTGATTGGGAGATAAAAACCCTTGCCTGTGGCCACCAATAGGTAAGGATAAGGAAAGAAAATTAAAAAGAAAAGGCCCTTCAACCTAGCTGAGGGAGCCTGCTGTTATCCATCAAGAAAGGAAAAGGATCCATTCTGGATTTTCATGGTTTGCTGGTGAAAATTAGAAATATTATTTTATTTATAGAAAACATAACCGGTTTTGGAAGTTCTCCTAAGGCCTAGACGTTTAACCAAAGAGGAACCTTACTGTAGCACTACTACCCGTAGGAGTCGCTAGTGTCCCGGGTCCCCACTGCTGCACAGCCAGTCACATAGCATTTCCTTCACACATTCCAACGCAGAAAACAGTCCTTGGCTTGTTTGTTTCGTTTTATTAGGGGTTGAATATTTGGATGGGGTAAGGAATTATGAGATGCCCAACTTGAAAAATGTCCAGCACTATGAACAGAGGCACACTTCCTCACTTTTTACAAAAAGTTCACTATTCCCTCCTCCTGAACAAACTTGGTTTTCACAGTACAGCACCTGCTGCTCACTCTTGAGGGAACAAAGGCCCATTACAGGCAGGAACTCTGGGCCAAATCCTCAAAAATCCTGCCTAACTTATCTTTTCCCATTTAAGTTACACTGACTTAAAATTTCTACCTAAGTGCCCGATCCACAAAGCACTTACCTAGAAATTTCAGGCCGTGTAACTTAAATGTCTCCGGCGCAAGGCGGTCCTCTTCTGCAGGGGCCGATGACAATTTAAATGAGGCGCGCTCCCGCGCCGGCCGTACTGCGCATGCTCGTGATGTCATTTTCCTGACGGGCAGCGCGCGAAATTACGTTACGTCGGGCTTTGTGGATTGCGACGGGACAATAAAGTTGCGTCGGGTAAAAAAAAAGTTACGCGCCGGAAAAAAAAATTCAAAATTTTAAAAAAAACGCGGCGATCGAAAAAAAGATCTGTTTTTACAAGGTGTTACTAGTTTACACTTTGTAAAAGCAGAACTAATTTTACGTATGCAAACGTAAACTTACGCAGAAAACACAAAGCTGAAAAGCTTTGTGGATCTCCGTAAGTCCTCATTTGCATACGCAAAGCGGCATTTCAATGGGAAATGCCCCCAGCGGCGGATGCGGTACTGCATCCTAAGATCTGACAGTGTAAGTCTCTTACAGATGTCGGATCTTCTGCCTATCTTTGGAAAACTGCTTCTGAGGATCAGTTCCAAAGATAGGCACAGGGATACGCAGGCTGAACAGCAGTTCCGCCTGCGTATCCCTTTTGAGGATTTGGCCCTCTCAGTCCAGTGCAGTGGGCAAGCAGCATGAAATGCTTCCTTCTGCTTTCCTGTGGCCACTGATATCAGCTCCACTTGCTTGCAGAAAAATGGTAGCCCACCTGGCTGTCACCAGCCACTTCTGGCTGATCTTCCTCCCAGTCCTCCTGACTGACTTTCTGTCCCAGTCCTGCTCGACTGGCCCACTTCCCCAGTCCTGCCCGACTGGCCCACTTCCCCAGTCCTGCCCGACAGGCACACTTCCATAGAGACTCCCCGGGCAAGGATGAGGACTAAGCCCACTGCTGTCTTCAGAGATCACTGTTACAGCTGACAGCTGACAACCCTTGTATTGTTCCTGCTCAGTGCTGATCTCTACTTACTGTCTGTCTTTGCTCTGTCCCGCTGCCTCTCCTGAAGGTTCTCCTCCAACTGCCTCCTGTGTGGGATCCTTCTAAGCCAGCTATCCAAAGCCTCCAGGCCCACGACAGCGGCTCCTCAGCACTCAATCTCCATCTTCCATCTGACTCCTCTGCTGGAATGGCCCATCTCTTTTTATGGGGTTGTCTCTGCCCCCTGACAGCCCATATCTGGGGATTGGCTGGGGCTCCATAAATATTCATGGCAGCTCCTCCTAACCCCTGCCCTCTAGTTCTAGAAGGTTCTCCAACCTTCCAGACACAAGGGGGAGGCACCAGATAGCTGCCAGTGTGAGTCATCCAGCTCTGCCCTCTAGTAACCCTGATCCAATTCAATGAATGTATATCCTCGTATAAGCCGACCCAAATACAGTATAAGCCGAGGCATCTAATTTTACCACAAAAAAATGGGAAAACGTATTGACTCGAGCATAAGTCTAGGGTGAGAATGCAGCAGCTACTGTAAGCGGAAAAGAGGGTCAACAATGCCCATTTGCAGCCTCACTGTGCCCATTTGCAGCCTCACTGTGCCTTTTGCATGCCTCACTGTGCCCATTGCATGCCTCACTGTGCCCATTGCATGCCTCACTGTGTTCGTTGCATGCCTCACTGTGCCCCTTGCATGCCTCACTGAGTAAATTGCAGCCTCACTGTGCTCATCGCATGCCTCACTGTGCCCATTGATGCCTCACTGTGCCCATTGAACGCCTCACTGTGCCAAACCTGATCATCCCGTGTCATGCATTGCAGTCAGATGGCTGCCATCCAGTGCACAAAAGCCGCGCCCCCTCCTCGTCTGTGATAGGCGGAACACTCAGTTTCCCAGCAGCCAGCAGTGAGTCAGTGTTCCACCTATCACGAACATCCTCTCGTCCTCTTTCGTGGGACGAGGATGAGAGGACGTTTGTGATAGGCGGAACACTGAACACTGACTCACTACTGGGAAACTCACTACTCACTACATGAGTGTTCCCCTATCACGGACGAGGACAAGAAGGAGGTGCGGCTTTTGTACACTGGATGGCCGTCGTCTGACTGCATGACACGGCTCATCAGGTATGCAGATGACACAGACTCAAGTATAAGCCAAGGGGGGCATTTTCAGCACACAAAAATGTGCTGAAAAACTTGGCTTATACTCGAGTATATACGGTACTTTTTCCTACTTACACACTGGAGGGTGCTACATTATCTATGTAGAATTCTCACCCTAGTAAGTTGCCATTAAGTAATACTGTGTTAATATGGTCACCTGACTGAGATAATGTCATCGGCCGCGATTCAGATACATTGTCGTATCTTTAAGCAGGCGTAGCGCATCTCATATGCGCTACGCCGACGTAACATTGAGAGGCAAGTATTGTATTCAGAAAGCACTTGCTCCCAAAGGTATGTCGGCGTAGCGTAAATGGGCCGGCGTAAGCCTGCGTAATTCAAAGTAGCAAGGCAGTGGGCGTGTTGTATTGTAATGAAGCGTGACCCCATGTAAATGCATGGCCGATCGAACAGCGCATGCGCGCGCATGCTCAGAATCACGTTGAAAATACTCCCTAAGGCCTCGTACACATGACCGGATCTATCCGCTGGGATTGATCCGCGGATCAGTTTCAGCGGACAAATCCGGTCGTCTGTACGGCCTAGCGGATATTTATCAGCGGAGATTCGTCCGGCCGATCGATTTCAAGCAGATATAAATTTCTTAGCATGCTAAGAAATCTATCCGCTTGAATCGTGTCCAGCAGATTGATCCGGTCATCTGTACAGACTCACCGGATCAATCCGTCCGCTCCCCTCCCTCGCATGCGTCGTAATGATTCGACGCATGCGTGGAAGTACTTACCTTCCAGCGTCGCGCACGTCGCCGCATCATCGTCGCGGCGACGGCGCGATACATCACCGCGGATGTATTCCGCGCTGATTTTGACTCGATGGTGTGTACAAGCCATCAGATCAAAATCCGGAGGAGGAATCTCCGCTGGAAACGGTCCGGCGGACCGTTTCCAGCGGAGATCCCCTCGTCTGTACGAGGCCTGAGATACGTCGGCTCAATGCTTTCAATGTGAACGTAACTTACGCCCAGCCCCATTCACGTACGACTTACGCAAACTACGTATAATACGACGCTGTTCCGACGTTTCCGACGTCCATACCTTAACATGACTTACCCCTGCTTTATGAGGGGTAAACTTACGCCGGACGTAAGCCTTACGTAAACGGCGTAGCTAAATTTGACGGGCGCAAGTACGTTCGTGAATCGGCGTATCTAGGTCATTTGCATATTCAACTCGTAAATCTACGCGTAAATATGCACCCAAGATACGACGGCGTAAGGAGACTTATGTCGGTCGTATCTTGCAAAATTCAGGCGTATCTCAGTTCCTGAATAAGCGCATAGATACGACGGCGCACATTTGGACTTACGACGGCGTATCTGGAGATACACCGTCGTAAGTCCTTTCTGAATCCAGGCCATCGTGTTGAATTGTTTCTCGCACACCAAGCAGAACTATTGCTTTCTATTACAGTGGTTAGACATACCTGTTAAAGGTTTTATTCTTATGACTTTTTGAAAGGTCTCTTGTATCATTTGAGTTATTTGTCAAAATGTTCTATTGGAAATGGTTTAACACAGACGACAAAAGGTTTTATAGTAGCATGTAAAATTATTTCTTGCTATGTTATTCAGTTTGCCATCCTTCAGAAAATGGCATTTCCTTAGCTCAGCGAAGCTGGCCCCCCTACAATCAGCACAAATAAAAACTCAAGTGTGTTTCTTTAGTGCTACGTTTGTGCTGTTTTGTGCCGCAAAAATTTACGTTTGTGCTGCTTTTATTTTGAAGATATTAACAATTGTTTTTTCCAGACTATGACATCACACAGCCCCCCTACAACAGCCAAATGGCACAAAACTGGTCTCGTTGGTTAGTGCTACGTTTGTGCTGTTTTGTGCTGCTAATATTTCCGTTCTATCTTTTATCGTTTTTGCGTTATTAATGACTTATTAAAGGTCACCAAAGGTCACACAGCCCCCCTACAACACCCAAATGACACGAAACTGGTCTTGTTGGTTAGTGCTACGTTTGTGCTGTTTTGTGCTGCAAATTTTTTTATTTTGTGCTGTTATGGTTTTAAAGTTATAACAGTTTATTTATTTTTTTTCAAACCCCACTCACTCTGCCCACCTTACAATCAGCACAAATAAAAACTCAAGTGTGTTTCTTTAGTGCTATGTTTGTGCTGTTTTGTGCTGTTTAAATTTAATTTCTATCTTTTATCGTTTTTGCGTTATTAATGACTTATTAAAGGTCACCAAAGGTCACAGCCCCCTACAACCCCAAAATGACGCGAAACTGGTCTCGTTGATTAGTGCTACGTTTGTGCTGTTTTGTGCTGCTAAAATTCCCATTCTATCTTTTATCGTTTTTGCGTTATTAATGATTTATTAAAGGTCACCAAAGGTCACACAGCCCCCCTACAATGCCCAAATGACACGTAAATGGTCTCGTTTGTTAGTGCTACGTTTGTGCTGTTTTGTGCTGCTAATATTTTCGTTCTATCTTTTATCGTTTTTGCGTTATTAATGATTTATTAAAGGTCTCCAAAGGTCACACAGCCCCCCTACAACGCCCAAATGACACAAAACTGGTCTCGTTGGTTAGTGCTACGTTTGTGCTGTTTTGTGCTGCAAATTTTTTTATTTGTGCTGTTATGGTTTTAAAGTTATAACAGTTTATTTATTTTTTTCAAACCCCACTCACTTTGCCCACCTTACAATCAGCACAAATAAAAACTCAAGTGTGGCAGATTGCAGGACTGAGGTGACCTCTTTCATCCTGCGTCTTCTGTCTAATGTAGCTGGGGAGATATCCGGGTAGATTTGTATTCGTTTGCCCTCAAATGAGATGTTAGGGGTATTCCTGGATGCACGCATGATGTCTTCCTTCACAAGGAAATCCTTCATACACATAATGACATCCCTGGGGGGATTTTCAGGGCTGGGTTTGGGACAGAGGGCCCTGTGTATCCTGTCACATGCAAAAGCTGATAACTGCTTGTCTGGTAGGAGACCGTGAAAAATTTGGGATACAGCTGGCAATAGGTCAGTAGTGGATTCTGGAATACCGCGTACCCTTATGTTTTGGCGGCGATTACGGTTGTCTAAATCAGTGTTTCTCAACACCAGTCCTCAAGGCGCCCCAACAGGTCATGTTTTCAGGCTTTCCATTATTTTGCACATGTGATTTGATCAGTTTCACTGCCTTAGTAATTACCACAGCTGTTCCACCTGAGGGAAATCCTGAAAACATGACCTGTTGGGGCGCCTTGAGGACTGGAGTTGAGAAACACTGGTCTAAATCCTCGACATGAGCCTGCATGAATGCAAAATTATCAGCCAAGTTTTCATAGTCCTTTCTTAGGTCATTGTGTGCCAGGGAAAGCTCATCATGTTTAGTCTCTAAGAGATCTGTGCGGCCTCCAATGCTTGTAATCTCCTGAGATAGAGCAGCGGTGGATTTGTGCACCTCCTTCTCTATTTTTTCCACTAATTTGTTAAAAATCAGTGAGAGACTCTCATCTAAGTCAGCCTTAGAGAGGGGGGAGTTGTACTCACGATTTTCCAGACTCTTGGGAGGGTGTGAGACGATTTCACCTTCTCCCCACATGCTGCTGCCGGCGCAATTTTGGGACATCTTCCCGGTTCTTTGCTCCATGTCCAGGAGAAAGTTTGTTAACGAGTGCTGCTGACTCCGTTTCTGTTTCTTTTTTGTGTCAGGCATGCACGCCGTGTTCCCGCAGGGGTGCTGGTAGTTTTCGCCGTGAAACGAGCGGTGTAGCCCTGAGGAAACGGCTGTTATGTGACCGGGTGCGACGGAGCTGTGTCTAAGCACGTCCCATCCGCGTCGCTGATCCTAACCCAGCTTGCTCCTGACCTCCGTTTGACTGCTACCTGCCCTGACCATGGCTTGTTTCTGGATTCTGCCTTCTGTTGTTACCTGATCTAACTCCCGTTTGCTGATTTGGCTTGTGACACGAATATCCTGTTGTCTGCCGTCTATGCCTGATCTGCCCGACCATTATGGACCCGGCTCATCTGACCCTGCATCCTGCTCATCAAGCCTGCTACAGCTCTGCAGTCCAGCAAGGTCTCACCTGTCTCCTGCTTCCAGCTGCTTACCCACAGTCTGCTGCCAGCCAAGCTCAGTGCCAGCTTATATGCCACCAGCCGGTTCTGCTGCCACCACGCAGTCTACTGGACTGATCACAGGCACCCATACCTCACTGTGCTCCAATTGCTGCTGTCTAACCAGGAGATCACTAACCAGGTATGGGACAGGAGGGCAGGGTGATGTCATTGTCTGGGAAAAAACAAATTGCTATTATCTTAAAAATAAAAGCAGCACAAATTTGTATTTTTATGGCACAAAAAAGCACAAACGTAGCACTAACAAATAGTATGTTTGTTTTTAAGATTTAATAACATGGGGTGCAAAGTGAGTGGGTTGTTATCAAATAAAAACAAGCTGCTATATCTTAAAAACCATAACAGCACAAATAAAATTTTTAGCAGCACAAACATAGCACTAAAACATTTGAGTTTTTATTTGTGCAGATTGTACGGGGGGGGGGGGGCAAAGTGAGTGGGGTTTGAAAAGAACAAAAAAACTGTTATAACTTAAAAACCATAACAGCACAACTAAAAATTTTAGCAGCACAGACCAGCACAAACGTAGCACTAACCAACGAGACCAGTTTTGTGTCCTTTCGGGGTGGTAGGGGGGCTGAGTGACCTTTGGTGACCTTTAATAAATCATTAATAACACAAAAACAATAAAAGATAGAACATACATTTTAGCAGCACAAAACAGCACAAACGTAGCACTAACCAGCGAGACCAATTTTGTGTCATTTGGGTGTTGTGGGGGGCTGAGTGACCTTTGGTGACCTTAACGATAAAAGATAGAAAGAAAATTTAAACAGCACAAAACAGCACAAATGCAGCACTAAAGAAACACACTTGAGTTTTTATTTGTGCTGATTGTACAGTAGGTGTTTGTGATATTGTGTTTTTAGCACGACAGCATCGCGCTGATTCTCAGCGACATGGTGCCGAGATCTCGCACTCACTGGAATAGTGACAGCACATCCCAGCAAGCGCGTCATAGAAGCGACGGGAGATCCGACTTGGATTCCCGCCAATTCTACACGTGTGCGGCGTTTGTTATGAATCCTGAGGGGGAAGTCCCCGCCGGATTTTAAATAAAAATCCGGCATGGGTTCCCCCCTCAGGAGCATACCGGGCCCTTAGGTCTGTTATGGGTTGTAAGGAGAGCCCCCCTACGCTGAAAAAAACGGCGTAGGAGGTCCCCCTACAATCCATACCAGACCCGTATCCAAAGCACGCTACCCGGCCGGCCAGGAAGGGAGTGGGGACGAGCGAGCGCCATCCCCCCCTCCTGAGCCGTACCAGGCTGCATGCCCTCAACATGGGGGGGTTGGGTGCTCTGGGGCAGGGGGGCGCACTGCGGCCCCCCCACCTCAGAGCACCCTGTCCCCATGTTGATGAGGACAGGGCCCCTTCCCGACAACCCTGGCCGTTGGTTGTCGGGGTATGCGGGCGGGAGGCTTATCGGAATCTGGGAGCCCCCTTTAATAAGGGGGCCCCCAGATACCGGCCCCCCACCCTAAGTGAATGGATATGGGGTACATCCTACCCCTAACCATTCACCTGTAGGAAAAATGTCAAAGTTAATAAACACACCACACAAGGGTTTTTAAAATAATTTATTTTTCTGCTCCGGAGGCTCCCCCTGTCTTCTTTATTAGCTCTTTTACCAGGGGGAGCTTCTTCTTTGACGTCTTCGGGTGGGTGGGGGCCGCCGTCTGGTTCTCTTCCACCGCCGGGGGGGGTCGCTTTTAAAAAAGCCCCCACCCCCCGGCGGGTTTCCTCCGGCGTCTTCGGCGGGGGGGCTTCTTCTTCCGCTATCCCGACGGGTCTTCTCCGCTATTCGGGGGGTCTTCTCAACTCTCCGGGGGTCTCCTTCTATGTTCGCCGCTCTCCGCTGTTGACTCGGCGCACCCCGGTTCTTCCTCTCGCTGTCCGGTGCCTTCTTCTTCCGCGCTGTACGTCTTCTTCTCCTTCCGTGCTGTGAGTTCTTCTTCCGTGCTGTGACGTCATGTTCTTCACTTCTCTCCTTCTCCCGATGTTGACACGTCGCCTTTCCTCGCTGCAATGACGTGTGCCCGGCTTGCATCGGACCTATATAGGCCTCACAGTCCCATCATGCTCTGTACCTACCCATGTGATACCAACCCACGTGGCCCCTGCCCCAGAGCACCCAACCCCCCCATGTTGAGGGCATGCAGCCTGGTACGTCTCAGGAGGGGGGGGCGCTCGCTCGTCCCCACTCCCTTCCTGGCCGGCCGGGTAGCGTGCTTTGGATACGGGTCTGGTATGGATTGTAGGGGGACCTCCTACGCCGTTTTTTTCGGCGTAGGGGGGCTCTCCTTACAACCCATAACAGACCTAAGGGCCCGGTATGCTCCTGAGGGGGGAACCCATGCCGGATTTTTATTTAAAATCCGGCGGGGACTTCCCCCTCAGGATTCATAACAAACGCTGCACACGTGTAGAATTGGCGGGAATCCAAGTCGGATCTCCCGTCGCTTCTATGACGGCTCTGTCTCCATCGCGGGAAACCAGCTCGGCGCTGGCTCCTGCGATGGGGCTCGTAGGTGGTCAATCTCGCCGAGAAAGGGAGCGAGATTGACACAATACCGCATGCACCTACTGTAGGAGGGGACAAAGTGAGAGGGGTTTGAAAAAACTAAAAAATTGTTATAACTTAAAAACCATAACAGCACAAATAAAAATTTTAGCAGCACAAACCAGCACAAACGTAGCACTAAACAACAAGACCGTTTTGTGTCATTTGGGCATTGTAGGGGGGCTGTGTGACCTTTGGTGACCTTTAATAAGTCATTAATAACGCAAAAACGATAAAAGATAGAACATGAATATTAGCAGCACAAAACAGCACAAACATAGCACTAACCAACGAGACCAGTTTCGTGTCATTTGGGCGTTGTAGGGGGGCTGTGTGACCTTTGGTGACCTTTAATAAGTCATTAATAACGCAAAAACGATAAAAGATAGAAAGGAAATTTAAACAGCACAAAACAGCACAAACATAGCACTAAAGAAACACACTTGAGTTTTTATTTGTGCTGATTGTAAGGTGGGCAAAGTGAGTGGGGTTTGAAAAAAATAAATAAACTGTTATAACTTTAAAACCATAACAGCACAAATAAAAAAATTTGCAGCACAAAACAGCACAAACGTAGCACTAACCAACAAGACCAGTTTTGTGTCATTTTGGGGTTGTAGGGGGGCTGTGTGACCTTTGGTGACCTTTAATAAATCATTAATAACGCAAAAACGATAAAAGATAGAACGGAAATAATAGCAGCACAAAGGTAGCACTAACCAACAAGACCAGTTTCGTGTCATTTGGGTGTTGTAGGGGGGCTGTGTGACCTTTGGTGACCTTTAATAAGTCATTAATAACACAAAAACGATAAAAGATAGAACGGAAATATTAGCAGCACAAAACAGCACAAACGTAGCACTAACCAACGAGACCAGTTTTGTGCCATTTGGCTGTTGTAGGGGGCTGTGTGATGTCATAGTCTGGAAAAAACAATTGCTAATATCTTCAAAATAAAAGCAGCACAAACGTACATTTTTGCGGCACAAAACAGCACAAACGTAGCACTAAAGAAACACACTTGAGTTTTTATTTGTGCTGATTGTAGGGGGGCCAGCTTCGCTGAGCTCATTTCCTTGGCTATCATCCTAATCTGTTGATGATTGGTTCTATATCTAGAATGAAAATCCGTTTTTTTTAGGAAACATTTTTTTAGAATGGTTGCTTTTTTGTATATGATGGGATTCATTGCTAAGGTGCAAAAACTACCACCCACCTGTCCAATGAGAGTCCCTTCTCTGGCTACAGTGAAGTGATAGGTTGGTAGAGCTTAGACATGAAGTCAGGGAAAGTCAAGCCCTTGTAACAAAATCACAAAAGGGGAAAAATATGATGTAAAAGAAAACTGAACTCTGGAAGTTGTGACAAAAAAAAAGTCAGGCAGAGGGCAAAGAACCAGTCACCGGTATTGCTTGTGGTCTTCCTACAGCAGATCTTTCCCTATCACTGACTTGCCATGCCTTGTTCGGCATTGCGTCTCTGTGTGGAGGGGCAATCTTGGTAGAGGCAAGGCTTTTCTTCCTTATATCAAAGCTTTCAGCAAGGAGGACAGTGAGTGACACAGTAGTGATATCCCAAAAAATCACTCCAAATCTCCTGAGACTAGAAATCAGAGGCAGCAGTGCCTTAGATCTCACACTGTAGATATACAGCTATGAGGCTGTAAGCACAAGAGAAAACACATACCTGGAAGTTCACTATTTTTTTTTATTATTCAGGAGAATTCCTAAATGCATTTTCAAACTATTGCTTAGGCACTGTAAACATTTTTTATGTTCCATATAACATTACAAATCTTCCCTTTTGACTTCAGTTGCACTTCAAAGCAAACGTTGCCTTTTCATGCAGGATACAGTTTAAAGGGGTTGTAAACCCTTACAACACACTTTTTGCTACAGGTAAGCCTATAATAAGGCTTACCTGTAGCTACCCTGGATATCTCCTAAACCTGAACGTTTTAGGAGGTATCCCCTGAATTTGCATGTGCCAATGTAATCGGCACGTGCCGTTGCTTTCAGTGACTGTGCCGCTACCAGCCGGTCCCGCACGCATTGCCAGGAGTGACATTATCGTGGCTCTGGCCAATCACAGCACCGGAGCCGCGAACTCCGGAAACGACATGTTGCCGGCCGGTGCTGTGTCGGGCACCGCAGCAAGGGGTTCGATCCCAGGTGAGTATTACATATTGAGCTAGTATGATATGCATACTAGCTCATTATGCCTTTGTCTTGCAGGTGTTAGATTTATTATTTATTATTTTTTCCAAAGTGGGTTTACAACCACTTTAAGTAATTCCATCTAAAATTCTGCATCCCAAGTGTGTAAAGCCCTGTTCACACGATCAGATATCTGATGGAATCTAATCCGATGGATTTTTTCGTCGGATATCCGATGAAGCTGACTTTCATCAGTCTTGCCTACACACCATCGGTCAAAAATCCGACTGTGTCCAAACGGGGTGACGTAAAACACTACGATGTGCTGAGAAAAGTTAAGTTCAATGCTTCCGAGCAATGCGTCGACTTAATTCTGAGCTTGCGTGGATTTTTGACCGATTGACTTCAACACAGACGATCGTTTTTTTCTATTGTTTTTTTATCCATAGGAAAATTTTAAAAAGTGTTCTATTTTTTTCACCGATGGAAAACAAACTGTTCATCGGACAAACCGATCGTGTGTACAGGGCTTAAAGCGGATGTGCGCTCAAAAAAAAATATTAAAAGCCAGCAGCTACAAATACTGCAGCTGCTGACTTTTAATATTAGGACACTTACCTGTCCTGGAGTCCAGCGCTGTCCGCAGCAGAGGACGATCGATCGCTCGTCACCCTGCTGCTCCCCCCTCCATCCACGGTGAGGGAACCAGGAAGTGAAGCGCTCCGGCTTCACTGCCCGGTTCCCTACGGCGCATGCGCGAGTCGCGCTGCGCCCGCCGATTGACTCCCGCTGTGTGCTGGGAGCCGAGTGTTCCCAGCACACAACGGGGGATGGACGGGATGTCAGAAAAAACCCATCTTTTGCCCGTGACGTGTGGCTGGAAGTGGGTGCAAATACCTGTCTGTAGACAGGTATCTGCACCCCCCTCCCCCTGAAAGGTGTAAAATGTGACACAGGAGGGGGGGGTGGGGTGCCGATCAGCGTGACTTCACTTTAGGGTGGAGATCCGCTTTAAGTGTCTGTTGGGTTGGAGAGCTTGTAGAGATAACCCAACAATGTCTTCTAGGCCAGTGGCCTTAAAGTTAACTTCTACTGCTCTATACATTTTTTTATTTTATTTCATCAGATCAATCCAACTAATGTCTGCGAATCAAATTAATATGTAATATCAAATGAATAATAACTACTGCAGTACAGAAAAGGCACAAAAATATAAACCCAGCATCTTTCCAAATAACTGTCCTTGTTATTCCCCACCAGTCTCTGCAACCAAAAAGTGATAAAAGATTAGGTGATGTGATCAGAGTCGATGTTCACCAGAATTTTGGCTCCTGGCTCTTTAGCTTACACACCAAACAATGGGCCATTCTTTCAGCCCAAGAGAAAGCAAATTCTTATGGAAATATCTGATGAAACAAAAATAATAAAGAACAGAGAAATGTCAAAGGGCACAAAGTTACTGAGCTTGGTTGTTTAACTTGCATAATCTGTATCTGATCTGTGAAATGACGAAGAGGATCACATAAGACAGAGAAAGAGTCCAATTCATTTAATCTACATGTCTGGGGGTGCCCTTAATCCTGTCTGTGAAGGGGTGACGTACAAAAAGTGGCAGCCAGTAAAAAACAGGCAATTTTCTCCAGCCAGTAAATGCCAGTAAAGGTTAAAGGTTGCCAGTAAAAAAATGTCTGTGACACTCGGCTTGGTCCGGAGCTGAATGAGACTATCCGACAACACAGAGAAATACAGGTGATTATGAGAGATCCCATAGAGATAATATGAATGGTCAAGATAGGCCTTATAGGGATGACCATAATGGACCAAGAACACCAAAACCATGGTGGAGAAATAAGAACAATCAGAAACCTTGGTCAAAATCACCAAAAAAAAACATTTTGGAAAAATAATAAAAACAATCAAAAACCTTGTAACCCTCCATACAATCAGCAGGGAAACCAAGGGGGTACGAGCAAGGTAACTATGGGAACCATAGCCAGTACAACCAGGAGAGAAGGGATACAAGAGAGTCCTATCCCTATCAATCCCAACAGTATCAATATCAAGGAGGCCAAACCCAGCAGTATTACAAGCAGGGGGGCCAATCCCATACTGATCAGTACCAATATGATAATAGAACGAGTCCGATTCATACCCACAATTATGAGCCATTAAGCAATTATAGAGAAGAAGGTGACACACAGTCTTTTTTAGAGCATCGCAGGAGCGAGAGATCCAGGCCCGGATTTACTCCCTGTGCCGCCCCAAGGCCGGGTCCTTCAATGCGGCCCCCCCCCACACACACACACAGGGGCCAAGTGATACAGTCGGCAGCTATCGCCGCCGACTATATCACGGGAGCGCGCCCGCAAGAACTAACCCATATGCGAGAGAGAGCTCACATGAAGGGGGTTAGTTCTTGCGAGGAGGGGACAAGACAGCCGCCGATCCCCCATCACAGATTCCCCCCATCAAAAAGCCCCCATATAAAGTCATCCATCACAAAGCCCCCCATAAAAGATCCCCCATCACAGACTCATCTATTATTACAATGTAATAAAATTAAATAGTTCAACTCACCATAATGAAGAATGAGTGGGAGCCCTAATGTCACTGTCCCCAGCCAGCGGAGTGCTCCTTATATCTCAGGCGTCACTGTCCCCAGCCAGCGGAGTGCTCCTTACATCTCAGGTGTAACTGTCCCCAGCCAGCGGAGTGCTTCCTTATCACGTGTCACTGTCCCCAGCCAGCAGAGTGCTTCCTTACATCTCAGGCATCACTGTCCCCAGCGGAGTGCTTCCTAACATCTCAGGTGTCACTGTCCCCAGGCAGCAGAGTGCTTCCTTACACCTCAGGTGTCACTGTCCCCAGCCAGCGGAGTGCTTCCTTACATCTTAGGTGTCACTGTCCCCAGTGGAGTGCTTCCTTACATCTCAGGTGCCACTGTCCCCAGCGGAGTGCTTCTTTACATCTCAGGTGTCACTGTCCCCAGCGGAGTGCTTCCTTACATCTCAGGTGTCACTGTCCCCAGCCAGCGGAGTGCTTCCTTACATCTCAGGTGTCCCCCCCCCCCCCACCCAGCAGGCATCAGTGTCTCTGCCGCCATTACTGAAGGCTGAGGGGGAACAAATTAGAGGCAACCATTTTTCAGAAGACCACAGATGAGTTATAAACAAGAAGGAAGCCTGCCGAGTGGCTACAATAGAAATTGAGCGGCGGCATCGCCCACCCGCCACCCCTTTCCACAATAGGTCACAGATGACAGACAGACAGACCAGGGGCGGGGGGTGGGCGGTGCCGCAGCACCATTTCTATTGTAGCCACTCGGCAGGCTCCCTTCTCGATTATATCTAGTCTGTGGTCTTCTGGAAAATGGCTGCTGGCGGAGACATTATCTCCGCCGGCCGTGGACCTCCAGCGGGGGCCGCGGGCGGCGAAAAGTAGTACATTACACTGTGCCGCCGCCCGCGAGGGTGCTATGTTAGTGCGGGGGCTCGGCCGCGAAAGCCGAGAAGTCGCCGCAGGAGTGGCGCCGCCCCTTTACCCACTGTCGCCCCGAGGCCTGGCCTCAGTGGCCTTGTGGGAAATCCGGCCCTGGAGAGATCTCCACCCCGGTACGAACAAATGACACATGCCAGAAGTCCAAACGGAAGAGGGGATGCCGAGGAGGATACAAGATCCAAAAGAAGAAAAATCAAGTAGGTGAAGGCATCTATAACATTAGTGGAGTTGAATTAACACGGACTGAATTGATCACATTGGATAAAGGATTAAAGTATGCACCCAAAAGGAACCTCAATAAATTTGATGTATACGTGGATATACAGAAGTATACAAGGAAGCTCAACATAAAAAAGTACATGCTGAACAAACCACCTAGGGGTGAGCAATACAGAATCAACACACCAGGACGAGTAGAGCATAGTGAACTAAGAAACAAATCTCTTTTCAATCCACAGGTTTATAATAACCAACATGTGGAATTGTTTAACAAAATGGTGTTGAGAGATTTGGATAAACTAAAAGTCAACAGAATGCCTGACCCGAAAGCTATACATAAAGGTATAAAAGAATTAGAAGAAAATAAAAAAGTAGTATGAGGAATTGCGTAGCCCACTTGGTGACACCAATACATATATCAAGTTAAGAGGAAACCCCACAGGGCAATACAAAGAAGAACTATCTGAGCTTATTCTAAGAGGCAGGATGAGAGATAGTGGGTCCTAGATAATTTTAGCTAACTTGTTTCGAAACAGAAATGGTTTATATTGAGAAGTTTGGCCTTTGAACTTCAGCATAACTATTTTTGGCACGATTTTAAAAATTATAGACAGCTTAATGGAATAGGTATGGGTGCTAAGTATGCACAATGTGTGGCCAATATATTCACGTCTGAGTGGGAAGAAGAAGCCATATATGCAAATGTATCTGAACAACTGATCCTATATAGGAGATTCATCGATGATTGTATAGTGATCTGGGATGGCGATGAAAGTACTTTGGTCCAATTTTTCGATAAGCTAAATGATAACCAAAAGAATATTAAATTGACATATACAACCAGCGACAAAACTATACAATTTCTGGATTTGGAAATAACATTGGAGGTAAACAAAATCATTACCTGTACTTATTTCAAATCAGTGGAAAGAAACAGTTACATTCCGGTTAACAGCTGTCATTTCGACCCATGGCTGATCAACATTCCGGAAGGACAGATAAGACTTCAAAGAAATTGTACAGATTCTCAAGTATTCCTGGAACAAATAGAATCAATCTTTAAAAGGTATTGGCCAATTCTTAAAGCAGATAGGCAGTTACAAAGTATATTACCAAGTTTGCTAGGGTTGTGTATAATAGAGCACCTACAATGAGGGATCTGGTGGCAAACAATGTCCCAGAACCCCCAACTAAGAATAAAACACTAACTTTGTTCAGGGGAAAGGCTTCTTCCCATGTAGGAGGTGCTATGCATGCAGAAAAAAACAATCTGAATGGTCAAAAATGCTCTAAATTCAAATCCAATGTGACACAAAAAGAATACGAAATACAGGACCTCATAACATGTAGGACTGAGGGTGTACTATATGTGTTGCAATGTTCATGTTCATTGCAATACATAGGGTGCATGAAAAGACCTTTATGGAAACGAATAAGGGAACAAAATATAGAAAATGGCTTTCCCAAGCATAATGTTTCATGTCATGAAAAAAATCCAAAAGATCTAAAGTTTTGAGCCATAGACAAGTATAAACCCCATTGGAGGGGGAGCCATAAAGTTAGGGAATTGAGTAAAAGTGAATCAAGGTGGATACATGAAATCTGTTCCCTTGCGCCTAATGGCCTGAACATAGACTTTGATTTGAATTGTTTTATATCGGATTATTGGATTTAAATTTTGTTTTATTTTAATAATGGAGGTTTACTGTTTTATAATTTCATAATTTTATTGGTACTCATATATATAGTATATTTACCCCTCCCACTTGTCGGAATTTCTCTCTGTGAGTGGGGTAATTGTGAGAGAAATTCACCCGAGACCACACTCTGGAACAAGTTAAGAAGTTTTCTTTATTGACTCGTACGGGGAGACAAGTTACAACAAAAGGACAGATATTTGCCTACTGGTTCTGACCGCTTGACACCCGTGCTATAGAGCTGCATGGACAAACGGTCAGCCTGATAGACACCTATCTGACTTGTCTGCCTAACAATTGTAAAACTGGCATTTATATACCCTCACAAGCTTAATCTAAGCCATCTCTCCTAGATGTGATTGGTTGCTAAGATCTACGTCAATGTAACACCTGTCCTACAACCAAACAAACTTAATTATTGCCAGAATTCCTATCTGTTCATTAAAAGTGATTTATAACTGGTTGTGTCCAATTAGAGACATCTGTGTGGAGACAGTCTGGCACCCAGCTGTGTTAGCCACAACTTCAAGGATGACAGATTTATAACTTTCAGAGAATTAACTTTCAATAACCCCACCTTATCTGTTATGTCTTACTATTTCTATGTGTATGTATCTATATATTTGGTTCCGTAAAAGACACTATATTATCTATATTATATATACATACATGTACACATACATATATATATATATATATATATATATACATACACATATATATATACACATTACTTTATTCAATGTTGTCTAATTATTAATGCAACTTATACAATGTATTTTAAGGTTTAATGAGGCACAAATAGACACTGGGTAGATTCAGATAGATCAGCGGATCTTTAGATCCGCGTAATCCATCTTATTTACGATCCGCAAGCGCAAGTTTTTGAGGCAAGTGCTGTATTCAGAAAGCACTTGCCTCTAAAGTTGCGCCGGCGGATCGTAAATCCCCCGGCGGAATTCAAATTCCGCGGCTAGGGGGAGTTTACTATTTAAATCAGGCGCGTCCCCGCGCTGATCGTACTGCGCATGCGCCGCTGGCTACATTTCCCAGCGTGCATTGCTCCAAATGACGTCGCTAGGACGTCATTGGTTTCGACGTGTACGTAAATTACGTCCATCCGTATTCGCGAATGACTTACGCAAACGACGTAAAAAATTAAAAAATCTGCGCGGGAACGACGACCATACTTAACATAGGATACGCCGCACATACCCATCATATAGCAGGGGTAACTATCCGCCGGAAAAAGCCGAACACAAACGACGTAAAAAAAAAGCAACAGGCTGGTGTTCGTTTCTGAATCGGCGAATCTCCTCATTTGCATATTCGTCGCGTATACAAACGGACGCACCACCTAGTGGCCAGCGGGAGATTGCAGCCTAAGATCCGACGGTGTAAGTCACTTACACCTGTCGGATCTTAGGGAGATCTATGCGGAACCTGATTCTATGAATCAGCAGCATAGATCCGACGGTCGGAACTCAGAGATACGACGGCGTATCAGGAGATACGCCATCGTATCTCTATCTAAATCCGGGCCACTGTCAGACTTGATTAATGTTCTGATCATAACTTTCTCAAACTGCCTAATTATTTTATACCACCTGTATCACTATCTTTGGTGCTTATCTGATCAGCTATATTTCCACTGTTGTCAGAATGTTCCTTTGTCTAATTAGTTGAACTTAGAATGAACTGTCTTCAGTGCACTTTCACCTAGTTATGACTGTCTTAACAATACCAGCTAAAGTTCAGTAAAATAAAGACATTCTATATTCTTATAGAATAATAGAATAACACTAATAAAGATTAAATAACTATTGCTTACCATTGAATAATATTGATAAGAACACTACTATATCATAATAATATGAATAATATTGATAATTATATTATCAATAAAACATATGAAAACTAATAAGAATTATATGAAATAATTCTACTTCTAAGCATAAATGATTATAACATTAGCATCTAATTTCTCTAACAGTAATATTAAATGTGAGAGATTAATCACATTCAGACCGTTGGCTGCTATATGTATTATTTTCAATGTTGTGTGTTTTAGTCTGGCATTAATATTATTGACCACTGGAGGGAGCATGACGATTTATGTGTGCAGTCAATAATATGATGGTTTTAAAATCAGGAAATACCTTGTTTTTAACCACTTCCCGACCGCTGCAGAATGGCACGTACAGGCAAATAAGCGTACAGGTACGTCCTTGCCTTCTAGCGGGTGGGGGGTCCGATCGGGACCCCCCCGCGCGCTACATGCGGCAGTCGGATTCCCGCGGGGAGCGTTCCGGGACGACGGCGTGGCTATTCGTTTATAGCTTCTCCATCGCGATCGCTCCCCGGAGCTGAAGAACGGGGAGAGCCGTATGTAAACACGGCTTCCCCGTGCTTCACTATGGCGCTGCATCGATCGAGTGATCCCTTATATAGGGAGACTCGATCGATGACGTCAGTCCTACAGCCACACCCCCCTACAGTTGTAAACACACACTAAGTGAACACTACTCCTACAGCGCCCCCTGTGGTTAACTCCCAAACTGCAACTGTCATTTTCACAATAAACAATGCAATTTAAATGCATTTTTTGCTGTGAAAATGACAATGCTCCCAAAAATGTGTCAAAATTGTCCGAAGTGTCCGCCATAATGCCGCAATCACGAAAAAAATCGCTGATCGCCGCCATTAGTAGTAAAAAAAAAAAAATTAATAAAAATGCAATAAAACTATCCCCTATTTTGTAAACGCTATAAATTTTGCGCAAACCAATCGATAAACGCCTATTGCGATTTTTTTTACCAAAAATAAACTGAGGGAAAAAAAATGTTATATATGTTTTTGGGGGATATTTATTATAGCAAAAAGTAAAAAATATTGCATTTTTTTCAAAATTGTCGCTCTATTTTTGTTTATAGCGCAAAAAAATAAAAACCGCAGAGGTGATAAAATACCGCCAAAAGAAAGCTCTATTTGTGGGGAAAAAATGATGCCGATTTTGTTTGGGAGCCACGTCGCACGACCGCGCAATTGTCTGTTAAAGCGACGCAGTGCCAAATCGCAAAACCTGGCCTGGGCATTTAGCTGCCTAAAGGTCCGGGGCTTAAGTGGCTAATTTAAATTTTAATTGTTTCTCTGAATTTCTTATTAAACATGTGTCATGCATTGTATCTTAATGATATGAAATGTAGATTGTAATGGTTTGCCAGCGATGATGTGTCCAATGACCCCTCTGTTACCTTGACAACAAGTACGCAGCTGCTGGAATATAAACTCAGGCGCTTGTGTCACATAGCTACTCATGATTAAGTCACGTGACATGTGACGTAACGCGTAGGCTGGGCTGAGACCGTTAGTGCTGTTTAGACTGGAGTGGACTGGAGGGACCACAAGGCTTGGAGAGAGACTTTCACTGGGACATGTCATGTTGGGAAGGTCTCACCATCATCTGTGCTGCTGCACACTGCTATCAGTGTCACTATGAGTGTAAATGTTATGTGTGTGTGCCACCCATTCTAATTACTTTCCCTCCTGTCTCCTGTCCCTGAGCTACTTACTTGCCTGATTATCTACCATAAATCATATTGCTAATTGCATTGCAGTCCGGTATAGCATGCATGATGGTGGCCAGGGTGGGCTCAGCAGGAGGGAAATCAGGGCCTGAGCCATCCTCACTGCCTATGGGGAAGTCCTGAGACTGCAGGGGGTCTGGCTGTGCACAGTGGGGAGCAGGGGCAGATTCACTCACCAGAGCCTGTGATTTCTTGTGAGGAGTGGAGATGGGTGGCTGCAGCATCATGCCATGCTGCTCTGCCTGTGTCCTGTTGCCATCTTGCCATCAGAATCGGGGCCTGATGTTCCGCCGCGGATGCTGGTGCGGGTGGCCCGTATTTCACCATGGATGCCAGCCTGGAATGTTCCCACTACCGTGGGGAGTATTTGGAAGTTGGTCTAGTACAAATCGGATATAGGATGCCTGTAGGATGCCACTCGGAAGACAGAGCTGAAGTCTCACAGGTCTGTTCCCTCTGCCATCCGGACACGCCCCCCCCCCCCCGGGAAGGATACTTAAGGGACAGATGCCATGTTGTGAGAGGCTCTGCCTCAAGGCCCTCCTGCCTCGAGGTCGGTGTTGGTCGCTTAGACTCGGGGCCTTGTTGGCCCAAGGCTGTACTTCTACCAAGTAGGGCCAGCCATCCTGACAGGGGCCTATGATTTCAAGTGATCCTGAGCTGTCCGTCTCACAAGGGAAATTACTTAATGGAGGAAACCAAGGGAGGACCCGTCCAGGATGGGACCAAGCGGAAGGCTGATGTCTCGGGATAGGCCTGGTGACTCTATTAAGGGATAATCTACAATTGATATTACCCTACAGTTTCACTGGGTCGGCTTAAAGGCTCTTAAACTGTATGGCTGGAAGTTCGGGTACCAAATCCTGTGGCAGAGGATTCCGGACTGTTCACTTTTGCTTGCAACCAGTCTGTGGCAGAGACTGTTACTGATCATTGTTCGTGCATCACTCTGGCCGCCAGGCCAGGTGGGAGGGGCCTATCCGGGTGAGCAATACCCATTCGAGAGGAAGTGGTGAGTGACTTTTTTTGGAACTTAGAAGTTTTCCCCAATGATCTGTACTATGCACCTGAACCTTCCCCTGCTCCTCTATCCTTCTACTTTCTTGCAAGTTATGAGAAAAATAAAACCTGTGTGGACATTGGAGTTGTAGAGCCCCCTTACTTCGCTAAAGTTAATGGGGAATGGGAGAGTTACTTTGCTCCCATTCACAGTTTGTTTAAATTTTGGGACTTCTGTCATTCCAGAAATGTCCACTGGGTCAGTCTGTGGTTCAGGGATGCAGTGCCATCCCTGGCCAGCAGTTGGCGCCAGAGGGGTTCTGGCAGAGTAAGTTTCTCCAGCAGCCAATCAGAGGAGCTTTTTCCCTCACGGGGCGTGCTGGAGAGGAGTACATCTGTGACAGGTGTCAAGTGTTCTAAAATCTTCGCCGGCGTGACCCACCTGGCCGAAATTGCATACTACTTGGAACCTCATCCGGAGGTACAAGGGGACCCCAATGACTCACTGGGTTCCCGGTTCTATTGAAAAGATCCCAGGCTGGGTGCCGTACGATTGGGGAGTCGGTTTGAGGAGGACCCGGAGGCAGGTTGTCCAACAAAGCCTGAAAAAACCAATTGGGGATCTGGTGACCAGAGTACTGACAGGTATGTTTGCTGTCATCTGGTGACCAATGCAGAAATCTACTGGGAGGATTCGCTCCATTTATCTACCTAGCTCAGTCATTGTAATTGGCCTGTGGCGGAGGCCCTAGAGCCAGGCCTGTGAGACAGGCCTGTTCCTCCCAGAAATCCTAAGTGACATCTCGGCTGCCAGGCTCATAAAAAGGGGTCTGTCCGGGGGCACTTTACCCACTCAGTTCGAGTGGTGACGAGTTACAAATTGGTACTATACAGAGCAGTACTGACTGCTCCATTTAATATCCAGGCCTCATCAACCTTGTCCTTCCCAATTTATGTTGATGTTGGCTGTGTTGGCCTGGAAAAATAAAGCATTGGAAAAAACCTTTATTCACTGTCTGGACCTTCGCTCACTGTTTGTCTCTACAACTGCACCCCTGGGCCATATCAAGGTAACTCAACATGTCGATCCCAAAAACAAACCAGCGGCTCCTGCGGGGGTAGCGCTACAGAGTTGTTTACAGACTTTCTTGCCCTAGACAACGAATGTTGAGGTAACGTGCAAGGCCAACATTTAATGCAGTAGCTCCTACGGGTGTAGTGCTACATACACACTGTAGCTTTTATCAATAAAGTACTTCACCTTATACTCTCACCCTATACGTTCATGCTGTTTTGAGTGCCAGGAAGACACCATGAGCTTAAAGTGGAGGTTCACCCAAAAACTTAATTTTTAACATTAGATTGAGGCTCATTTTGTCAAGGGGAATCGGGTGTTTTTTTTTAAATCGAAGCAGTACTTACCGTTTTAGAGATAGATCTTCTCCGCCGCTTCCGGGTATGGGCTGCGGGACTGGGCGTTCCTATTTGATTGACAGGCTTCTGACGGTCGCATACATCGCGTCACGATTTTCCGAAAGTAGCCGAACGTCGGTGCGCAGGGGCCGTATAGAACCGCACCGACGTTCGGCTTCTTTCGGCTACTCGTAACGTGATGTATGCAACTGTCGGAAGCCTGTCAATCAAATAGGAATGCCCAGTCCCGAAGACCATACCCGGAAGTGGCGGAGAAGATCTATCTCTAAAACTGTAAGTACTGCTTCGATTAAAAAAAAAACACTCGATTCCCCTTGACAAAATGAGCCTCAATCTAATGTTAAAAATTGTTTTTCGGGTGAACTCCCGCTTTAAAGTACTGTTGGTCTACCTCAAGGGAGAATTAACCTTCGTCCACATACAAAACACCCCCAGAAATCCAATTTCCTATTCATATGATTGGCTTACTACTTTTACATAATGTCTTCAGAGAGTTCACTTTTTATGTAATTTTTTGCTGGTGTTCTGGTTATATGATAAAACTTGGAGCCTTTTTGATTTATGATACTATTGCTGTATAACATGTCAGGAATTTATTAATGCAGACTTATAAAGGTCCTCTTTAAATGATGTGAGACTCCTCCTTGAGATAGTAGTTCATAGAGGAGCCCATTTCTAGTACTCATGCACACCTCTCCGTCCTATCCATGAACCCTCTATTGATGTTTCCTTTTCCATTGTTGTTTTCAGTTATCGACGCAGGTTTGTGTGCAGGTTGCCAAAGTATACAGCGAGGAGATGTTACCTATTCATGACCTACAGTACAAAGTGTACAGGAAAAGCTGAACTGTCTCTAGGCTGTTTACCCAGCACTCAGGTCTCACCCGTCACCATAAATTGGAGAGAGTGAAATTACCAGGAGCAATGGTTCACAGGAAACTCAAAAATATAAAGTAAAATATAAACCAGGACAGGCACTGCTACTATAAATTAGATGATTTTCTATAGCAGAGAGGGCATGCACTAGATCAGTGCCATAATGATTTTAATATTTCTTATACCTCTATAGACATGGCATATTATTACTACTTATTATTATTATTTGCTGCCCTGCAGTTGTTGAATACTTAAAGCAATTCTTTATGCTGAAAAAAAAAATTAAAGTCAGTAACGACAAATCCTGTAATAATAGGGAACGTACCTGTCTAGGGATGATGTGCCGTCCTCAGCCGGGCAAGTTCTTTAGTAGCCTTTGTGTTCCCAGCACCAGGTCCTCTGGGGCCTGTGAACTGTAGCAGAAGACTGCGGGGAGGGGTGGGAAGTGGAAGTGAGAGCAGGTACCTGTCAAAGCTAGGTACCTGCTCCCCTACTGCCCCCCAAAAAAATATATGCCAAATATGGTAGAGGGGGGGGACTTAATGTGAAACTTTGGGGGGGGCACCTACTGTACTGGTGGAATATCCATTGGGTAAACAATTCTCTGTCTTTAGCTAATCTGGTAGAACAGTCACCACTCAGCACACAAGGGCTCAGAAAGTTACGGCGGAGAAGTCTCTTAATGGGAATAGATTAGGCCCTTCCGAGACTACATCATACACCAGGGTTAGAGGGAAGGGCTGTTTCTCCACTGATAGGTGTACTCTTCCACTTAGGTTCCAGTTTGCTGCCTCTCTCATTCTTGGTATCTTTCACCAACAAATGGTTGTGTCTTCAAAAGTTTTGGAAAAAATGTATATATCGTCCAGATAGATTAGCACAGTCTTAAAATTAAGGTCTCCCAAGCACCTTTCCATTAAGTGTTGAAAAGTGTTGGAAAGTGTTGGGGGAATTTCCCAGCCAAAAGGGCATGTGATTAAACTCAAACAGTCCCAAGGCAACGATAAAGGCAGTCTTTTCAAGATCCTGATCCCTCACTGGAACTTGTCAGTAGCCGTTCGCCAAGTTGAGGGATGAAAAATACGTGCCCTGCCCCAACGCCGTTAGTGATTCCTCCACGCAGTGGATACAGAAATTCAACTTGCGATAGTTCACATAGAATTGCAGGATTACATCTTTGTTTCTCACCAAAACCATAGGAGCAGCCCAGTGACTGGGACTCTCCTGGATTACCCCACTTTGTAGCATATTGTGGAGCAAGCCCCTAGTCTCCTGGAGGGGCTAGGGGAATGTTGCAGTACTACTTCCGGATTGTTCCCTCGTATGTATTGGGTGGTCAATGGCCTCTGTTTACCCATAGTCCTCTGGGCTGGTGGCAAAGACCAACACGTGTTTCTCTAGCAGTTGGTGTAGCAACCTCTACATGTGGCCTCTACCCCAGGCTAAGCTTCCGACATGCAGTAATGGGGTACCGCATACAAACCTGCTAGAGTGGCATTGTTAAAAAAATTCAATTGGGGTGGTCTCCAGGTAAATTAGCTGCACCAGAACCTTCCCTTGGTGAACCTTGAAGAGGGTGCATGCAACCTGCCACTCCCCAGGCGGAACTGATTCCTTGTGGGGTTCTATCATCATGGTGGCCCCTTGCAGCTTCTTGTGGGCCCCTGACTGGGTGGGACCAAACTACCTTTTGGAGGGGTGCTAGTAGAAGTTTCTGTTTTGGGGGTGTCCGGACAACCCCAACCTCTTTGGATTACCTCTTGGCCGCCCCCTGGTGAGTCTTGCATGCCCGAAAGATGTAGAACCACACATCTCATATATCGCAGCCAGAATGCTTAAACTTGGCCAGCAAGTGAGGCAAGTCTTTTAGCACGTTCATGACCAAAACAATGGGTATGGAAGAAAAGGCTGGGCCATGAGTCACCCCCACTGCTACCCGATCCAACATTTGGTCATCAATCTGGATTTTCACCCAGGTGATATCTTCTACTAGGATTGGCAAATTATTGGTTGCTGTAAGGGATAGCCAGGAGGGGTCTGTTTGGACTTGCGTCCCAAACCATCATATTCCATGACTGTGACTTTGACCAAGTGTCAATTAGTCATGGGACCTCTAGTCCATTGAAAATGGCGGTCACCACTGGGCTTGGGGCATCATGTACTGTAGTTGGCTAGGAATTTGTGTTGCTGGTCCCGGGGGCCATCCCTCTGCCCCAGGAGTAGCTAGTTTAATGGCGACATGCATGTGCTTTTCATTTCAGACCTGCTTACATGCCCAAAACAACCACACCTCCAGCACTTGCGGTCTTCCTCCACGTCCCTCCGTATCAAGTTTTTACCCTTAGAAGGAGGAGCCGAATTCTGTTTGAGTGTGCACACCTGCTGTTTCAGGGAATTCACGTCCAAGGCGAGTTCCCTGAGTGCTGTCTGTATGGTGGATAGAGGAGAGGGAGCCAAGGCCTCTTTCTTCATATGCAGCAGATAATACTTCTTAGTCACTACCACAGTAGACTCAGCATCCTCCTGTTCTCATGTAACCACATCTACCACAATGTCATTGAAAAAAATGTCAGGTTGTACTCTGATTCGCTCCTGCAGGGCCCTCCTGGCTGGGCCTGCCTTCATTCCTACCACAAACTGACCCCTCAGTATGCGGCCCAAGTCCACGATTTCTGCACAGCCACATGCATCCTTCTTTTCCAGCTGTTTCCAGAGGTGCTGAAGTGCCACGCAAAGTGTGTAAGACTCCCATTCTCCTGCTGTCTCTAGACAAAGAATCTGCACCCCAGCCCCAGGACCATCACATTTTCTCTGAACAGGCCCCCCAGGCATGTCACGATTTGCTCCAGTGTGGCCTGGTCCTCTTCTGGCAGAGCCATCACCGCTTGTCAGGCGTCATCCTCCAAGGAGTTAATGGTTAGCTCCGCGATTAGATGGGCGGAAACCTGGTACAGGTGCTCAGTGCTTTCTAGCCTCTCCTCCCATTTCACCAATGGCATGTTGGAGTTGGACTAAGGTACCAGGGCCAGGTTATCCTAGTGCTGCCATGATGGTGTTTGCTCAGGAGCCATGGTCTGAAATACACTCTGTCTGACTCAAGATGGCTGCCAGAGTCACATGGGCAGTCAGCAAACAACCGGATCGCTGCACCAGGAAATCATAGAGAAACCATATTCCTTCTGAGTTCCTCTCCCTCTGCACTGCAGCTGTGGTTGAGCGCCCCCTGCAGTGGAGAAAATAGACTGCATCTGCATACACTCACCTCTTCTCCAAAGTATCTAGCAATCCACATCTTCTGTTCACCCCCTAGTGGATGAAGGGGAGCTTAACTCTGGCTGCTCTATGTAAAGAGGGAAGGATTGCTGCTACTCCCGACCAGACAAGGTGAATAAACTATAAAAAGCGGCCTCAGCCTATATGTCTCCACCAAACCGCACACCCCACTTAGGTGTGTGGTTTGGTGGAAACATGTAGGCTGAGGCCAGGAGTAGTGGCGATCATTCCCTCTTTACATTTACTAACCCCTTGGATTGGTAGTAGGACAAGCCTGCGCCCCATGTTTTGGGACACAGGGATTTGCTTTCACCTCTACTTTGAGCGTCACCAAAAGCAATCAAACATCTGGCTGCTCTATGTTATATAAAAGCAGCCTCTTCAGTATTTGTTGCAGCAAATAGGACTCAAACAAAATGTTTTTTTTTTTTTTATAAAAGTAGAAAAACATTTATTTTACAGTAGAACCAAATATATCTGGTCTATACAATCAAAATCCTGGTCTAACAGTAAATATTCTCTCATACTCTCCTGACAGAGAGCAGAGGTGGCATATGTATCATCTAATTGTTGCATAACCACCAAAATGTCCAAACGTGTTTCGACTACACTCGGTTTTCCTCAGGGATAATGGAAATATTCATAGATGAACAGGCCAGATAAAAACAAAAAATTGTTGCAGCATGTAATGTGGGAACCCAGTATGGATGGTGAGGTCAGGCAACCCACAGGGGATCGGGTACCAAACAGAGGCAAACAGAGCGAAAACCATGTGAATCAACCACACATTTGTAAATCCAGCCAGCATTAAATTAATGTGTAGAAAAAAGGGGAGATATGCCAGTCCGGGAAAGGTTAAAGGGGTTGTAAACGTACATTTTTTTTCCTAAATAGCTTCCTTTACCTTAGTGCAGTCCTCCTTCACTTACCTCATCCTTTGATTTTGCTTTTAAATGTCCTTATTTCTTCTGAGAAATCCTCACTTCCTGTTCTTCTGTCTGTAACTCCACACAGTAATGCGAGGCTTCCTCCCTGGTGTGGAGTGTCATGCTCACCCCCTCCCTTGGACAACAGGAGAGTCAGGACGCCCACGAACACAGCTCTTTCTCTATCTGCAAGGTAGAGAGCGTCCTGACTCTCCAGTAGTCCAAGGGAGGGGGCGAGCACGACACTCCACACTAGGGAGAAAGCCTTGCATTACTGTGTGGAGTTACAGACAGAAGAACAGGAAGTGAGGATTTCTCAAAAGATATAAGGACTATTAAATGAAAAATGGAAGGATGAGGTAAGTGAAGGAGGACTGCACTAAGGAAGCTATTTAGGAAAAAAAAAGTGTACCTTTACAACCCCTTTAACATATGCGGATCCATTTAGGATTGTTGTAGCCCCACATGGACCTCAAGAGAGACCATCACACAAATGACCCTCACGAGTGTATGTTGTAAACCTAGATTTTTTTAAATAACTATATTTAATCCAAATTTATTTACCAAATGCAATGGCTATGCAAAAAAAATTCCTCCGGCCTCATAGCAACTGTGTGAATATAGTTGTTGTCCATAGATTGCTGCTGTCTTTACCAAAATCACCATTATCTTGTGTCTTAACACAATTTGGCCATTGGCAGCTGTAGATGGGTTTTGGCAGCAAAGGCGATTTTACCTGATATTTTCTTTCATACAGTTGAGTTAGCTTACGATGTCATGTTTATTATCATTGTATTATTTTTACGGGTGACTGCCACTTTTTCCATGACCATATTCTTCAGACCAACCAGGTGAAAGGAAATTTTTGGGTAAATATTGGAAGATTCCATCTGTATGGAAAACAAGGGGTGAATATCAAAATTTTCATCAATGGTCTCCTTTGTTTATTATAAATAATCCATTAAACAAGAAAAAATAATAAACTGATTTTCATTAAGTTACAAGCAATTGCGAGGAACTCACATCGTAAAAAGTTTTCTTTACTTTTTTTTTACTTCAATTTTTTGAACACCCCTCCGGTCGATAAATGATCTGAATAAAAGGTTGCGTGCTAGCTATTCATCTCATATGCGGTCTTGTACTGGAAGTGTGAGTATTGCTCTTTTACCATTTTCATCTCATGTAGCTGTAAAGTGTGCGCACATTTTAAAGGTCAAAATTACCTCTGTTGTGTTTTTTTTTCTAATCTGAATAGAAAGTAAAAATATTAGACTGTCAGGATTTATTCCTGTGTCCATGCTTGGTATAGTCACCTCTCTAATCGTCCTGAAGACAATGGGCTAGATTCAGCATTGATTTACGCCGGCGAATCTATAGATACGCTGCGTAAATTCAAAGCTGCACCGGCGTATCTTCTTTCTGTATTTAGAAAGCAAGATACGCCAAAATTAGCCTAAGATCCGACTGGCTAATTACGCCGTCGTATCTTAGGGTGCATATTTACACTGGCCGCTAGGTGGCGCTTCCGTCGTTATCGGCGTAGAATATGCAAATGACCTAGATACACCGATTCACAAATGTACGTGCGCCCGGCGGAATTTTTTTACGTTGTTTGCGTAAGGCTTTTCCGGCGTAACGTTGCTCCTGCTTCTATGAGGCGTACGCAATGTTAAGTATGAACGTCGTTCCCGCGTCGAATTTTGAATTTTTTACGTTGTTTGCGTAAGTCGTTCGCGAATAGGGCTTTGCGTAAATTACGTCCACGTCGAAAGCATTAACGATTTGCGGCGGAATTTCGAGCATGCGCACTGGGATTCTTTCACGAACGGCGCATGCGCCGTTCGTTAAAGACGTCATTTACGTGGGGTCATGTTTTATTTACATAAAACACGCCCACCTCTAGCAAATTTGAATTGGGCGCGCTTACGCCGGCTGATTTAGGCTACGCCGCCGCAACTTACGGAGCAAGTGCTTTGTGAATACTGCACTTGCCTGTGTAAGTTGCGGCGGCATAGCGTAAATAACATACGCTACGCCCGCACAAACTTACGGTGGGCTACTTGAATCTAGCCCAATTTCTGTCCAAGTACAATAGGAAAGGGAAAATACAAAATGTTTGAATTGTCATTAAACAGAAGATGATGGGAAATCTTCTAATGGGGATTCCTTTTCTGGTTTCTTCTAATGGGGATACCTTTTCTGGTGACAACGGTCAAAAGCTTGGTAGCTGGGTACACTAGTAGAATTTATTCCAACAATTTTCATTGAAAGTTAAATTATTTTTCGGCATCCAATTGATGTTTTTCTTTTTTTACCAAAATGATAGGAAAATTTGAAGGTGCAACATAGAACATTTTTCCTTGAATGTACAAATATCTAACAATTGGGAATGAAAAACAGGCGCCACTCTAAGTGCAGTATGTCAACAGGTTTAATTTCACACATGGAAAATAGGTACTCGCAAGAGTAAGTTAATAACAGGCATTTGGGCACATTATGCCAGATGTCCATGAAGTCTTTTGCATCCGTGGGGCTGCTTGCTGCGGGCTCTTGAACGGGCTGCGCCGGTGATCGCTGACACTTCCTGTATCTATAGAGTCCATTTCTGGTGCGCTCCCACTGGCGGAGAGTTATAAACGTCTCTGCCAGAGGGAGACGTACTGGATATACACTGTGGACTCTCTAACTCCAGGAGGCTTGAATGAGGAAATAGAGGTAAACAGCTTGATTTGATGTATTTGTTCCCCCGTAAATATTAGATATTCTAGATATTCTCTATCTTCCCTCACAAACCCACCCCCCAAATTCCCCCCTCCCCCTCTCTTTTTCTGTACCTATACACATGTAGCCATTGTTCTGTGTTTACCTTGTTACTGTGGGAACAAGCAGCCCCACGGATGCAAAAGACTTCACGGACATGCCCAAATGCCTGTTATTAACTTACTCTTGTGAGCATAGGTGTGCGCAGCCTATGGCATTAGGATGCGCACCCCAAAGCTCAAACACACATGCGCAGTAAAGCAGAAGATGGTTTCAGTAGAGGTGAGATTGGTGTCGGTAGTCTTTTGTTTTTATTATTTAATTTTTTTTTATTATTTTTTACAGTGTTTTTTTTTTAGTTTTTTTTACAATTTGTTGGGAGCCCAATTGATGGGCTTTGGTGAAATAGCAGAGAAAGGGACTGAGGACAGAGATTCCCCATCCCCTTTCTCTGTAGCCTCAGCTGCCATGAAGGTAGGGGGCATTTGGCAGTGGAAATCTGCATCACACAGGGTGATTAGGGTGTGCCCAGGCACACCCAGCACACTCTGTGCACACGCCTATGCTTGTGAGTACCCATATTCCATGTGTGAAATTAAAGCTGTTGATACTGCACTTAGAGTGGCTCCTTTGTTTCATTCCCAGCTGTTCCAGAAGACCCTTCTTATTCTTCCACTGGGCTGCCTTTAAAGTTGCTTTTAATGAACTTTATGGACTTTTATATGAGTCAGTGTTTTAAACATTCATTTTACCATTCCCTTCCCTTATGAGCAATTAGGTTGGTGGTTTCACTTTGAGCTTGACACAAGCGCCGACTTATTCCCTATGTGTAAATATGAATGAATGAATGAATGAATGACTTGTATAGCGCAACTCATGCGAACTGAATCGCCTCTGGGCGCTTTTTCCAGCCAGAGTCTGCTTGGCTGGTGCGGTCATTTTACCCCGTAGGATCATGACACGCTTGGGACACACAGTCATACACACAGATATACATATATATACTGGGCCAATTTGGACAAGATCCAATTTACCTATCAGCATGTCAATGAATGTGATTTTTGTTCAATACAATCCATTCATTACAAAATCAAATGTTGAAAGCAAACATAACCGTGAACTACTTTTGAATGACATTTGAATGCACTGAGAATTTTCGTGCAAATTTTTCTTTTTGTTTAAATTTTTCGTGCAAATTTCTCTTTTTGTTCAAATTTTCGTGCAAATTTCTCTTTTTGTTCAAATTTTCGTGCAAATTTCTCTTTTTGTTCAAATTTTCGTGCAAATTTCTCTTTTTGTTCAAATTTTCATTTCAAATTCTACTAGTCTACCCAGCTTTAGATGAGATACCCAATTGTTTAGAGAATATCTCTCTTTACTTCCTGTGGTTTTTCTGGGACAAGAGGAAAAAAATATCCCTGATGAGACAGACAAAAAAAAAGAAGAGGACTCTCAACTATTCTTTGCGCCATAAAAAGATTTTGACTTCACACTAATTTTCTTGCCTTTCTAATTATCAAGACTACCAGTATGTGTCACTTTTTGTCCAAAGCAACAGTTTATTTACCCACAGTGACATCATAGCTCCCAACTTTCCCTGATTTGGAAGTACTGTCCCTGATTAGGAGCAATGTCCCTCTGTCCCTCATTCCTCCTCATTTGTCCCTCATTTTGGTCTTATCTATATAGTTGTATATAAAATGCACTTTGCATCTATCAAAAAGTGTTTCCCAGTACTAAACCTTTCATCTGATTTCTAAATGGTCTCATTTGTAAATTCAAAAAAGGCAATACGAAAGAATAGTAGTGGTACAAAAAGCACTTGTGGGTTTAACCAATCTTGTTTTTTGTACAATTCTCCTTTAAGGGGGGCGTGGCAGGGTGTATGTCCTATGCCTGCATACTTTTGCTGATAGGTGTCCCTTATTCCCATCTCAAAAAGTTGGGAGGTATGGTAACATCACATTTTAACAAAGCAAATTATGTCAAACACTGCCTTTGACCCCCAAACAAACTTATAGTAACGAAAGGCAAAAAAAAAGTTGTTACTCTTGGATAGAGTGGAGTGGGATTAGAACAATTTGTATTTCTGTCTGTGCCCCCATTAGGGATATTCACCCTCTATGTGTCCTGTTTACCATTTTCATTGAAAGTAAAAGAAAATTCCAAATTTTGGGCTGTGCCCAGAAAAAATCTTCCAATGGGGAGACTAGTTCTGGTGACTGCATGACTGAATGAATGCCCTTATCACGCCTACATGTAAAAATCATCTTTCTTTTTTCTAGAAAATTACTCAGAACCCCAAATATTATATGTTTTTTATAGAATAGACCCTGGGGAATAAAATGGCGGTTGTTGCAACTTTTTATGTCACACGGTATTTGCGCACCGATTTTTCAAACACTTTTTTGGAGGGCAAAAAACAGTTTTATGAAAAATAAAAACAGTAAAGTTACTCCAATTTTTTTGTATAATGTGAAAGATGATGCTACGCTGAGTAAATAGATACCTAACATGCCACGCTTTAAAATTGCGCACACTCGTGGAATGGCGTCAAACTTTGGTACTTAAACACGGAATTTCTGACAACAAAAGTTGGTCGGAAATTCCGACCGTGTAGGCTTGTATGTGTAGGCTCCATCGGATTTTTCCTGTCTGAATTTCTCAAATTCTCAAACTTTCCGATAAGAAAAGTTCTTGGAGGAAATTTCGATCATCTGTATGCAATTCTGACGCACCAAAAAACATGCATGCTTGGAATCAAGTCGACCCATGCTTGGAAGCATTGAACTTAATTTTTCTTGGCTCGTCGTAGTGTTGTACGTCACCACGTTCTTGACGGTCAGAATTTTGTGTGAATGTGTGTATGCAACACAAGTTTGAGCCAAAATTCCATCTGAAAAAAATCCACGTGTGTACGTGGCATAAGTCTTAACACTTGCAACCCGCTTATCCGAAGAAAGTGCCATTGTGACCTGCTTAGGTAAAGTCAGAGAATTGGCAGATCTCAGACTTCTAAGGGAAGTCAATCCTTTGTTGAGAAAGTGACACATGTTTCAGAAAGACACCTAGAAGACAATGTTCTAGCTCAGTGTTTCTCAACCAAGGTGCTGCAGCACACTGTTGTGCCCTCTGGGTTCCTCTGGGGTGCCGCAAGCACATGACCCAGTTTGCTCTGAATCAGAGATGATGAGAGGACTGTTTGATGCATGGGGGGGGGGGGGGCTCTGATGTGATGAGGAGACTCTGATGCAAATGGGGTACTTTCATATGATGTGTGCCTCTCATGTTTTGGGGGGGGGGGGGCAGGGCCAGATTAAGAACATCATGGGCCTGGTGCTGAGGATTTTGGTGGGGCCTTTTAGGCTGCATTCACACCTCCGCGACAAGTAACGCCGCGTACGCGGCGTATTTTGCCGCGAATAGTGTAACTTTTTTTTTACAAATCCTTCCTATTGCTTTGTATGGCCGAACGCCAATGCCGCCTGAAAAAAAGGGTCCGGGACTTTTTTTCATGCCGCAGGTGTACGGCGTCTATGAGATGTGAACCATCTCATAGACAGCAATGGGAATTCTCCCCTCCAGCGGCACGAGCGGCCGGCGTCGGGCGTTTTGTCGCGGAGGTGTGAATGGGGTGTAATAAATAATAAATAAATGCGTGGGAATGACATGAACGCAGCCCAGCCAAGGCAAGTGACCAAAGGCACAGAACCCAGAAGGAAGACCGGGTGAAGATGGAAGTGTCCAGGCCCCGCCTGATTCATCGCAGCACTGGAGGGCTCAGTCTGAAAATGTAAGTGTACACTAATGTGCTAATATGCTGTGCATACTTGTACGTTGTGGCATAACCTACCCCAGGGCCTCTAAAAAGTAGTAATGTCAGGAAAGTTTACTACCGCTTTATTATCACAGGATCCCAGGAGCCTCTCATGGGGCCCCCTACTG
Source organism: Rana temporaria (assembly GCF_905171775.1). NCBI lineage: Eukaryota > Metazoa > Chordata > Amphibia > Anura > Ranidae > Rana > Rana temporaria. Next base: position 33,533,263 of record NC_053492.1, on the reverse strand, counting down.
ACCCGGTGGACGGTGGCCCTTGGGCAGTGCCTAAGTGCACAGTTGCCAACATTAAAAAAATATTTTCAAGGCCACTTTTTTATATAAGTGCTATATTTAGAGTAGCTGAGATCCCCGATGTTCCTCTATACATCATAGTAGTAATCACAAAATTAAAGGAGTACTAATAATGGGGCAGAACAAATATGAGAACTGAGATTTCCTTTAGTTGAACTAAGAAAAGTGTGTCCATTCTAGAGCTGGTAACATTGAGGATATTCAGTATAATTTTAAAGAACTGTTTTTGTGGGTAAGCGACATAGGGGAGGAGTATGGACGGTATATAAGTGGGAAGTATGTGCAGGTGAGGGAGAGGAATGTGGAGGGTCTAACAGTGGGCACTATGTACAGGAGAGGAGTACAAAGGGTACGGAAAAAAGCACTATGTACAGGAGAGGAGTGTGAAGGGTATGACAATGGGCAGTATGTACAGGAAGAGTGAGGGGGTATGACAGATGGTAGTACGTACCAGAGAGAAGTGTGGAGGGTATGATGGGGCAGTATGTACAGGAGAGGAGTGTGGAGGGTATGACAGTGGGCAGTATGTACAGGAGAGGAATGTAGACGGTATGATAGTGGGCTCTATGTATAGGAGAGGAGTGTGGAGGGTATGACAGTGAACACTATGTATAGGAGAGGAGTGTGGAGGGTATGACAGTGGGCACTATGTATAGGAGAGGAGTGTGGAGGGTATGACAGTGAGCAGTATGTACAGGAGAGGAGTGTGGAGGGTGCGACAGTGGGCACTAAGTACAGGAGAGAAGTGTATGACAGCAGGCACTATGTACAGGAGAGGAGTGTGAAGGGTATGACAGTGGGCGCTATGTATAGGAGAGGAGTGTGGAGGGTATGACAGTGGGCACTATGTACAGGAGAGGAGTGTGTAGGGTATGACAGTGGGTACTATGTATAGGAGAGAAGTGTGGAGAGTATGACAGTGGGCACTATGTACAGGAGAGGAGTGTGGAGAGTATGACAGTGAGCACTATGTACAGGAGTGGAAGGATATTTAGGGACTGAGTAGTGGTTAAGCGGGTCATACATGGATTGAAATTACGCCAATTATGCAGAGACCAGCCATAGTCAATCTATGTATGGGCTAGCTGGTTTTACACAAGTCAATCTATTAATCAACTTGAGTACAACCAGCCTGTTTTTTTTTCTTAAAACAATCAGTGCTGCCAGCTAAAGTTAGCAACACTGATCATTGTACGCACTGGCAGAACACAATAACACTGCAGGAGTGATTCCCCCATCCACAGGTCAGCAGGTGAGAGGGTGTGTGGGGACAGGCTGGGGAGAGATACTAGTCAGTGGCTGGGTAGGCACTGGTAGTATCAGAGCCAGATACACACAGGTTACGCCACGATCGTTGTAACCTAAAAAAATGTAAAGCATCGCTTAGGATACCAAAAAAAAATTGTGCTAACTTAACTAACTGTTTTTTTAATGAATGAAACATTTTTTTCCAAAAAAACATGTTTGAAAAATTGCTGCGCAAATACCGTGCTAGAACTGCACAATTAATCGTTAAAAAAATCGTGATCTCGATTCAACCCCCCTGACGATCTTCAATGCAGAGTTTGCTGATTCTTTCATATAACAAGTGGAGAGACTTTCAGCTGTCAAAAGAAAATATCCGGGCAGTCTGCCAAGTTTTTAACAGGAAACATTGTAACTGACACTTCCTTCTTAGATCAAAGGGATACACTTCTGTGTGTAAAGAACAAATCTGGGCAGTCTGCGAAGTTTGTAAACAAAATAAAACATTGTAACTAACATTGTAACTAAATTTAACCACTTAAAGTCCAACACTTGTTTCTTAAGTTAGAAAGCAATATTATTTGCTAGAAAATTACTTGGAACTGCCAAACATTATATATATTTTAGCAGAGACTCTCGGGAATACAATGGCTATTGCTGAAATATGTTATGTCACACTGCATTTTCCCACTTCAATGAATAATAAAAACCATAAAAACAAAACAGTGAAGTTAGCCCATTTTTTTTTTTTTTTTAACGTGAAAGATGATGTTACGCCGCAAGAATCGTGAGAGAATTGTGATCTATCTTCTAAGCAAAAAAATTGCAATTCTCATTTTAGCCAGAATCGTGCAGCTCTATACCGTGCAACATAAAAAGTGCAAAGACCACCATAGAGTCATTTTCTAGCAAAAAACAAATGATGATTTTTACATGTAGTAGAGAAGTGTCAGAATTGGCCTGGGTGGCAAGGGGTTAATTACCATGAGTAATATACAAATAATTATTATAAGCACTGTGATCCTATCAGTCTGCTGCAGTGTCAGCTTGTATTTATATTGGCCGCTCTGAATGTAGCTTCTGACAGGCTGTGCAAGCAGGCCCGTATCTCCGGAACCATAAATGATAGCCGTCCCATATTTTAACCAGTTGTGGGGTAGCTCTTCCCATGCCTACCCCCAAATGTCCCCAAATGTGGGGTTTCTGTGACCTCTAGTCATCGAGCTACAACCCCCCAAATTCGATCTTAGAAAAAAAAAATCTTAAAAAAAAAAAAAAAAAAAATTTTTTTTTTTTTTTTTTTTTGGGCAAATGGGCCTATCTTGAGAAAGGGGCCTGGAGCTGCAGCTCCATCAGCCCCATTGTTAATCCGGCCCTGGCGGGGGGGTCTGCTGTGATGAGGCAACTTTGACTATGTGATGGGGGGTCTTTGAAGTATAAAGAAGACTTTTATGTCATTGGGGGATTTTGATGTTTTGGGGTGACATCTGACATGATGGAGGCCTCTGACATGAAAGGGGAACTCTGATGCAAAAGGGGACCTCTGATGTGAAAGGGGAGTTGAAGGTTGATCATCATCCCAGGCTCAGGTTCCCCACTTCACGACCGCCCACTGTATATATATACGTTGGCATTTTAAAGATGATGGGCCAGATTCTCAAAAGAGATACGCCGCCGTATCTCCTGATACGCCGTCCTATCTCTGAGTCCGCCTGTCGTATCTATGCGCCTGATTCATAGAATCAGTTACGCATAGATAAGCATTAGATCCGACAGGCGTAAGGCTCTTACGCTGTAGGATCTTAAATGCAATTTTTTTTTTGCCGCCAGGTGTCGCCGACGTCGTTTTCCCTGTCGAGTATGCAAATTAGCAAAACACGCGAATTCCCGAACGTATGCGCGGTCGAAGCAGTGAAGTTACAACGTTTACGTTAGATTTTTTGCGACGCGTAAAGTTGCCCCTGGGTATATGAGGCGCAGTCAATGTTAAGTATGGCCGTCGTTCCCGCGTCGGAATTTGAAAATTTACGTAGTTTGCGTAAGTCGTCTGTGAATAGGGCTGGACGCCATTTACGTTCACGTCAAAACCAATGACGTCCTTGCGATGTAATTTAGCACAATGCACGTCGGGAAATTTTAGGGACGGCGCATGCGCAGTACGTTCGGCGTGCGAACGCGCCTAATTTAAATGATCCTAGCCCCCTACCCGGATCATTTGAATTAGGCGGGCTTGCGCCGGGGGATTTACGCTACGCCGCCACAACTTTACAGGCAAGTGCTTTGTGAATCAAGCACTTGCCCGTAAAACTTGCGGCAGCGTAACGTAAATGAGATACGTTACGCCGCCGCAGAGATGCGGCGATCTACGAGAAACTGGCCCGATATCTCGGTAACGGCAGCAGCTGCTACCACAACCGAGGTATCCATCTTTTCAGTGGGCGTCGTGTTTCCGATAATGGTGGTCTTTGTGGCGGATTCGCCGCAAGATCACCGTTATTGGCGGATACCGGCGGCTGCCTACTGGAGCCGTCGGTAGCGGCGGAGGCGATCAGATCCTTCACATTGCTGGGTATGGATACGAGTGAGGAGAAGATGGCCTCCACCCGTCTCCATACCATAGCAGGGCGGAAGCAACGTCAAAACGTCACTTCCACCCATACCTCTCAGGCCTTGTACTCACGGCAGGACATGTCCGATGAAAACGGTCTGCAGACCGTTTCCATCGGACATGTCTGGCCGGGGACTGCCCGGGGACTTCTGTTCCATGGCTATACACACCATCGAACAGAAGTCCGCGCGTAAACAATACATGGGGCGTGTCCGCGATGACGCGGTGTCGCCGCGACAATGACGCGGCAACGTGGGAGGCCCGCCTTTAAAATGCTTCCACGCATGCGTCGAAGTCATTCGACGCATGCGAGGGATGGCGGGCGGCAGGACATGTACGGTAGGTCTGTACAGACGACCGTACATGTCCGGCCGGACAGGTTTCCAGCGGACTGTTTTAAAGCAAGTCCAGGAAACAGTTGTCCGCTGGAAACCTGTCCGATCCGCCCGAAAATGGTCCGCTCGGGCCTACACACGGGCAAACATGTCAAGGGGCCTTAAAGGGCAATTTTTTTGCCATTTTTTCAAATTACAACATTTTTTTTATTTATTTTTTATTGCATTTAAGTCCAAATATGAGGTCTGAGGTCTTTTTGACCCCAGATCTCATATTTAAGAGGACCTGTCATGCTTTTTTTCTATTACAAGGGACGTTTACATATTTTTTTTTAAACCAATAAAATAAAATTAAATAAATAAGAAAAAAAAATGTTTATTAAAGCGCCCCGTCCCGATGAGCTCACGTGCAGAAGTGAACGCATACGTGAGCAGCTCCCGCATATGAAAACGGTGTTCAAACCACACATGTGAGGTATCGCCACGACCGTTAGAGCAAGAGCAATAATTCTAGCCCTAGACCTCCTCTGTAACTCAAAACATGCAACCTGTAAAAAAATGTAAATGTCGCCTATGGAGATTGTAATGCCTAGTACACAAGAGGGGAAAACCGGGAATCGGCTCGGGTCCCTTTTCTCCTGTACACACGGCCGGTATTCCCGACAGGAAAACTGCTAGGAGAACTTTGGTTGGGAAAACGGTCCGTGTGTATGCTCCCTCGCAGTGTTTCCCATAGGAAAACTGCGAGAAAAAAAATCTAGCGATTTGCAGCGAGAAAAAAGAGAACATGTTCTCATTTTTTAAACCGCAGTTTTCCTGTCGGGAAAACTGTTAAGGAGCATACACGCATCCGGTTTTCCTGGCCAAAGGAAATCACGGCAGGAAAAACGATCATGTGTACTAGGCATAAAAGTTTGACGCCATTCCACGAACGGGCACAATTTTAAAACATTTAACAATTTAACATTATCTTTTACAATATAAAAAAAATTGGGCTTTTCCCGAAAAAAGTACGCTTGTAAGACCGGTGTGACAAAAAGTATTGCAATGACCGCCATTTTATTCTCTAGGGTGTTAGAATTTTTTTATAATGTTTGGGGGTTCTAGCAAAAATAATTTTTAACTTGTTAACACGAGTCTGAAAAACAGGCTCTGTCCTGTAGTGGTTAATACGTAGCATTTAGGGGCCAGATTCATGTACAATTCCGGCGGCGTAACGTATCCCATTTACGTTACACCGCCGCAAGTTTTCAGCGCAAGTGCTTGATTCACAAAGCACTTGCCTGTAAACTTGCGGCGGCGTATCGTAAATCCGTCCGGTGCAAGCCCGCCTAATTGAAATGGGGCGTGTATCATTTAAATTAGGCGCTTTCCCGCACCGAACATACTGCGCATGCTCCGTTTTGTAATTCCCCGCCGTGCTTTGCGCGAAATGACGTCGCACCAACATAATTTTTTGAACGGCGACGTGCGTTACGTCCTTTCCTATTCCCGGACGACTTACGCAAAAAAAAAAAAAAAGTAAAATTCGACGCGGGAACGACGGCCATACTTTAACATGGCTGGTCTAAATATAAGCCATGAAATAGCAGCCGTAACTTTACGACGGGAAAAGCCGACTAGCGACGACGTAAGAGAGTGCGACGAGCGCGCGTAGCTTCGTAGATCGCTGTAAACAGCTAATTAGCATACCCGACGCGGAAAACTACGCAAACTCCACCCAGCGGGCGCCAAAGTATTACACCTACGATCCGAAGGTGTACAAAGCCGTACGTCTGTCGGATCTAAGCCTAAAGCCGTCGTATTTTGGTTTGAGAATTCAAACTAAAGATACGACTCGGCAAATTTGAAAATACGCCGGAGTATCAGTAGATACGCCGGCGTATTTCGACTGTGAATCTGGCCCTAGTTTTTTACATTTTAGACTGGGATGCCTGGTGATTTTACATACTTTTAAAGGGAACTGGTTCTTGAAGCTGTCTGGATGTTAATTTTAACTGCAATTCAGTTTGCACAGCAGCAAGGCCTCAATAAAGGTCTGGAATTTTATTTGCAGTAAAAAAGCTTTACTGATTTTGTTAATATGTAATTTTCATTATTTATTTATTTTATGTAGACATTAAACTTTTATTTTATGTTTCTAAACAGGTATTTACCAAAATGAACAGCCATTTTCTTATACTAATTTGTATGATTTATGTGGTAATGGGTAACTATGAAAGTATACAAACAGTTACGTACAGCTATGTACCAACCGCTACAGAAGTAAACACCAACAAAGATTATACCACTATGACACAACCCAAAACTTACAGCAATTTACAGAAAAGTCCTGAAAGTCCTGGTGCCTCAACTCCAGAAAACCAAGAACACGTACAACCCATTACAGAGCGTTACAGCACTCTTCCCTCCAATAAAAGTGCACCAGAAGGACTGGCGACAATGCAGCATGACCTAGTTACAAGTAACAGTGCTGAAAACATTTCTGGGAGTGATGTCAAGGATCCAAAAGATTCAGCAAGTAACGAGACAGTGGACTCTGTGAGTAATACGTTTCCACAAGGTGCAGGCAATGGCAACACTAACAAAACGAATCAAGCAGAATATGTGACTTTCCACCAACGTCTGACCAGTGAAGACAGCGATGAACCAATCATAGACAGAAATAACACAACAGAGAAATATGTCACAGAAAATGACAAATTGCTTACAGGAGAAAACAATGAATTATCCAACTCTACCAACATACTTCCACCAGGTCCAGGAGACAATACCAGCACTGTTCCAACAGGTCCAGCAAACAGTGAGCCTACAGACAATGCAAGCACTCTTCACCCAGGTCCGGGAGACAGCGAGCCAGCAGTCTCTACCAGTACTGTTCCACCAAGTCTAGGAGACAGCAATTTAGCATACAGTACCAGTACTGTTCTATCGGACCCAGGAGAAAGAAAGCCACAAGATGATACAAGCACTGTTTTACCAGGTCCAAGAGACTATGAGCCAGCAGGCAATTCAAGCACTGTTCCACCAGGTTCAGCAGACAGTGAGCCTGCAGACAGTCAAAGCACTGTTAACCCAGGTCCAGAAGACAGTGAGCCAGCAGCAGTATCTACCAGCACTGTTCTTCCAAGTCCCAGAAACAGTGAGCCAGCAGATAATACCAGTGCTGTTCCACCAGGTCAAGGAAACAGTGAGTCTTTAGACAATGAAAGCACTGTTCACCCAAGCCCAGAAGACAATGAACCAGAAGAATCTACCAGCACCATTCCATCAGGTTCAGGAGACAATAAGCCAGCAGACAATACCACTAGTGATCAACTAGGTTCAGGGAACAATGAGCAAGCAGACAATACCACCATTGTTCAACTAGGTTCAGGGAACAATGAGCAAGCAGACAATACCAGCACTGTTCCTCCAGGTCCAGCAAAAAGTGAGCCTACAGACAATGCAAGCACTGTTCACCCAGGTCAAGGGGACAATGATCCAGCAGAATCTACCACCACTGTTCCACCAGGTCTAGGCGACAATATATCATCAGATGATACCAGCATTGCTAAATCAGGTCCAAAAGACAGAGCACCAGTGAACCATACCTGTACTGTTCCACCAGGTCCAGCAAGAAGTGAGCCTACCGATAATGCAAGCACTGTTCGCCCAGGTCCAAGAGACTATGAGCCAGCAGACAATTCAACTACTGCTCCACCAGGTCCAGAAGACAATAAGCCAGCAAACAATACCACCATTGTTCACCTAGGTTCAGGAAACAATGAGCAAGCAGACAATACCAGCACTGTTCCTCCAGGTCCAGCAAAAAGTGAGCCTATAGATAACGCAAGCACTGTTCACCCAGGTCAAGGAGACAATGAGCCAGCAGAATCTACCACCACTGTTCCATCAGGTCTAGGAGACAATGTGTTGTCAGGTGATACCAACATTGTTCAATCAGGTCCAGAAGACAGAGAGCCAGTGAACCACACCAGCACTGTTCCACCAGGTCCAGCAAAAAGTGAGCCTACAGATAGTGCAAGCACTATTCATCCAGGTCCAAAAGACTATGAGTCAGCAGACAATTCAACTACTGCTCCACCAGGTCCAGGAGAGCGTAAGCCTACAGATAATCAAAGCACTGTTCACCCAGGTCCAGAAGACAGTGAGCCAGCAGAATCTACCAGCATGGTTCTATCAGGTCCAGGAGACAGTGAGCCAGCAGACTCTACCAGCACTGTTCTACCAAGTCCAGGAAACATTGAGCCAGCAGACAATACCAGCACTGTCCCACCAGGTCCAGGAGACAATAAGCAAACAGACAATACCAGCAAAATTCCAACGGGTCTAGAAGACAGAGAGCCAGAGGACAATACCAGCACTGCTCTACTAGGTCCAGGAGACAATAAGCCTTCAGACGATACCAGCACAGTTCTACCAGGTCCAGGAACCAGCGAGCCTACAGACAATACAAGCACTAGTCACCCAGCTCCAGGAGACAGTGAACCAGTAGAATCTACTAGCATTGTTTCACCAGGTCCAGGAAACGATGAGCCATCAGACAATACCAGCACTGTTCTACCAGATTCAGGAAACAGAGGGCCTACAGACAATGCAAGCACTGTTCGTCAAGGTCCAGGAGACAATGAGCCATCAGAATCTACCACCACTGTTCCACCAGGTTCAGGAGACAATATGTTATCAGATGATACCAACATTGTTCAATCAGGTCCAGAAGACAGGGCGCCAGTGAACCACACCAGCACTGTTTCACCAGGACCAGCAAAAAGTGAACCTACAGATAGTGCAAGCACTGTTCGTCCAGGTCCAAGAGACTACGAGCCAGCAGACAATTCAACTACTGCTCCACCAGGACCTGGAGACTGTAAGCCTACAGACAATCAAAGCATTGTTCATCCAGGTCCAGAAGACAGTGAGCCAGCAGAATCTGCCAGCACTGTTCTACCAAGTCCAGAAAACATTGAGCAAGCAGACAATACCAGCACTGTTCCACCAGGTTCAGGAGACAGTGAGTCTACAGACAATGCAAGCACTGTTTATCCAGGTCCAGGAGACAATGAACCAGCAGAATCTATCAGCACTGTCCCATCGGGTCCAGGAGACAATATGCCAACAGACAATATCACCATTGTTTACCTAGGTTCAGGTAACAATGAGCAAGCAGACAATACCAGCACCGTTCCTCCAGGTCCAGCAAAAAGTGAGCCTATCGATAATGCAAGCACTCTTCACCCAGGACAAGGAGACAATGAGTCGGCAGAATCTACCACCACTGTTCCACCAGGTCAAGGAGACAATATGTTGTCAGATGATACCAACATTGTTCAATCAGGTCCAGAAGACAGAGAGCCAGTGAACTACACCAGTACTGTTCCACCAGGTCCAGCAAAAAGTGAGCCTACCGATAATGCAAGCACTGTTCACCCAGGTCCAAGAGACTACGAGCCAGCAGACAATTCAACTACTGCTCCACCTGGTCTAGGAGACCGTAAGCCTACAGACAATCAAAGCAATGTTCACCCAGGTCCAGAAGACAGTGAGCCAGCAGAATCTACCAGCACTGTTCTATCAGGTCCAGGAGACGGTGAGCCAGCAGACTCTACCAGCACTGTTCTACCAAGTCCAGAAAAAATTGAGCAAGCAGACAAGACCAGCACTGTTCCACCAGGTTCAGGAGACAGTGAGTCTACATACAATGCAAGCACTGTTTATCCAGGTCCAGGAGACAATGAACCAGCAGAATCTATCAGCACTGTTCCATCAGGTCCAGGAGACAATACGCCAGCAGACAATACCACCATTATTTACCTAGGTTCAGGTAACAATGAGCAAGCAGACAATACCAGCACTGTTCCTCCAGGTCCAGCAAAAAGTGAGCCTACCGATAATGCAAGCACTCTTCACCCAGGACAAGGAGACAATGAGCCAGCAGATTCTACCACCACTGTTCCACCAGGTCAAGGAGACAATATGTTGTCAGATGATACCAACATTGTTCAATCAGGTCCAGAAGACAGAGAGCCAGTGAACTACACCAGCACTGTTCCACCAGGTCCAGCAAACAGTGAGCCTACCGATAATGCAAGCACTGTTCGCCCAGGTCCAAGACACTACGAGCCAGCAGACAATTCAACTACTGCTCCACCAGGTCCAGAAGACAATAAGCCAGCAAACAATACCACCATTGTTCACCTAGGTTCAGGTAACAATGAGCAAGCAGACAATACCAGCACTGTTCCTCCAGGTCCAGCAAAAAGTGACCCTATAGGCAATGCAAGCACTGTTCACCCAGGTCAAGGAGACAATGAGCCAGCAGAATCTACCACCACTGTTCCATCAGGTCTAGGAGACAATATGTTGTCAGATGATACCAACATTGTTCAATCAGGTCCAGAAGATAGAGAGCTAGTGAACCACACCAGCACTGTTCCACCAGGTCCAGCAAAAAGTGAGCCTACAGATAGTGCAAGCACTGTTCGTCCAGGTCCAAGAGACTACGAGCCAGCAGACAATTCAACTACTGCTCCACCAGGTCCAGGAGACCGTAAGCCTACAGACAATCAAAGCACTGTTCACCCAGGTCCAGAAGACAGTGAGTCAGCAGAATCTACCAGCACTGTTCTATCAGGTCCAGGAGACAGTGAGCCAGCAGACTCTACCAGCACTGTTCTACCAAGTCCAGAAAAAATTGAGCAAGCAGACAATACCAGCACTGTTCCACCAGGTTCAGGAGACAGTGAGTCTACATACAATGCAAGCACTGTTTATCCAGATCCAGGAGACAATGAACCAGCAGAATCTATCAGCACTGTTCCATCAGGTCCAGGAGACAATACGCCAACAGACAATACCACCATTGTTTACCTAGGTTCAGGTAACAATGAGCAAGCAGACAATACCAGCACTGTTCCTCCAGGTCAAGCAAAAAGTGAGCCTACCAATAATGCAAGCACTCTTCACCCAGGACAAGGAGACAATGAGCCAGCAGATTCTACCACCACTGTTCCACCAGGTCAAGGAGACAATATGTTGTCAGATAATACCAACATTGTTCAATCAGGTCCAGAAGACAGAGAGCCAGTGAACCACACCAGCACTGTTCCACCAGATCCAGCAAAAAGTGAGCCTACAGATAGTGCAAGCACTGTTCGTCCAAGTCCAAGAGACTACGAGCCAGCAGACAATTCAACGGAGCCAGCAGACAATTCAACTACTGCTTTACCAGGTCCAGGAGACAGTAAGCTTACAGACAATCGAAGCAATGTTCACCCAGGTCCAGAAGACAGTGAGCCAGCAGAATCTACCAGCACTGTTCTATCAGGCCCAGGAGACAGTGAGCCAGCAGACTCTACCAGCACTGTTCTACCAAGTCCAGAACAAAATGAGCAAGCAGACAATACCAGCACTGTTCCACCAAGTTCAGGAGACAGTGAGTCTACAGACAATGCAAGCACTGTTTATCCAGGTCCAGGAGACAATGAACCAGCAGAATCTATCAGCACTGTTCCATCAGGTCCAGGAGACAATACGCCAACAGACAATACCACCATTGTTTACCTAGGTTCAGGTAACAATGAGCAAGCAGACAATACCAGCACTGTTCCTCCAGGTCCAGCAAAAAGTGAGCCTATCGATAATGCAAGCACTCTTCACCCAGGTCCAGAAGACAATGAGTCGGCAGAATCTACCACCACTGTTCCACCAGGTCAAGGAGACAATATGTTGTCAGATGATACCAACATTGTTCAATCAGGTCCAGAAGACAGAGAGCCAGTGAACTACACCAGTACTGTTCCACCAGGTCCAGCAAAAAGTGAGCCTACCGATAATGCAAGCACTGTTCGCCCAGGTCCAAGAGACTACGAGCCAGCAGACAATTCAACTACTGCTCCACCAGGTCCAGGAGACCGTAAGCCTACAGACAATCAAAGCACTGTTCATCCAGGTCCAGAAGACAGTGAGCCAGCAGAATCTAACAGCACTGTTCTATCAGGTCCAGGAGACAGTGAGCCAGCAGACTCTACCAGCACTGTTCTACCAAGTCCAGAAAAAATTGAGCAAGCAGACAATACCAGCACTGTTCCACCAGGTTCAGGAGACAGTGAGTCTACATACAATGCAAGCACTGCTTATCCAGGTCCAGGAGACAATGAACCAGCAGAATCTCTCAGCACTGTTCCATCAGGTCCAGGAGACAATACGCCAGCAGACAATACCACCATTGTTTACCTAGGTTCAGGTAACAATGAGCAAGCAGACAATACCAGCACTGTTCCTCCAGGTCCAGCAAAAAGTGACCCTATAGGCAATGCAAGCACTGTTCACCCAGGTCAAGGAGACAATGAGCCAGCAGAATCTACCACCACTGTTACATCAGGTCTAGGAGACAATATGTTGTCAGATGATACCAACATTGTTCAATCAGGTCCAGAAGACAGAGAGCTAGTGAACCACACCAGCACTGTTCCACCAGGTCCAGCAAAAAGTGAGCCTACAGATAGTGCAAGCACTGTTCGTCCAGGTCCAAGAGACTACGAGCCAGCAGACAATTCAACTACTGCTCCACCAGGTCCAGGAGACCGTAAGCCTACAGACAATCAAAGCACTGTTCACCCAGGTCCAGAAGACAGTGAGTCAGCAGAATCTACCAGCACTGTTCTATCAGGTCCAGGTGACAGTGAGCCAGCAGACTCTACCAGCACTGTTCTACCAAGTCCAGAAAAAATTGAGCAAGCAGACAATACCAGCACTGTTCCACCAGGTTCAGGAGACAGTGAGTCTACATACAATGCAAGCACTGTTTATCCAGGTCCAGGAGACAATGAACCAGCAGAATCTATCAGCACTGTTCCATCAGGTCCAGGAGACAATACGCCAACAGACAATACCACCATTGTTTACCTAGGTTCAGGTAACAATGAGCAAGCAGACAATACCAGCACTGTTCCTCCAGGTCAAGCAAAAAGTGAGCCTACCGATAATGCAAGCACTCTTCACCCAGGACAAGGAGACAATGAGCCAGCAGATTCTACCACCACTGTTCCACCAGGTCAAGGAGACAATATGTTGTCAGATGATACCAACATTGTTCAATCAGGTCCAGAAGACAGAGAGCCAGTGAACCACACCAGCACTGTTCAACCAGATCCAGCAAAAAGTGAGCCTACAGATAGTGCAAGCACTGTTCGTCCAAGTCCAAGAGACTACGAGCCAGCAGACAATTCAACGGAGCCAGCAGACAATTCAACTACTGCTTTACCAGGTCCAGGAGACAGTAAGCTTACAGACAATCGAAGCAATGTTCACCCAGGTCCAGAAGACAGTGAGCCAGCAGAATCTACCAGCACTGTTCTATCAGGCCCAGGAGACAGTGAGCCAGCAGACTCTACCAGCACTGTTCTACCAAGTCCAGAAAAAAATGAGCAAGCAGACAATACCAGCACTGTTCCACCAGATTCAGGAGACAGTGAGTCTACAGACAATGCAAGCACTGTTTATCCAGGTCCAGGAGACAATGAACCAGCAGAATCTATCAGCACTGTTCCATCAGGTCCAGGAGACAATACGCCAACAGACAATACCACCATTGTTTACCTAGGTTCAGGTAACAATGAGCAAGCAGACAATACCAGCACTGTTCCTCCAGGTCAAGCAAAAAGTGAGCCTACCGATAATGCAAGCACTCTTCACCCAGGACAAGGAGACAATGAGCCAGCAGATTCTACCACCACTGTTCCACCAGGTCAAGGAGACAATATGTTGTCAGATGATACCAACATTGTTCAATCAGGTCCAGAAGACAGAGAGCCAGTGAACCACACCAGCACTGTTCAACCAGATCCAGCAAAAAGTGAGCCTACAGATAGTGCAAGCACTGTTCGTCCAAGTCCAAGAGACTACGAGCCAGCAGACAATTCAACGGAGCCAGCAGACAATTCAACTACTGCTTTACCAGGTCCAGGAGACAGTAAGCTTACAGACAATCGAAGCAATGTTCACCCAGGTCCAGAAGACAGTGAGCCAGCAGAATCTACCAGCACTGTTCTATCAGGCCCAGGAGACAGTGAGCCAGCAGACTCTACCAGCACTGTTCTACCAAGTCCAGAAAAAAATGAGCAAGCAGACAATACCAGCACTGTTCCACCAGATTCAGGAGACAGTGAGTCTACAGACAATGCAAGCACTGTTTATCCAGGTCCAGGAGACAATGAACCAGCAGAATCTATCAGCACTGTTCCATCAGGTCCAGGAGACAATACGCCAACAGACAATACCACCATTGTTTACCTAGGTTCAGGTAATAATGAGCAAGCAGACAATACCAGCACTGTTCCTCTAGGTCCAGCAAAAAGTGAGCCTACCGATAATGCAAGCACTCTTCACCCAGGACAAGGAGACAATGAGCCAGCAGATTCTACCACCACTGTTCCACCAGGTCAAGGAGACAATATGTTGTCAGATGATACCAACATTGTTCAATCAGGTCCAGAAGACAGAGAGCCAGTGAACTACACCAGCACTGTTCCACCAAGTCCAGCCAACAGTGAGCCTACCGATAATGCAAGCACTGTTCGTCCAGGTCCAAGAGACTACGAGCCAGCAGACAATTCAACTACTGCTCCACCAGGTCCAGAAGACAATAAGCCAGCAAACAATACCACCATTGTTCACCTAGGTTCAGGAAACAATGAGCAAGCAGACAATACCAGCACTGTTCCTCCAGGTCCAGCAAAAAGTGACCCTATAGGCAATGCAAGCACTGTTCACCCAGGTCAAGGAGACAATGAGCCAGCAGAATCTACCACCACTGTTCCATCAGGTCTAAGAGACAACATGTTGTCAGATGATACCAACATTGTTCAATCAGGTCCAGAAGACAGAGAGCTAGTGAACCACACCAGCACTGTTCCACCAGATCCAGCAAAAAGTGAGCCTACAGATAGCGCAAGCACTGTTCGTCCAGGTCCAAGAGACTACGAGCCAGCAGACAACTCAACTACTGCTCCACCAGGTCCAGGAGACCCTAAGCCTACAGACAATCAAAGCACTGTTCACCCAGGTCCAGAAGACAGTGGGCCAGCAGAATCTACCAGCACTGTTCTATCAGGTCCAGGAGACAGTGAGCCAGCAGACTCTACCAGCACTGTTCTACCAAGTCCAGAAATAATTGAGCAAGCAGACAATACCAGCACTGTTCCACCAGGTTCAGGAGACAGTGAGTCTACAGACAATGCAAGCACTGTTTATCCAGGTCCAGGAGACAATGAACCAGCAGAATCTATCAGCACTGTTCCATCAGGTCCAGGAGACAATACGCCAACAGACAATATCACCATTGTTTACCTAGGTTCAGGTAACAATGAGCAAGCAGACAATACCAGCACTGTTCCTCCAGGTCCAGCAAAAAGTGAGCCTACCGATAATGCAAGCACTCTTCACCCAGGACAAGGAGACAATAAGCCAGCAGATTCTACCACCACTGTTCCACCAGGTCAAGGAGACAATATGTTGTCAGATGATACCAACATTGTTCAATCAGGTCCAGAAGACAGAGAGCCAGTGAACCACACCAGCACTGTTCCACCAGATCCAGCAAAAAGTGAGCCTACAGATAGTGCAAGCACTGTTCGTCCAGGTCCAAGAGACTACGAGCCAGCAGACAATTCAACGGAGCCAGCAGACAATTCAACTACTGCTTTACCAGGTCCAGGAGACAGTAAGCTTACAGACAATCAAAGCAATGTTCACCCAGGTCCAGAAGACAGTGAGCCAGCAGAATCTACCAGCACTGTTCTATCAGGTCCAGGAGACAGTAAGCCAGCAGAATCTACCAGCACTGTTCTACCAAGTCCAGGAAACACTGAGAAAGCAGATAATACCAGTATTGTTCCACCAGGTCCAGGAAACAGTGAGTCTACAGACAATAAAAGCACTGTTCATCCAGGTCCAGAAGACAATGAACCAGCAGAATCTACCAGCACTGTTCCATCAGGTCCAGAAGACAATAAGCCAGCAGACAATACCACCATTGTTTACCTAGGTCCGGGAAACAATGAGCAAGAAGACAATACCAGCACTGTTCCACCAGGTTTAGGAAACAGTGGGCTTACAGACAATGCAAACACTGTCCACCCAGGTCCAAGACAAAGTGAACCATCAGAATCTACAAGCACTGCTCTACCAGGTATAGGAGATAATAAGCCATCAGACGATACCAGCACTGTTACTTCAGGTTCAGGAAACAGAGAGTCTATGGACAATACCAGCACTGTTCCACCAGGTCCTGCAAAAAGTGAGTCTATAGATATTGCAAGCACTGTTACTTCAGGTCCAGGAAACAGTGAGCCAGCAGAATCTACTAGCACTGTTCCACCAGATCTAGGAGACAATAAGCCATCAGATGATACCAGCACTGTTCCAACAGGTCCAGCAAAAAGTGAGCCTACAGTCAATACCAGCACTGTTCCACCAGGTCCAGGAGACTATGAGCAAGCAGAATTTACCAGCATTGTTCCACTAGGTCCAGGAAGTGAGCCTACAGACAATACAAGTACTGGTCAACCAGCTCCAGGAGACAGTGAACCAGTAGAATCTACTAGAATTTTTCCATCAGGTCCAGGAAACAGGGAGCCAGCAGATAATTCCAGTATTGTTCCACCAGGTCCAGGAAACAGTGGGCTTACAGACAATGCAAATACTGCCCACCCAGGTCCAGGAGACAGTGAGCCAGAAAAATCTACCAGCACTGCTCCACCAGGTCCAGGAGATAATAAGCCAGCAGATGATACCAGCACAGTTACTTCAGGTCAAGGAGACAGAGAGCCAGTTGACAATACCAGCACTGTTTCACTAGGTCCTGCAAAAAGTGAGCCTACAGATAATGCAAGCACTGCTCCACCAGGTCCAGGAGACAATAAGCAAGCAGACAATACCAGCATAATTCCAACGGGTCTAGAAGACAGAGAGCCAGTGGACAATACCAGCACTGTTTCAGCAGGTCCAGGAGACAGTGAGCCAACAGGAATTACCAGCACTGTTCCACCAGGTCCAGGAGATTATGAGCCATCAGAATTTACCAGCATTGTTCCACCAGGTCTAGGAACCAGTGAGCCTACAGACAATAAAAGCACTAGTCACCCAGCTCCAGGAGACAGTGAACCAGTAGAATCTGGAAGCATTGTTTCACCAAGTCCAGGAAACAGGGAGCCAGCAAATAATTCCAGCATTGTTCCACCGGGTCCAGGAGACTATGAGCCAGCAGAGAATGCCAGCACTGTTCCACCAGATTTAGGAAACAGTGGGCTTACAGACAATGCAAACACTGTCCACCCAGGTCCAAGACAAAGTGAACCATCAGAATCTACAAGCACTGCTCTACCAGGTATAGGAGATAATACGCCATCAGACGATACCAGCACTGTTACTTCAGATTCAGAAAACAGAGAGTCTATGGACAATACCAGCACTGTTCCACCAGGTCCTGCAAAAAGTGAGTCTATAGATATTGCAAGCACTGTTACTTCAGGTCCAGGAAACAGTGAGCCAGCAGAATCTACTAGCACTGTTCCACCAGATCTAGGAGACAATAAGCCATCCGATGATACCAGCACTGTTCCAACAGGTCCAGCAAAAAGTGAGCCTACAGTCAATACCAGCACTGTTCCACCAGGTCCAGGAGACTATGAGCAAGCAGAATTTACCAGCATTGTTCCACTAGGTCCAGGAACTAGTGAGCCTACAGACAATACAAGTACTGGTCAACCAGCTCCAGGAGACAGTGAACCAGTAGAATCTACTAGCATTTTTCCATCAGGTCCAGAAAACAGGGAGCCAGCAGATAATTCCAGCATTGTTCCACCAGGTCCAGGAAACAGTGGGCTTACAGACAATGAAAATACTGTCCACCCAGGTCCAGGAGACAGTGAGCCAGAAAAATCTACCAGCACTGCTCCACCAGGTCCAGGAGATAAGCCAGCAGAATCTACCAGCACTGCTCTACCAGGTCCAGGAGATAATAAGCCAGCAGACGATACCAGCACAGTTACTTCAGGTCGAGGAGACAGAGAGCCAGTGGACAATACCAGCACTGTTTCACTAGGTCCTGCAAAAAGTGAGCCTACAGATAATGCAAGCACTGCTCCACCAGGTCCAGGAGACAATAAGCAAGCAGACAATACCAGCATAATTCCAACGGGTCTAGAAGACAGAGAGCCAGTGGACAATACCAGCACTGTTTCAGCAGGTCCAGGAGACAGTGAGCCAACAGGAATTACCAGCACTGTTCCACCAGGTCCAGGAGATTATGAGCAATCAGAATTTACCAGCATTGTTCCACCAGGTCTAGGAACCAGTGAGCCTACAGACAATAAAAGCACTAGTCACCCAGCTCCAGGAGACAGTGAACCAGTAGAATCTAGAAGCATTGTTTCACCAAGTCCAGGAAACAGGGAGCCAGCAAATAATTCCAGCATTTTTCCACCGGGTCCAGGAGACTATGAGCCAGCAGAGAATGCCAGCACTGTTCTACCAGGTTTAGGAGACAATATGTCATCAGATGATACCAGCATTGATCCATCAGGTCCAGTGAACAACAACAGCACTGTTCCACCAGGTCCAGCAAAAAGTGAGCCTACAGATAGTACAAGCATTGTTCGTCCAGGTCCAGGAGACAGTGAGCCAGCAGAATTTACTAGCATTGTTCCACCAGGTCCAGGAATAAGGGAGCCAGCAGACAATGCCAGCACTGTACCACCAGGTCCAGGAGACTACGAGCATGCAGAATTTACCAGCATTGTTCCACCAGGTCCAGGAACTAGTGAGACTACAGACAATACAAGCACTGGTCACCCAGCTCCAGGAGACCGTGAACCAGTAGAATCTACCAGCATTTTTTCAACAGGTCCAGAAATAAGGGAGCCAGCAAACAATGCCAGCACTGTTCCACCTGGTCATGGAGATTATGAGCCTGCAGACAATATCAGCACTGTTCCGACAGGTTCAGGAAAAAGTGGGCCTACAGACAATGCAAGCACTGGTCGCCCAGATCCAGGAGACAGTGAGCCAGCAGAAAATACCAGTATTGTTTCACCAGTTCCAGGAGATAATAAGCCATCAGACGATACCAGCACTGTTACTTCAGGTCCAGGAGATAGAGAGCCAGTGGACAATACCAGCAATGTTCCACCACGTCCTGCAAAAAGTAAACCTACAGATATTGCCAGCACTGTTCGCCCAGGTCCAGGAGACAGTGAGCCAGCAGACTCTACCAGCGCTGTTCCACCAGGTCCAGGAGACAGTAGGCAAGTAGACAATACCAGGACAATTCCGACGGGTCAAGCAGATAGGGAGTCAGTGGCTAATACCAGCACAATTCCAACAGGTCCAGGAGCCAGGGAGCCAGTGGACAATACCAGCACTAGTCCACCAGGTCCAGGAGACATCAAGCCAACAGAATATACCAGCACTATTCCACCAGTTCCGGGAGACAATAAGCCATTGGACAATACCAGCACTGTTCCACCAGGTACAGGAGACATCAAGCCAACAGAATATACCAGCACTATTCCACCAGTTCCGGGAGACAATAAGTCAGTGGACAATACCAGCACTGTTCCACCAGGTCTAGCAAAAAGTAAGCCCACAGACCATACCAGCACTGTTCCACCAGGTCCAGGAGACTACGAGCAAGCAGAATTTACCAGCAATGTTCCATCAGGTCCAGGAACTGGTGAGCCTACAGACAATACAAACACTGGTCACCCAGCCCCAGGAGATAGTGAACTAGTAGAATATACTAGCATTGTTCCACCAGGTCCAGGAAACAGGGAGCCAGAAGACAATACCAGCACTGTTCCACCAGGTCCAAGAGACAGTGAGCCAGAGAATTATACCAGAATTGTTCCACTAGTTTCAGGAGACAATGAGCCATCAGACAATACCAGCACTGTTGCAACAGGTCTCGGAGACAGGGAGCCAGCTGACAATTTTAGCTCTGCTCCTCCAGGTCCAGAAAACTATGAGCTAGAAGACAATACCATTACTATTAGATCAGGACCTGCAAACAGTAAGCCTACAAACAATGCAAGCACTCCTCGCCCAGGTCCAGTAGACAGTGAGCCAACAAAATCTACCAGCACTGTTATATCAAGTCCAGGCGACAATAAGCCAGCAGACCATAACAGCATTGTTCCACCAGGACCAGCAAACATGGAGTCAGCAGACAATGCAAGCACTGTTCATGCAGGACAAATAGACAGTGAGCCAGAAAATTCTACCAGCACTGTTATACCAGGTCCAGGAGACAGTGAGCCAGCAGAATCTTCCAGCACTGCTCCACCAGGTCCAAAAAACAATAAGCCAGAAGACAATTCCAGCATTGTTCCACCAGATCCAGGAAACAGGGAGCCAGCAGAGAATACAAGTACTGTTCCACCAAGTCCAAATGACAGTGAGCAAGCAGAATCTACCAGCACTGTTCTGCCAGGTTTAGAAGATGATAAGCAAGCAAACAAAACAAGAAATGTTACACTATATATGAGCACCCCTCCACCAGGTCCAGTAGACAGTGAATCAAAAGAATATTCCAACACTGTTCCACCAGGTCCAGCAGACAATGAACCGGCAGAAGCTTTCAAACCAATCAAAGATGAGGCATCGACAACTGTCAACTTCGATAGCAACAGCAGCAATGCATCTAAGGCCTCGTACTCACGACCAAACATGTCTGCTGAAACTGGTCCGCGGACCAGTTTCAGCGGACATGTTCGTTCGTGTGTAGGCAGTAACGTACAGAATTCCAGCAAACAATCGTCGGCCAGACCGTTTTCCAACGAACAACTGTTTCCTGGTCTTGCTTTAAAACAGTCTGCTGGAATCGTGTCCGTCAGACATGTTCGGTCGTCTGTACACAAAAGCAGCGTACAAAAACCCCGCGCATGCTCAGTCCAAATGAGGAGACGGGAGCGCTCGTTCAGGTAAAACTCGCGTTTCTTTGGGATATGGCACATTCGTCATTAGAAACCTTTTATTCTAGCAAGAGAACAATGTCTTAAAAAGGCGCACTAAACCACATTTTAAAGCCTCGTTTTATTAATTCTTCTCTTGCTAGAATAACCCCGTTCTCTTGCTGATGCAATTTCAATAGAGTTGTCCCATACTGAAATGTCACATTTCTTGCTTGTGATGTAATCCTTTAATAATGTTTTCTATGCCAGACGTGTGTTTTGGTTGGTGGTCCTCCATAATTTAGAGTAGTCATTTTTGTAAAGGAATGTTCATTTTGTTTTAATTTTTTTTTTTGTTTCTAGTTATGTCACCATTTAAACTATTTTTTTTTTACATGTTTTTTGAAAAATTTTTTTTTTTTTTGGTGTTTCATTAGAGAATATTAAACCATGTTGGCACACCAAATGTCCCCCCCCCCCCCCAAGGAGTGTGTCCTTTGTAAATTACCCATTGTATATTTATTAAAGGTTTGCTGCCTAATAATCCCCACAGTATATCAAACAATAGACATGTTTTCAAATGAAAGCAAAAGGCCTTTTATTCAGGCAAATGTCATCACA
The DNA here is from genome assembly GCF_905171775.1 of Rana temporaria. Classification (NCBI taxonomy): domain Eukaryota; kingdom Metazoa; phylum Chordata; class Amphibia; order Anura; family Ranidae; genus Rana; species Rana temporaria. Next base: position 33,511,448 of record NC_053492.1, on the reverse strand, counting down.
AAAAAATAAAAAGAACGGCAGCACTAGAATAGATAGCAAACTATATGCAAACTTGCATTTCCAACATGGTGAAGGATAAACTTCCAAGCCTCAGTAGCCAAACACAAAAATATGAAGCAGCAGCACACAAACAAAGGAACCCAAACTGTGGTAGTACAAACACGATGTCCTTTATGTGGAAGGAAATGGAAGGCAGAAAATCAACGTTTCCTCCTCTTTCCAGCCTTCCCTCCAGGCAGCCTTCCAGCGGATCGAACACGGGGTCTTGCAGGTGGGGTTGATGTGGCAGCAGGAGGATGGTGTTCCGCAAGCCGGGCCGGGTCACATAGCCCAGTGTCTGGGGTCAGCAGGCCCCTCTGCATCCACCAAAGGACCTGGTTCATCAGGGCCTTTGCCAGTCTTCTCTGGTCCTCCTCCCCTTCATTTAAATCATGGGCCAATGAGGCACTGAAGGCCTCTGTGGGGTTGAGGGGGGCCCTCATGATGGCGCTTGCCTCCTGGATCATGCGGAGGCTTGCCTCCTCCACAGGCCTCAACTGCCTCCTTCGGCCTGATGGCCTCACCTGGGGGGGAGAAGACTGGCTGGTGGTGGTTCTCCTGGCCGGGTGGACCTGCTGCAGGCCACTGGGCCCAGCCTCCTCCTGGCTGCCACTGACCCCGGCCTCCTCCTGGCTGCCACTGACCCCGGCCTCCTCCTGGCTGCCACTGACCCCGGCCTCCTCCTGGCTGCCACTGACCCCGGCCTCCTCCTGGCTGACAGACACCTGAGGATCTGCCACCTCCTGGCTGATCTCTTCTTCCTGTGTGGAAAAAAAAAGAATTTTTTTACAATTTCGCTAAATAAAACCACACTCATTTTCATGTTTTTCGTTCAGTATTTTCTGTTCATTATTACTTGAATACACTCTACTTCTGACCCCTGCAGTTGTCATCCCTGACACCTATTTGTCTGTACACCTTTTTTTTTGCTTTTTTCCAGCTTGGTTTTATTTTTACAATATCTAATCATTAATCCACCAAGAATTATTTACGCCATAAATATAGAGGAAACTACTATACCTCCTCATCGAAGGGTGGCAGATCTGCATCTCTGTCAGCCAGGCCCTCTTCCTCCGACTCTGCAGGGCTGTGGTCATCTGGGGAAGGTCCGCTGGAAGGTAGCATGGAGGAAAGGTTGGAAGAAAGACTGGACATCGTTTTCCTGCCTTCCATTTCGTCCCGCAAAAAAGCCATCTGTTTATAATACCACAGTTTGGGTTCCTTTGCTTGTCTTGCTGCTGCTCCCGATTTTTTGATTTTATTAGCTTTGTATGCTCTCCTGTATGTGCTTCTGAGGTTGGCAAGTTTATCCTTCACCATGTTGGCAGTGCATCCTGGCACCCATGTTTGCATATAGTTTGCTAGCTCTTCTAGTGCTGCCGCTCGTACATCTTTATTACAATATAATGCGTGTTTTGAATTCCACAGGATGGGCGTGTCCTGATATTTTTGTAGTAAGGCCTCTATAGCTTCCTTGGTTTGTAGTTGGTCCATTTTACTTTTTGAAATATGATATTTTTTTTTGAGTCTAGATTCAAAAAACATAAACCAAAGAAAAATAAATATTCAAAAGGATCAGCGTTGACCTTGATATAATATGTGTCTTTAAATTTATTACCTATATCTAATTACAAACACAGTCTCTCTTGTTTAAACAATGATTGTCAGCTCGGCCGCATTGGTTGTACCAAACATTGATTTGCTAGATGCAGAGCCATTGTTAACATTGCAGTAAATATTTTTAATATTGAAAAATAAACAATGCTTACAAATGACAGTATTCATCTAGGCACTCTTTCCTGTGTAAATCTCATGCCCCTGACAATGGATGACATAAAAGACACTTCCTAATGACCTCTGTACAACCAACACTTGAACAATACTTTGCCTGATCTGAATACACCATTCAAAAACTTGTCAATGAGGTACAGCATTGTTCACATCTCTATTTTGTGAGGTGTCCAAAAGCATTTGGATACCAAAATAACATTGTGGTACCCCATAGACAGAATAGCTTAAAAAGGGTGCAACCAACAGCCCAAACCCCCATCCCATGTGTCTACATTTTCAAGGCCTCTGCTGATCACATTTTTAATTTCCTTACCTTCCTGTCTCTCGCTCCTCGTTTCTCACGCTCGCCTAATTACCGCGTAAGATGCGTAATCACGGCGTAAACCTTTTAAACACTCCGCGTATTTATGAAACCCCGCCCTCGTCACCTTTGCGAGGCCCCTAATCAATGAGTTTAGGAAATATGGCGTTAACTGTGTATGTTCTGGATGCGCTCGAAGATTCTCCGCGTAACGGACGTAAACACGTTGTTTGCATTCTCTACACTCCGCGTATGTATTAAACGCCGCCCTCTTCTCCGCCCATGGCGTAAGAATTCATCTTTTCCACGCCCATAATCTCTGTGGGAAAGGAAAGATGGCGATGTCACACGAGCGGGCACGATGCTCTCATGCCACAAGTGAAGGGACAGAGGCAGGGACGTCCCGATCAAGGAAAAGAAGATATAAAGCCACTAATATGCGGTTCCAGGAAATGGTGGAGTTAGTTTACATCATGCGAAAGAAGGACTATGATGGGGAATTAGGGCCATACAAGACCCCTAACCGCCGAAAGGCACATATTATGGACAAGGTGGCGAGGAGAATGCAGAGGATGTTTGGGATCACCAGGTCCAAGGAACAGCTGAGGAAACGATGGTCAGACTTAAAATTGAGGGAGCCACATCAGATGAAGAAAATACTTAAAATTCTGCGTAAAAGTAAGTAAATATATATTGGGGTTGGGGGGGGGGGGGGGTGGTGATTGTCTGCAATAATGTGTTGCCATGTATATTTCACCATCTGCCTCCTTGGCCAGCTTGTAATTTTAAAGACATGTTGTTATTTATTTTTTAGAACATAAATAACTACATATTTACAAACAGTGTTCTTAGTAAACAACGTAACATCAAATAGTTTATCAGAAAGGCTCGGTTATTACAGGAACAACACACCTGGACATGGCTCACTGGCCAAAAACTTTGTTTGTAAACATTGTGTAAAAGCTAGTTCTAGAAAAAAAAAGTATGAGAATGGGAAAGGCAAACAGGATTCATTCTAAAAACAGTGGTAATAAAGCAGATGTTTTCACATCTGCAATGCAGAGCACCTGTGTCTCCCCAAATCAAAAATGGGTTTTGGTAGGGTCTCCCAGAAATACAGTTTAGGGGGGACATCCATGTGTGTCACTTTGCTAAAAAGGGGCAGGATCAGAGCTTGCCATATAGAAGTAATTGCAAAATGTAGGTTTGGTGAAAGATAAAAGTAACTAAATGAAAGCATCTTCTAAGCAATGTGTGCGATTTATGCTCTCCAATATCTGTGTGCTGATGAGTCTACATTTTTTTTGGTTTATTTCAGGGGAAAGAAGTCGCCAGCATTTGGAGGAGGCAGAGAGGGCCAGACAAGGCCAAAATCTGCCATCTCAACATGTGGAGGAGGAGGAGGATGTGGAAGGAGAAGAGGATGTGGAAGGAGAGGAGAATGTGGAAGGAGAGGAGGATGTGGAAGGAGAGGAGGAAGGAAGAGAGGAGGAAGAAGTAATTTTGGACTTAGAAGTCATAGCAGATGAAGGGCAAGTGGCGGAAGAACAATTTGGCGAATTGAAAGAAGGTGGATTGATGGATGAAGGAGGAGTCCAAGATGATGGGGAAGTGGTGGAAGAAGGAGGAGTGATAGAAGATGATGGGGAGGTGGTGGAAGAAGGAGGAGTGATAGAAGATGTCGAAGAGGTGGAAAGGAGAAGCCCATCAGGTCAGTGTCACCCTAGCTTGATTCCAAAAAACATATGTAGATAGGCCTCATTGAAAAATAATATTGTAAATGCCATTTTTTTTTGTTGTTTTAGGGGAGGAGGATGGTGTGCCAATATTTTCACGTGCAAGTGCTGCTATAATTATTCAGCAGGTAATGGAGTGCAGCACTGAAATGCACAATATGCGTGAAAGGATGTTTCTCATGGAACAGAATGTAACAAATGTCCTTTTGGAATGCAGCACGGAAATGGACAATATGCGGCAAAGAATGATGGTGATCGAATCTAATTTTAAGAACATTATTGACATGATGGGCCGTGTCAAAGACTGAAACACCCCCCGCCCATCCCCCGCCCCCACAAACATTTTTACAGTTTGAATAATGAATACGCCAAAATTTGAATATACACACACAGTGTGCCAACATGTGCTATCTGCCATCACAGAATATCTAATGTCTGTGCTTTGTGGGTCCAACCCCCTCCTCCATCCTCAAGTAGTTGAGAGGAAGGGTTTGCTCCCACAAAACACAGACATTGATCACCCATGATGTCAGATAGCACATGTGGCCATTTGTCTGTTGAACCAATGACATTTGGCGAGTTTGCACTGAATGTGTGTATCTTCCAATTTTGGCGTGTTCCAGTGTGAAAGCACACCATGACTGACTGCTGTTGTGAGTTGTTATATTTTTTGAATTGGATTTTGTTACTTTTTGACCATGTTGAACATTTTGGGATACTATAAAGTTTAGACCATAAAGAATAAACAACGCCAAAAAATTTTTTAAATATATATATAGAATTATAAATCTCTCTAATCACTGAATTTAGTGAAGTAGAGATTTGACTTCAAATTCTCACCTAAAAATTTTCTTTTAGAAAAACACACCAAAAAAAAAAAAAATGGTTAAAAAATTATTGTTTTTTGTGCCTAAAAAATATGGCCAAAAAAAAAATTAAGGCGGTAAACACCCCACCAAATATAATCTATATATATATATATATGTAAACAATAAATCTAACTATATTTGATGAAAAAAAAAGTGAACTTGTTAATAAATGTATAATCTGCATAATATTTTTGGTTGAATTACCTGAAAAAAAAAAGAAAATTTTAAAAAAATTTTGAAGACTCCTAAGTACAAAAGCAGGGAGTAATGAAAAAAATATAAAATTATTTTTGGGGTCATGAACAAGCAAAAATTAAAAAAAATTGACCTCAACATTTACAAATGGAGTTGCTTCTTATTTCTAGACTCAATACCCTGTTTGTAGATGAGTGAATAATGTGCAAAATGTGGTTAGTTACTAAAAGTGGAGAAATCAATTATGCATTACAATTGAAGAAGTTAGTTAGAGAACCAGGAAGACAGAAAAAGAGAAAAAGCATTAATGACAAACAACTGTATAAAGTCCAATGGTCTAATTATTTATTATTTTTTAGAATATTCCTTTCTTTGGGGGCCGAATTAGAAAGAAATATGATCTGGCATAGCAATGGCCCCCCGACCCATGAAGTACTCAACATATTTGTCGCGTACCTCACGAGCTGATTGGGGGGCCAAGCCAGCGCGACCAGTGTCCAGCCCGGGAAGGGGATCTGAGGGTAGTCTTGCCTCAGAACCGATGTCGGGTAGGTACGTCTGGGAGTGCCTGCGTAAAAAGTTGTGCAAAATGCAGCAGGCAAATACAACGGTGTCCAATTTATATTCCGCCAGATGTATCGATGTCCTGAACAGGCGGAACCGGTTGGTGAGTATCCCAAAGGCATTCTCGACTACCCTCCGAGCCCTGGCCAACCGAAAATTAAACACACTCCTCTCTGAGGTGAGGGTCCTCTGGGGAAAAGGCCGCATGAGGTGAGGACCAAGCCCAAAAGCCTCGTCCGCTAGGAACACAAACGGAAGTCCTTCCACATTATCTTCATCTGGTGGCAATGCCAGACCACCAGCTTGGAGACGATCATAGAAATCAGTCCGTGCGAACACTCCCCCATCAGACATCCGGCCGTTCTTCCCCACGTCCACATATAGAAACTCATACTGTGCCGACACCACCGCCATCAACACAATACTATGATAACCCTTGTAATTATAATAGTACGACCCCGAGCGGGGTGGGGGCACAATGCGGACGTGTTTCCCATCTATTGCTCCACCGCAGTTTGGAAAATCACACCGCTGGGCAAATTGGGAAGCCACAGACTGCCATTCCTGTGGTGTGGAGGGTAGCTGTGGGGACAAACAAAATTAGAGATTTAGTACTTTGTAACAAATACATCCTACAAGCATCCTTGTGACAGTTCACAGTATTAAAATTGCATTAGAAAAATGTGCATGGAGAATTTGGGAAATGAAATATATAGGGCCACTTCATTAAGAGACTCCACAGCCCTCTGATGGGGACAATAAAAGTTTGAAGGGGGGGGGGGGGGGCACAAAAACCAAAAAGTCCTGTTAGAAAAAATGGCAAGGTGGGTTTGTCCCTAGGATAGCATGCTGGACAGGTTAATATTGGGTAAGGGACAAATATGCAGGTAGGCCAAGAATAAAACATGTAAAGCTGATATCAACATGCATAGGGAGAAAAGGTAACGTTAGTTAAACACACAGCATATCTGGGAAAATAAAAAGAAAGTTAGTTGGCCACATTATTAGAGCCAGGAAACTTACCTTAATATACTCCTCATGCATAACTTTGATGATGGCAGCACACGTGTCCGGTATGATGACCCCAAGCGCCTGCGGAGAGATGCCTGTCGAGAACTTGAGGTCCTGCAGGCTCCTCCCAGTCGCCAGGTACCGCAACGTGGCAATAAGCCTCTGCTCGGCCGTGATGGCTTGGCGCATCACAGTGTCCTGCCTCGTGATATAGGGGGACAGAAGATCCAGCAGACGGTTGAATACGGGGTCCGTCATGCGGAGAAAATTCCTAAAGTCATTAGGATTATTCTCCTGGAGTTCCCTAAGCAGAGGCATATGTGAGAACTGGTCACGCTGGCGCAACCAATTCTTGGTCCAGAAACGCCTCCGCCCCCTGTTTCTGGCCAAAGTACTGGACAAATGAACATATCCAGCAGCCATCCCATAAACAGCACCAACTCGCGAAAATTGACGCTGCTGCTCCATCATGGCTTCAAACCGGCCGGCTGGTCAGTCAAGAACACACTGAAACAGAAAGCACTCGCAAATCCAGCACTACCTGCGACAAACGCGTGACAAACAGATACGAGCGCACAGGATGCAACTGCTAAAGCAGAAACAACCTGCTTGCCTATAGCCGAATGACAACTACGTTACCGCAAGCACACGCACTGAACCCGTGAATACACGCTGTCAAAGCCTGGAGACCGAGAAGCGCGAATCAGCTCTAACCAAACCTTCACTAACACGAGCAAACACGTAACTAGCAAAAGAGGAACAGAGGGCGGCGCCATTAACTTTGGTCTTCCCCTTTATAGTGACGTCGTACGTAGTTTACGTGCACGCGTTCCGGTACGACGGGAATTTGGTCCGCTGGTGTGTACACGCCAGCGGAACAAAACACAAATCAGCCTTGTACGCCGGAAACTGTCGGGCAGACAGTTTCCAGCGCACAGATCCGGTCGTGAGTACAAGGCCTGAGACTGACCTGGATAGCTATACAGAACAAGCAATCACACGGAATAAGCTGCATATTACATTTCAGGATGACCACAGTGACTCAAAAATGGTCACAAATGTTCAGACACCCCTGCAAAAGGAGGAGAACCGATGTGTGATACTGCGCATGGTCAAAAAATTAAAACTGGCTGGACATGCGAAGATTAGTGCTGATAGCTGTAAGTACACATAACAAATATAGTGTATGCACAAAGATAAGTCATAAGGGTACAAAAGCATGAGCATAGAATCATAATAACTATACATTGATAGTTATCTGTTTTCCTCTGTTATGCTTATCTCATTCACCTAACAAGACAGGGGAGGAAAATGTTTGATTCAGCACTTTTTTCCCCATTATCAATTTGAATAAAAATGGAATTGTTGAGATAAAGAAAGATATATTTTTTTTTAAATTGGCAAAACCTAATGAGAGCTAATTAGCACTTTCAGTGGTCAGAAGGTCTTTTTTTTACATCTTAGGGTAGGTATAAGTGGGCACACCCTCCCCCAAACATCATATTAATTATGGCCTATGGCAGTGATGGCAAACCTTGGCACTCCAGAAGTTTTGGAACTACATTTCCCATGATGCTCAACTACACTGCAGAGTGCATAGGCATCATGGGAAATGTAGTTCAAAAACATCTGGGGTGCCAAGGTTCGCCATCACTGGCCTATGGACTAAGCCCTCCCAATATAAAACACATGTGCTATGGCACTTAAAGCAGAGTTCCGACAATTTTTTTTTTAAAGTCAGCAGCTACAAATACTGCAGCTGCTGACTTTTAAAAAAAGGACACTTACCTGTCCAGGGCACCCGTGATGTCGGCACCCAAAGCCGATCTGTCCCTTGGCTCTCGGGTGCTGCCACCGCCATCTTCGGTAAGGGAATTAGGATGTGAATCCTTGCGGCTTCACTTCCTGGTTCCCTATTGCACATGCGCGACTCGCCCTGTGTGATCCCACTTGCCCCTGCTGACTTCTGGGACCTGTGTGTCTCCCAGAAGACAGAGGGGGGGACGGAGAAGGCACAGGAAGTGGCATAGATACCTGCGGGTGGCTCGGGTATCTATGCCTGAAAGTGGGAGCAAATTTCCTGCGTCGTATCGTTGTTTTGAATCCTCAAAACAAGATACGGCGGCTTCTGGGTTAGATCCAACAGGTGTACGTCTTCGTACGCCTTCGGACCTAAGATGCAATACTTCGGCGTCCGCTGGGTGGCGTTCACGTCGTTTTCCGCGTCGGGTATGCAAATTAGCTATTTCCGACGATCCGCGAACGTACGAGCGGCCGGTGCATTCCTTTACATCGTCTCTAGTCGGCTTTTTCGGCGTATAGTTAAAGCTGCTATTTCATCGCGTATAGTTAGACTTGCCATGTTAAGTATGGCCGTCGTTCCCGCGTTTAATTTGAATTTTTTTTTGCGTAAGTCGTCCGTGAATCGGAATGTACGTAATTCACGTCTATGTTAAAAAAAATGACGTCCTTGCGACGTCATTTAGCGCAATGCACGGCGGGAAATTTAGGGACAGCGCATGCGCAGTTCATTTGCGCGGGGACGTGCTTCATTTAAATGAAACACGCCCCCTAATCGCCGATTTGAATTCCGCTCCGTTACGCCGCTTGAGATACACTACGCCGCCGTAACTTATGGCGCGAAATCTTCCTGGATTCTAAAAAAAAGCCAGGTAAGGTACGGCGGCGTAGCGTATCTCATATACAATGCGCCGGGGCAGATCTTTGTGGATCTGCCCCATAGTTTTCTCTTTGTTCCCATGCAAAGTCCCACAAATAGTGATATCCACCTTATACAGCTCCTGTGAAGGTGTGGTAACAATGCTGCACTGCTCCAGAATTTGGAGCAGCATTGCCAATCCCACGTAGGCTGTGCCTGTTTGCACAACAGTGTGATGGCTATAACCATTGTCACTTCTGATTCACAAGCCTTGCTTTTCAATAAGCACCTAGCCACAACTAGTCCTGTTCACTGCTTTCGGGATTGGAAGCATTGCTTCTGTTTTAAAACCCTATCACTGTGAGCTGCAGTTTCTGAGAGGGGGAGCGTGTGAGACAAATGAAGGTCCACCTGTCTAGAGTAACCCTTGCCACCATTGCTAAAAAACTTTATAAAACAGGAAAAAACACCTGTAGGGGAAACAAAGTTCAGTACCATATTAATCTTTTCTTAAATTTCCATATTGTAGCGGGTGACACCATCACCCTGCCGACAAGAACCCGGAAAGAGTATACAGGGTATACAGAGTACTCCAATATGGCAGAAGACACTGCAGGGCAACCTTTTTAAAATGTGACAGCAGCTGCGGGGAGAAGAACCCTCACCTATTGTCACAGGGTAGGGGGCGAGGGGCAGGATGTAGAACATAAATACAGGTGTAAAATGTTTAGAAGGTGACCTTAGCCTTTAACACACCAAAAAGGACCAAATAAGATAGATTAATTGTTAGAGTTTACATATACTTTAATGACATTTTATCAATCTATCAAGTAGGTGCATTTTTAACTACTATAACATTAACACTACTGCTTTTGTAAATATAAAACACATATACTACAGTAAAAATGGACTGACAATGGGGTTGATTTAACTACTTCAGCATTATTATTATTACGATTATGACTATTATTAATATTATTATTAAGTATTATTAGCATCATTATTAGTAGTATTATTACTATTAATATTGTTAATATAATATATTATTTAGCTACTACAGCAATAATATTACTGGTTTTGTAAATATAAAACACATACTGTATACTTTACTACAGTACAAATGTACTGACAATGGGGTTGATTTAACTACTACAGCATTATTATTATTACTATTATCACTATTATTATTAACTATTATTATTATAGCATTATTACTACTATTATTATTAATATATTATTGAACTACTACAACATTAATACTACTGCTTTTGTAAATATAAAACACACATACTACAGTAAAAAAATAAAAAAATATGCAAAGGTATCCGCACTAAAGAGAAATATAAAACAAATTTGTGAACAAAAAGCAGTCGCATAAATATTGTTGATAGCAAAAAGTCATAAATTGTAGCTTTGTATGCAGCGCTATAAAACAATTACAGGCAGTCCATAAAAAAGAAGGGGGAACGGAGATGAGACCCCATGCAGACTCCTTACCAGAGGAAAGAACGTAATGCCCTGTACACACAAGCGGAATTTCCGTTGGAAAAAAGTTAGATGGTTTTACACACTGTCACACAAAAGTTCTCTGAACGTGGTGACGTACAACGCTACTTTTCTTTAAGAAAAATAAGTTCAATACTTCCAAGCATGCGTCGAATTGTTTCCGAGCATGCATTTTTTTTTTCCGTCGGAAAAGCATACACACAAACGGACTTTCCGATAGGAATTTTTACTGTCTGAAAAATAGAGAACCTGCTCACTATCTAAGTCCGTTGGAAATATCGACAGAAAGCCCGATTGGGTATACACCGGTTCGGAATATCCGATGAAAAGCTCCCATCAGACTTTTTCCATCGGAAATTCCGACCGTGTGAACGCGGCATAACAGGCATCAACAGAAATCCAACATCCACAAATGACAGCAGGTAGACAACCATGAACTGGAGACACCAAGATTAGGTGAGCTTGCTTCGATCTTCTACCTCCACACAGAACTCAACACTCTCAAAATCCTCCGTTTCCACTCAGGACTCCAGTCAATGCAAAATTACGCAAATGGGTCCTTATACACACAAGCGCGCTATGAGCCGTGGCATTTGATTTTACATTGCTTTTTTATTGCTGTTTTTACTGCTTTGTTGAAAGTACATTTTTAAATACATTTTTCCTATGCATCACGGGCTTCGCTATGTGTTGCTTTATTTAATCCTGGTGACCCCGTTTGCGTAATTTTGCATCGATTGGAGTCCTGAGTGGAGACGGAGGATCGAAGCAAGCTCACCTTATCTTGGTGTCTCCAGTTCTTGGTTGTCCACCTGCTGTGATTTGCGGATGTTGGATTTCTGTTGATGCCTGTTACATTCTTTCCTCTGGTTAGAAGATTGAAGTGTCACTGTGGTGAAGTGTGTTTCCAACTCACACTGGAGTCTGCATGGGGTCTCAGCTCCGTTCCCCCTTCTTCTTCTTTATGGACTGCCTGTAATTGTTTAAAAGCACTGCATACAAACCTACATAAACTATAGTAAAAATGTACCGAGAATGGGGTTGATTTACTAAAACTCGGGAATGCAAAATGTTGTGTAGCCTCGCATGGTAGCCATTCAGCATCCAACTTTGGCTTGTTCAATTAAAGTGTTTGGAACCCTAAAAAAAAAAAAAATCTTCTCTTCCTGTCTTGTAATAAACCTGGTTGATCCCTCCAGTTCCTGTGTCCCCCCTGCCTCTGTTGACCATGATAATCATGGCTGCTGAGCCCTGATTACCGTGGTCAGTTTACGTGTCTCCATTATCCGCAGCTCTCGTCTCTCCTCTGAGGCCCCGTACACACGACCGAGTTTCTCGGCAGAATTCAGCCAGAAACTCGGTCGGAGCTGGATTCTGCTGAGAAACTCGGTCGTGTGTACACTTTTCAGCGAGGAACCCGTCGAGGAATTTGTCGAGCCGAAAAGAGAACATGTTCTCTATTTCCTCGTTGTTCAATGAGGAAAGTCGGACCGCCGAGCTCCTCGGCGGCTTCCACACTGAACTCGCCGAGGAACTCGATGTGTTTGGCACGTCGAGTTCCTTGGTCGTGTGTACGGGGCCTGACAGTCTCTCCCATGAGAGCGCTTTCCTCCCTGCCCCTCCCGCCACTATTTAGCTGCATAATGCAGAACATATCAATATATCCCATGCAGGTATCCTGCCATTAACAAAAGTGTATGTGTTTGTTAAAAATGAAAAAGGCTAAGTACACTTTGTCACACTGCAGCTGTGCGGTCACATGATCCCCCTGTGCTGGGCGGCACCAATCTATGAAGAGAATGGGAGGGGCCGAGATTCCCCTCTGCTGGCTCAGCTGATGTCACAGAGGAATCACTTTTGTTAATGGCAGGATACCTGCATTGGATACATGTAAAGTCACAGACTGTAGTGACTCTACAAACACTTTAAGATTTGGCAAAAAAATTGGAATCTGATTGGTTTTTATGCAGACTTGCACCAGATTTTGCACTCTCCAGTTTTAGTAAATTAGCCCCAATGTGTTCATGGAAAAAGTTGCGCTTTCTCTTTTTTCTGCCATCTGTAAAAAATTTGAAATTAGCAAGCAACCCTTCTAGAATCATAACCGCATCTTTGCCCAGTCCGGCTGATAGAGATGAGTCATGAAGCAATTGGGCATCAATGGGCATGCACTAACCTCCTTATACCTTCCCTATCAAACCAATCTCAGAGGGGGAAATTTTTTTTAGAATATAATTATCCCAACAGATAAAATTGGCACTATAGTTGCTTCTGACTTGCCTTTGATTTGTTCTTGACCTGCTTCTAGGCATGTGCAAAAGGGAAACATTTGTTTAGTTTTGTTTCGTTTTAATTCGTTATTTAATTAATTTAGTTAAGCTAGATTCGTTACATGTGTTAAATACGTTTTCGGAATTCGTTCGTTTTTGACCGAATTTCGAAAAATCCATTCGGATTCGAAAATATTTCGACCGGATTCGATAATATTTCAATCGGATTCGAAAACAAATTCTATTCGAATCGAATTCGAAAACAATTCGATTCGAAAACAAATTCGAATGAAAATTGAAAGCAAATTTGAATCAAAATCTAAAAAATATAAATCGATTTCTAAAAAAGAATACAATAAAATAGAATATAAAATAATAAAACAATAGAATGAAAATCAAAGAATAGTAAAGAACAGAATGGAATTTAATAGAATGTAATCAAATACAATAGAATATGACCTGGCTTCTTCTATCTATCTTCTATCTATCTTCCATTTTCTGAAATTCGAAATTCATATAGAATGAACTCAAATTCGAATAGAAAAATATTAGAAGAGTAGAATAATAATATATATATATATATATATATATATATATATATATATATATATATATATATATATATATAAATATATATATATATATATTTTATTCTACTCTATTCTAATATTTTTCTATTCGAATTTGAGTTCATTCTATATGAATTTCGAATTTCAGAAGATGGTTATATATATAAATATAATTTTATATATATATATATATATATATATATATATATATATATATATAAAATTACATTTATATATATAACCATCTTCTGAGATTGTACATATGTGTGTATGACTGTGTGTCCCTAGCGTGTCATGATCCTACGGGGTAAAAATTACCGCACCAGCCAAGCAGATACTGGCTGGAAAAGGCGCCCAGAGGCGATTCAGTTCGCATGCGTTGCGCTATACAAGTCACTCATTCATTCATTCATTCATTCGAAATTCATATAGAATGAACTCAAATTCGAATAGAAAAATATTAGAATAGAGCAGAAAAAAATATATTTATATATATATATATTTTATTATTCAACTCTTCAAATATTTTTCTATTCGAATTTGAGTTCATTCTATATGAATTTTGAATTTCAGAAAATGGAAGATAGATAGAAGATGGATAGAAGAAGCCAGGTCATATTCTATTGTATTTGATTACATTCTATTAAATTCCATTCCGTTCTTTACTATTCTTTGATTTTCATTCTATTGTTTTATTATTTTATATTCTATTTTATTGTATTCTTTTTTAGAAATCGATTTATATTTTTTAGATTTTGATTCAAATTTGCTATCAATTTTCATTCGAATTTGTTTTCGAATCGAATTGTTTTCGAATTCGATTCGAATAGAATTTGTTTTCGAGTCGAATAGAATTTGTTTTCGAATTCGATCGAATTTCGTACGCGGGTTTTCGATTCGAAAACGTTCGTTCGGATTCGGTTACTTCGTTAATATTACAATTCTGGAATTCGTATGCATCCGAATGTCCGAATAATGAAAAATTTGTCCGAATTTCGATTCGGAACGAAACGAAATGCACATGCCTACCTGCTTCTGACTTGTATCCACACTGAATTGTAAGTAAGAAAAAAAACAGTTCTACCACAGCAGAATAGAACATTGCAAAGTAAATGCAAAGCAACTGAGCAGTAGGAAAAGTTCTTACGCTCCAATTTAGTAATCAAACTTTGCCTTACAACTTCATTGACAAAACCCAGGTTAGTAGTTGAGATGAGCAGTGATTTGGATGAAATTGAATTTCCCCATAGCAGAAACTCTCAATTTCACTCAAACTGTATAGGTGGGGATGTACAATGTTGTATTTACAGTCGTTCTGTTTATTTAATTAGGGGTTCTATATAGAAAAAATAAATAAAATAATTGGTGTGTTAATGCCTTTGCATTCACACATCCATCAAAAATATTCCCTGTAATGTGTGAATATTTTGTAAATACCACAATCAGGAAAATACCGCAATATGACCACGACATTGATCTGACGGTCATAGGAAATACAGTTGTTATGGAAATTATTTGTGACAGCTGCTGAGGCATCTTTTTTTATAAATAGGGCCCTTAGTGTTCTTTGTATTTGTGTCTTTTTGTGTAATTATTTGTGTAATGTAGCTTTACATTTTTATTTTTTTGATATGTTTTTTTCTGTAAAACATCATAAAATTTGTCTAATAATGAGACTTTGGGCCAGATTCACAGCCGAGATACGACGGAGTATCTCAGATACTCCGTCGTATCTCTCAGAGTATCTATGCGACTGATTCATAGAATCAGTTACACATAGATAGCCCTTAGATCCGACAGGTGTAATTGTTTTACACTGTCGGATCTTAGGATGCAATACCGCGGCCGCCGCTGGGGGGAGTTTGCGTCGTAAACCAGCATCGGGTATGCAAATTAGTAGTTACGGCGATCCACAACGGTTTTTCGCGTTCGCTACGTCGCTGCTAGTCTAGTTTCCCGTCGCAAAGTTAGTCGTCGTTTTTGGTGCCCTAACTTTACACAGCACACGTATGTGCTGTATAAAGTATGGCAGTCGTTCCCGCGTCGAAATTTGAAAATTTTTCCTTCTTGCGTAAGACGTCCGGGAGTACGGAAGTATGCTACGCACGTCGCCGTTCGAAAAAATGACGTCACTTCGCACAAAGCACGGCGGGAAATTCAAAAGGGAGCTTGCGCAGAAGGTCCGGCGCGGGAGCGCGCCTAATTTAAATGGCACACGCCCCTTTGAATTACGCGGGCTTACGCCGTAGGCCGCCGGCGGAAGTTTTCTCGCAAGTGCTTTGTGAATCAGGCACTTGCGATGAAAACTTGCGGCGGTGTAACGTATCTACGATACGTTACGCCTATCTACGATACATTACGCCGCCGCGATTCTATGTGAAAATGGGCCTTTGTTGGCACAAAACAGATGCAAGATAGTTGAAAGGAGCTTCTGGGACCCTCAGGAGACATTCAATGCTTGTTCCACCATTAAAACCCACCAGAAACCACAACCATTTTCTTTCTCTGTTGACGCCAGTACATGGTGAAATTATGCAAAAAAAAAAAAAAAAAGTTATTAAATTTGCTAAATCCCTAGTCAGAGGCAAGAAACAAACCAGTATTGTATGTTGAGGATGGGTGGATGAATCGAGATAAGGAAGTATGGAAGGATAGGTTTGATGGGTGGTTTGGTACACTGATTTTATGGTAATGTACAGTATGGTACTTATTTTTTACTTTTCTTATTCTTTTTTTTATTTTATTTTGGAAGGGATGTGTTTATTTAGACATTCAAGCAACTACAATTCCAAGTTAAAAAAGAAATTCAAGAATGGCCATGGCTTTGGCTTATGCCAGCTTAACAGTGGGCAACATTGTAAGGATGGAAAGGCTCCTTCTAAAAATGTTTGCAAAATTTCATGTTCCAGTAAGTGAATCATTTTTGTGTCTATTTCTTGTATCCTGTTGTATTCCAATTTCCATTCTCCAGAGCTAGAGAGAGCATTAATAAATTCCTTGATAGAGGATATCTCATGGGGCACAACTGACTAGACTCGTGGCCCAAAACTCCTTAAATCAATTGCATCATTGGCCTTTGATGTGTTATTTAAATGATAGAATTTTATATATGACCATCTTTCCTTCTTCTAGTAAGTGACTATTTTTGGTTCTTTAATCCGTATCCTGTTACATTCCGGTTTCCATTCTCCAGAGTTGCATGAGAAACTAAAATATCAAAACTTAGAGTATTAGATCAATTCCTCGATAGAGGACATCACACAGGGCATAACTGACTGGAGGGCCACAACTCCTTAAACCAATAACATTATTGTCCTTTGGTGTGTAATTAAAATTATAGCTCTCTATAGCACTATATAGATAAAACCATAAATAGCAATATGGTAGTTTTGTTTTGATTTATTTGTTTTTCTAGGAAAATCCTTAAAGTGTTGCTTGGTTAAAATAAACTGAAATAACCAAGACATGCAAAATAAGGGTCTTGCTCTCACCCGTTCCACTGCTCCTTCCTTCAATCTTACCATCTTGTAGAGTAACAGTGACTGCCCCTTCTATCTTCCAAGATAATGGTCACTGCCTTTTCCCTGAATTTTTCATATCTTGCAGAGGAATGGTCACCATGATCTTCGCTTTCTTCCACAGCAATGGTCACTGCCCCTTCCTCTGATCTTCACTATCTTCCGAGAAAATGGTCACTGCCCCTTTCTCCAATCTTTACTATCTTCCAGAACAATAGTTACTGCCCCTTTCTTTGATCTTCACTATTTTCCTAGCACTATTATCACTGCCCCTTCCTCTGATCTTTACTAATTTCCAGAACAATGATCATTCCCCCTTTCCTCTGATCTTCACTATCTTCCAGAACAATGATCATTCCCCCTATCCTCTGATCTTCACTATCTTCCAGAACAATGATCATTCCCCCTATCCTCTGATCTTCACTATCTTGCGGAGTAACGGCCACTCCGATCTTCACTATTTTACAGAACAATGGTCACTGCCCCTTCTTCTGATCTCCTCTGATCTTCACTATCTTCCAGAACATCAGTCACTGCCCCTTCCTCTGATCTTCACTATCTTCCAGTACATTGGTCACTGCCCCTTTCTCCAATCTTCACTATCTTCCAGAACAATGATCACTGCCCTTTCCTCTGATCTTTACTATCCTCCAGAACAATGGTCACTGCCCCTTCCTCTGATCTTCACTATCTTCCTAGCACGATTATCACTGCCCCTTCCTCCGATCTTCATTTTCTTCCAGATAAAAATAGTCACTGCCCCTTCCTTCGACCTTCACTATCTTCCAGAAAAATGGTCACTGACCCTTCCTCTGCTCTGCACTATCTTCCAGAACAATAGTCACTGCCCCTTCCTCTGATCTTCACTATCTTCCAGAACAATGATCATTCCCCCTATCCTCTGATCTTCCCTATCTTGCAGAGTAACGGCCACTGCCCCTTCCTCCGATCTTCATTATCTTACAGAACAATGGTCACTGCCCCTTCCTCTGATGTCCTCTGATCTTCACTATCTTACAGAAAATGAGTCACTGTCCCTTCCTCTGATCTTCACTATCTTCCAGTACATTGGTCACTGCCCCTTCCTCTGATCTTCACTATCTTCCAGAAAATTAGTCACTGCCCCTTCCTCTGATCTTCACTATCTTCCAGTACATTGGTCACTGCCCCTTTCTCCAATCTTCACTATCTTCCAGAACAATGATCACTGCCCTTTCCTCTGATCTTTACTATCCTCCAGAACAATGGTCACTGCCCCTTCCTCTGATCTTCACTATCTTCCTAGCACTATTATTACTGCCCCTTCCTCTGATCTTCACTATCTTCCTAGCACTATTATTACTGCCCCTTCCTCTGATCGTCACTATCTTCCAGTACATTGGTCACTGCCCCTTCCTCTGATCTTCACTTTCTGTAGAGCATATTCCTCTCTTCCAGGTCCCCCAACTGCACTCTGTGGTTCCTTCTGCTGGTCCTTACATGTCTACAGGACACGGCCCAGATAAAGCGGTCAGCAGAAGGAGCCACACTCCATGTTTAGGGAAGCATCTCAAACTCCTGGAAGAATAAACAGCTGTAGCTCTTGAATAGAGCCAAAATCTGAGGAATAGTGGTTGTAACAGTTGGGTGCTTTTTATAGGTCCTTACATGTAAAAAAAATTAACCAAGAGACAAAGCTGCTTTAAAGTAAACAAAATTTGCTCCCTAATCATTTTCCATTTTACTTCCTTCTCTAGAATTTCTAAATGATGATTTTAATGATGACATTAGATGCCTTAAGAAGATTGTGAAAAGCGTTAAAGATTTAAATGCATGGTAAGGCATAAATATAACATAGAAATCTTGGGGGTTATCCACAAAGCCGCGGCGCAACGTAACTTTTCGGATTTAAGTTACTCCGCCGCAAAATTCCCAAGTTAGGTGCCGATCCACAAAGCACTTACCTGGAATTTTGCGGCGCTGTAACTTAAATCCGTCCGGCGCAAGGCGTTCCTATTCAAATGGGCGAGTCCCATTTAAATTAGGCGCGCTCCCGCGCCGGACGTACTGCGCATGCTCCATCGGGTAAATTACCCGACGTGCATTGCGCTAACTGACGTCGCTCCAACTTCATTTGCTTAGACGTTAACGTAAATGGCGTCCAGCGCCATTCACGGACGTCTTACGCAAACGACGTAGAATTTAAAATTCGACGCGGGAACGACGGCCATACTTAACATGGCTTAAGACAACTAGGGCTTAGCCCTAGTTTTACGCGGCGGAACTCGACGTAAACGACGTAGATTTAGAGCGACGGGCCTGTCGGAGCGTTCGTGGATCGCCATAACTGGTCATTTGCATATTCTACTCCGGCCGCAATGGCCTCGCCACCTAGCGGCCGGCCTAGAATTGCATCCTTAAGATCCGACAGTGTAATTCAATTACACATGTCGGATCTTCGTCCTAACTTTGGGAAACTGAGTCTGTGGATCAGTTCCATAGTTAGGACCAGGGATACGACGGAGTAACAGCAGTTACTCCGCCGTATCTCTTTTGAGGATCTGGCCCCTTATCCCCACACTAGAAATACTTTTCTTAACTTTCTTAACTTGTTTTGGTTTCTTTGTATGTATGGATTGCATGGGTTGTTACTGACATATGGTGAAAATTTCATGAAAATTTCATGTCAATAGCATAGAAATATATTTACCTAGAAAAATGGTGACGTTTTCAATATTTATGTTACCTGCTGTATATTTAGGCATAGTTGTTCTGTCTCAAGAACATATAGCTAAACCTTCTTGTCCCATTAACTTCAGATACCATATTTCTTTGATCTCAGTTTTATTAGAACAAGCCAGAAACAACGATCTACAATATAGGATGATATAGTAAAAATATAGGGCCAGATTCACGTATAATCGCGTAAATCTGCGGCGGCGTAACGTATCACATTTACATTACCCCGCCGCAAGTTTTACAGGCAAGTGCTTGATTCACAAAGCACTTGCCTGTAAAGTTGCGGCGGCGTAGTGTAAATCCGCTCGGCGCAAGCCCGCCTAATTCAAATGATCCAGGTAGGGGGCGTGGATCATTTAAATTAGGCGCGTTCCCGCACGGATCGTACTGCGCATGCGCCGTCCCTAAAATTTCCCGACGTGCATTGCGCTAAATGACGTCGCAAGGACGTCATTGGTTTCGACGTTAACGTAAATGGCGTCCAGCGCCATTCACGGACGACTTACGCAAACGACATTACATTTTCAAATTTTGATGCGGGAACGACGGCCATACTTAACATTGGCTACACCACCTAGGGGGCAGCTTTATCTTTACGCCGCATATCTCTTACGGAAACGGCGTAAATTTACTGCGATGAGCAAGCGTACGTTCGTGAATCGGCGTAATGACTCATTTGCATATTCTACGCCGACCGCAATGGAATCGCCACCTAACGGCCGGCCTAGAATTGCAGCCTAAGATCCGACGGTGTAAGTCACTTACACCTGTCAGACCTTAGGGAGATCTATGCGTAACCTGATTCTATGAATCAGGTGCATAGATACGACCGGCCGGACTCAGAGATACGACGGCGTATCAGGAGATACGCCGTCGTATCTTCTTTATGAATCCGGCCCATACTTTTTAATTTCTCTAAGGCCGCGTACACACCGGCAAAAATGTACGATGAAACCGGTCCGCCGGACCGTTTTCACCGTACATGTCTGCCCGGGGATTTCTGTACGATGGCTGTACTAACCATCGTACAGAAATCCGCGCGTAAACAATACGCGGGGCGTGTCCGCGGCGTCGCCGTGACGATGACGCGGCGACGTGGGCGGGCCTGCCAGTTAAATGCTTCCACGCATGCGTCAAAGTCATTCGACGCATACGAGGGATGGCGGGCGCTCGGACATGTACGGTAGGTCTGTACAGACGACCGAACATGTCCGAGCGGGCAGGATTCCAGCGGACTGTTTTAAAACAAGTCCAGGAATATTTGCCCGCTGGGAAAAGGCCCGGCGGGCAAATGTTTGCTGGAATCCTGCACGCTCGGGCCTACACACGACCGAACATGTCTGCTGGAACTGGCCCGCGGACCAGTTTCAGCAGACATGTTTGGTCGTGTGTACGGGGCCTAAGGGGTGATGGCGCTAGATTGAGAAATACATGTCTTGCTTCCTGCAGTATCTTCTCAAAGAATGGTGGCTACTTCACTTCCTGTAAAGATTCTACCCAGAATTCCCTGCTTACTAACAACTTCCTTAAAGTGGAGGTTCACCCTCAAAAAAAAATCTGACATCACACGGAGTCGAGCCATCCTACCGACAGAATGCCGGTGTTTTTTTTTTCTCAGCACATACCTCGTTATGTGCGATTTTCACCTCACGGCAATCCCGCGGGAGTGGGCGTTCCCAAGCACTGCCTGTGATTGACAGGCTTCCGAACGGCGCATACTGCGCGTCACAGGTTGCCGAAAAACCCGAACGTCGGTGCGGCTCTATACGGCGCCTGCGCACCGACGTTCGGGTTCTGTCGGCAACCTGTGACGCGCAGTATGCACCGTTCGGAAGCCTGTCAATCACAGGCAGTGCTTGGGAACGCCCATTCCCGTGGGATTGCCGTGAGGTGAAAATCGTAATAACGAGGTATGTGCTGAGAAAAAAAAAACACCGGAATTCTGTCGGTAGGATGGCGCGACTACGTGTGATGTCAGAATTTTTTTTAAAGGGTGAACCTCCACTTTAACTACACATATAGTAAATCAAATAAAAAGAACAACTGCAGCAATACCAAAAAAAAAAGCTAGATGGAGCCTGCACTCCACATTTGATTGTCTTATGTAAATTACAAGCCTTACATGTAATTTTTAACAACACAGATACAGATAATCAGCATAGACATCTGGTGGACAGAACAATAGTTAGGAGTTTTTCCTCCTTTTATTTGGTGATGAGCACTGAAGCTTCCTTAGTGATGGATAGAACGATAATTTCCTCTTTGTGCATCCTTTATTTCAGTGGCGGCCCGTCCATAGTGGGCGCAGGGGCGCCGCCCCCCCAAAGCTACTCATCAAAAAAAAAAAAAAAATGAAAAAAAAAAAAATGACTTTTTTTTTTTTTTTTATAACATGTCCCTTTAAGTGTGTGTATGTGGGGGGGGGCGGAGCGCCGGCCACCGAGGTGCTGTGGGAAGCATGATGTCATCGAAATCGTGAGATTGGGCAAGCCGCAAGAAAATCTATCGGCTGGCTTTTATACTGCCCACGGAGCGCAAAGCTCCGCGCTCGCACAACCACTCTGTGCTGGATGTGTCCTGTTGGTGGTTAGTGATTGGCTGGTCCATAGGACTTAGGGCGGTGCTTTTATCTGACCAGCCAATCACTTCCGGTTTTCTCAGTGACTCATCCTGGCTAGTCTGAACATCGGGACATCTCACTGAGCTGCTAGCAGGTAATTAGGCAGAGAACTCTTGTGTTGTGCTCTCAGAACGTGCAGCAGCAGTGTCCTGTGTGTAGTGGATCTGGGATGTAGAAGGAGAGGGGAGTACAGTGAAGGGCTGAGAAGCTTTTAGCACATTTCCTGGGGACAGTAATATGGATGGGGCTGCTAGTGTTATTACACATCTCCAGTATGTGTAACACGAGGGCTCCCAGCTCTGCGACCTCCTAGAGTCATGCAGCTCACGCTGTGTGTATTCTCTCATCTCTCTTCTATATCTCTCTCTTTCTATTCTAAATCTATCTATCTATCTATCTATCTATCTATCTATCTATCTATCTATC